>NC_092755.1:11829369-12429369 GCF_047496795.1 Chiloscyllium punctatum | reverse complement strand
AGGACAGGATGCAGTGCAGACCACAGCAGTGCATTGATCTATGAACGCAGACTAGATATCTGTCCAGGACGGGGAGCTGTGCAGACCACGGCAGTGCATTGAAATATAAACCCAGACTAGATATCTGTCCAGGACGAGAAGCTGTGCAGAGAACAACAGTGCATTGTTCTATAAGGCCAGACTAGATATTTGTACAGGACGGGTAGCTGTGCAAACCTCAGCAGTGCATTGATATATAAAACCGGACTAGATATCTGTCCAGGATGGGGAGCTGTGCAGACCACAGCAGTGTATTGATCTATAAACCCGGACTAGATATCTGTCCAGCACGGGGAGCTGTGCAGACTACAGCAGTGCATTGATCTATAAACCCGGACTAGATATCTGTCCAGGACGGGTAGCTGTGCAGACCACAGCAGTGCATTGATCTATAATCCCAGACTAGATACCTGTCCAGGACGGGGAGCTGTGCAAACCACAGCAGTGCATTGATCTATAAACCCCGACTAGATATCTGTCCAGGACGGGGAACTGTGCAGACCACAGAAGTGCATTGATCTATATACCCGGACTAAATATCTGTCCAGCACGGGGAGCTGTGCAGACCACAGCAGTGCATTGATCTATAACCCCGGATTAGATATCTGTCCAGGACGGGGAGCTGTGCAGACCACAGCAGTGCATTGATCTATAAACCCGGACTAGATATCTGTCCAGGACGGGGAGCTGTGCAGACCACAGCAGTGCATTGATCTATAAACCCGGACTAAATATCTGTCCAGGACGGGGAGCTGTGCACACCAAAGCAGTGCATTGATCTATAACGCTGGACTAGATATCTGTCCGGGACGGGGAGCTGTGCCCACCACAGCAGTGCATTGATCTATAAACCCGGACTAAATATCTGTCCAGCACGGGGAGCTGTGCAGACCACAGCAGTGCATTGATATATAAACCCGGACTAGATATCTGTCCAGCACGGGGAGCTGTGCAGACCACAGCAGTGCATTGATCTATAAACCCGGACTAGATATCTGTCCAGGACGGGGAGCAGTGTAGACCACAGCAGTGCATTGATCTGTAAACCCGGACTAGATATCTGTCTAGCACGGGGAGCTGTGCAGACCACAGCAGTGCATTGATCTAATAACCCGGACTAGATATCTGTCCAGCACGGGGAGCTGTGCAGACAACAGCTGGGCATTGATCTATAAACCCGGACTAAATATCTGTCCAGGACGGAGTGCTGTGCAGACCACAGCAGTACATTGATCTAATAACCCAGACTAGATATCTGTCCAGGACGGGGAACTGTGCAGACCACAGCAGTGCATTGATATATAAACCCCTACTAGATATCTGTCCAGGACGGGGAGCTGTTCAAACCCAAGGAGTGCATTGATCTATAAACCCAGACTAGATATCTGTCCAGGACGAGAAGCTGTGCAGAGAACAACAGTGCATTGTTCTATAAGGCCAGACTAGATATTTGTCCAGGACGGGTAGCTGTGCAAACCACAGCAGTGCATTGATATATAAAACCGGACTAGATATCTGTCCAGGATGGGGATCTGTGCAGACCACAGCAGTGCATTGATCTATAAACCCGGACTAGATATCTGTCCAGCACGGGGAGCTGTGCAGACTACAGCAGTGCATTGATCTATAAACCCGGACTAGATATCTGTCCAGGACGGGTAGCTGTGCAGACCACAGCAGTGCATTGATCTATAAACCCAGACTAGATAGCTGTCCAGGACGGGGAGCTGTGCAAACCACAGCAGTGCATTGATCTATAAACCCCGACTAGATATCTGTCCAGGACGGGTAGCTGTGCAGACCACAGCAGTGCATTGATCTATAAACCCAGACTAGATAGCTGTCCAGGACGGGTAGCTGTGCAAACCACAGCAGTGCATTGATATATAAAACCGGACTAGATATCTGTCCAGGATGGGGATCTGTGCAGACCACAGCAGTGCATTGATCTATAAACCCGGACTAGATATCTGTCCAGCACGGGGAGCTGTGCAGACTACAGCAGTGCATTGATCTATAAACCCGGACTAGATATCTGTCCAGGACGGGTAGCTGTGCAGACCACAGCAGTGCATTGATCTATAAACCCAGACTAGATAGCTGTCCAGGACGGGGAGCTGTGCAGACCACGGCAGTGCATTGAAATATAAACCCAGACTAGATATCTGTCCAGGGCGGGGAGCTGTGCAGACCACAGCAGTGCATTGATCTATAAACCCGGACTAGATATCTGTCCAGTACGGGGAGCAGTGCAGATCAAAGCAGTGCATTGATATATAAACCCAGACTAGATATCTGTCCAGGACGGGGAGCTGTGCACACCACAGCAGTGCATTGATCTATGAACGCAGACTAGATATCTGTCCAGGACGGGGAGCTGTGCAGACCACAGCAGTGCATTGAAATATAAACCCAGACTAGATATCTGTCCAGGGCGGGGAGCTGTGCAGACCACAGCAGTGCATTGATCTATAAACCCGGACTAGATATCTGTCCAGTACGGGGAGCAGTGCAGATCACAGCAGTGCATTGATATATAAACCCAGACTAGATATCTGTCCAGGACGGGGACCTGTGCAGACCACAGCAGTGCATTGATCTATAAACCCAGACAAGATATCTGTCCAGGAAGGGGAGCTGTGCAGACCACAGCAGTGCATTGATCTATAAACCCGGAGAAGATATCTGTCTAGCACGGGGAGCTGTGCAGACCACAGCAGTGCATTGATCTATAAAACCGGACTAGATATCTGTCCAGCACGGGGAGCTGTGCAGACCACAGCTGGGCATTGATCTATAAACCCGGACTAAATATCTGTCCAGGACGGAGTGCTGTGCAGACCACAGCAGTACATTGATCTAATAACCCAGACTAGATATCTGTTCAGGACGGGGAACTGTGCAGACCACAGCAGTGCATTGATATATAAACCCAGACTAGATATCTGTCCAGGACGGGGAGCTGTGCAGACCACAGCAGTGCATTGATATATAAACCCAGACTAGATATCTGTCCAGGACGGGGAGCTGTGCAGACCACAGCAGCGCATTGATATATAAACCCCGACTAGATATCTGTCCAGGACGGGGAGCTGTTCAAACCCAAGGAGTGCATTGATCTATAAACCCAGACTAGATATCTGTCCAGGACGAGAAGCTGTGCAGAGAACAACAGTGCATTGTTCTATAAGGCCAGACTAGATATTTGTCCAGGACGGGTAGCTGTGCAAACCTCAGCAGTGCATTGATATATAAAACCGGACTAGATATCTGTCCAGGATGGGGAGCTGTGCAGACCACAGCAGTGCATTGATCTATAAACCCGGACTAGATATCTGTCCAGCACGGGGAGCTGTGCAGACTACAGCAGTGCATTGATCTATAAACCCGGACTAGATATCTGTCCAGGACGGGGAGCTGTGCAGACCACAGCAGTGCATTGATCTATAAACCCAGACTAGATACCTGTCCAGGACGGGGAGCTGTGCAAACCACAGCAGTGCATTGATCTATAAACCCCGACTAGATATCTGTCCAGGACGAGAAGCTGTGTAGACCACAGCAGTGCATTGATCTATACACCCAGACTAGATATCTGTCCAGGACGGGGAGCTGTGAAAACACAGCAGTGCATTGATATATAAAACCGGACTAGATATCTGTCCAAGATGGGGAGCTGTGCAGACCACAGCAGTGCATTGATCTATAAACCCGGACTAGATATCTGTCCAGGACGGGGAGCTGTGCATACCACAGCAGTGTAGTGCATTGATCTATAAACCCAGACGAGATATCTGTCCACGACGGGGAGCTGTGCAGACCACAGCAGTGCATTGATCTATAAACCCAGTCTAGATATCTGTCCAGGACGGGGAGCTGTGCACACCACAGCAGTGCATTGATTTATAAACCCAGACTAGATAACTGTCCAGGACAGGGAGCTGTGCAGACCACAGCAGTGCATTGATCTAATAACCCAGACTAGATATCTGTCCAGGACGGGGAGCTGTCCAGACCACAGCAGTGCATTGATCTATAAAGCCGGACTAGATATCTGTCCAGGACGGGAGCTGTGCAGACCAAAGCAGTGCATTGATCTATAAACCCGGACTAGATAACTGTCCAGGACAGGATGCAGTGCAGACCACAGCAGTGCATTGATCTATGAACGCAGACTAGATATCTGTCCAGGACGGGGAGCTGTGCAGACCACGGCAGTGCATTGAAATATAAACCCAGACTAGATATCTGTCCAGGGCGGGGAGCTGTGCAGACCACAGCAGTGCATTTTTCTATAAACCCGGACTAGATATCTGTCCAGTACGGGGAGCAGTGCAGATCACAGCAGTGCATTGATATATAAACCCAGACTAGATATCTGTCCAGTACGGGGAGCTGTGCACACCACAGCAGTGCATTGATCTATGAACGCAGACTAGATATCTGTCCAGGACGGGGAGCTGTGCAGACCACAGCAGTGCATTGAAATACAAACCCAGACTAGATATCTGTCCAGGGCGGGGAGCTGTGCAGACCACAGCAGTGCATTGATCTATAAACCCGGACTAGATATCTGTCCAGTACGGGGAGCAGTGCAGATCACAGCAGTGCATTGATATATAAACCCAGACTAGATATCTGTCCAGGACAGGGACCTGTGCAGACCACAGCAGTGCATTGATCTATAAACCCAGACTAGATATCTGTCCAGGAAGGGGAGCTGTGCAGACCACAGCAGTGCATTGATCTATAAACCCGGACTAGATATCTGTCTAGCACGGGGAGCTGTGCAGACCACAGCAGTGCATTGATCTATAAACCCGGACTAGATATCTGTCCAGCACGGGGAGCTGTGCAGACCACAGCTGGGCATTGATCTATAAACCCGGACTAAATATCTGTCCAGGACGGAGTGCTGTGCAGACCACAGCAGTACATTGATCTATAAACCCAGACTAGATATCTGTCCAGGACGGGGAGCTGTGCAGACCACAGCAGTGCATTGATATATAAACCCAGACTAGATATCTGTCCAGGACGGGGAGCTGTGCAGACCACAGCAGCGCATTGATATATAAACCCCGACTAGATATCTGTCCAGGACGGGGAGCTGTTCAAACCCAAGGAGTGCATTGATCTATAAACCCAGACTAGATATCTGTCCAGGACGAGAAGCTGTGCAGAGAACATCAGTGCATTGTTCTGTAAGGCCAGACTAGATATTTGTCCAGGACGGGTAGCTGTGCAAACCTCAGCAGTGCATTGATATATAAAACCGGACTAGATATCTGTCCAGGATGGGGAGCTGTGCAGACCACAGCAGTGCATTGATCTATAAACCCGGACTAGATATCTGTCCAGCACGGGGAGCTGTGCAGACTACAGCAGTGCATTGATCTATAAACCCGGACTAGATATTTGTCCAGGACGGGGAGCTGTGCAAACCACAGCAGTGCATTGATCTATAAACCCCGACTAGATATCTGTCCAGGACGGGGAACTGTGCAGACCACAGAAGTGCATTGATCTATATACCCGGACTAAATATCTGTCCAGCACGGGGAGCTGTGCAGACCACAGCAGTGCATTGATCTATAACCCCGGATTATATATCTGTCCAGGACGGGGAGCTGTGCAGACCACGGCAGTGCATTGAAATATAAACCCAGACTAGATATCTGTCCAGGGCGGGGAGCTGTGCAGACCACAGCAGTGCATTGATCTATAAACCCGGACTAGATATCTGTCCAGTACGGGGAGCAGTGCAGATCAAAGCAGTGCATTGATATATAAACCCAGACTAGATATCTGTCCAGGACGGGGAGCTGTGCACACCACAGCAGTGCATTGATCTATGAACGCAGACTAGATATCTGTCCAGGACGGGGAGCTGTGCAGACCACAGCAGTGCATTGAAATATAAACCCAGACTAGATATCTGTCCAGGGCGGGGAGCTGTGCAGACCACAGCAGTGCATTGATCTATAAACCCGGACTAGATATCTGTCCAGTACGGGGAGCATTGCAGATCACAGCAGTGCATTGATATATAAACCCAGACTAGATATCTGTCCAGGACGGGGACCTGTGCAGACCACAGCAGTGCATTGATCTATAAACCCAGACTAGATATCTGTCCAGGAAGGGGAGCTGTGCAGACCACAGCAGTGCATTGATCTATAAACCCGGAGAAGATATCTGTCTAGCACGGGGAGCTGTGCAGACCACAGCAGTGCATTGATCTATAAAACCGGACTAGATATCTGTCCAGCACGGGGAGCTGTGCAGACCACAGCTGGGCATTGATCTATAAACCCGGACTAAATATCTGTCCAGGACGGAGTGCTGTGCAGACCACAGCAGTACATTGATCTAATAACCCAGACTAGATATCTGTTCAGGACGGGGAACTGTGCAGACCACAGCAGTGCATTGATATATAAACCCAGACTAGATATCTGTCCAGGACGGGGAGCTGTGCAGACCACAGCAGTGCATTGATATATAAACCCAGACAAGATATCTGTCCAGGACGTGGAGCTGTGCAGACCACAGCAGTGCATTGATATATAAACCCCGACTAGATATCTGTCCAGGACGGGGAGCTGTTCAAACCCAAGGAGTGCATTGATCTATAAACCCAGACTAGATATCTGTCCAGGACGAGAAGCTGTGCAGAGAACAACAGTGCATTGTTCTATAAGGCCAGACTAGATATTTGTCCAGGACGGGTAGCTGTGCAAACCTCAGCAGTGCATTGATATATAAAACCGGACTAGATATCTGTCCAGGATGGGGAGCTGTGCAGACCACAGCAGTGCATTGATCTATAAACCCGGACTAGATATCTGTCCAGCACGGGGAGCTGTGCAGACTACAGCAGTGCATTGATCTATAAACCCGGACTAGATATCTGTCCAGGACGGGGAGCTGTGCAGACCACAGCAGTGCATTGATCTATAAACCCAGACTAGATACCTGTCCAGGACGGGGAGCTGTGCAAACCACAGCAGTGCATTGATCTATAAACCCCGACTAGATATCTGTCCAGGACGAGAAGCTGTGTAGACCACAGCAGTGCATTGATCTATACACCCAGACTAGATATCTGTCCAGGACGGGGAGCTGTGAAAACACAGCAGTGCATTGATATATAAAACCGGACTAGATATCTGTCCAAGATGGGGAGCTGTGCAGACCACAGCAGTGCATTGATCTATAAACCCGGACTAGATATCTGTCCAGGACGGGGAGCTGTGCAGATCACAGCAGTGCATTGATATATAAACCCAGACTAGATATCTGTCCAGTACGGGGAGCTGTGCACACCACAGCAGTGCATTGATCTATGAACGCAGACTAGATATCTGTCCAGGACGGGGAGCTGTGCAGACCACAGCAGTGCATTGAAATACAAACCCAGACTAGATATCTGTCCAGGGCGGGGAGCTGTGCAGACCACAGCAGTGCATTGATCTATAAACCCGGACTAGATATCTGTCCAGTACGGGGAGCAGTGCAGATCACAGCAGTGCATTGATATATAAACCCAGACTAGATATCTGTCCAGGACAGGGACCTGTGCAGACCACAGCAGTGCATTGATCTATAAACCCAGACTAGATATCTGTCCAGGAAGGGGAGCTGTGCAGACCACAGCAGTGCATTGATCTATAAACCCGGACTAGATATCTGTCTAGCACGGGGAGCTGTGCAGACCACAGCAGTGCATTGATCTATAAACCCGGACTAGATATCTGTCCAGCACGGGGAGCTGTGCAGACCACAGCTGGGCATTGATCTATAAGCCCGGACTAAATATCTGTCCAGGACGGAGTGCTGTGCAGACCACAGCAGTACATTGATCTATAAACCCAGACTAGATATCTGTCCAGGACGGGGAGCTGTGCAGACCACAGCAGTGCATTGATATATAAACCCAGACTAGATATCTGTCCAGGACGGGGAGCTGTGCAGACCACAGCAGCGCATTGATATATAAACCCCGACTAGATATCTGTCCAGGACGGGGAGCTGTTCAAACCCAAGGAGTGCATTGATCTATAAACCCAGACTAGATATCTGTCCAGGACGAGAAGCTGTGCAGAGAACATCAGTGCATTGTTCTGTAAGGCCAGACTAGATATTTGTCCAGGACGGGTAGCTGTGCAAACCTCAGCAGTGCATTGATATATAAAACCGGACTAGATATCTGTCCAGGATGGGGAGCTGTGCAGACCACAGGAGTGCATTGATCTATAAACCCGGACTAGATATCTGTCCAGCACGGGGAGCTGTGCAGACTACAGCAGTGCATTGATCTATAAACCCGGACTAGATATTTGTCCAGGACGGGGAGCTGTGCAAACCACAGCAGTGCATTGATCTATAAACCCCGACTAGATATCTGTCCAGGACGGGGAACTGTGCAGACCACAGAAGTGCATTGATCTATATACCCGGACTAAATATCTGTCCAGCGCGGGGAGCTGTGCAGACCACAGCAGTGCATTGATCTATAACCCCGGATTATATATCTGTCCAGGACGGGGAGCTGTGCAGACCACGGCAGTGCATTGAAATATAAACCCAGACTAGATATCTGTCCAGGGCGGGGAGCTGTGCAGACCACAGCAGTGCATTGATCTATAAACCCGGACTAGATATCTGTCCAGTACGGGGAGCAGTGCAGATCAAAGCAGTGCATTGATATATAAACCCAGACTAGATATCTGTCCAGGACGGGGAGCTGTGCACACCACAGCAGTGCATTGATCTATGAACGCAGACTAGATATCTGTCCAGGACGGGGAGCTGTGCAGACCACAGCAGTGCATTGAAATATAAACCCAGACTAGATATCTGTCCAGGGCGGGGAGCTGTGCAGACCACAGCAGTGCATTGATCTATAAACCCGGACTAGATATCTGTCCAGTACGGGGAGCATTGCAGATCACAGCAGTGCATTGATATATCAACCCAGACTAGATATCTGTCCAGGACGGGGACCTGTGCAGACCACAGCAGTGCATTGATCTATAAACCCAGACTAGATATCTGTCCAGGAAGGGGAGCTCTGCAGACCACAGCAGTGCATTGATCTATAAACCCGGAGAAGATATCTGTCTAGCACGGGGAGCTGTGCAGACCACAGCAGTGCATTGATCTATAAAACCGGACTAGATATCTGTCCAGCACGGGGAGCTGTGCAGACCACAGCTGGGCATTGATCTATAAACCCGGACTAAATATCTGTCCAGGACGGAGTGCTGTGCAGACCACAGCAGTACATTGATCTAATAACCCAGACTAGATATCTGTTCAGGACGGGGAACTGTGCAGACCACAGCAGTGCATTGATATATAAACCCAGACTAGATATCTGTCCAGGACGGGGAGCTGTGCAGACCACAGCAGTGCATTGATATATAAACCCAGACTAGATACCTGTCCAGGACGGGGAGCTGTGCAAACCACAGCAGTGCATTGATCTATAAACCCCGACTAGATATCTGTCCAGGACGAGAAGCTGTGTAGACCACAGCAGTGCATTGATCTATACACCCAGACTAGATATCTGTCCAGGACGGGGAGCTGTGAAAACACAGCAGTGCATTGATATATAAAACCGGACTAGATATCTGTCCAAGATGGGGAGCTGTGCAGACCACAGCAGTGCTTTGATCTATAAACCCGGACTAGATATCTGTCCAGGACGGGGAGCTGTGCAGATCACAGCAGTGCATTGATATATAAACCCAGACTAGATATCTGTCCAGTACGGGGAGCTGTGCACACCACAGCAGTGCATTGATCTATGAACGCAGACTAGATATCTGTCCAGGACGGGGAGCTGTGCAGACCACAGCAGTGCATTGAAATACAAACCCAGACTAGATATCTGTCCAGGGCGGGGAGCTGTGCAGACCACAGCAGTGCATTGATCTATAAACCCGGACTAGATATCTGTCCAGTACGGGGAGCAGTGCAGATCACAGCAGTGCATTGATATATAAACCCAGACTAGATATCTGTCCAGGACAGGGACCTGTGCAGACCACAGCAGTGCATTGATCTATAAACCCAGACTAGATATCTGTCCAGGAAGGGGAGCTGTGCAGACCACAGCAGTGCATTGATCTATAAACCCGGACTAGATATCTGTCTAGCACGGGGAGCTGTGCAGACCACAACAGTGCATTGATCTATAAACCCGGACTAGATATCTGTCCAGCACGGGGAGCTGTGCAGACCACAGCTGGGCATTGATCTATAAACCCGGACTAAATATCTGTCCTGGACGGAGTGCTGTGCAGACCACAGCAGTACATTGATCTATAAACCCAGACTAGATATCTGTCCAGGACGGGGAGCTGTGCAGACCACAGCAGTGCATTGATATATAAACCCAGACTAGATATCTGTCCAGGACGGGGAGCTGTGCAGACCACAGCAGCGCATTGATATATAAACCCCGACTAGATATCTGTCCAGGACGGGGAGCTGTTCAAACCCAAGGAGTGCATTGATCTATAAACCCAGACTAGATATCTGTCCAGGACGAGAAGCTGTGCAGAGAACATCAGTGCATTGTTCTGTAAGGCCAGACTAGATATTTGTCCAGGACGGGTAGCTGTGCAAACCTCAGCAGTGCATTGATATATAAAACCGGACTAGATATCTGTCCAGGATGGGGAGCTGTGCAGACCACAGCAGTGCATTGATCTATAAACCCGGACTAGATATCTGTCCAGCACGGGGAGCTGTGCAGACTACAGCAGTGCATTGATCTATAAACCCGGACTAGATATTTGTCCAGGACGGGGAGCTGTGCAAACCACAGCAGTGCATTGATCTATAAACCCCGACTAGATATCTGTCCAGGACGGGGAACTGTGCAGACCACAGAAGTGCATTGATCTATATACCCGGACTAAATATCTGTCCAGCACGGGGAGCTGTGCAGACCACAGCAGTGCATTGATCTATAACCCCGGATTATATATCTGTCCAGGACGGGTAGCTGTGCAGACCACGGCAGTGCATTGAAATATAAACCCAGACTAGATATCTGTCCAGGGCGGGGAGCTGTGCAGACCACAGCAGTGCATTGATCTATAAACCCGGACTAGATATCTGTCCAGTACGGGGAGCAGTGCAGATCAAAGCAGTGCATTGATATATAAACCCAGACTAGATATCTGTCCAGGACGGGGAGCTGTGCACACCACAGCAGTGCATTGATCTATGAACGCAGACTAGATATCTGTCCAGGACGGGGAGCTGTGCAGACCACAGCAGTGCATTGAAATATAAACCCAGACTAGATATCTGTCCAGGGCGGGGAGCTGTGCAGACCACAGCAGTGCATTGATCTATAAACCCGGACTAGATATCTGTCCAGTACGGGGAGCATTGCAGATCACAGCAGTGCATTGATATATCAACCCAGACTAGATATCTGTCCAGGACGGGGACCTGTGCAGACCACAGCAGTGCATTGATCTATAAACCCAGACTAGATATCTGTCCAGGAAGGGGAGCTGTGCAGACCACAGCAGTGCATTGATCTATAAACCCGGAGAAGATATCTGTCTAGCACGGGGAGCTGTGCAGACCACAGCAGTGCATTGATCTATAAAACCGGACTAGATATCTGTCCAGCACGGGGAGCTGTGCAGACCACAGCTGGGCATTGATCTATAAACCCGGACTAAATATCTGTCCAGGACGGAGTGCTGTGCAGACCACAGCAGTACATTGATCTAATAACCCAGACTAGATATCTGTTCAGGACGGGGAACTGTGCAGACCACAGCAGTGCATTGATATATAAACCCAGACTAGATATCTGTCCAGGACGGGGAGCTGTGCAGACCACAGCAGTGCATTGATATATAAACCCAGACTAGATATCTGTCCAGGACGGGGAGCTGTGCAGACCACAGCAGCGCATTGATATATAAACCCCGACTAGATATCTGTCCAGGACGGGGAGCTGTTCAAACCCAAGGAGTGCATTGATCTATAAACCCAGACTAGATATCTGTCCAGGACGAGAAGCTGTGCAGAGAACAACAGTGCATTGTTCTATAAGGCCAGACTAGATATTTGTCCAGGACGGGTAGCTGTGCAAACCTCAGCAGTGCATTGATATATAAAACCGGACTAGATATCTGTCCAGGATGGGGAGCTGTGCAGACCACAGCAGTGCATTGATCTATAAACCCGGACTAGATATCTGTCCAGCACGGGGAGCTGTGCAGACTACAGCAGTGCATTGATCTATAAACCCGGACTAGATATCTGTCCAGGACGGGGAGCTGTGCAGACCACAGCAGTGCATTGATCTATAAACCCAGACTAGATACCTGTCCAGGACGGGGAGCTGTGCAAACCACAGCAGTGCATTGATCTATAAACCCCGACTAGATATCTGTCCAGGACGAGAAGCTGTGTAGACCACAGCAGTGCATTGATCTATACACCCAGACTAGATATCTGTCCAGGACGGGGAGCTGTGAAAACACAGCAGTGCATTGATATATAAAACCGGACTAGATATCTGTCCAAGATGGGGAGCTGTGCAGACCACAGCAGTGCATTGATCTATAAACCCGGACTAGATATCTGTCCAGGACGGGGAGCTGTGCAGATCACAGCAGTGCATTGATATATAAACCCAGACTAGATATCTGTCCAGTACGGGGAGCTGTGCACACCACAGCAGTGCATTGATCTATGAACGCAGACTAGATATCTGTCCAGGACGGGGAGCTGTGCAGACCACAGCAGTGCATTGAAATACAAACCCAGACTAGATATCTGTCCAGGGCGGGGAGCTGTGCAGACCACAGCAGTGCATTGATCTATAAACCCGGACTAGATATCTGTCCAGTACGGGGAGCAGTGCAGATCACAGCAGTGCATTGATATATAAACCCAGACTAGATATCTGTCCAGGACAGGGACCTGTGCAGACCACAGCAGTGCATTGATCTATAAACCCAGACTAGATATCTGTCCAGGAAGGGGAGCTGTGCAGACCACAGCAGTGCATTGATCTATAAACCCGTTCTAGATATCTGTCTAGCACGGGGAGCTGTGCAGACCACAGCAGTGCATTGATCTATAAACCCGGACTAGATATCTGTCCAGCACGGGGAGCTGTGCAGACCACAGCTGGGCATTGATCTATAAACCCGGACTAAATATCTGTCCAGGACGGAGTGCTGTGCAGACCACAGCAGTACATTGATCTATAAACCCAGACTAGATATCTGTCCAGGACGGGGAGCTGTGCAGACCACAGCAGTGCATTGATATATAAACCCAGACTAGATATCTGTCCAGGACGGGGAGCTGTGCAGACCACAGCAGCGCATTGATATATAAACCCCGACTAGATATCTGTCCAGGACGGGGAGCTGTTCAAACCCAAGGAGTGCATTGATCTATAAACCCAGACTAGATATCTGTCCAGGACGAGAAGCTGTGCAGAGAACATCAGTGCATTGTTCTGTAAGGCCAGACTAGATATTTGTCCAGGACGGGTAGCTGTGCAAACCTCAGCAGTGCATTGATATATAAAACCGGACTAGATATCTGTCCAGGATGGGGAGCTGTGCAGACCACAGCAGTGCATTGATCTATAAACCCGGACTAGATATCTGTCCAGCACGGGGAGCTGTGCAGACTACAGCAGTGCATTGATCTATAAACCCGGACTAGATATTTGTCCAGGACGGGGAGCTGTGCAAACCACAGCAGTGCATTGATCTATAAACCCCGACTAGATATCTGTCCAGGACGGGGAACTGTGCAGACCACAGAAGTGCATTGATCTATATACCCGGACTAAATATCTGTCCAGCACGGGGAGCTGTGCAGACCACAGCAGTGCATTGATCTATAACCCCGGATTATATATCTGTCCAGGACGGGGAGCTGTGCAGACCACAGCAGTGCATTGATCTATAAACCCGGACTAGATATCTGTCCAGGACGGGGAGCTGTGCAGACCACAGCAGTGCATTGATCTATAAACCCGGACTAAATATCTGTCCAGGACGGGGAGCTGTGCACACCAAAGCAGTGCATAGATCTATAACCCCGGACTAGATATCTGTCCGGGACGGGGAGCTGTGCCCACCACAGCAGTGCATTGATCTATAAACCCGGACTAAATATCTGTCCAGCACGGGGAGCTGTGCAGACCACAGCAGTGCATTGATATATAAACCCGGACTAGATATCTGTCCAGCACGGGGAGCTGTGCAGACCACAGCAGTGCATTGATCTATAAACCCGGACTAGATATCTGTCGAGGACGGGGAGCAGTGTAGACCACAGCAGTGCATTGATATACAAACCCGGACTAGATATCTGTCTTGCACGGGGAGCTGTGCAGACCACAGCAGTGCATTGATCTATAAACCCGGACTAGATATCTGTCCAGCACGGGGAGCTGTGCAGACCACAGCAGTGCATTGATCTATAAACCCGGACTAAATATCTGTCCAGGACGGAGTACTGTGCAGACCACAGCAGTACATTGATCTAATAACCCAGACTAGATATCTGTCCAGGACGGGGAACTGTGCAGACCACAGCAGTGCATTGATATATAAACCCCGACTAGATATCTGTCCAGGACGGGGAGCTGTTCAAACCCAAGGAGTGCATTGATCTCTAAACCCAGACTAGATATCTGTCAAGGACGAGAATCTGTGCAGAGAACAACAGTGCATTGTTCTATAAGGCCAGACTAGATATTTGTCCAGGACGGGTAGCTGTGCAAACCACAGCAGTGCATTGATATATAAAACCGGACTAGATATCTGTCCAGGATGGGGAGCTGTGCAGACCACAGCAGTGCATTGATCTATAAACCCGGACTAGATATCTGTCCAGCACGGGGAGCTGTGCAGACTACAGCAGTGCATTGATCTATAAACCCGGACTAGATATCTGTCCAGGACGGGTAGCTGTGCAGACCACAGCAGTGCATTGATCTATAAACCCAGACTAGATACCTGTCCAGGACGGGGAGCTGTGCAAACCACAGCAGTGCATTGATCTATAAACCCCGACTAGATATCTGTCCAGGACGAGAAGCTGTGTAGACCACAGCAGTACATTGATCTATACACCCAGACTAGATATCTGTCCAGGACGGGGAGCTGTGAAAACACAGCAGTGCATTGATATATAAAACCGGACTAGATATCTGTCCAAGATGGGGAGCTGTGCAGACTACAGCAGTGCATTGATCTATAAACCCGGACTAGATATCTGTCCAGGACGGGGAGCTGTGCAGACCACAGCAGTGCATTGATCTATAAACCCAGACTAGATATCTGTCCACGACGGGGAGCTGTGCAGACCACAGCAGTGCATTGATCTATAAACAAAGTCTAGATATCTGTCCAGGACGGGGAGCTGTGCACACCACAGCAGTGCATTGATTTATAAACCCAGACTAGATAACTGTCCAGGACAGGGAGCTGTGCAGACCACAGCAGTGCATTGATCTAATAACCCAGACTAGATATCTGTCCAGGACGGGGAGCTGTGCAGACCACAGCAGTGCATTGATCTATTAAGCCGGACTAGATATCTGTCCAGGACGGGGAGCTGTGCAGACCACAGCAGTGCATTGATCTAATAACCCAGACTAGATATCTGTCCAGGACGGGGAGCTGTGCAGACCACAGCAGTGCATTGATCTATAAAGCCGGACTAGATATCTGTCCAGGACGGGAGCTGTGCATACCACAGCAGTGCATTGATCTTTAAACCCGGACTAGATAACTGTCCAGGACAGGATGCAGTGCAGACCACAGCAGTGCATTGATCTATGAACGCAGACTAGATATCTGTCCAGGACGGGGAGCATTGCAGACCACGGCAGTGCATTGAAATATAAACCCAGACTAGATATCTGTCCAGGGCGGGGAGCTGTGCAGACCACAGCAGTGCATTGATCTATAAACCCGGACTAGATATCTGTCCAGTACGGGGAGCAGTGCAGATCACAGCAGTGCATTGATATATAAACCCAGACTAGATATCTGTCCAGGACGGGGAGCTGTGCACACCACAGCAGTGCATTGATCTATGAACGCAGACTAGATATCTGTCCAGGACGGGGAGCTGTGCAGACCACAGCAGTGCATTGAAATATAAACCCAGACTAGATATCTGTCCAGGGCGGGGAGCTGTGCAGACCACAGCAGTGCATTGATCTATAAACCCGGCCTAGATATCTGTCCAGTACGGGGAGCATTGCAGATCACAGCAGTGCATTGATATATAAACCCAGACTAGATATCTGTCCAGGACGGGGACCTGTGCAGACCACAGCAGTGCATTGATCTATAAACCCAGACTAGATATCTGTCCAGGAAGGGGAGCTGTGCAGACCACAGCAGTGCATTGATCTATAAACCCGGAGAAGATATCTGTCTAGCACGGGGAGCTGTGCAGACCACAGCAGTGCATTGATCTATAAACCCGGACTAGATATCTGTCCAGCACGGGGAGCTGTGCAGACCACAGCTGGGCATTGATCTATAAACCCGGACTAAATATCTGTCCAGGACGGAGTGCTGTGCAGACCACAGCAGTACATTGATCTAATAACCCAGACTAGATATCTGTTCAGGACGGGGAACTGTGCAGACCACAGCAGTGCATTGATATATAAACCCAGACTAGATATCTGTCCAGGACGGGGAGCTGTGCAGACCACAGCAGTGCATTGATATATAAACCCAGACTAGATATCTGTCCAGGACGGGGAGCTGTGCAGACCACAGCAGCGCATTGATATATAAACCCCGACTAGATATCTGTCCAGGACGGGGAGCTGTTCAAACCCAAGGAGTGCATTGATCTATAAACCCAGACTAGATATCTGTCCAGGACGAGAAGCTGTGCAGAGAACAACAGTGCATTGTTCTATAAGGCCAGACTAGATATTTGTCCAGGACGGGTAGCTGTGCAAACCTCAGCAGTGCATTGATATATAAAACCGGACTAGATATCTGTCCAGGATGGGGAGCTGTGCAGACCATAGCAGTGCATTGATCTATAAACCCGGACTAGATATCTGTCCAGCACGGGGAGCTGTGCAGACTACAGCAGTGCATTGATCTATAAACCCGGACTAGATATCTGTCCAGGACGGGGAGCTGTGCAGACCACAGCAGTGCATTGATCTATAAACCCAGACTAGATACCTGTCCAGGACGGGGAGCTGTGCAAACCACAGCAGTGCATTGATCTATAAACCCGGACTAGATATCTGTCCAGGACGGGGAGCTGTGCAGACCACAGCAGTGCATTGATCTATAAACCCGGACTAAATATCTGTCCAGGACGGGGAGCTGTGCACACCAAAGCAGTGCATTGATCTATAAACCCGGACTAGATATCTGTCCGGGATGGGGAGCTGTGCCCACCACAGCAGTGCATTGATCTATAAACCCGGACTAAATATCTGTCCAGCACGGGGAGCTGTGCAGACCACAGCAGTGCATTGATATATAAACCCGGACTAGATATCTGTTCAGCACGGGGAGCTGTGCAGTCCACAGCAGTGCATTGATCTATAAACCCGGACTAGATATCTGTCCAGGACGGGGAGCAGTGTAGACCACAGCAGTGCATTGATATACAAACCCGGACTAGATATCTGTCCAGGACGGGGAGCTGTGCAGAACAGAACAGGACACTAATGTCTAAACCTGAAACAAATATCCATCCAGCATTGGGAGCTGCACAGACTACATCATTGTATTATCTATAAACTTCAACTAGATAGTCTGACCAGCACAACGACCTGTGTAGTGATCACGCATGAATTCATCTGTAAACTAGGAGCGGCTACCCTCCCAGAATGTAGGATTATGCACAACACCGCATTGCATTATTCTGTAATCCAGGAGCAGTTACCCTCCCAGCGTGTAGAGCTGTGTACACCACCCCAATACATTGATCGGTAAACCAGGAGCAGTTACCCTCCCAGCTTGTAGGACTGTGTACATCACCCCAGTGCATTGATCTGTAACCCAGGAGCAGTTACCCTCCAAGCATGTAGGGCTGTGTACCCCACCCCAGTGCATTGATCTGTAACCCAGGAGCAGTTACCCTCCCAGTATGTAGAGCTCTGTACCCCACCCCAGAGCATTGATCTTAACCTTTGAGCAGTTACCCTCCCAGCATGTAGAGCTCTGTACCCCACCCCAGTGCATTGATCTGTAACACTGTGTTAGATCCCTGCCCAGTGTGGGGAAAGTTGCAGCCCGGGCTGGAAGTGACTGGATGTGCAGCTCCCACCCATTTCCAGCTCCATCTCTCTATTGTGCCCTAACAAGGGGGTGCTGTGTGTGTGAACATCACTGCCACAGAGAGGTGGCAGGGGGCATCAGTTTAAATATCACCACATGGGAGGGGTTTGGGGTATAGACAGAGAGGGGGAGACTGAGAGACAGTGTCCAGGAAGGATGTGTTCCCAGGTTTCAGAATGCTGAAATGTGGACACTTCAATAGCATCCTGTCACATGAGCCTGTCTTCCCAGGAAAGATGGGAAAAAAGGATATTGATGTGAGGTCAGATGAAAGAACAGCTGCTGTGTGGTTCTGAAATTACGTTTATGTAATTACTGTAGAGTTGCAGTGGGGTAATAAGCAGTTAAGAGAAAGGGGGTCCCAGAGTTGTGAACAGTTGATGTAAAATGTTCACTTTCAGAGTTAAAAAATAAATTGATATTTTTGTTTAAACAGTGGAATTTGGGAGTTCTCTGTCACTCATATTTTAACAGTTTTCAAGACAAATTGAGCATTTCTTTATGTTTAGTTTAAATGACCAGCTGAGCTCAATGTTGTGTCCTAACAATTGCTGTGTGTATCTCTGTGTGTGGGGCAGGTCTGGCAGTCTCTGTGGTGCTTAAAGTGATGCAATGCCACCCTCTGCTGGCCTCCCCACGCCACTGCACAGGCATTGGCAGAGGGTGAAAACCAACAGGGATTCATTCAGAGATTGGGAGGGAAAGGGCAGCTGCTCACGGCACCATCCAAACTGATGTCTTATCCATGGACTGATCTAAATGTCCTTTAAACATTGTAACTGTCCCTGCTTTCATCACTTGCTCTGCAAGTTCATTCCACACCCAAGCCAGATTCTGTCTTACATAATTACCTCTCCTGACTTTTGTAAATCTTTTTCCTCACATCTTAAAATATCCCTCAGTTTTGAATCCCCAACTATAGGGAAAAGACATCAGCCCTTGTGTAAAGTTACCGCAGAATCTCATATGCTTCAGTGAAAACAGTCACAGCCTATCCAGCCTCTCCTTGTAGCTCAATCCCTCCTTTCCCAGCAACATCTAGGTTAATCTCTTCTGAACCCTCTCCAGTTTAACAATATCAAGGTCAATAATATTAAAGTGAAGAGTCAAGGTATTTTCTTAGAGTACGGGTAGTCCAAAACTAGAGGACATAGACTTAAGGTGAGAGGGGAAACATTTAAAAGTGACCTAAGGGGCAGCTTTTTCACCCAGAGGGTGGTGTGCCTATGGAGGGAGCGGGTAGGGTGACCGGACTGGACACAGTATTCCAGAAGAGGTCTCACCAATATCCTGTACAACCACAACATGACATCCCAATTCTGATACTCAAAGGGTCTGACCAATGAAGAAAAGTGTGTTAAACACCTTCTTAACCACACTATCTATATGAGATGCAAATTTTAAAGAATTATACCTGACGGCCTAGGTCTCTGTTCTCCAACATTGCCAAAGGCCCTGCTTTTAATTGTATAGGTCCTGTTCTTGTTTGATTTACCAAATCCAATACCTCGCATTAATCCAAACTAAACTCCATCTGCCACCCCTCAGCCCAGTGTGTGATATTACTGTCACCTCACCCTCACCCTTCTATTTTAAAACACCCATCCCTCTCCAGGAGGCCTGCACACTCAGGCCTTGATTATCTCAAAGACCCTGAGCTTGGTTTGCCTTGTGCGGTTAGGGAGAGGAGGGACAGATTGCAGACACAGTCAGTGGGGAGGAGAGGCTGGACAGTAATCACCGGCCTGGTATCATTTCATGGTTTTAGGAAGAGGGCAGTCGCACGTTAGAGGTGGGTAAGAGTGATCGGTGTTTTGGGACCAGAAATTAAGCTCTTCCTTCGTCTCTGGTGTTCAGTAATAAATATCTATTTGAGACTCTGCATTGGGCAGAGTGTGTTTGCAGGATTTCTTTCCTTAATATTGCAGACTACAGATAATAGCAATTAAAGATGTTTATAGTTAATTTTGATAGCATAGCAAGTACACTCAATATCCTACAGTTGAGACAAATATCTTGTATTTGTTTAACAATACAAAGTGTTTTGTGTAGTTCAGTAATGGGAACCTGATTATAATAAATCCACACCGAGCTGAAAGTGGGCACTAAAATATGACCCAAAATCTGGGTATGGTAGTGTAGTAGTAGTGTCCCTGACTCTGAACCAGAACTCTGGATTTGATTCCAATTCCTGAACTTGTGTGGTAGTGCTCCTAGCTCAGGAATAGTAGGATTCAAGTCCTGCCTGTTGCAGAGGTATGCCCCAGTATGTCAGAACAAGCTGATGAACAAACACACAGGAGAATAATGTTACAGCTTTATGGGTATTGCTAAGTGATGCTCGTGTCCCTACCTCCGGGCACAACGGTTTAGGTGTAAAGCCCACAGACGTGTCTCAGGATACATCTGAACAAACTGATTAAAATGGATTTAGAATTGTGACTTGATGAAGAAGGAAGAGGTGTCAGTCTGGCACTTCAGAATTTAGGCCCAGGATGACTGAAAGTACAGCCATTCGTGTTGATTGAAGTCACATTTCGCAGCAGTAAAGGTTTATAAAATAGAATGGTCATGGATAGGGTGAGTATGCAGGGTTTTTCACCATTTTAGGGGCGTCCAAAACTAGAGGGCATTGTTTGAAAGTGAGAGGGGAAAAAGTTTTGATGAGGCCTAAAGGGCCCCTTTTCACACAGAGGGTGGTGTGCGTATGGAATGAGCTGCCAGAGGAAGTGATGGAG
Organism: Chiloscyllium punctatum; assembly: GCF_047496795.1. Lineage (NCBI taxonomy): Eukaryota > Metazoa > Chordata > Chondrichthyes > Orectolobiformes > Hemiscylliidae > Chiloscyllium > Chiloscyllium punctatum. Next base: position 12,408,239 of record NC_092755.1, on the reverse strand, counting down.
GCTGGTACAACTACAGCATGTAAAAGGCATCTGGATGCTGACAGGCCTGCCGAGCTTTTCCAGCAATTTCTGTATTTGTTACAAAATGCATGCATTTTAACACAGGTATTCTGAATACATTACATATTTTATATTTTATTGACGCAGGGCCATGTAAACATATTTCAAATCGACCGAGACCATTTTCTGCGAAGGGTATGGCTCTGTGTATGACAGCAGCAATGATGCACCTACATGGAACAGGGAATGTGATGGAGACATAGTTTTGACAATGTACAAGGAGACCTCACATGGTCCAGTTTGGGAGAGGATGACATTACTGTGTGATTCAACTCAGAGAGGGAGAAACTGCCATCTGCCTGAGAAAGAATGGCCTCTTGCACTCTCTCCTTTGTGGTTCCTCATCTCAGCAACGTGCGCGAGCTAAAAAAAATCTGCAGTCATCGTTCCCATTCTCATTTTTATAGAATCCCTGCAGTGATGAAACAGGCCCTTCGGCCCAACAAGTCCATACCAACCTTCCCAAACCATAGCCCTATATTTACCCCTGACTATTGAAGCTAACCTAAAAATCCCTGAACACTACAGACAATTTAGCGTGACCAATCCACCGAACCTACACAGTTTGTGGTAGGAAACTGGATCACCCATTAGAAGCTCACACAGATAAGGGGGGAATGTGCAAACTCCACAGAGACAGTCCCCCAAGGCTGGAATCGAACCCAATTTCCTAGTGCTCTGAGGCAGCAGTGCTAACCACCGTGCTACCCTTTGGATGCTCCCTGATCAGAATTCACTGGAATCAACTCACTGCCTAAAGCAAAGGGAATTCAGCCAAATCCAACTCTCCCAGGATGAAATCCCATTGCTCACAGCTGTGTGAGTACAATATCTTCAGAAGCAGAATAACGTTTTGGACAATCTCAATTTTTACTTTTATCAGGAGTTACAATAATATCTGGACAAAGTTGTTTCAAGTTAAAATTGCAGAAATTTTGTTAATCTGTGTGTGTGTGTATGCATGTGTTTGTGTGTGTGTCTGTGTGTGTGTGTGTGTGTGTGTGTGTCTGTGTGTCTGTGTGTCTGTGTGTGTGTGTGTGTGTCTATGTATGTGTGTTTAGAAAGGGAAATATTAGACCATAAGACATAAGAGTGGAAGTAAGGCCATAGGACCCATCGAGTCCACTCCGCCATTCATTCATGGCTGATGGGCATTTCAACTCCACTTACCCGCATTCTCCCCGTAGCCCTTAATACCTTGTGACATCAAGAATTTATCAGTCTCTGCCTTGAAGACATTTAGCATCCCTGCCTCCACTGCACTCTGTGGCCACAGGCCCCACCACTCTCTGGCGGAAGAAATGTCTCCGCATTTCTGTTCTGAATTGACCCCCTCTGATTCTAAGGCTGTATTCACGGGTCCTAGTCTCCTCGCCTAACGGAAACAATTTCTTAGCATCCATCCTTTCCAAGCCATTGATTATATATTTGCAATACCCAAACAGTTTGCCATTCATCTTTCCATAATAGTTTGAGTAACATTGCTCTGGATCATAAACGTGCTATTTTAGCAGATTAAAGAAACTAGCCTGACTTATACCTAAAACTGACCCTGACCCAGTCTGAGACCGATATCGTCAGCCATATCACCGAACTGGTCACATTTAACATTTGTTGTGAGCAGTGGAGGAGTGGAACTAGAAAAGGAAACAGTGACCCAAAAAGCCAGGGAACTATAGACCGGTGAGCCTGATGTCAGTGATGGGTAAGTTGTTGGAGGGGATTCTGAGGGATAGCATTTACATACATTTGGGAAGGAAAGGGCTGTTCAGAGTAGACAACATGGCTTTCTGCATGGGAAATCATGTCTCATTAATTTGTTTGAGTTTTTTGAAGAGGTGACAAAGAAGATTGATGAAGACAGTATGGTAGACGTTGTCTATATGGGCTTCAGCAAGGTGTTCATTTAAAGAACAAATACCAAAGAAAATTTACAGCCGAGGAACAGGCCCTTCGCCCTCCAAGCCTGAGCCGATCCAAATGTACTGTCTAAATCTGTCGCCCAATTCCTAAACATATGTATCCCTCTGCTCCCCACCAACTCATGCATCTGTCCAGACGCATCTTAAATGAATCGACCGTGCCTGCCTCTACCACCTCTGCTAGCAATACGTTCCAAACGCCCACCACCCTCTGTATGAAGTACTTACCGCGTGTATCCCACTTAAACATTCCACCTCTCACTTTGAAAGCACGACCTCTCGTTACTGAATCCTTCACTCTGGGAAAAAGCCCCTCTCTATCCACCCTGTCTATACCCTTCATGATTTTGTAAACCTCAATCAGGTCCCCCCCCCTCAATCTCCTTTTTTCCAGTGAAAATAAACCGAACCTACTCAGCCTCTCTTCATAGCTAGTATTTCATTCCGATTGGTAGACAGATTAGTAACTTTCTGTCACATGGGATACAGAGGAAGCTCGTCACAATTGGCTTGAAGGAAGAGGGATATTTTTCAGACTGGAGGCTTGTGAGCAGCAGTGTGCTGTAAGAATCAGTACTGAGTTCACTGCATTTCATCATTTATGTAAGGATTTAGATGTGAATATTGGGGCCATAGTTCGAAAGGCTACAGATGACATCAGAAAGGTGGTGTAGTAGATTATCTCAGAGTACAACAAGACCACAATTAGATGGAACAAAGGGGCAAGGATGGACAGATGAAGTTTAATTTAGATAAATACGAGGTTTTGCATTTTGTAAATGCAAACCAGGGCAGGAATTATACAATTGTTGGTAAGGTCCTGGGGCGTGTTGTGAAACAAAAGGACATAGGGCTGCAGGTGCATAGTTCCTTGCAAGTGGAGTCGCAGGTCGACAGAGTGGTGCAGAACACATTTGGCACATTTGCCTTAATCAGTCAGAGCATTGAATATAGGAGTTGTGGTGGTATGTTGCATCTGTACAGGATGTTGGTGAGACCTCTTTAAGAATACTGCGTACAACTTGGTTGTCTGCAGAAATGACTGACACACCGATGTTCCAGGACTGGAAGTTTGAGCTTTAAGGAGAGGTTGATTAGGTTGAGGTGCTTTCTCCTGGAGTGTCAGAGGCTGAAGGGTGACATTATAGAGGTTAATAAAACCATCAGGGGCATGGATATTCTGAACAGCCACGTTCTGCTCCCCAGGATAGGGGAGTCCAGAACAAAAGGGCATAGGTTGAAGGGGAGAGGGTGAATGACTTAGAAGGGACCTGAAGATAAATGTTTCACACAGAGAGTGGTGTGTGTACAGAAAGTGCTGTCAGAGGAAGTGGTGATGGCGGTTACAATCGCACATTTAAAAAGTATCTGAAAGAAGAGGGATATTGGCCAAATGCTGGAAAATGGGACTAAATCAGATTTGATATCTGATCGGAGTGAACAGATTGGACTAACGGGTCTGTTTCCATTCTGCATGACTCTCTGATTCTATAAGAGGGATGGCGAAAAATTCAGAAAGGACCTTTCAAGTGGGAATTCTCTTCGCTGGAAGTGTATTGTGCCTCTATGTTCACATTGATTGAAAGCTGCATTAGTTAAATATTTGACAGAGAAGTGAGTCACAGACAATGGGACACAGACAGGAAAGTGGGGCTGAGACCCCCAACCTGATCAGCCACAATCTTAGTGCCAGGTGGAGAAGGCTCAAAGTATCTCATGACCCACTCCTGCTCCTCACTCCCATGTTTCTGTGTTCCATTCAGCCCATCAAACCTGCTAGACAGGAGCAGTTGGAGGCCATTTACTCCTATAACCTGTTGCACAGAAACAGGGGAGACCATTCAGCCTCTCAAGACTGTTACACATGCTTTGAGGTGATTTGGGAAATGTAATTGGAAAGCCCAGGCACAGGTATGATCAAGGCCCCTCATCTCTCTTTACAGAGCTTCCCCTTCTCTGCAACTTGTGCTCCATTTGTTGCTCATGTTGTAGACCCAGATTCACTGTGAATACAGCCCCCATACCTCAACAAGAGTTGGCTCACAAAATCCTCTGGTCTCCCTGACTGCAATATTTAGTAATTCCACATTCATGAAAATAACACCCACTAACACTCCAATAACAGAATTTGAGAACATCAGAAACAGGGGCAGGTCATTCACTCCCCAAACCTGCCTTGCCCTTCACTAAGATCGTGACTGATCTGGTCCTGGTCTCAAATCCTCTTTCATACCCAATTCCTCATCGCCCTCAACTCTCTGACAGGACAATATCCATCTACCTCCTCTTCAAATACTTTCAGTCATCTCGCTCCCCGAACACTCTTGAGAAGAGAAATCCTGACATTCAATCCCACCTGTTTGAAGAAAACACTTGCTGCTCCTATATCATGGTTTATTGATGTGAACAAAAGAGGTTGAGACAGGGTTCAGGTAAAAATGACTGGCCCTGATATCAAGGCAGTGATTGACTTGTGTTGACATCAAGGAGCTTAACAAAACTGGACTTAATGGGAATCAGAGTAAACTCTCCAGTGTTTGGGCTCAAACATGGCACAAAGGAAGATGGTCATCATCTCAGTCCTGGGTCAGCTCTGTGCGAGATCCTCAGGGTAGCTTCCCCTTCACCAACAGCTTCAGCTGCTTCATCAATGTCTCCCCGCCCCCACCCTCCCCACCATAAGATCAGAAGTGGGAATGGTCACTGAAGATTCCACTATGTTCAGAACATTTTGTTCCCCTCTCAGCTCCTGAACTGGTCTGTGTCCATGTGCAACAAGACCCAGACTTCATTGAGACTTGTGCTGTTAAAGTATCAGTAAAATTCATCTACGAGCACTGCCTGACACTGCACATTGCCCCAGTAAAAATAGAGTTCATTCAGCACCTCACGCTGGTTTCACAGGAATATGAGGAAGCCATTCAGCCCATTGACACTATTGGAGAAGAACAGGGACAGCCCATTCAGTGCCTCCAGCCTATTACTCAGGAAGAGAAGGAGTCTAGTGTGATGGGCCACACCGGAGCCCCTCGAAAATATTGGAAGGCAGTCTCCTAGACTCTAATGTTTTCTTATTTTAAAGGGAATGTAAATTGTCTGTTCCAGATGCAATGTGACTGGTAAAACTACTCGGTGTGAAGCTAAACACTATTTAAACACGAAAGATAAAATGAAACCAAAGAAAGAGGAAATTAGAATAACTTAATTCTATTGGACAAGTTAACAGAATAATATATCGTGGAGCTATTACTAATGAACTGTTCCGATATACGAAAATCCCACAAAGACAGCCTTTGGCAAAACTGAATATTCAGTCACAGATTGCCACAAACTCAAAGATCCTAATCTGTGAGAGCTGGTCACACCCATTCATGCTGCATTAAAATAAACCCAAGGCCTCCCTCGCTGTTTACTCAAGTGGTCATAACTAACCAGCTTGGTAACGATCATTCAATCTCTCTCTTAAAAGAAACCAGGACAAAATAAGCTCTTAAAGCTGCAGCATCATCACACTTGTCAGTATATCGAGCTTTCAAACAGGAACCAGGGGTAAAAGGTCAGGCTCTTGGCCCTGTCCAATTGGACAAGGAAGAAGTCATTCAGTCCCCTGAGTCAATTACACAGAAACGGAACGAGGCCATTCAGCCCCTTGAGTTACTTACACATGAACAAGAGGAGGCCATTCAGCCTGTTGAGCCACTTATACAGGAACAGTAGGAGGCCATTTCCACCTCAATGCACTTACACGGGGGCAGAATAGGGTAATTTATGCTGATCCTGATGAATGTCTTATGCCCAAAATGTCGACTCTCCTGCTGTGCTTTTCCAGCAAACCACTGTCTACTCTGATCTCCAGCATGGGCAGTCCTCACTGTCTCCTAATAGATGCTCTAACGTGATGAACAATTGGAGCAGATGCTGCACAAACAGACTGCTCCACGTAGTACCTCGAGGCTCCAACGCTCATGATACACACGTGGGACTTTAACGTGGGTTACTCGCGGTGAGCAGGGAAATCATATGTGTTGTGTGAAGTTTCAAGAAGGCATGTTCCATCTCCGAGAAGGCAGCCTGGTGTTCTCTATGTAGGGCGGAAGCTGGTGGGAATGGCTACCTGTTTCAGATGGAAGGTATTGTGGCTGCTGTTGGGGATTGTGAATAACCTGACGTTCACACGCCGACTGCACAATAACATGGGGAGAGTTAATTTAGGCATATAAACTATTAGGAAAATCACGTTAGACTGATGAATGGACTCTCTAAGTTCAAATAATGCTGATCTTGTTCATGTTGATCTTGTCTATGCACGTCCTGTTCAGTGTAACCTGTATGCCTTACTCTGTCCAAGTCTATTTCCACCCTAGGATCTGTCTGGCCTTGCTTAATATGATCTTCCCCCACTGCTCATAAACAAAGTGTTTCCCTGTACTGAGGTACACGTGGCAATAAATCACACCAATCAATCCTGGGTAAAGTATGGAATTTCTCACCCTATCAATGTCTCTTTTGGAAATAAGTGGTCGCTGCCACTCCTCGTGTTTCAGCGTCACCATTTCTTCATCTCTCACAGCTCTACAGATTAAACACTCAGCTTATTCACTCTATCCTCATGTTACCATCACCCGTGTCTGTGGTAAGGAGATCATCCTTTACAAAGGAGATCAAATCTGTACAGAGTGCCCCAAATGCTCTCTCAGCAAGGCTCTACAACTGCAGGAAGATGGCTTTACTTATGTACTCAAATCATCTTACAATAAAGGACAGCATACCATTGACTGCACCCATTACGTACACAGGGTTTGATTCAGAGCAGTCAGCATCGACTTGTGAGTGGGAGATCATGCTTCCCAAATTTGTTAGAGTTCTTTGATGAAGTGACCAGGAAGGTTGATGAGGACAGAGCAGTCGACGTAGTCTCTATGGATTTCAGTAAGGCATTTGATAAGGTTCCACATGGCAGGCTGCTCTGGATGGTTTCATCACGTGGAATGCTGGGGGAACTGGCAAATTGGATACACAGTTGGGTTGATGGTCGGAAGCAGAGGGTTGAGTGGAAGGTTGTTTGTCAGACCGGAGGCTGGGTCCATTGCTGTTTGTCATCTATGATTTGGTTGAGAATGTACAAGGTATGATTAGTAAGTTTGCAGGTGACACTAAAATAAGTGGTAGCGTGATCAGTGAGGAAGTTTATCAGAAATTGCAGCAGGACCTTAATCAAGTGGGGAAGTGGGCCGAGAAATGGCAAATGGAATTTAATATAGATGGGTGATGTCTTACATTTTGGGAACTCAAATCAAGGTAGGAGTTTCATGGTGCATGGAAAGATCTTCAAGAGTGTAGTGGGCAGAGAGACCTTGGAGTTCAGGTGCACGGTTCTCTAAGAGTGGAGTCACAGGTAGACAGGGCAGTGAAGAAGGCTTTTGGCACATTGGCCTTTATCAGGGAGGACATTGAGTATAGAGAAGCTGGGAAGTTATGTTGCAGGTACACTGGACTTTGGTCAGGCCGCACTTAGAGTATTGTGTTCAGTTTTGTCACATTGTTATAGGGAGGATGCTATTAAATTAGAAAGAGTGCAGAAGAAATTTTCAAGGACGTTGCCAGGACCCATTGGTCTGAGTTACAGGGAGAGTTTGGGCAAGCTAGGACCTTTTCTTTAGCGTGAAGGAGACTGAGGGAGTCCTTATAGAGCTGAATAAGATCACGATGGTAGGGTTAATGCTCTCATTCTTTTTCCAAGGTGTAGAGAATCGAGGATTAGAGGGGATCAGTTTAAGGTTAAAGGGGAAGGAATAAAAGGGAACCTGAGGGGCCACTTCTTTACACAGAGGGCTGGTACGTGGATGAGTTGCCAGCAGATGTGGTTGAGGGGGTTACATTAAAACATTTCAAAAGCATTTGGATAAATATGTGGATAGGAAAGGTCTAGGATGATATTGGCCAACTGCAGGGAAATGGGGTTAGCGTGGATGGACATTTACAAGGTGGACTCGAACCCCTCTGTTAATTAAAACCAAACACCCAGAAAAGCTTGCCTCACCTCGTAATCTGTTAAAATATGAGCGACACAGATCTCCTACACTCCACAATTTAAACAAAAATTAACAAGTTAGTTTCTTAACTTTAATAGTGAACACTAGACGGGCTTCACAAATACAAGCCTCTCTTTTCTTAGTTACTTACTATCTGACTCCAACTCTGTAAAAATATGCTGTTCCAACAACCCACATATGAAACATTACAATCTCAAGACCACACAGTCTCTATCTTCCCCGCTGTGTTCACTCTTCCAGTTGCTGATCTCCCTGGGTCATGTTATTATTGCAAGTAGGTTTACATGAACATGTGTCTTTGATAGAGAGTGTTTAGGATGGTCAGTTAGCACTCCTGCTCTACAGCAGTTACTCTGCTGTTGGTTGGCAGTGGCTCTCCCTCTAGTGTTCAAAATGCTGGATTTATATACTTCCAATGATACAATAATTCTCACATTTGATTGCTTTCCAGGTACCCAAACAATAATATTCAAATTCTGTTGGCTTCTGGTATCCTGAACGTTATTTAAACTCTTTGGTTGTATTTGAATTGTTGTCAAAACAGCAACCAAAACCCAGGTATCATTTCCCAGCTAATTGTGACATATGGAACAATCTGACATTTAGCTGGCATCTGTGCTGTACTTTCTATTCAACAAAACCCGTTCTGTCTTAAAGTGACCTGACATGCTTTCGGCTTCATAACACCACCCCCCTTCAGAAAAAAAAGAACCATCAGAATGAAAAGATGGCTTCGTTTCTTTTCCTCTAATTCTTAATCACATTATTATGAAATACAAAAGTATTAATCTCAGTTATATCATTCATATTAATTTTGCACACATATAAAACACTGGGATAAGTCAAATCTTATCAACACCTGTTCCTTTAAATCTGCGATAACACATCTGCTATCACATTTTAGGACCCACAGCATGTACATTGTGTAAGTTTAAAGTCAGTGTGATAAGACTCCAATGAAATATTCTCATATTCTGGTCTTTAAATATTCCAAAAAACGCGAGAGGTTTGTCGTTGTCCACAACCATCTCCGACAATTTGTTTGTCACGTAAACATTAAAATATTGTCAGGCCAGTGCGAAACTTAGACATTCTTTTTCAGTAATGGAGATGTTATATTTTTTTTTGGTGGATATTGAGTTTTTTTGACCAGTAGCCAATTGGCCATTCATTCCCATCATCATCTTTCTGAATCAATACATCTCCGACCCCTATATCCCGAGGGTTTCAAAATATTTGGTGCAGCTAAAACTGGTGCGGTGATTAATCCTGCTTTAAAATTCTCCAATGCCTCCTGGCATTTTACTGTCCACCACAATTCTGTGTTCTTCTTTATTAAGTCCATCAGTGGTGCCAATACGCTGCTGAAGTTTGGAACAAACTTCCGATAGAATCCACTCAGTTCCAAAAATCGAAGCACCTCTTTCTTCGAGGATGGTCGTGGAAATTCCTCAAAGCCCTTCGTCTTTAAGTTCCATGGGGTCAACCTTCCATGTCCAATGTAATGTCCCAAGAACGCCACCTCTGCCTTCGCGAATTCTATTTTCTTTAAGTTTATTACCAAGTTTGCTTCTTGTAATCGTTCAACATGCTCTGCCAACTGTAACATGTGAGCTTTCAATCACTTGCTAAAGGTCACTACATCATACAGATAAACTACACAATTTGTTCATCTGACCATAACTCTGTTCCTGAGTCACTAAACGTGGCTTTGAATGGAATTCCTATCACTGGTGACAATACTAATACGTCATCCCCACAGGAAATCGTCAAAATTTCAGAGGTTTTATCTGCCACTTGCTTCATTCTATGCTGTGCACTTCAGGTGCTGGTTAGCGAACTCACCTACTCCATCTAATCTCTCCCTCACCTCACATACATCATCCGAGTGTGAGATCTCTGACTTCGGTCCTGTCAATTTATATTCAATTAATTCCAAAGGACCTCTCACTTCATGTACAAATGTTAACTCAAAGGAAGTAAACTGAGTCGATGTATTTGGGGCAAATAATTTTTGTCCAATGGTAAACAATTCAATGAGACACCTTCATTCCAATCATTACGGTAATCCGAACAGTACACTGTTAATATGGTCTTCAGCGTCTGATGCTAACTTTCCAAGGCTCTCTGGGATTCTGGATGGGACGCCTTTGTTTTGAAGTGCTGCATGCCTAAGCTATCCATGACTTCCTTAAACAGCTGAGCGGTAAAATGAGACCTTGGTCTGACTGAATCTCTCTGCGGAGCCCACAGTGAGTAAAGAAAGCTACCAACTCCTCCACCTCTCTTTTTAGCTTAACACTCCATAATAGAATTGCCTCTGGAAATCTGGAAGACACATCCATTATGGCTAGCAAATAATGGTTTCCACTTTTATTTTAGATAGGGGAGCGACACAACTAATCATAACCTACGTGAAATGTTCTTCGAATGCAGGAATTGGTAACAAAGGTGCTGGTTTTATTACTGCCTGTGACTTACCTATCGTTTAGAATGTTTGACATGTCCAACAAAAAAATAACCACGTCCTTGTGCATTCCAGTCCACTAGAAATGCCTCTGTACCTTAACCTGAGTCTTCTGTCCACCTAGGTGACCCCCTGCAGTTAGTTTATGTGCTACCCGTAACACTGCACGCTACCTCTAAAACAATCTGGTGCACTTCAGCCCATTTCCCTTCTGCAGTAACCTATCGGGGTCTCCATTTTAATTTTATGATTCTATCTTTAAGTTAATAACGTTCGACAATATATTCTGATTCCTTTTCTGTGTATGTGCATGTGTATGCGTGTGTGAATGTGTGTGTATATATCTGTTGTAAGTCCATTAGCCTTTCTGGACTAAACCCCTCTGCCTGATCCTCTGCCTGTTCAGGTTTTTCCTGCACCGTGACATCAAACAGGGTGCCAGTTCACTGCACATCAACTCCTTTGGCTTTTTATTTTGGTTTTCCTTCCTGCTCTAACTTATGACAGTGGAATCTTGTTACTACACAGTCTGGAAAAAATCCTGGGTAGTTTTCTTTTAACTCCCCAATTCCCTAGTTTTCCTTTTGCCTTCTCCAACACAAGGGGTGCCACTCCCACCTTGGATCCTGTTAAATCTTTCACAAGAATAAACTGTATTCCTGGAAATGACACTCTGTTACTCACTGTTACTGTTACTTCCCCAACCTTGATTTGGCATTCCATCCTGATGTTACAAAAGGGAATACTTAATTTCTAACCCCATTCCACAAATTGTCACGATCTTGATTAATATGACAGAAAGAGTGAAAATACTTTCATCTCTCACTATTAGAGGCCGAGAGAAAGTGAGGGCTGCAGATGCTGGAGATGAGAGTTGAAAAGTGTGGGGCTGGAAAAGCATAGCCAACCAGGCAGCATCCAAGGGGCAGAAGAGTTGACATTTCAGGCATAAATCCTTCATCAGGAAAGTAGGGGGTGGGGTAAGGGAGGGGGAAGGGGGCCGAGAAATAAATAGGAGAGTGGGAGTTGAGCTGGGTGTACGATAGCTTGGAAGGGGATCGGTAGATGCAGGTGGGGTGTGATGGTGATAGCTCGGAGAGGAGGGTGTTATGGATAGGTGGTAGGACAACTAGAACCCTCAAACTAGAACCATCATCAACGTTGACTTCACCAAATTCCAAATCTCCCCTCCACCAACCTCTCCCATATCCAACCGTTCAACCTAGCACTGCCCTCTTGAACTGCCCTAACTGGCCAGCTTCCTTCCCACCTACCGACTCCATCCTCCCAACCGACATATCACTTTTACTCCAACCTACATCTTTTTATCGCCTTCCCGGTGACCCTCCCACCAGCCCAGCTACTACCCTCGTATTTATCTTTCAGCCCCCTTGTCTCCCCCCCCCCCAAATTCCTGACGATGGGTTTCTGCCTGATATTCAATTGTCCTGCTGACTGGATGCTGCCTGATCTTTTGTGCTTTTCCAGCGTCTCTCTTCTCAACAATTAGAGACTGAGCAGATCCCATATCTCACAAAATTATAACTTCTTGTCCTTCTCCCCCTGATATTTCTGAGTAAACTTTATCTACAGAGGCGAATTCTTTCAGAGATCAGGTACTGACTCCATACCCAGCCCCTGCCTAGCTGAGCACTCTCCTGCAGCTCCTCGGCTCTACTTGGGGTCTCCTTTACCAGTTTCACTAATTCCACTGGGCTTAGCCTCTACTACCACATCGTTCCCCAAAGTGCCTTCCTTCAACGACCATCACAGTGTGTCCCAGCTTACTTCAATGAAAACACCTTTTCCCAGTGCCCTCCATAAACCAATAGCACTGTCATTTTCTGTGTTCCACTCCCTTATACTGAGAACACCTGAGGCCTTTCACCTCCTTTCAACCCCTTTGGGCTTCTTTTTTCACTTGTGGTAAACTATTGTGCGCTACTGTTTGCTTTCTAAAGTGTGAACTTCCCTTCTCCCAATTTCTATCCCTCATAGCATGAAAATTCTCCCGGAAGCTAAGTTTCATCTCATGCACCAATGCATATTTACCTGCCATTTCTGCCGCGCTTCTCGCTTCTTGAACTTTCTGTTCGCGCACATGAATTCTTACCATCTCTGGAAGTGAGTCTTTAAACATCTCCAGCATAATAATCTCCCTTCGAGCCTCACAGGTCTTATCTATTTTTAAGTCCAGCACCCAAATATCAAAATGACTGCAGTTAATTCTTTCAGACTTAACATAAGTCTGACCTGGTTCCGTCTCTATTTTTATGAAGCTCTGTCTATATGCTTCTGGTACCAATTCATAGCCAATCAAAATAGCCAATTTTACATCTGCATAATCTCTTGATCCCTCATCGGACAGCGCTGTACATACCTCACTAGCTGTGTCCACCAGCTTAGTCTGAACGAGCATTACCCACAATTTCACTGGACACGTCATCTGCCGAGTCATTTTTTTCAAATGAAATAAAAAAAGTTTTGACATTTTTCTCACCGAAATATGGCAAGGCACTAATATAGTTGTATACATCCCTACGTTCTCCCTTCATCTCCATCCTGTTAATTTAACTTTCTTGTCTAATTCCCAACTTCTGAATCTCAAATTCTCTCTCTCTTTCTTTTTCCTCTCCTTCTCTTTTTTCTCTCTCTGTTTCCGTCTCTTTCTTTATCTTCTAACTTCAGTTGCCATATTTGCAATTTAAGTTTTTTCTAACTCTACTGCACTTGTCTGTTTCTTTGATACATCAAAGTGCTTGACCAACTCCATTACAATTTCAGCTTTCCTTTTGTCACTGGTTAAACCCAATTCCAACCTATTTGCTAATTCTAAAAAATGTCCTGCTTCTGTCTTTCTAAACTTTCTTGGCAAATTTGGGAACCTCTTTAGTAATTTTAAAAGCCTTTTCCCTCACTTTTAATTTAAACAACCACCAGTAAACAAAATTAAACAGATTTTCAGACGGGTTTTATTTGAAGATCTAGGTCACTAATTGCAACGTGTTGGAATTTGCTGGGACATTTTGTACCTGAAATCTGTTCAAATCTGTCCCAGTCCATTACGGCATGGCCCCAAACTGTGTAGACATCTATGTCGAGCACTTCTGTTAATTAAAACCACAAACCCAAGAAAGCTCAGCTCACCTCGTAATATGTTAATACATGAGTGACAAAGAACTCCCAAATTCCACTAATAAAAGAAAAATAACAGTTTGTATGTATGCAAATTAGCTCGCTGTGCTTGAAGGTTTGTTTTCTGATGATTCGACCCTATGACTAGGTAACATCATCAGTGAGAGTCTCTGCTGAAGTGCTGGTGGTATGTTGCGCCTCTCTATTTTTAGGTCTTGGGTTCTTAAGATGGGTGATGTCATTTCCAGTTCTTTTGTTTTACAAGAGAAGGTAGATAGGATCTAAATTGATGCGTTTATTGATGGACGTCTGGTCAGAATGCCATTCCTCTCAGAATGTCCTTGCGTGTCTTAGTATATGTGTGCTTTGTCTCAGTCAAAGTGGTGCCCTTCTTTGTCTGTATGTATGGAACATAGTGATAGTGCGTCATGTCTTTTGGTGGCTAGTTGGTGTTCATGTATCCGCGTAACACAACAACAGGACAGTTTCAATGGTGGAACAATGATTTTATATACACTTTTTAATCAATGTGTGTGTGCAGATAAGTAACATTTTTCATATGTGCACAACACATTCTAAATGAACAACGGAGACACAGTTAACAAAAAGTTAATCCCATTTCTACCAGAATTCAATATATTGGCCTGTTGGATATTTTCCAAAGCTAGTGTCTGTCATATTATTGGAAATAAAAATTCTGGCATCAGAGCCAGCATTTGAACACATTGCTCTGTTGTCCATGCACTGGACAAAGGACCACAGCACACAGGAATTGTCAAAACATTGAGGGATATGCATCTACTTCTTTCGATGATCTAGTTTTCTCATTTTTCACATTTCCTCATCTATGTTGTCTCGCTCTTTCTCTCTTTGTATCTAGTTTAGAAATTTACCAATTATTCTTTGCGTCTCTTCTCTCAAAGCTCCTTCTTTCAGTTTATATCTATTGCTCTCTTCTTGATGTAATGTGATTATAAATGTGCAATGTAACTTCAAAGGCATGCGGGAGGAGCTGGCCAGAGTTAATTGGAAGGGGAGCCGAGCAGGGCAGACCATGGAACAGCAAAAGCAGGAATTTCTGGGGATATTTTGGAGGATATCAGAAATTCATCCCAAAGGAAATGAAACATACTCATGGCAGGACAAGGCAACCATGAGTAATAAGGCATCAAACCAAAAAAAGAAACATACAATGTGGTGAAGATGATTGGGAATCCAGAGAATTCATTGGCTCTGAAACTACATAAGGCTGGCATCACTGACACTACAGAGCTCTTAATCATGGTCAGGGAGAGAAACAGAGGAAACACATTCACTTTAAACACAGAAGATGGTATTACTCAAGGAAAAAGATTCAGATGAAGTAAACAATTGAATTAAAATCAGTTAATTGGTTTTGCAGAATGTGTCAGATTGAAAGCATGACCCGGGAAGAGGGCCTCAGCAAAATGAGAGTATGAAAATGGAAGTGTTATCACATCAGAAACCAGAGTGGATCACTGAGTACATGACTGATGGGTGAATGGGTCTCGATGTGAACTAAGGGACAGACAGCAGAATTGCATTGCAGATATTGCAGCTCAAAACTGCGTTTTTATGTAGTACTGTAGACTACAGCAGCAGGAGAAGCAAAACAGCATTCAACCACAACCTGTAACTTTTAGCCTCGAATAATTTCCTCAGTCTGCCATTGCCATCAATACGATCTATGTTTCAGTAATGACTGTGAGTGAACACGACTGGGTCAGAACCACGTGAACCTAAACCTGATGCTAACCCATTAAAGCTACCACATTTGACCAACAGTTCTGATCAAAGCTCCGCAATCCTGTCACACTCTGACATAAATGGGGATGGATGATTAAACGAATGACTGGAGCAAAGGGCTCCACAAATATCCCCATCCTCAGTAATCGAACAGCTCTGCACATCAGTGTAAAAGACCAGGATGTGGTGGCTGCACCACCCTCAGCCAGAAGTGTGGAGTTGATGATCCACCTCACCCTCGCCATGATAGTCACAGAATCACAGATGCCCGTCTTCAACCAATTCAATTTGCTGTTCGTGACATGAAAAAACAGCTGAACACAGTACGTACGAAAAAGGCAATGGTCCCTGACCCCATTCCTGTAATAGGACTGAAGACTTGTGCTGCACAACAAGCCGTGTCCCTGGGGAAACTGTTTCATTCCAGCTCCAACTCTGACATCTCCCTGGTAATGTGGAAAATTACTCAACTATGTCCAGTTCCTAAAAGGATTATAATTACAATCTGACCAGTTACCTCCCCCTCAGACCCACCTCGACAGTCAAATTGTTGGGAGTTCTTTTTGACAGAGTTATCAAACAGCACAGAAATAACCTGCTCAGTATGATTTCAGATAGGTCCCCATGTATAGATTGTGCTGCTGTGGAAAGGTCACTGGATTACTAATCCAGACCAGGCTAATGCTCTGGCAGCTGGTGGAAGTTAAACACAATTGACAAAATATTAGGATGCAAAATCTGGTGTCCGTAAATAGTGACCTTCAAGCCAATGTCGATTGTACTCACCAATTTGCTTCACAAATGTCCTTTCAGAAAGTGAATCTCCCGTGCTTTCCTGGTCTGGCCTAAATGTGACTGCAGACACACAGAATGTGATAAGCTCTTCAATGGTCTCGGAATCCGCCAAACAAGACATTGTATTGTATCAAACTGGTCCGAGGTCTAAAGGATAAAACCGGACAGAACACCCGGCCACAGCCTCAGTATCGGAATAGGGAATGAGAAACACAGTCCTGTTGACCCTGCAGAGACCTCCTTCCGAACATCTGAGAGCTTGTGACAACATTTACAAACTACATAGAAACATCGGGAATGGAGTAGGTCATACAACACATTGAGCCTTCCCCATTCCAGTTCATGTTCACACATCTGCTCAATGCACTTTTTCCACACACTGTACACATCCCTTAATGTGAATTACTGTGGGAAGCTATAAAGTAGGAAGTGTACTAGTCCCTTTGGTCGGTCGAGTTTGCTACCCAATTCAATATAATGATACCTGGCCCTTTATTTCCATATCGTTCTCCTTCTCTCCGACCATTCCTTTACTGTCTCTACGTCCGTATTTATTTTCAGTGTCTTGGCTTCCAGGTTCGAGCGCATTCCCCAGGTTCACCAGTCGCTGAGTGCAGACATTTATTGTCATCTCATTGCAGAATGGTCTGTCTGTACCTAATACTGTGGACCCTTGTTTTAGACACCACAGCCAGGGGCATTATTATCCCTGCTTCCAATCCATCTCACCCTGTCAGAGCTTTATATATCTCATTGAGATCTCCACCCATTTTCCTAAACCCCATGGAATGCAGGCCCAGTCGCCCCAAATTCTGCTCCCACAACAAGCCTGTCATCACAAAGATCGGTCTGGTCATCCTTCACTGCTCTCCCGCAATGTCAGGTTTGTCCTTTATTAGGTACGGAGACCAAACCTGCACACAATACTGCACAGTGTTTGAGATGGGGTCTCACCAACGCTCTGTACAGCTGCAGTAACCAATTCAATTTGCTTACTTCTGGATTCAAATCCCCCTGAAATTAAGGTCAGCACATCATTGATCTTCCTATCTGATTTTTGCTCCTGCAATATTGCTTCCAGTGACTGGTTTACAGGGAGATCCAGATCCTTTGCAATGTTGTAGCTCCCCAGTTGGTAGGGCTATGTACACTGGGCAGCGTGTGAATGCCATTCCCAGTATTGACTTCTGGCTTCAGACCTCACTCTGCTGCAGGGACCTTGAAGGGCTGCGCAGAAGGAAACAAAAAAAAGGCCCATACGTCGCTTTTTAGATCAACATGTTTCAAACGATCCCTTTTCAAATGAAAAGCTGCCAACCTCTTGTTCCCACCAAAGGGCACACTGTCACCTCTACCCACCTTGCTCTCCGTCTGCCACGTATTTGCCCATTCACTCCACTTGCCTTAGTCACCTTGAAGCTTTTTTACAACCTCCTCACCCACTCGCAATCCAACATCCTTTAGTTCTATCAGCAGGTTGGGATATATTGTATTTGATTGCCGCAACCAAATGTTTAATGGGTATTGTGAACAGATGGGACCCGAGCACCGATACCTGTGATACCTCAGCAACCTTCCTCTGTTAAAAAAATCTGGTTTTTCAATTAATTTATTTTGTGAATCTGGGTGTGACTGGCTGGGCCAGCATTTATTTCCTGTCCTTAGTTGCCCCTTGGTGGTGGTGAGCTGCCTTGTTGAACCGCTGCGGTCCACTGTGGATTCAGTGATGGTAACACCATCGAATGCCAAGGGCAGTGTTTAGATTGCATTTTAGTGGTGATGGTCACGGTCTGGCAATTGTGTGATGTGAATATTACTTGCCACTTGTCAGCCTGGATACTGTCCAGATCTTGTTGCATTTGGAAATGCACTGCTTCAGTATTTGAGGAGCCACAAATGTTGCTGAATATTGTGCAATCATTGGCGAACATCCCCACTTCTGACCTTAGAATAGAGGCAAGGTCATTGATCAAGCCGCCCTGAAGATGTATGGGCCTAGGCCACTGTCCGAGGGACTCCTACAGACTTGTCCTGGAGCTGAGTTGACGGACCTTTATCAACCATGACCATCTTCCTACGTGTCAGGTATGATTCTAACCAGCAGGGAGTTTCCCTCTGATACCCATTGATTCCAGTTTTGCTAAGGGCCCTTGATACCACACTTGTTCGAAGGCAGCCTTGATTTAAAGGGCTATCGCTCTCACCCCACCATTGTAATTCAGCTCTGTTGTCCATGTTTGAAACAAGGTAATGAGATCAGGAGCTGAGTGGCCCTGGAGGAGCCCAAACTGAGCGTCATTGACCAGGGTATTGCTGGGCAGGTGCTGCTTGAAAGCACTGAGACCTTCCACCACTTTACTGATGATCGAGAGTAGACTGATGGGTTGGTAATTGGCCAGATTGGATTTGTTCTGCTTTTTATATACAGGAGATACTTGGGGTAATTTTCCACATAATCGGGGAAATGTAATTGTTGTAACGGTATTGAAACAGCTTGGTGAGGGCAGTGACAAGGTCTGGAGAAGAACGTTTCAATACTATTGACAAAATGTTGTCAGGGTATGTACCCTCTGAGGTATCCAGTGTCTCCAACTGAATCTGGATATCGTGTGGAGTGAATCAAATTGGCTGATAGTTGGTAACTGAATTGCTGAGGACCACTGGAGGAGGCCAAGATGGATCATCCACTCAGCACTTCTGACTGAAAATTGTTGCGAATGCGTGAATGTTATCTTTTGCACTGAAGTGCTGGACTTTTCCATCATTAAGGATGGGGATACTTGTGGAATCTCCTACTCCGATGACTTGTTTAATTGTCCATAACTATTCTCAACTAGAAGTGGAAGGACTGCAGAGCTTAGATCTGATCCGTTGCTTGTGGAATCACTTAGCTTGTCTGTCACTTACTGCTTATGCTGTCTGGCGCACAAGTAGTCCTGTTTGGTGACTTCATCAGGCAGACACCTCATTTTCAGGTATTCCCAGTGCTGCTCCTGCCCTCCTGCATACTCCATTGAATCAAGGTTGATCCTCTGGCTTGATGGTAATTGTTGTGAGGGGGATATGCCAGGCCATGAGGTTGTGCTGGAGTACAATTCTGCTGCTATTGATGACCCACAACATATTATCGAAACCCAGACTTGAGCTGCTAGATCTGTTCAAAGTCTGTCCTATTTAGCATGGTGACAGTGCCACCTAAAATGGTGGAGGTTATTCTCAATATGCAAGTGTGACTTTATCTCCACAATGACTATGCAGTGGTCACTCTTACCCAATACTGTCATGGACAGATACTTCTGCAGCTGGCAGATTAGTAAGGCTGTGGTCAAATATGGCTTTTCCCTCTTGTGGGTTCCTTCACCACCCGCCGCAGACCGAGTCGAGAAGTTATATCCTTCGGACCCAACCAGCTCAATCAGTAATGCTGCTGCTGAACCACTCTTTTTGTGGACATTGACGTCCATAACCCAGAGTACATTTTGTGCCTTTGCCACCCTCAGCGCTTCCTCCAAGTGTTGGTCAGCTTGGAGGAGTACTGACTCATCAGTTGGGAGATGCTGGTACATGGTAATCAGCAGTAGGTTTCCTTTATCATGTGTAAACTAACACCATGAGACTTCATGGGATACAGAGTCACTGTTGAGGACTCCCAGAACAATTCCCTTCAAACTGTATCCCACGGTGCCACCACTTCTGCTTTGTCTGTCCTGCTGGTGAGAGAGGAGATATCCGGGGAAGGTGATGGGGTGTCAGGGATATAGTCATACTCAAAGAATCAGACCTTAAATACAATGCCAAGCTGTTGCTTCACGAGTCTGTTTATTTCTATTCACTGTTTCCTGCCAGCTGTCCCATTCTAGAAGCATGGCCATATATTCGCTCCAATCCACGAAGATTTGATTTTGCAAACTAGGCTTGGAGCTTTACCAAAATCTTTCTGAAAATCCACATGTTTTACATCCATTGCTTCTCTTTCATTTGTTTCCCAGTCTGTTTCTCAAACATAATTCCCATTTCATAAATCTATGTTAGTGTTGTCTATGACTATTATTTTCAGTCCCAATCATTTCTCCCAAACGATTTACGTACTATGTTCTATGTTCTATGTACTATTTCGTTTTCCATACCGGACTTGGTTTTCCTGGTATTGTCAGGAAGTTCTGTGAGGACAGAACTGAAGTAGTGGATTCATAGTTTTGCCATTTCCCTGTTTCCCTTTCTCCATTCTCTGGTTTCAAACTGGAAAATACCTGCACTTTGTTTTCATACTTCTCACATTGACATAATTTGACAAGCTATAACAGTTCACTCTTATAACCTTTGTGAACATTATCTTCAGAAACCCATCAATTCTTGTGTTAAGCTGCTCAATCATTGACCTTCCACATCATACACTCACAGGAGCATAGTCTCTGTGCCAACAGAAATACAGCACGATCTATATTAGTCCCACTTTCCGACAAAAGACTCATAGCCTGGAATGTTATGTCACTTCCAAGTGCTTGTCCAAGTACTGTTAACAGTTGAGAGGTTAACCTTGATAACCCCCCTCTCAGAATTTACTTTCCAGACCCCAAAACCCTCCGGGTGATGAAAAAGTCATCTTTAAATCCTCTCTGAACCTCAAACCTTTCACTTTAAAAGTGTGCTCCCTTGTTCTTGACCCTCTGTCTAAAAGGAACAGTTGCTGTCTGTCCACCCTGTCGATGCCCCTTGTTAACTTATCCTTCTGAATCACATCCCCCTAAGCCTCTCTGTCCAAAGTAAACAACCCGAGCTTATCCAGCTTCTCTCCATAGCTGATATGCTCCATCCCAGGGAACATCCTGGTGAATCTCCTCTGCAACACCCTCCAGTACAATCACATCCTTCCTGTAATGAGGGTCCCAGACCGACATACAGTACTCCATCATGGACTAAACCAAGCCCTGTATAGCACTTATAATCTTCTCCATGATTAATAAACGCTCCACCCACGGTTCAATTCTTAACTAGTCCATTATCCTGTTCAGTCACATTCAGGGATGAGTGGAAAAACACCCTGTGAGCTCCCTAGTGTGCTGCCAATCATTGTGTACACCCCATGTCTGGTTCCTCCTTCCAAAGTACATCACCTCATATTTATCAGGATCACATTCCATCTGCCATTGATCTGCCCGTCTGATCATTCCACTTGTATTTTCCTGCAAAATCAGAACTTCCTCCTCACTACCAACCACCCGGCCAATCTTTGTGTCAAACACAAACTTACTTCGCACAACTCCCACCCCTCCCCCCACTCCCCCTCCAGATTCACATCTATATCATTTATGAATGCTACAAACAATAAGGGACACAGCACTGATCCCTGTGGTACACCAGGGGACTCTGGTCTCCAATCACCCAAACAGCCTTCTCCCACCACCCTCTGCCTCCTGACACTAAGACAATTTTAGCTGTAACTTTTCAAGTTATCCTTGATACTCTGAGATTTTACTTTATTTTTTTCAGTTTCCCATGCGGAACTTTGTCAAAGGCATTGCATCAAAACTAAATAAGCGACCTCCTCAAACTAATTGAATCAACTCCATTAGTGTGACTTCACTCTGATAAAGTCATGATGATTATCCCTGATCAAGCCTTGCCATTCTGATTGGAGTTCAATTTTCTCCTTCTCTATTTTCTCCAGTAGTTTCCGGAACAGTGATTTAATACTCGCTCGTCTATAGTTTCCTGGTCTATCTCTACCACCCTTACTGTGAAGTGCAATCATAATAGCTGTTCTCCAGTCCTCTGGCACCTCCCCTATTGTCAGATTCTAATTGAAATTTCCAGTCAGCGTCTTTCCTCCCTTGACTCAACAGTATCCAGACCTGCAGATTGGTCCAATTTTATACCAGACAAAGCCTCAAACCCCGCTCGTATTTTACATCAATCTCTTTCCAAGAGCTTTCCAATCCATCTTCTCGAATTCTGTACCTGCATCCTCCTTCTCCCAAGTAATACAGCTGTGATGTTTACATGTAACAATCTATCAATGTTCTCCGGGTTGACACACTGGTTGCCCCTTTGGTTTCTAATGGACACTAACTGTTGCTGATTATTCTGTTCTACTTGTCCTTGTAGAATGTCATGGTATTCTCCCTCATCTCTCCTGCTTGCACTTCTCCATGTCCCTCGGTTATTCTCTCCCCTCTATGTTTCGAAGTTTCAGCAAAATCACCTCTCATCTTTTGAAACTCGAGATCACAGGCTGAGTTTCCACATCAGAAAATCTTGCCATTTTAGGGATTAATCTGGAGAATACCTTTTGCAGTTCGTCTGTAGTATATTCTATCTTAGATTGGGACTCCAAACTGTACACAATACTCTCAGTTTTGTCTCAGCAACACTCTGTGCAGCTGGCGCATGGCATCTTCTACATTTCAATTACATTCACATGAATGTAAACCTAATTTTTCGTTTCCTATTTGCTTGTGTTTAGATTACATTGCGTTACAGTGTGGAAACAGGCCCTTTGGCTCAACAAGTCCACACCGACCCGCCGAAGCGCACCGCACCCATACCCCTACATTGACACCATACCGAACACTACGGGCAATTTAGCATGGCCAATTCACCTGACCTGCACATTTTGGACTGTGGGAGGAAACCGGAACACCCGGAGGAAACCCACACAGACACGGGGAGAATGTGCAAACTCCACACAGTGAGTCACCTGAGGCGGGAGTTGAATCCATGTCTCTGGCGCTGTGAGGTAGCAGTGCTAACCACTATGCCACTGTGCCGCCCAATTCTTCCCAATTCCTTTTACTTTAACTTTTGTTATGATGTTAGTGGGAGAGTTCTTTAAAAAGATCCTCTTGAATATCCAACGATACGTTATCCATTAGCTCCTCATTGCCTACGTCCACAAGAATCATCTTCAAACCATTCCAAAAAATGTTTGCCACTTATGGTTTTCGTTTCATCGATGCATTATCATCCTCCCTAGTTTTCCCATTACCTTCTATATATCCAGTAACACGTTCTTCATAATCGAGGCCAACAGACTCATGACCGCAGATGTCAAGTTACTGCTCTGTATTTCACCACTCTCCATCTTCATCCTTTCTTAAACTGTTGGATAATATTTATCACCTTTGCCTTATCCAGATTGGCTGAATATCTTTCGGGAATGTATTGGAAAACAATGTGATAATCTGCGATGCAATCAATATGCCTATTGCTGCTTCCTCTGAAATTCTTGTATGAAGTACATCTGATCTGTCAGATTTATAAATATTCAATCCAGCTTTCTTTTAAAACATAACCTCAATACTGAAAAGAATGATCTTAGACTTTATTTACACAAGCCCCATGGTCACTTGGTATTTCTGGGAGAATTTCTGGATATTCTACCTTGAAGATAGACACAAATAACCTGTTCCTTTTCTCTGTGATTTCTCTGTTCTCTTCAATAAATTACCCTGTCCGCACACCTACTGTTCCACATTTGACCTTGTTTTCACTTTTGTTTCATACACTGATGCACTTTTTTCTGCAGTCTTTGTTTTTCTTTTGTTTGCATGCTTTTTCGCTTTTTGATTTTCCTTTCTTGGTCATCCGTTGCTGGGTCCTATATGTCTCCGAATCCACTGGCTTACTACGGTACTTGGCATTTTTCTAAGCTGATTCCTGTGATCTAATAGATAGTTGAAGGTGAGGCTGAAAGGGTTAGGTCGGAGAGGCGGGTGGACCAGATTGATCGGAAGGAAGATGAACACATAGGAACGTTCAAAAGGGGGGAGGATGCTGAGTTGGAAGATTGGACTGGGATAAGGTGGAGTAAGGGGAAATGGGGAAACTGGTGAAAACTACATTAATCCCCTGTGGTTGGAGGGTCCCAAGGTAGAAGAGGAACCTTTCTTCATCCATGCTTCGGGTGGTTAGGGTTTGGCGATGGAGGAGGCCCAGGACTCTCACGTCCTTGGCAGAGTGGAAAGGGGAGTTAAAGTGTTCAGCCACAAGGTGTTGGAGTTGGTCAATGTGGCTATCCCAGATATGTTCTCTGAAATGATCCACCTGCCTTACCAATGTAGAGAAGACCACACTGGCTATAACGTATGTAGTAGATGAGGCGTTCTGTCTCCCTTCATCACCTTTCACTTTCAACCCCACCTTCATCTACCTATCGCATTCCTAGCTAACTCCCTCCTGCCACACCCCCTTCTCATTTATCTCTCAGCCCCCTTCATACATAAGCCTCATTCCTGATGAAGGGCTTATGCCCAAAACGTCAATTCTCCTGCTCCTAGTACGCTGCATGTCTGTGCTTTTCCAGCACCACAGTCTTCGACTCTGATCTTCAAGCACCACACTCTTCGACTCTGATCTCCAGCATCAGTATACCCAATTTCTCCTCACACTTTCAGGGCTTGCATGTTTCAAATTTATAACAGTTACTTCAAATAAAACAAAAACTACCGTGTACTCAAACACCATAAAAGAAAACCAATGCATTGTGGTCACTGTTCCCAAATGGTCCTTTACAGCAAAGTTTTCAATTAGTTCTTTTGATCATCCAACACCAATTCCTAAATAACCTGATCTCTAGCTCAGTGCTCGACAAAATGTTAATGCTAGCTACTTAACACATGCTCATGAAATCCATTTTTCCCAGCATTAGCATTCAGTTGGGTTAACACAGTTTAGATATAATGTAAACAGGACATTATTACTGCAGTAACCACAAATGTGTATATCTCATTTCCCGTTTTATAACATGTCCAACATTTGTATTGCAGCTTTCACTTTGATATATAACTCCCATCAATGTTTCCTTCTCCTTGCTGTTTTTACGCTCCACATTACAAGATTCTGTAGAATCTGAGTGACGTGGATTTGGGGAGATTAATGGTAGAGATCATCTCGCCACGTCATTTATGATCTTTTTAAGCATCATTGTTACATTTTCTCCAGATCTCCCGTTATGCTGATGGAGTAGAGAAGGACAATGATCGTTCATAAATGCTCTGTATTTCCCCCAGAGAGCTGAGACAGCTCTAACCTGGGTGGGAACCTTACAACAGGCTGGTAAAGTGTTGCTGCTGCTGTACAGGATCTTAGTGAGATCACATCTGGAGTAGTGTGTACAGATTTAGTCTCTTCAATGAAGAAAGGATGTTGTTATATTGGAAGCAGCTCAGAGATGGTTCCCTCAGCTGATTCTTGCAATGAAGGTGCTAGCTTATAACGAAAGGATGATCAGGTTGATCCAATAGCCATTGGAGTTTACAAAAATAAAGGATGATCTTATTTCAACATAGATGGCAGGAAGGAGTCAACAACTGAAGAGAATTACACAGATAGTGGAGGAATCCATTCCGTTCTCCAGCCTGTTACACAGGAACAACAGAAGGATATTCAGGCCTTTGACCCTGTTACATGAGAATAGGACGACGCTGTTCAGCCCCTCGAGCCCGATGTATATTTACAGGAGGAGGCCAATCAGCCCCTCGAATCTATAACACTGGACCCAGAGTAGGCCATGCTGCACCAGTATCCTATTACACAGCAACAGGATCAGTCCATTCAGTCTCCTCAAGTCCATAACATAGGAACTGGAAGCGGTCACACAGTGACTGGAGGTTTGTTACACTGGGATAACAGGAGGCCATTCAAACCCACCGAGTCTGTTGCAAGGGAAATGTGTTAGGATAAAAACTATCTGAGACATATTTCATGAGAAAGGAGGAAGTAATTCTCTTGTATGGGGACGAGAGAAGACCAATCGCTCCCTTCGTCCCATCTCTGGGATACATGACGAGACCGTTCAGTATCTTCACCTATTATGGAGAAATATGAGTGACCCATCAGCCCCTCAAAATGTTACACAGCAACGGGAAGATTCCATAATCCTCCACCCCTCTAACGCATCAACAGGAGGTGGTCATTCTGGCATTGGAGATGACAACATGGGAATACCAGAAAGACTTCATCCCATCGATTTTGTACACCAGAAGGATGATGAGTCCAGTCAGCCACACATACCGCTTATGTAGCAATTGGAGCACATCTCTTAAAACCCTTTTGCCCATTAAACAGGAATTCAAAGAAAACGTAAATGTTTTTGAAAGGGAAGAACTTATAATAACTGAATACATTAGGGAATAAAATGTAACAATAAAGTATTGTAATTTAAGGCAAATTATTAGAATCCATTGTTGAGGACATTTGCAAACATAAACCACAATCCATCGAAACTCACATGGTTTTACAAAAGATAAACCATGATTGAAGTGCTTTCTTGAGTTATTTAAAGATGTGACAAACAAGGTGGATAGTGGGAATCCTGGAGATGGAGTATATCAGGTCTTCGTGAAAGCATCGGATATGTCGCTTCTCCAAAGAGTGAGTGGTAAGATCAGACAGCATCCGTTTAGGAGTAATTTATTAGCTTGGATGGAGGCTTGGTTAACCAACAAAATGCAGTCAGATGAATTATATGTATCATTTTTTATTGGAAAATGCAATTTGTTGGGTGCCATAGATTTCAGTTCTCATGCCTCGACCATTTGGGATTGATATTATTACTCGGTTGACGGGATAGAAAATACTATAGCTACATTTTCAGATGACACTAACATTGGTGGGAAATTACTTCGGAATGATGATGCAAAAGATTAAAAAACTATATGGATAGGTTGGGTGAATGGACAAATATTTGGCAATGAAAATTAAAGTGGATAAATATGGGGTTTTGCAAGTTGGCCAGCCTAATAAAAAGGCAAATTATTATCTAAATGGAGAGAAACTTCAAAGTGCTTAAGTGCAGAGGGATCTGGGTGCCCGCTTGCATATCACAGAAAACTTGCTTGTGGGTACTTCAAATAATGAGAAATGCAAGCATAACTTCATCGTTTATTTGTAAAAGGATAGAGTAGAAAGGTAGGGAGTGTTGCTGTAGCTGTGCAAGGCATTAGTGAGGCTGCAACTAGAGTACAGTTTGTGTGTCCTACAGAATGAGGTATTTCCATTGGAGGCAATTCAGAAGAGCTTCATTAGATTGATTCCATATTTGAAGTGTTTGTCTTATGAAGAGAAATTGAGCAGTTCAGGCCTATACTCTCGATTTTATAAGAACGATAGGAGAGCTCATTGAGGTCTGTAAAATGCTAAATATAATTGAAAGTGTAGATGTGGAGTGGATATTTTTTTCATCAGCCGCAATCTCCAACAAGAGACTAGAGTTTGACGATCGAGAGATAGCAGGGATGTGGAATAGAGGCCGCGATGACATCAGCCATGATTGTATTCCATGGCGGAGCAGATTCGAGAGGTTGGATTCCTGACTGATTCTCCTCGTCCATATTCAGCTTTTCGACTGTCTTACACAGTAATGGGAGAGGACTGTGTATCAAACAGAAAGCAGGCACTCCGGATAAATCAGTCTTAATCAGTTTGACCGAACGTCACCAGTGGAGTCACACAGTGACCAGTGCTGGGTCCTCAACTATTTACAATCTACATCAACGATCAGGAGGATGGAACAGATATAGAGATACTGAGTTTGGTCATGTTGCTGTGATAAGCAAGAGATTAAATTATCAAGAGAGGGTGGAGGGTCTACAGATAGATGCAGAGAGGTAAAAGCAATGGATAATAATTTGGCAGCTGCATTATAACATGATATAACCTGTCATTACATTTACAGGAATAATGGAAGGCAGTATGTTACTGAAATGGAGAGGGAATACAGGGATTAATCATACTGTGTACTGGGGGGGTCACTCAGACCTGTTCAGACATGGGAGGTTTTGCTCCATCCCTGATCGTCTGCTCCTTCACACTCCAAGTGACCCCATTGCTCTCCGTACCCATGGAATGTTTTGAAGTGTTTGGTTGGTGATGGGGATGCTGTTTTCAAACATGTATTAAGGGGACGGCCTTTATCCAAGATACATTCATTCATTTCTACATGGAGACCCGAATACGATGGGAATGCTGTCTGCTTGTGAATGAAGGCACTGTGGCTGCTGTCAGGACAGGGGTATTCACCAACATAGTGTACTGTGCATGGACACACGGTAACATTAAGAGAGAGAGAGCTCCTTCAGTTCCTCTACCTCTCCCCATTGACATGGGTACTCTGCAGATGCCATGTACACCATCGGGAATCCCATTATACTGGATACACCCGGCAGCTCCCTCCTGTGGGGGAAACAATGTATTTACCTCATCCACCATATATATCTTCCATCACCGAATGGTTACATTGATGGCAACATACTGGGAGATGATGGCTATGTCACCCAGTCCTGTTTGGAAAGTTCCAGAACATAGAAGCTGAATGAAACTGTGACCCGAACAACTACTGGCAGCACTGTCCTTTCCCCTGGGGTGAAGCTGCAGGACGCGTTAAAGGAGGTGACACCGCTCTGTGACCAGCTCCTTGTTCAATCAGTGTCCCCTCACACTCTGCTCCTGGATTAAGTGTAGCTTGCGAGGCTGTTAATGGAAAACTCGGGTGGGTCCAACAGATCCCTTTCCACACACACACTAACTCTGTGTTTTCAGTGTTTCCCCACTCTGTAACCTTTGGTCCATTTGTTGTTCATGTTACAGACCCTGATGCTGTAACTACAGTCCCCAGGCTCCACCCAAAGTTGGGTCATCAAATCCTCATGTCTCCCTGAATGTCTCAGGCAGCTCACAGCACAACCTCCAGCAAACCATCCCCAACCCCTCCACTAAATTTTCAATAAGAGGAGTCAGTCAGAAACTCCTCATCTATAAGTGTTGTGGACAGACCAGATCCCTGCAAAACATTTTAAGAAGGTCGCTTCGACCCGACCCTTTCCTTATTTTAAAAATAGATGTGAAGTGTGCGTTCCAGATATGTTGTGACTGGTCAAACCACTCGACATTAAGCAAAATATAATCTATTCAAATGCTTTAGCTAAAATACAATCAACGAAAAGAACATTTTGAGATAGCTTATATGTTTGAACACTTACACAAACAATAGATGACGTACCTTCTCGGTATACACCGCTTGGCACAAAGATATATTCAAATGCAGATCCTTACATGCAGTTTTCCGATCGAAGAGATATCAACATCAACAGAGATCTCAGAGAGAAAAGCAGCTGGGGATCATGTATTGAAACTTCTAACCATTCTGGGATTCCCAACAGCTTCTGAAGGCTGCAGTTAAAAACAAACCGAGAAAACCTGGTCTGGGAGAGCTGGCCCCTGCCCTTCCATTGTTACCAATGTTTTAATAAAACCTAAAGGCTTTCTCAATTATATACTTAAACTGTTTTCAGACAGCAGTTCTTCATCTCTGCCTTTATAACCTCTCTTCAAAAAAAGAATCCCAAGATAAAATAACCTTTTTACAGTGATAGTATACTCACAACTCCACCTTTAATAAAATGATCCATCAATATACAAAAGGAGATTCATTTTAGACCTCCTAACCTTCCTCTATGTGTAGACTGGCAGGAATGGCAGGATTACCTTACACTGAAAGACTGAAGTGACTGGGCTTGTATACCCTTGAGTTTAGAAGATTAAGAGGGGATCTGAGTGAGACATATAAGATTATGAAGGATTAGACACTCTGGCAGCAGGAAACATGTTTCCGCTGATGGGTGACTGCCGAATCAGAGGACACAGCTTAAAAACACGGGGTAGACCATTTTGGACAGAGATAGGGAGAAACTTCTTCACCCAGAGAGTGGTGGCTGTGTGGAATGCTCAGTCCCAGAGGGCAGTGGAGGCCCAGTCTCTGGATTCATTTAAGAAAGACTTGGTTAGAGCTCTCAACGATAGTGGAATCAAGGGTTATGGAGATAAGGCAGGAGGAGGATAATGATTAGGAATGATCAGCCATGATCATATTGAATGTTGGTGCAGGCTCGAAGTGCAGAATGGCCTACTCCTGCACCTATTGTCTATTGTTTATTGACTGCAATGCATATATATTACATTGACTCTGAGCATACAAATGTTCACAACGAGATTCGATTTCAGTCATTTTACTCCTGCCACAGAATGCCTTTGAGTTTCTTCACTCAAGTTTCCACAACGTGTCAAAACTTAGGTTTTCTAACCCTGTCACATGCATAATTTCATATTGAATGGTGGAAATAATAAGCTCAGTCGACACAGACTGGTATTTTTCTCCCAAAACTTCTCCAAAAACTTTAAGGGGTCACGATCAGTGAAAACGATTTGTCTCAGATAAGTTATTTGCAATTTAAATGCTGAAATGTTGCAACGCCAACACCAAGCTCAAGGCCTCCTTCCCCATTGTGAAATAAATCTGTTGATGTTTCCATTAGACACTCCAATCACACGTTACATAATGGAGCACTTCTCATCTCTCCAATCGTCCCTCTGAATGACATAGGTCCTCATGTCTCAGCACAAAAGAATTACATCCTTCTGTACCTCTTAATGCTGTAACCTCTTTACCTGCTACTCATGGCCTATGCCAGTAAACCTTACACTCACAGGGATATGTTCTAAGAAAATCTCACACATTCTTCTCAATCTCTCACAGAAACAAAACTTTGATTTCTGAACTCAATCATCATCATCAGCCATCTCAGCTTCTAACCTTCCCATTGTTACTCTCTGCTCTTCCACATGAGTTCTCATGAGTGCAGCAAGTAAATTGTTGAACTTCTCCAAAATGAGAATCTCTCTAAGGGTCATAGGTTTGCTCTGTTTTAATACCCTTCCCCACCTTTCAAAATTTGTTTGATCCTTGCAAACACAACGTGCGTTTAACCAGGCATGCTATTTTATATTCCTGAAACACTGTCTGTCAGCTTCTGGCACAAGCTCATATGCACTTCAAATGGCTTTCTTTACCTCCTCATACTCAGCAGATACCTCCTCTGATAGGGATGCAAATGCCTATCAGCTTTGTTTGAATCAACTAAATCCACATGTTCTCTGGCAACTGCATTTGTTTAGCCACTTTCTGAAATGATATTAAAAAGGCTCCCTCCATCATTCTCATCAAATTTATATAATACCTGGATGTATTTAAACAGATCCCCATCAGACCTTTGGCTATATAGGGTTGCTCATCCTCACTATCCTCATTATCCAGCCTACTGTCTGCCTTCATCTCCACCTTCTATGTCAACTTTCCTCTCTAATTACTATCTTTTGAAGTTGAAACTCTCTGCTTTTCCTCTCTCTTTTTCTTTCTTTCTTCTTCATTTCCTTTTCTTTTATTTCTACTTTTCATCATAATTCAAACAGTTTCAATTCCTTCTCATGTTCAAGGCGCCTCATTTGAAATTGAATTCTAGCCATTCCAAAAACTCTGATGGCATTTCCACCAAATGTAATTGCCGAGCTATAGCTGTAATTATCTCTCATTTTCTCACAGACAAACACAACCCCAACTCCAGCTTGTCTGCCAATTCCTACACCTTTGCCTTCATTACCTTTTATAAAAACCCCAACTTCACTTCTTCCACACCCAGAGAACTCTGAATGACTGAAATAATCTTTATACATAAAACACTGTTTAAACCAACCGAATTCAACATCCAGAACCAAAGACACGAACAACTACCATGCGCGAACTTTGAACCCAATAGTCTCTCGGTGCATACTCTCCAGTGTCTGCATGAGCTTATTTTGGATGCTCTGGTTTCCTCCCATAACCCAAAGATGTGCATGTCAGGTGAATTGGTCATGGTTAGTTGTTCATAGTTTTCAGGGATGTGTGGGTTAGGTGTCTTAGTCGGTGTAAATGTGTAATAATAGGGTAGCGGAATGGGTCTGAGTAGGTTACTTCTCGGAGGGTCGGTGTGGACATGTTGGGTCGCATGGCTTTTTTGCACACTATAGGGATTGTAATTCGAAACCCAATTTGATATTATCGATGTATAACGAGACAAGAGCCCCCAGTTTGCTATAGAAAAACCAGGTTGCCTCAAACTAGTTTAAGAAGGTAGCTTGGATGCCAACCTTTCCTTATTTTAAAGGTAGATGTGAAGTGGGAGTTCCAGATGCGATGCTACTCGTCAAACCACTCACCATTAAGCAAAACATAACATACTTAAAGACTCTAATGAAAATCCATACAAAATGAAGAGGAAATTAGAATGATTTAACTATTGGACACCATAACCGAATAATGGATACAGTACCTTCTACAAATGAACTGTTCCAATATACCCACATCCCATAAACACATCCCTTGGAAAAATGGAACATTCAGACATACATTCTTGCATACAGTTCTCCAATTCAGAAGGAAACAGCATCAAGTCAGGTTTAAGAGAGAGTAGCAGCTGGGGATAAGTATTATAAACACTAAAAGCATCGTAAGTCATTTACTTGTGCCGTTTGAAGAAGGCAGTTTGGCCTTTAAGATCTCTTATTTAAAGAAATGATAAAACAATCTTTTTTTTTAAAGTGACAGCATTGTCACACACTTTAGATTCCTGGCCCGTTACTTGAGGGACTTCCTTGTTCGGAAGATCACCTGAGAGGGACAAATACAGGTACAGACCAAGTTACAAGGTTGTATCTCATAACTTCTGAAACACCCCTGTCCATGGACTTTCACATGGGACATATAGGGAAGTGAACAACAGCCTGGAACACACCATTTCAGTATTTCTGAGCTACACAATGTCAGCACTCGATACACTAGGGAGCAATAAACCCATAAACAACGGCCAGGGAAAGATACAGAGGGACAGAAAGATTCACATGAAAGACAGAAACAGACAATTAATTGACTGAAAAGATGTTGTGGAAATATGCTGAAACAGACAGGGCAGTGGGAATAACTGGAGAAGTGAGAATCTTCGAGTGTAAACCTACAAGAATGAGAACATTGAATAAAGGCATTGTCAGATCAGCGGAAATGGTTTGTTAGATCAAATTCTCAATCTGCTTGACAGAACACCACAAACAACATAAACCGGGACAAGATGACAGGCCAGCATGGAGATCTGTGCAGACCATGCTAGTGTGTTGCTCAGTAAACTGCACTATCTGCTCAGCATGGAGAGTATTGCAAACTTTACTGTCATATGCTAACTATACTCGCAGTAGATTACTACAATGTGGACAATGAGAAGATTTGCTGTGTGTGTGTTCATCAGAGACTGAGGGAGAGTGCGTGTGCGATTGGTCTGGTTAAATGTGAAACTTATCGTATGAGAAGAAACGCACATGGAGGAAATTATTTTAAATTTGAACAACTGGCAGGATTTTTGTTAATCGACGGAGAGAGAATGAGAGAAGTTTCATGGACAGATGAGATAAAGTGTTTGAGAATGTCAGAATAAAGGTATTGCCAGACAAAACAGCAAGATACATCGGCGTGCACATGAATGACAGATGAATGCGAGTTTGGTGTGAGCTCGAATCAGATTTGCTTCGGCAGGTTTGAAGTCGGGAGAGTCAGTAGCAGATTATTGGCTTCCTTAAGACTGTATTTCACAGCTCAAGTATCAAACAGCAGATAGAATAAACCAGTGAGATATATTCTGGGGTGGTGAGCATTTCAAGTTAGAAATGGTCAGGGTATGGTGTCATGAATCAGCTCATGTTCAAAGTGATCTCCCACAGTTGTGACTTATCTGCTTCAGCTGCAGATATTGGCCAGGGATGGGATGGAAACAGTGGAAGGAAGTGGAGTTTGTAACCAGAACAGTAGAGAGTGACCTCCCTGGTCTTAATATTTAAATAACAAAGGCAATGATACAATAAATTGTAGTTCTCCGCTGAAACTGAGTAGGTCAACATCGAGAGCAGAGAGGGAGACAGTAATTGAACACATTCATTGATGTTGTTAGTAATGGGCTGTAGTGTGATATATGGATTGAGAGTTTCAACAGGAAAATAATAGTGACAAGAAATGTAACCTATATAAAAGAACAGTAATAGAGTCATAACCGGTTTATAGAACAAAAAAATCTGGACAGTGACACTTACCAGGAACACCAACGATAGCCAGGAAAGGATAATAAAAATATTGTATAATGAGAACAGTATAATAGATCCGCAATGATAATGGCCAACAATAAAATGCAGAAAGACGCCAAACATAACTG
The DNA here is from genome assembly GCF_047496795.1 of Chiloscyllium punctatum. Lineage (NCBI taxonomy): Eukaryota > Metazoa > Chordata > Chondrichthyes > Orectolobiformes > Hemiscylliidae > Chiloscyllium > Chiloscyllium punctatum. The sequence continues at coordinate 12,373,978 of NC_092755.1, read as the reverse complement.
GATAAACTCCTATGTATTGTTGGAACATGCCAGTCTAATGTTCCCAGATTCGGATACATTTTTGGAACATTCCAGTCTAATGTTCTCAGATTCTGATCTCTCCGCTCCCTCTCTAAATCTGCTGATCCCTATCAGTGCTGACGGTGATGCTCCTGCTCATGTTATGGGAGAACACATTGAACGGCGCCCATTTATCATTAAAAGATGGAAACCCTCAACTGGGATAATTAGCATCCATGGAGATTGGCATTAATCACAATCACTGAACAAACACTGGGAAACTGAGCAAAGGCTACAACAACGGATGAATGGGCTCCACACAACAATCAACAGACAGCAGTGTTCACTCCCAGTTCTGGAACACTCCAGTGGTCCAGGACATTCAACCTCGGACCTTCTGGTGACCATCCATCAAGATGGGACTTCGGGACAGGCAGCAGCGAACAGTGGCCGAGCAGAGGCTCATAGCTAATTTCGGTACCCATAGGGAGAGCCTCAACCGGGACCATGGGTTCATGTCACATTACAAGTGACAACCATTGCACTGTACACACACACACACTCACACACACTCACACACACACACGCACACACACACACTCACACACACACACACACACAGACACACACACATACACACACACAGGCACTCCTATACACGCACATACAGACGTACACAAATGTACACAGACACGCACACAAACACTCACACACAAACTTACAGACACCCACACTCACACAGGCATCCGATCAGAGACTTAGACCACTCTACACTCATGCACATAGCTATACACTCTCCCCCAATGATACTCAACTCCCCCCACCCAGACACGCACACACTACCACACTCACACATGCACCCCCTCACAGACTTAAGAAACTCTACATCACTATACACACAAATACACTCCCTCTCACACTCACAACCCCCAACCAAGACAAACCCACACACAGACAATGACCCACATGCACACCTATATATTTTGTGAGTTGAATTTGTACTTGCAGAGTTACATTGTACTTTGCTCAAAAACTGCATTAATTCATGTAAAGATATGAGCTCAAAAACTGCATGAATTCATGAAAAACTCTGTTATCTCACCTTTCGGATTATAATCAATCTAAGCATCACGGTATAGACAGAGAACACAGGGGGCGAACACCTTCAACATATTGTCTAGCTATCACTCATTGTTACAGCTAACCTGAGAATGCAACTTTAAAAGAAAAAGGTTTTGTGATTTACACATGTAGGAAATGAAACTATCATGGTGTTCAAACAGATGAAATACTAAACAGACAATCATGGTATTTTTCAATGTCCAATTTCCGTTACATCACACTGTAAATTTTTGCGATAAATTCTGTGCCCGAGAAGTGTGTCCTCCACTATCACCTGATGAAGGAGCGTCGCTCTGAAAGCTAGTGTGCTTCCAATTAAACCTGTTGGACGAAAACCTGGTGTTGTGTGATTTTTAACTTTGTACACCCCAGTCCAACACCGGCATCTCCAATTCATGACTGAACAAACAGGCTCAATTAACCAGTTCCACACATCACTTTTCATATCACTATAAAAGGGAACATTTACCGGGTTTGGATGGAATGGATGAGGGTTGCTGAGGGATGGACCATAAGTCTTCAAATCTTTTAAGTCTTTTTTTTTTTAACTTGTATATGAAAGTATTAACAGGACACTGCAGGGGTCTATATATGTTCCCCTCTGTTTATGAAAGGAGGCAATTATAAAATAACAGACCGGTTGCATAAAAAAAAATTAGGTGGGCAAGTTTCGAGATATCTTAACCCAAAGTATAATACTTATTGACCAGTGTGAAGCTCCTCCTGGTTTTAAGTGACCTGTTATCAAATTCTTTCATAACCTTGCGACAGAGCATTGAGATTATTGATCAGCAACTGGCCGAAGCAATTCTGTCAATATGGGCCTCTTACAAAGGGATAAGAGAAAGCCATTCAGCCCATATTAGCCTGTTGCTACTTGAAAAGGTAGAAATCTAGAATATTGGCACATTTTGCCAACAGAATCGTTCAAAATGAAGAGAGGTGTCGCTGCTGCTCTATGAAGTGCTACTGAGAGGCCACCTGAAGTACATTGTGTTGTTTGTGTTTCTGGGAAGGGATGAACCTCCATCAGATACAGTTTAACGGCTGCTCGTAATCCACGAGTTGTTGTCTCATTTAATGTCTCGGGTCTGTTACACAGGGACAGGAGAGGAGGCCATTCAGCCTTTCCAGTCTATTACAGAGGGCCACGACACTCGAGTCTGTTACAGAGGGGGAAATGTTTCTTTAACTTTCTGTTACACATAAATATTAGTTTTAAATTAGTTTGGGAATAGGAAAGACTTGATGTAAACATTAAAGTTCTAACTTTGAACAAGGCCAATTTTGAAAGTGTTAGGCGAGCCCTGTGAAAGGCTGATTGGAATACCCTATTCACAGGGAAAGGGATGGTTGGAAAATACAAGGCCATCAAAACTTGCTTTCAGAGAGTCCAGAACCAACGTGTTCCCATTAGTGAGAGGGGCAAGGCTGGTGGGTGCAGGGATTAGATTACTTACAGTGTGGAAACAGGCCCTTCGGCCCAACAAGTCCACACCGCCCCGCTGAAGCGCAACCCACCCATACTCCTACCGAACACTACAGGTAATTTAGCATGCCAATTCACCTGACCTGCACATCTTTGGACTGTGGGAGGAAACCGGAGCACCCGGAAGAAACCCACGAAGACACGGGGAGAATGTGCAAACTCCACACAGTCAGTCGCCTGAGGCGGGAATTGAACCCGGGTCTCTGGCGCTGTGAGGCAGCAGTGCTAACCACTGTGCCACCGTGCCGCCCCGTGCTGGATGGCTTGATATATTGATGCTCTGATCAAGATAAAGAAGGAGGCATATTTCAGGTAAACAGAGCTGAGATCAACTGAAACCCGAGAGGTGTATAAGACAACAAGTGTATAGTAAATGGGGAAATCGGGCCAGGAGAATGTGGACATGAGATGGCTTTAGAAATAGGGTTAACGAGGCATTGAGGAAATTCTACAAATCCTTTAATGGCAAAAGATTAACTAGGGGGAGAACAGGGCCCCTTAAAGATCAGTAAGGCTACCTTTGTGTGGAACCACAGCAGATTGGAGGGATACTAAACCAGTATTTCTCCTCAGAATTTAATGTGGAGGAGGTAACAAGAGCGAGAGAATGAAGAAATATATAGTGATACCTTGAAAGTGTCTATATTACAAGGAGGTGTTGGACATTTTAAAACATATAAAGGTGAACAAATCCCTGGGACCTGAGCAGTTGTATCCCAGATGTTTGTGGGATGCTAGGAAAGAGATTACTCAGCATTTTGCTGACACATTTGTAACATTGATTTCCACAGCTGAGGTGTCAACAGACTGGAGGGCTGCTAACATAGTGTCATTATTTAAGAAAGCATGGTAGACTGGTTAGCAAGGTTAGACTTCCTGGAATCCAGGGAGAGCTCGCCATTTAGATCCAAACTTCTCTTGAATATTGGAGACAGGGCGTGACAGTGACATTTGTTCATTAAACTTGGAGGCCTGTGACCAGTGGCGTGCCGCAAAGATCAATAGGGGGTCCACTGCCTTTTCTCACTTATACAAATCATTTACATTCGAGGATATGAAGAATGGGCAGTAAGGTTGTAGATAATTCCAAATTGGTAGGTTTAGTCGACAGTGAAGAATATCTCTCAGACTGTAATGGGACTTTGCTGAGGTGAACCGAGGAGTGGCAGATGGAGCTTATTTTAGTTAAATGTGAGGTGTTGCATTTTGGAAAGACAAATCAAGGCAAGACATGTAGTTAGGGTCCTGTCGAAAGCTGCCACTCCGTAGAAAGTATCGAATCCCTGCATTGAGGAAACAGGCTATTCGACCCATGGAGGCCACACCGAACCTCTAAACAGTATCCCACTGGACAAACCCAGACCCTATCCCTCTGAGCCTGCATTTCCCATAACAAATCCACCTCGCCTACACATCCCTGGGTACTTTACGCAATTTAGCATGGCCAATCTACCCTTATCTGTATATCTTTATACTGTGGGAGGAAAACATAACATCCGGAGGAAACTCATGCAGACACGGGGAGAATGTGCAAACTCCACACAGGCTGTCATTCAAGGATGGAGTTAAACCCAGATCGCTGCGCGCTGAAACAGCAATGCTAGTCACTGAGCTACTGTGTCACCTTGTGGTGCAGGTTCTCCGTTCCTTGAAAGTGCCGTCACAGGTAGACAGCGCAGTTAAGACGGCACTCGGTGATCTTCCCATTATTGGTGACTGCTTTGAGTCTAAGTGTTTGCATGACATGTTGCATCTGTACAGGACATTAGTTTGGCCACTTTTGAAATATTGCCTTTCATCCTGGTTCCCTGCTGTCGGAAAGATGTTGTCAAATTTGAAAGGGTACAGAAGAGATTTAAAAGAATGTTGCAGGTGTTGGAGAGTTCGAGTTACAGGGGGAGTTTGAATAGGCTGGGGCTATTTTCATGTGTTGAGGCTGAGGGGTGACCTTAAAGAGGTTTATAAAATAATGAGGGGCAAAGATAAGGCAAACAGTCCACTTATTTTACCCAGGATAGTCCAAAATTAGAAAGCAAAGATTTAAGGTGAGACGGAAAGATGTAAAAAGTGACATGAGGAACAACATTTTCACACAGAGACTGCTGTGTGTATGGATTGAACAGACAAATGAGGTGGTGGAGGCAGGTACAGTTAGACCATTTAAATGGCATTTGGATGGATACATGCATGGGAAGTGTTTAGAGGGAGATGGGCCAAGTGCTGGCAAGGGGGCCGAGATTTATTTAGGATATTTGGTCGGTATAGACGATCAGACTGAAAGGTATTTTTCCGTGCTGTACATCTCTGAGACTCTATTGTCTCTTGAGTGTATAACACAGGAACAGGAGGAGGCTATTCAGCTTCTGAATTCTGTCAGTCAGCTTGTTTGTTAAATTACTGAGAGTAAAATACAAAAATACATCATTCAGATTTTGATGGTATTTCACAGAAACAGGGGAAAGGCTTTTAGTCAAGAGAAGCTGTAAAGAATGTGAAGAGGCCATTCAGGCCCTCACCTCCATTCCACAGGAGCAGCAGGTGAGCACAGAGCTATTGGAGCCTTTTACTCAGTAGCAGAAGGAGGACATCTACTTTCTCAAACCTTGGATCAGGAGGCAGTCACTCAGCTGCCCAAGATTGGGACACATAACAGGACACAGTCATTCGACTCCTTGAGATTGGGGCACAGGGAGTCACTCAGAGCTCGAGACTGGGACACAGGAACAGGAGGCAGTTACTCAATTGCTTGAGACTATGACACAGGAACAGGGCGCAGTCATTGAACTGCTTGAGACTGGGACACAGGGACAGGAGGGAGTCACTCAGAGCTCAGAACTGGGGCACAGGGAAATCTGGAGGTTAGTGAGGCCCCAGCATCCTGTTATGCAAGGACAGCAGGAGTTGACTCACTCCCCACCAGTATGGGACAATGGGAGAGAAGGGGAGTTTGCTTGGAACAAACTGAAATGTATGAGTTGCATTATTGGTCCGTTCAATACTGCCCCAACATTCACTGTGACCACGGCTGATCTGATGGTGATTTCCTCATTCCATTATACGGAGACTCCCCTCTCTGCATCCTCTGCTCCGTTTCTTGGTCATGTTGCAGACTCAGATGCTGCAACAACACTCACCATGTCTCATCCAGAAGGATGGGTCTAACAGGATGAGTCAGGATTTGAAGAGTCCAATCACAAGAATGAAAACTCAAAATAAAGGCATTGCCAGATGTTTAGTACTCTCACATTCGCTATCCAACTCACATAACCAGCCCATCCATTATACTTTCATGATGGAGCACTGCGTAGATCCGGCTAGTGGACTGCTGAATGCAACCCAGCAATGTCCAGAATGGAACTCTTTGCAACCCACACCAAACTTGATCTATAATCCTGGGCTAAATGTCCAGCATGGGGGGCTGTGCAGTCCGCACTGGTTCATTCGTATATAAACCCAGGCTGTTGCATTGTTCGGTAACACTGTGTTAGATCACTGCCCAGTGTGGGGAAGCATGTAACCAATGCTGAAAGTGACAGGAAGTGCAGCTCCCATCCGTTTACTGCTCCATATATCCACTGTAACTTGGCAAGGTGTGCTACGAATGTGAAAATCACTGCGAGGAAGAGATGTAAATGGAAACAATTTAAATACCAATAGTTCTGATAAAGGCGCATATCACTCTAGTATTTAAAGTTGAAATAACTGAGATAATATCCAATGAGGTTTTGTGAATGGTGCAAAGAAGTAAGAGAGGGATGGTGATGTTATAGTGGTTGCACTATAAACCTCCAAATAATCAATGGGAATTAGAGGAACAAATATGCATGGAGACTGGCGAGACTTGCAGGAGCACTAGGGTTGTCATAATAGGTGATTTTAATTTTCCTAACACAGACTGGGACTTCCAGAGGGTTCAGAACTTAGATGGAACGTAATTTGTTAAGTATGTTCAGGAAAGCTTCCACAAGCAGCATGTACTCGGGAAGTGGTTGGAGCTTTATTAAATATAAAGTAGTTATGGCAGGGACAAAATTGGTCCACAGATTCAAGTTCTAAATTGGGGCAAGGCGTATTTTGTTGGAATTAGACAGGGGATTGCAGGGGATGATTGGAGTAATTTGTATCGAGGTAAAAGGATCCCGGGCAAGTGGGAGGGCTTAAAAAATGAGATAGCTCGAGGTCAAGGTTTATATGTTCCTGTGAGAGTGAAGGGAAAGTGAGTCTTGAAGAGAGAACCGTGGATGACAAGAGATATTGAGGTTCTGACCAGAAAAAAAGGTGTGGCTCAGGTACAGGCAGCTCGGACCAAGGGAATCTCTGGAGGTACACAGCGGATAAAGGAGTTTAATGAAGAAGGAAATCAGCAAGGCGAAAATTGGGTATGAGATAGCCTTGGCTGAGCAGAATAATGTGAATCCAAATTCAGTATAGGAAAGAAAAAGAACAACTACAGAGAGATAGGACACCTTAAAATCCAAAATGGGCATGCATGTGTAAAATCTCAAGAGATGGGTGAGGTCCTCAATTTCCCCTGTGTGTTTACCATGAAGAAAGACATGAAGACCTGTGAACTTTGTGAGGTTAGTTGGCATATCTTGGTACCGTCCATATCACAGTAGAGGTGCAGATGGACAAATTAGAATGCATAAAGCACTGCAAGAGGCGAGAGAAGACAGTTCAGGGGCCAAGGTCCCGGAAGACTGGTGGTGGTGGGTGGGGGGGGGGGGGGAGGGTGTAACAAATGTGCCCTTATTCAAGAACGGCTGCAAAGAAAAGCCTGGGAAATATAGACCAGTAAGCTTCACATCTGTTTCGAAAACCACTTGAGAAGGTTTGGAAATATAAGATATGGATGCATTTGGGAAGAAAGCGTTTGACTTGGAGCAGTCAGCATAGCTTTGTGCGTGGCAGATCATGCCTGACAAATTTTGTTCGAGTTTTTGAGGAGGTGACCAGGAAGGTTGACAACGGCAGGCTGGTGTACATAGTCTATATAAAATTCAGTAGGGCCTTTGATAAGGTTCCACATGGTAGGCTGCTCTGGAAGGTTAGATCGCATGGACTCCAATGTAAACTGGCAAATTGGTGACACAGTTGGCTTGACGTTATGAAGCAAATGGCCATGGTGGAGGGATGCTTGTCGGACTGGAGGCCTGTGAGTAGTGGAGTGCCTCAGTGGTCGGTGCTGGGCCAATTGCTGTTTGTTATCTATACCAATTATTTGGACCAGAGTGCACAATGCAAGGTTAGTAAGTTTGCAGATGACTCTAAATTAGGAGGCATTATTTATAGTGAGGAACATGATCAGGAATTGCAGAAGTACCTTGGTCAGCTGAGGAAGTGGGCTGAGAAATAGCAAATGACGTTTAATATAGATAAGTGGGACATCTTGTATTTTGGAAAGTCAAATCCAGGTATGAGTTTAATGATGAATGAGAGGGCCTTAAGGCGTATAGTGGAACAAAAGGACGTTGGAGATCAGGTGCACGGTTGCCTGAAATTTGAGTCACAGATACACAGGACAGTGAAGAAGGCTGTGACTAATGGACACTGGCCTTCATCAGGGCATTGAGTATAGACGTTGGGACGTTATGTTGCAGTTGTACAGGATGTTGGTAAGGCTGCAGTTGGAGTATTGTGTTCAGTTTTGTTCATCTTGCTCTAGAAAGGAGATTATTGAACGAGAAAGAGCGTAGAAGAAATTTACAAAGATGTTTCGTGGGCTAAAGGCTCTAAGTTATAGGCAGAGGTTGGACAGGTTAGAACTTATTTCTTTACAGCGTAGGAAACTGAGAGGGTTCTTATAGAAGTGTAGCTCTTATAAAATCATGAGATGTGTGCATGGGGTGAATACTTCGAATTTTTTCCTAAGGTTGGGGAATTGAGGACTGGAGGACATCCATGAATGTTTGGAAAGGAAAACAAATGTAAATAGGAACCTGAGGGGCAACGTTTTTACACAGAATGTAGTACGCATACAGACTGAGCTGCCAGTGGAAGTGGTTGAGGTGGGTACAATAACAACATTGAAAAGACATTTGGACAAATACACAGATAGGAAAGGATTAGAGGGATACAGAGCAATGGCAGGGAAATGGGGTGAGTGTGGATGGACATTTTGGTTGGCATGGACCAGCTTGGCCAAATGGCCAACCATACTGGCAGTCTCGTGCAGTATGACTGTAAATGAGTGTGTTTTGTAGTGGCGGCAGAGTGGGGGAGACTGAGAAAAAAGGTCATGGAAGGATATGTTCACAGGTTTCAGAATGCTGAAATGAAGACATTTCGACAGGATCATGCAACGCGGGTCAGTATTATGAAGAATTATAAGTGAATGGGATAGTGCTGTGAGTTCAGACGATGGAGAGTTTTGGATGAGCATTTGTTCTGCAGCTTTGTAACTGCAGAGTCTTCGCCTCACTGGGCTGAATCTAACAAAAAACTGTCTCAGTGACATTTTCATTGAGTGTGACAGAGGGGTTGTCTGTACAAGGCCGAGCTAGTTACCTGGAGCTATCTTATCGAACTCACCTCAATAACTACCCACCCCACTCCATGGCGTCCCTCTCATTCAACGCCAGCCCGATTCTCCCACCCATCATGACTGGAGGTACTCAAAGTCGCCCGGATGCCTCTGGATTTTCCGTGATCCCTGACACTGGATTCCATCTTTATAAGCTGAAAATGTGTTGTTGGAAAGATGTTTTGCCGTCTTTATAAGGCCAATGGGCACAGGGTTGCGCTTTCTCAGTTTGGAGCTGTCCTGCACATTTTCGCCAAGCATGGCAGCTAAGGGGAAATTACACCACTGTTTGTCGGCAGCAGCACGGAGGTCCTGATGGATGGTCTAGTACAAAAGGGGACCATTCTCTTCCCAGAGGGATCACACTACCAGACCCACCGAGCCTGGTCTGAGCTCGCCACCCAACTCAGTGCAGTATCTGCAGCCTGAAGAAATGTCCATCAAAACAGGACAAGCATCAATAACCTTCCCCACTCTGTCAAGATAAGGGTCACCAAATTTTTTTCTCTGCTCCCTCACACTCACTGTGTATCTGTTATAGCACCGGCCCCCGAACAAGGCTCATGCTCCACCACTCTCACTATTTCATACAACCACTTCCCTCTCTTTCTCTCTTGCCTTTCTAATGCCCCCCCCCACGCCCCCACATAGTTATTGAATATTCTGGAGAATGCCAATTATGGAATGTTCCAGATAATGTTCCAACTTATTCCCAGTTTCCCAGTTTTCATCACGGATGTAAACAATTTTGATGTGATTATCGGAGGCATGGTTGGTAAGCTTACAGATAACATCACCAACGTGGTGCAGTGGACAGTGAAGAATATAACGGGATCCTTGACGATCAATGAGCCAAGGACTGGCAGATGGAGTTTAATTTAGATATTTGTGAGCTTTTGCATTTTGGTAAGCTAAAGCAGGGTAGTGCCCTGGGGAATGTTGCTGAACAAAGGGACCTACGGGTGAAGATTCATAGTTCCTTGAAAGTGGAGTTTAGGTCGGTAGAGTGGTGAGGAATGTAGTTGGCATGCTTGCCTTAATCGGTCAGAACATTGAGTATAGGAGTAGGGGTAGCGTGTTGTTCTTGTACAGGACGTAGGTGAGGCCACTTTAAGAATTCTGCATACGTGTCAGTTGACTCTGCTAAAGGATGAATGTTGTTAAGCTTGAACGGGTGCACAAAAGATTTACAAGGATTTTCTGGAACCTGAGGGTTTAAGCTACAGGGAGACGATGAACAGGTTGAGTCTTTTTCCCCCTGGACTGTCAGAGGCTGAATGGTGATATGACAGATGTTTAAAAAAGTCCTGAGGGGCATGGATAGTCTGAATGGGCAGAGGCGTACAGAACTTGACCGTATCGTGTGAAGGTGAAATGGCAAAGACTTAGAAGGGACCTGAGGTGAAACATTTTCATACAGAGGCTGGTGGGTGTACTGTCAGAGGAAGTGGTGAAAGCGGTTACAATTACACGTTTAAAATATATCTGGAAAGGTACATAAATAGGAATGGTTAAGAGGGATATGGGCCAAATGCTGACAAGTGGAACGAGATCTGATTAAGATGCCAGATTGGCGTGGACAATTTGGACAAAAGTATCTGTGTCCATGCTGTATGACTCTCTTATTCTCCCAATGCGATGACGGAAAATTCTAAAAGGGCCATTCGAATGGGAATTCTCTTCCCCAGACGTTTGTGGTGTCTCTCTGATTGCATGTATTCACAGCTGAGTTAGTTAAAGATTTGACAGAGAAGTGAGTCACGGATAATGGGACACAGGCAGGAAAATGAGGCTGAGACCACAATCTGATCAGCCCCAATCTTAATGCCTGGTGGAGAAGGCTCAAATTCTCTAATGACCCACTCTTGTTCCTCAGTCCCATGTTTCTGTGTTCCATTCAACCCCTCAAACCAGCTAGACAGGAGCTATTGGAGTCCACTAACTGTTATAGCATGGTGCACATAAACAGAGGAGACCATTTCGTCCCTCCAGACTGTCCCACACGGTTTGGGAGCTTTGGAAAATGTAACTGGAAGACACAGGCTAGATATAAAAGAGGTCCCTCATCTCTCCTTACAGGACTTTCGCTCTCTGTAACTTGTGCTTCATTTATTGATCATGTTGTAGACCCAGATTCACTGTGAATATAGCCCCAAAGGCTCACCCAGCGATGCCTCACAAAATCCATTGGTCTCCCTGATTGCAATATTCCATAAAAGACCTTCCAGGAAAATAACACCAACTAACGTTCCAATAACAGAATGGGAGAACATCAGAAACAGGGGCAGGTCATTCACATCCCAAGACTGCCTTGCCCTTCACTAAGATCAAGGCTGACCTGCTCCAAGTCTCAAATATTCCTCAATGTCTAAGTCTTCATGAGCACTTCCATGGAATACAGAACAAAGTACAGTATTGATTTGGAGATGTTGGTGTTGGACTGGGGTGTACAAAGTTAAAAAGCACAAAGCACCAGGTTATAGTCCAACAGATTTAATTGGAAGCACACTAGCTTTCCTTCATCAGGTGATAGTGGAGGGCTCAATCCTAACACAGAATTTATATCAGAAATTTGCAGTGAGATGTAATTGAAATTATACATTGGAAAATTGATTGCTAAGCCTTTCATCTGTTAGAATACCATGATAGTTTCACTTCCTTCATATGTAAATCACAAAAACCTTTTTTTAAAGTTGCATTCTCAGGTTAGCTGCTATCAATGGTGATAGCTAGACAATATGTTGTAGGTGTTGCCCCTGTGCTCTCTGTCTAGGCCATGATGTTTAGTTTGATTTTAATCTAAAAAGTGAGATAACGCAGTTTTACAAGAATTCATGACGTTTTTGAGCTCAGAGTTCTACATGAATGCATGCAGTTAGGACCTTCAGCCCTCGACGTTGTGCTGTTTATCCTACTCTAAGATCAGACTAACCTACATGCTTCCGTTCACTTTGTTCCATGTGCCGATCCAAGTGTCTCTTAAGTTTCCCTCACGTATTTGACGCTACTACCACCGCTGGCAGTGCATTCGACACACCCACCACTCTCTGTGTAAAAACTCTATCGCTGATATCTCCCCTAAACTTTCCTCCAATTGCATTAAAATTATGCCACTTAGTCACAGACATTTTTGCCCTGGGAAAATGCTTCTGGTTATTCACTCATCATCTTGTACACCTCCAGTGAGAAAAGCTCTCGCTCCCTCATGGTTTCTTCATAAGACCTGCCCTCGAGACCAGGCAGCATCCTGATAAATCTCCTCCTGGTCAATCGCACTTAATGAGAATTAACTAAGACCTCTACACTTTTTGGAGTCATTCATTGCACAAGGGAAGATGATTATCATTGGTGGGCATCAATCATCTCAGCCGTGGGACGCATCTGCAGGAGATCCTCAGCGTAGCTTCCTCAGCCCAGGCATCTCCAGTTTGTCATCATAGAAGCCCTACAGTGTGGAAGAAGTCTATTCAGCCCACTGAGTCCAAACTGAGCAGATTATATTCCCTACAGTGTGGAAACAGGCACTTCGGCCCAACCAGTCCATACCGACCCTCCGAAGAGTAACCCATCCAGACACATTTCCCTCTCACTAATGCACCTAGCATATTGGACAACTTAGCATGGCAAATTGACCCGTCCTGAACATCTTCGGACTGTGGGAGGAAACCGGAGTACCCGGAGGAAACTCATGCGGACAAGTGGGGAATGTGCAACCTCTACACAGACAGTTGCCCAAGGCTGGAATCGAACCTGGGACCCTGGCGCTGTGAATCAGCAGTGTAAGCTACTGAGCCACCGTGCCAGCAGAAGAGGGGGCATTCACTGAAGTTTACAAAGTTTTCAGGACAAGTTGTCCCTCTTCAGCTCTTGAAACAATCTGTGAACATGTGCAGCAAGACTTGGATAACATTCAAGATCGTGCTGTTAAAGTCTGGGTAACTTTATGTAACAGCACAGTACATTTACACAGTAAGAGGAGGAGTTTATTCTGCACCTCAATCTGGTTTCACAAGAACGTGAGGAAGCCATTCATCCCATCCCATCAAAACTACTGGACAAGAAGAAGGATGGACCACTCATCCCTCTTGCCTGTTGCACAGGAAGTCAGGGAGTCTACTCTCTTTCACATGTCACATACAAGGGAACAGACAGAACCATTTCACACCCGGAGTCACTTACAAAGAATCAGGAAGAGGTTATTCAGCTTGTCAAGCCACTAACGCAGGAACAGGAAAGTGTCAGAGATGCTCCAACATCACAAACAAATGGAGCAGGGGCTACACAAACACACTGCTCCAAATTGATCCACATGGCTTAATTACTCATGGTACATATGTGTTACTTTAACATGGGTTTCTGGCAGTCAGAATGAAGCCAACATTTTTTCGCCATTCTCCAAGTTACCTTCCATCTCCAAGAAGGCAGACCCATGGTCTCCGTGGAGGTCAGAAACCGTTAGGGAATACATAACTGTTTCAGAATGGAGGTATTTTGGCTGCTGACAGGATTGTGTACAAAGTGACATTCAATGCAGTGTCACACAGTAACTGTGCATTAAAGTGCTCAGAGTTCATTCAGAGCCTGTACCTCGCTGTCAATCGACATGGCGGCTCTGCAGATGCACATAAACTGTCGTGAATCAAACATCCAATGAAAAGTATGAAATTTTCACCCTTTTCAGCTGTTTGGGACATAATGAATTTCTGTACATATCCATCAAGCTTCAACTTCTTATTCTCTCACAGCGCTACAGATTAAACACAGTTACTGCAACCTCTCCTCATGGTAACATCATGCCAGTGTTTAGTCTGGTCAAAATACTTTCCACTCTCTCAGTGACAAAGGGATCATTGATTATAAAGCAGGCCAAATCTTTACAAAATGCACCAAATACTCTCTCAAAAAACACGATCAGTTGGAAAGATATTATAACTTTGGTACTTCGATCATTTTGCATGAAGAGCCACATATCATTTACTTCCTGCCCCCCTATGAATTCTGTCAGTGACGTATGACCAAGGACATCCAGGTCCTTTTCAACAAAAGCAGTCGCCCACCTCTCTATCATTTAATAAATATAAATGTACATGATGATATTTGTTGTTCACATCTGAACCATTTTTATACCTTGTGAACAGCTATTGCCCAAACACTGATCCTACTGCCACCCATCAATCCTTCAGTCCAGAGAAAAACAGTATTCTTCTCGTATCTCCATTACCCAATTTTGAATCCATGTGGTATATATTCCACGCCTACCTACCCATGGACTCTAACATTCCCCACGCACCTGTATTCAGACATGTCAACCGTCTTCTAAAAATACAAATACTCCAATCCCATTGGTTCTCAAATGTCAATGTCACAACGGACAATGTCCACAAACAGGTTTATCAAAGATCATTTCCCTTTCCTGAATCTAGGCCGAACGAACCAAATCAAATCATTATTCTCCAAGTATGTAGTTGTCACTTTCCTTATAAAACGTTCCAATATTTTTACGCACAGCTGACATCAAGCTATTTAGTTTTCTGTTTTCCCTCTCCATCCTGTTTGAAATATTTAAGTTTACAATAGTTGTTTTCCAGTCTGCGGCATCCTTTCCAGAATCTAACTAGCTTCGAAGAATAATCAGCAATTTTTTCACTAGCTCTGTTCTGATCTCAATCACTTTGGGATGGAGCTCATCAGATGCAGCAACTTATGAAACTTCAATTCAATTGGAATTTCAATAACAAACTCTTCATTATTTCTGATTTCCTGCAGTTTCCCATTTTTACCAATCACTCTGTTCCTTAATATTTCTGCAAGTTAGTTTCTGTATCCTCCCCTGTGGAGATGGAACAAATGCATTCCTCTCAACAGGCAGGTGGTGTCTGACTGCTTGTGAATACATTGGAGGACTGCACTTCGGAGATGGATATATTACCCACTGCTGCCTGCAAAGTTCCAGAATCAATCCAGTTTAATTCATCGTAAGTGTCAGCACAGTCCTGTCCCTTGTGTGAGACGACAGGTTATACTGAAGGACGGGATACAGCTCAATGACCACCTCAATTTTGAGACAAGCTGGTTTTATACTTTACACCTGAATAGGTGCAGCATAGACAACTTTTCCTGGAAATCCCAGAGAGTATAGTACAGTGGCCTGCTCCTCCCTGTTTACACAGCTTCCCTTCTTTGTAGTCATAGCTCTATTTGTTTACCATGGACCCAGACACACTGCAAATGCAGTATTCAGAGTGGGGTCCCCAGACTCTCGGGGTTCCCTGAATGAACCCAGTAGTTGACATCACAATCCTGAGAGCACCATTCACAGACCCTCCACTGACTTTCTAGATGACAGCAGCAAGTCAATTCCGCACACCCACAGTGCATTCACTCAGTGTTGAAAATGCCTCGGTCTCCTCAGTTTCTTTTCCTGGCTGAGAAAGCTGTTACATCTCCAAACAGTCGCACAGTAACAGTTCCTCTCTCCAAAGAAGCAGTTGACAATGGAACATTACGTTTCTCTCTATCTCAGTGACTATAAGTATTGCTAATGGAGTTGATCACCACACTCAGAGAGGAGAGATAGAGGAACATAACTCACGGTAAGCAGGGACATCCCATAATAAATATGATATTCAGGAATATGTGAAAAGGGGAATTGTTAGAATAACATCCCATTCTGTTTTCCTTCCAATCCATCATCAGCAATCCTTTTCCTTACTTTTCCTTTCTCTTTCTCTCTCTCTCTCTCTCTCTCTCTTGATGCACATCATCCCCTCAACACAAACCGCCCGCTCACCCTTCCTACCATCCCTGATATCATAATATTATTTCTCAGTTGCATTCATTTTTGATAGGTTCACTGAACTCGAAACACTATTTGTGATTCTTCAGACAGACTGCCATACCTGCTGAGATTCTCCAACATTCTTTCAGACGGTGGAGAATTTTATTTCAGATCGCCAGCATTCACATTTCCTTGGTTATTTCACCTTTAATGTTGTTGTTTCGCGGGATGCCAGCATCACTGGCAAGGGCAGCATTTTTGTCCATCCTATCTGCCCTTGACCATGCGGCCATTTGTCAAGGCAATATGGAGACAACCAGATTGTTGTGGATCTGAGGTGACACTTAGTTCAGACAGGGCAAACATGTTAGGTTTCTTTACCAAAGTTTATTAATAAAATAAGAAAAGAAATCCTGATGGTTTATGGTTGCCATGAGTGAAATTAGGTTTCATTCCAATTTTTGTCATTGGAATTTAAATTTAGTCATCGACTGTGGTAGGATTTCAGACAATGCTTTTAGAGTCATTACCCGTGCCTCTGAATTACACAGTCAGTGATATTATTACTCTGTTTAAGAGTCCCTGTTGTGGAGTGACTGTATAGACAAGAACAAGTCTGTGGTCAAACTATTTGTAACTGGAAGGGAGGTCAGAAGAGAACTGGGGCCAAAAAATCTGTCGTTAACGAAGGGATAGGTGATGGCAAAGTCAGCAACAGAACTCAGGCAGAGCTGGAAATTGTGGATATCAAGAAGGGGGTGTCAGCAGGTTTGATGACAGAGAGAATATGGAGACATAAAACAGTTCACGGTAAATGGAGATTCAAGGTTCCGAACAGTCTTGATCCTTCTCAGATATTTATGAGTAAGTACTTTGGAAATTCATGAGAATGAAGCGGCGTTTGTGACTGAAAGTTTATGTATTTGTTAAATATAATCAACCAGAATAGCAATAACATTCATCATCATTTATAGAATTGACAGAGATAGACTTACCAGGAACACCAATAATAGAGAGGATGGGATAGTACCCAGCTTGAATAATGTAAAGTACAGATCGTATCCGCAACTCTAACCATGCCCAATCCTGAGAAAGATAGTAAAGACTCCAGGATAAAGCCCTGTCCATTGTTGGAACATTCCAGTCTAATGTTCTCAGATTCTGATCCATTGTTGGAACATTCCAGTCTAATGTTCTCAGATTCTGATCCATTGTTGGAACATTCCAGTCTAATGTTCTCAGATTCTGGTCCATTGTTGGAACATTCCAGTCTAATGTTCTCAGATTCTGATCCATTTTGGTAAATTCCAGTCTAATGTTCTCAGATTCTGATCCATTGTTGGAACATTCCAGCCTAATGTTCTCACATTAAAATCCATTGTTGGACCATTATAATGTTCTCAGATTCTGATTTTTCTCTCTTTCTCTGTAGCTGTTGATCCCAATCTTGTTGAGGTTGCTCTGCGCCAAATAATATGGCATAACAAGGTGAAAGACGTCCCTAATTATGGAAGAGGGAAATCCTCCAGTGACCCAGTTAGGTCCAGGAAGACTGATATTAATCACAGTCACTGAACAAACAGCTCCAGTTAACCCATTTCACGGCAACTCTGATATATCACAACAATATTTGGTGTGGGTGGGATTTTGATATCACTGATTATTGGTCTCATGGCATATCTCCAGTTGTAAACATAGAGGTGAGGGAGCGACATAATTCTTTCTCTTCACAAGCTCGACAATTCTACTGTGTTTTGGCAGTGTAGGAATTGCTGGGCTCCTGAGGCCATCTGTGTCTGATCACCAGGCCTGCTGCATCTTTTCGTTTTATTTATTTATGGTTAACTTTGACTTTTGTCTGTCCAGCATTTAACCGCTTAGGTGGGTTTAGGCATTTTTGAGAGACACCTACAGAGCCATAGACGATGTAGATACAGTCCATTCCTTGTGTTCTTGCAGCCACGGCCTTGGCCTGTGGAGTGATGGTCAAACTCTCACAGAACCAGGATTCTTAGTTTTACCTTTCGGTAGTTATTGCTGGGGTCTCAGCAGAGTTGGAAGGCAGGAAATCTCTCCCGGGTGCGACACACTCTCTGTGTGATTTCTCTCGGAACTGTCTTTTGATGTTCTTTCCTCCTGGATTGAGGAACTGCATGTGAGACAATCTGTTTCCTGCATTTGTTTTTTGACATTTGTGTGCTTATTGAACGATACCATATTGGAGCAGTTACTGTATAGCTATTAAGTAAACTATTATTCTGCTAAGTTTTCTAACAGAATTAAGTTATTGGAAGTTCCTCTTCCTTCTGCTGTCTTTTATCGACAGTATTCGAATAAATTGCGTTTTGCTTAATGTTGAATATTTTGACCAAGTATATTTTATCTGAAAAATATCACCTCACATTTACCAGCGGAATGACCAAGCTGGAGGAGTGATAGTCATGTCAGGAATTATATCAGATACTCAATCCATCTCTCAGATCCAGCCCGGACACGTATAAGCCCAGTTGAGGAACCTGCTCAGCATGAAGCACTGCGTAGACCAGGCTGGTGCACTGCTAACCAATCCGTCGAGGGTCGAACACTGTTTAGAACTCTCCAGTTCACTACTTATCGGTCCAACAGTGCACTGATCTATAAACTTGGATAGATAAGCTTTTCAAAACAGGGCGTTGTGCAGGACACACAAAGGCATTGTTCTATACACATGGAATGGATATCTTTGCAGTATGGGGAGCTATGCAGTGAATTTATCTATTAATCTAGAGCAGTTACCTACCCAGCATACTCAGCTGTGTACACCAATCACTGCATTGCTCAGTAACACTGTGTTAGATCACTGCCCAGCGTGGGGAAACTTGCAGCTCAGAGATAGATGGCGGGGGAATCAGTTTTAATACCAACTAATGGGAGGAGCTTGGTTTAAAGCAAGGGGGAGATTGAGAGAGAATTTCAGAGAAGGATCTGATGGTAGGTTTAAAAATTGTGAAATGAAAACATTTCGATAGCATCTTGCAAATAGGTCACTGTTTCCAGGAATGATGGGTGAGCAGGATATTGGTGTAAGTTAAGATGATGGAGAGTTTTGGATAAGCATTTATCCTGCAGCTTTGTAACTGGGAGTCGGATCAGCAGAGTCGTCGACTCATTGGACTAAATCGAACAATAATTTGTCTCAGTGCCATTTTCATTGAGTGCGACAGAAGGAATGTCTGCACGAGGCAGAGCTACTTGCCTGGTGTTATCTTATCGAACCCACCTCATTAACTACCCACCGTATCCCATGGTGTCCCTCTCATTCAATATCAGCCCGACACTGTGGGGCACTGCTGCCATCGTTAAAAGGACAATGGGCACACGGTTGAACTCTCTCAGTTTGGAGCTGCCCTGCACAGTTTACCCCGAGCATGGCAGGTTCGGGAAATTACACCACAGCTTGTCGACAGGGGCACGGAGGGCTGGGTGAATGGTCTGGTAGAAAGCGGGACCATTCTCTTCCCAGAGGGATCCGCACCACCAGACTCATGGAGCATGATCTGAGCACACCACTCAGCTCAGTGCAGTATCTGCGGTCCGAAGAAAAGTCCAGCAATACAGTAAAAGCATCAATAACCTTCCCCGCTCTGTCAGGACAAGGGTCACTATATTCTCTCTACTCCCTCACACTCACTGTATATCTGTTAGCGCCTTCCCCAGAATAAGGCTCCAGCACTCTCACCACTGCAATGCAGCACCTTCTCTCTCTCTCTCTTTCTCTCTCTCTCACCTACCCAATACCCCCACATGGTTATAAAATGTTCTTATGAGTGCAGTTTCTATAATTCTCTGGATGATGTCATTTGTACAATGTTCCAGATAATTTTCAAAATAATTCAACTTTAGCAAACTGTTCATCCCCCAGTATGTAACCCATCAGAGGAAGGAGCAGAGTTTTACTTTTTTTGAATCACTCAGGATGAAAATGCCTCATGAGGCCATTAAGCCTCTTAAATATGCTCCGCTATTCAGACAAAGAGAGCACTTAGACACTTGAAGACTCACTCTCTTCTTGAAGACAGGCGCCACTCTGGAGTTGTAGCCAGTTTCACTGGAACAATCCTGTAATCTTGAGAGTTATGGAATATTTCACACAGTGTCACCAGTCACTCTGTAACCACTTCTATTAAAGCAAGCTATGAATTGCTGGTGAGCTGTTTACCCTTGGTCTTTTCTGTTTGAGAAAGGCCTTGTACGTTTTGTTAGAGACAATGCAAAACTTTCATCTGACTACAATTTTGTTTATAATATTGAAACTCTTTGTGCCTTCCCCTGTGAGGAACGATGTAAAATACTGTTTTAAATTCTCTGCCTGTTCCCTGAAACCAGTTCCGCAGTCACAAGCTCCCAGTGTCCCACATATTCTTTACTGCCTTTCTTCCAAGGGTTACACATACATCATAAACGTTTTTTATTTGATATGGGAAAACTCTTGCGGTTAGTTTCTTTTCATATTTCTTGCCAGTTTTGGAATATTTTTCATTGTATTTTGTTTTATACAATCTGCTTCTGGTTCCAAAAGTAAACGTCCCAAATGTGGCCGACGCCAGAGCGCCCCAATCTGCATTCTTCTTTGTGATTGATTAGCATACTTCACAGTCTTTGTACATCATGGGAAGTTCATCTTCACATCTTCATATCATCTTCTTTTTGATAGGAGTCAATCGTTACTGAGCGTTATTAAGCAGTACCTGCTTAAATGCTCCCCCCCCCCCCCACACACACACACATATCTGCTGACCTTCACCTATGTCTGTTTTCACACTCCGTGTTTGACCAGATATATGACATATATCTGCATTTGAAATGCCTGGCTCTTTTCAATCATTGAGGGGGAACCTACTATGTGGCTGAAAACATGATCAGCTGAGGTTGTCTCCATTCTGACAGTTTCTCTGCCTCTGTCATTTCTGTAATATGATGCGGCATTCCTTTGGGAAGGTTCATACATGTCATCCTTTTCACTCAAACGAGAAATCCCTTCACACTGATGGACTGAGCTTTCGGCTGTGCCTGTCCCGTCTCCATCACTTCTGCCCTCCTTCGCAGAACAATGATAGATCTCCCTTGTCCTCACTTCCTACTGCACTAGAATCTACATTCACTGAATCATCCTCCGCTGCTTCCACCACCTCCAGCAGGTCAGCAGCATCAAACACATCTTCCCCTCCCATCCACTGTCAGCATTTCACAGGGACCACTCATTCTGTGGCACCCTCCATCATCCCGAACACTTCCCCATACCCCCATGGCACCTTCCCATGTAAATGCAGCAGCTGCAACATTTGCCCATTCACCTCTTCCCTCCTCACTGTCTAAGGCCCTAAACACACCTTCCAGGTAAAGCAGCATTTCACGTGTACACTTTCAATCCAGTTTCCTGTTATTGCTGCTCACAATGCAGTCTCCTTTACAGTAGTGAGCCAAAGAGAAACTGTTTTGAGGAATATCTCCTCTCTGTCTGTAGAAATTACCCTGGCCTTCTGATTGCACCCCATTTCAATAACCTACATTGCTCTCATGATTATGAGAATTCTTTGAGAAGTTAATGATGGGTTGGACCAGAGAGAGATACCTATCTGAACTTCCAGAAGGCCTCTGATATGGTACCGCACAGGAGGCTGCAGAGTAAGATAAGGACCCATGGTGTCAGAGACCAGGTACTAGCATGGATAAAAGGTTAGCTCTCTGATGGATGCAGAGTGAGGATAAAATTGTCCCTCTCAGGACGGTAGCCGGTGACTACCAGTGTTCCACAGAGCCAATATTGGGACCATAACATTTCACTCTTATAGGTTAATGATCTGAGTGGCGGGGCAGAAGGCATTCTGGCTACGTTTGCAGATGATGCAAAGATAGGTGGAGGGGCATGTAATATTGAGGAGACAGGGAGCCTGCAGAAAGATTTCGACAGTTTAGGAGAGTGGGAAAAGGAGTAGCAGATGGAACACAATGTGGGAGAGTGTGAGGTCATGCACTTTGGTATGAAGAATACAGGCATGGACTATTGACTAAATGGGAAAAAAAATCAGAAATCTGAGTCACAAAGGGACTTGGATTCGAAGCCCAGGATTCGCCTTAGATAAACTTGCAGGTTGAGTCAGTTAAGAAGGCAGACACAAAGTTGTCATTCATCTCGAGAGGAGTAGGATATACTGGTGGGGATTCTGAGGCTTTCTAAGGCTCTGGTCAGACCACAATTCCAGTATTTTGTGCCTCATACCTCAGGAAGGATGTATTAGCCTTGGTGTGTGTCAAGAGAAGGTTCACCAGAAATGAAAAGCTTAACACATGAGGAACGTTGGAGAGCTCTGGGTTTATACTCGATGGAGATTAGAAGGATGAGGGGGGATCCAACGGAAACTTTCAGGAAACAGAATGACCTGGATACAGACAAAATTGGGAGGCCGTTTGCGCTGGCAGGAGGACACAAGCTTAGAGCAAAGGGAAAATCCATTAGAATGAAGATAAGATTAAACGTCTTTAACCAGAGAGTGGTGACATTGTGGAATTCCTTACCACAGAAGGCTGTGGAAACCAGATTATTTAGCACCAACGATATAGCCAGGAAAGGGACTGAGGATCTGAAAAGTGACTACAGAGAGTTAGTTTGGAAGCTGAAGAGCAGGACGAGTAGAGTAGTGATCTCTGGTTTGCTACCAGTGCCACGAGCTAGTGAGAAGATTAACACTCAGCGAATGCCGATTTACACGTGGTTGCGAGGCTGGTGCAGAAGGGATGGCTACAGATACCTAGACCATCAGGATACCTTCTGGGTAAGGTGGGACCTGTACATGAAGGACGCGTTGCACCTGAACTGGAGGGGCACAAATGACCTGTTTGGGATGTTTGCTTGTGTGATTCTGGCCGGTTTGAACTAGTTTGGCAGGGGTGTAGGAATCAGACTACATGTCTGAGAGGGGGTTAGTTGCAGACGGGACAGTGACAGGGTATATTGAACCTATCAGGAAGATTTCTCACGCGATGAAACAAAGGGATCAGCTAAAGTGCGTCTGCTTTAATGCAAGGAATGTCTGAAATAAGAGTGAAAAGCTTCGAGCATGGATCAGTACTTGGGGCTACAATGTCGTGGCCATAACCGAGACGTAGATTTCACGGGGGCAGGGATGGTTGCTTGATGTTCCAGGGTTTAGAATGTTTAAAAATCTTTAGGGGTAGCGCGGTGGTGCAGTGGTTGACACTGCTGCCTCACAGCACCAGAAGACCGGGTCCAATTCAATTGGAGGACAGTGTTGAGAGGGGCTATGTCCTTGGGCCTCTGCTCTTTTTAGTTTTTATAAATGACTTAGATGAGGAGGTTATGGGGTGGGTTAGTAAATTTGCTGATGACACAAAGGTTAGAGCTGTCGTCAATAGTATTGAGGGCTTGTGTAGGCTGCAGCGCGACGTAGACAGGATGCAGAGCTGGGCTGAGAAATGGCAGATGGAGTTCAAGCTGGGTAAATGCGAAGTGATGCAATTTGGAAGGTCAAATTCGAATCCTGAATATAGCATTAAATACGGGATTCTTGGCAGTGTGGAGGAACAGAGGGATCTGGGTGCGCAAGTGCATAGATCCCTCAAAGTTGCCACCCAAGTGGATAGGGTGTCAAGAAAGCATATGGTGTTTTGGCTTTGATTAACAGGGGGATAGAGTTTAAGAGCAGTGAGGTTTTGCTGCAGCTGTACAAGTCCGTGGTGAGACCACGCTTGGAATATTATGTCCACTTGTGAACCCCATACTATAGGAAAGATACAGAGGCTTTGGAGAGGTTGCAACGAAAGTTTACCAGGATGCTGCCTGGACTGGAGGGCTTGCTTTATGAAGAAAGGTTGAGCAAGCTTGGACCTTTCTCTCTGGAGACAAAGAGGAGAGAGGAGATCTGATCGAGGTGTACAAAATAATGAGAGGAATACAGAGAGTCAATACCCAGAGACTTTTCCCCAGGGTAGGATTGACTAGTATGAGAAGTCATAGTTTGAAGATATTAGGAGGAAAGTAAAAGGGAGACGTCAGAGGTAGATTCTTTATGCAGAGAGTTGTGAATGCATGGAATGCATTGCCAGCTCTGTTGGTGGAAGCAGAGTCATTGGGGACATTTATGCGACTGCTAGACATGCAAATGGATAGCAGTGAGTTGAGGGATGCGTAGGTTAAATTACTACATTTTACATTAGGATTAAATCTCGGGACAACATTGTGGCCCAAAGGGCTTGTTCTGTGCTGTACTATTCTATGTTCTATGTTCTATTTAGTATACTTAAAACAGACTCAGATAAGTTCTTGATTGACAAGGGGATCAAAGATAACTGACAGGAAGTGCAACCCAAGCTCAAGTAACAGCTCACTTTACACGTTGGTACGTTACAGTCTGTAGGAGTTAATATTCAATTCCATAAATTCACAGCCTGAACCCACTATGGCTGTTCTCCATTTTCCGTACACTCTCCCTCCTGGGCTCCCTAAGTTCGTGTCTTGTTTATGTTCCATTCAACAGAGAAAATCAATTTCTAATATTTACACATTAATTTACACCCATTATATACCTGTGTCTCTTTCACCACAATTTCAAGCCAATTTGTCTTTCACACTGGGCCTCCAAACACTCTTTCCCACCTCTGCCAAGATACTAAAGCGCTCACTTTCCAATCCTTTACACGTCTGAAGAAGATTTACACTGGACTTGTAACACTAACATTGTTTTTCTGTCTCTGCAGATGGTGCCAGACCCACTGAGTTCCTTCAAAAATGAAAAGTTACAGAATACATTTTCAATATAGCTCACTGGGTGCTTTGAGGAACAGTCACAGAATCCGAAAGATTACCTCGCTTTCACTCCACAGATGCTGTGAGACTTGTCAGTGTCTTCAGCAATTGCTGTTTTTGAATAAGTTTCAAACATGTGTGTCAAAGCTGCTCATACGCCCTGTCCAACATGGAGCGCTATACACCGGGAAATGAATGATAATGCAAGGTATACACATTCATTTGATCTGAACGACATAAGGCTGTCATTACCGACACTACAGAGCTCTTATCCATGGTCATGGAGAGAAATAGAGGGAAACACATTCGCTTTAAAGAGAAGATGGCATTACTGGAGGAGAAAATATTCAGGTGAAAACGTTAAAAGCGTTTGAGGAATGGAACAAATTGGAGGCATGGCATCATGAAGATACCCTAACAGGATGAGAACCTAATAAATATGGTAGCCTTCCCACATCAGAAACCGGGATAGGGCGCTGTGGACAGGGGAGAAGGGTGATCGGGTCCCCGTGCGAATTGAGAACAGGCAGCAGAATTGTATTGCAGATATTGCATCTCAAACTGGGCATTCATGTGATGCTGTAAATTATAGCAGCTGTAGTAGCAGCAGCAGTAGTAGAATTATATTCAACCACAATATAATCTCCCAGTCTACTATTACCATAAAGCCGATCTCCGCCTCAGTGATGAGTGCAGGTGAACATGCCACGGTCAGAACTGTGTCTACCTAAACCTGAAGACAATCCATTCAAGCTACTACAATTACGGCTTACATTGACAAACAGCAGAACTAACATCTTGTACAGAGGGCGCCATGACCCCAATACTGTGACCACTTCTTTTAAAAACAGGTGTGATTTACAGCTGGCCTGTCTACTCTTCCTCTTATCTGTTAGAAAAATCCTTGTTCCTTTTGTTAGAGACGGTTCAAGAACTTCCCTCCTATTACCATTTGGTTTACATCATTGAGACACTTACTGTACCTTCCCCTGTGAGGGAAGATGTAAAACATGGGTGTAAATTATCTCTCTGCTCTCTGTAGCCAATTATTCAGTCACACCCTCCAATTATGCGCAATATACTTTCCTGTTTTAATTTCTACCTCAGGTCATCTTGAACTTTTTTTATATGCTCAGAAAAGCTCAATCTTCTTGTTTATGTATTTCTTGCCAATTTACTACATCATGTCTTTTCTCCCCTTTTCCTCGCTTTCTAGATTCATACAGTCATATCGCACACAAACAGACCCTTTGGTCCAACTTGTCCATGCTTACCAGGTTTTCCAAAGTAAACTGGTCCCATCTGATTGCATTTTGTCATTACGCCTGTAAGTTTTTCCCATTCGTATGTTTGTCCTAATGACTATTAAATGTTGTAGCTGTACTTACACCTCCCACTCTTCCTCTGACTGCTCATTCCATATACACACATCACCCTCTGTGTGAAAGCATTGACCCCTCGTCCGTTTCAAATCTTCCCTCTTTCACCTTTAACCTATGCCTTCTATGGTTGAACTCCCCCATCCCGTGGAAAAAATAAAACCTTGGCTGGTCACTCTATTCATACCTCTCATGATTTTATAAACTTCTACATTGTCATCCCTCAACCTCCTACGCGCTATCTGACACCAGTTTCACGAACAAACATTCAAAGATAAGCACTGCAAATTTGAAACAGTATTCAAATGACAAGTAAAGAACACTCAGCCCAAGCATCATACTGTGATTTGTTTTTCTCCATGTTACAATACGAAGGCAGCATGAAACTCTTACGAGTACCAATAAGAGGTAAATCACGTGAATTGCTTTGTCCAAATCGTGTGATTATCTCTACATTGAAAGCGCATCTCTGGCCTGAACCAGAAAAGAAGGGGAATTCTTGGACCACACGGTCAGCGTAGACCTTTAGCAGAGTGAGATGAAGGCTGTTTATACTTTTTGAAATTTGGATCACAGTGTGAATTCAGTGCAAAGGGGGAGAGGTGTTTTCAATAAGGTTTACGCCAAGAAGGAAACTTTCCAGAATGAGATGTGAGTGGGAGGTGTAAAGCAGCATGAATGGAGAGGCCGAGCCACACTGAGACCAGAGGAAAGTGACATTACAAAACGCAGCTTGATGCTACAGCAGAGTAGGTAGACTTGATCAAAGAGTTTCAGGTGAAGTGGGTTGGGGACCATAATGTGAGAGAATGTACTCTGTAGTTTGAGACTAAGATCCTTGGATCAGGCAGGGGAGACGGACAGGAAAGAGGATGGAGCAGCAATGGCAGTGGTTTTCTGGAGAGTAAATCAGGAACCACCGCTGAAAGTCATGCCTAACATCAGCTTATGGCCCCTGAAATAAACATTATAAATCTGGACCTCCACTAATGCTCATCAATAGTATCCTTGAGAGCTTTTGTCAACCATGGGTGGTTCATTGCTTACGGAGTTCTTCGTTTTGAACAGAAACAATAATTACTGAGCGGTTTGGGATATCTGTTTGAATGTCTGCTCATGTATACTCACTGACCTTCGTTTGGGTCTATTTTCACATTCCGCTTCAGATCAGATGTGAGGCAGAAATCCTCAATTTAGATGCCTGGTTCTTTTCAATCATTCAGGAGGAACTTCTGCATGTGGCTGAACACATGATCAGTGGAGGCTGACTCCATTCTCCAAGTTTCTCCATTTCTGTTTGATGATGCCACATTCCTGTGAGCAGCATCTAACGTGACCTCATTTTCCTTCAAACCAGAAATCCCCTAACTCTGGTGGACAGGGCCTTCATCTGTCACTGTCCCATCCCCCACGGTGTTTCCCTCAATCCGTCCCCTCTGTCCCAGAACAATGATAGATTCCTCCTTGTCCAAACTTCCTCCTGCATTAGAACCCACATTCACATAATCATCTTACGCCATTTCCACTATCTCCAACAGGACAGTACCATCAAACACATCTTCCCCTCCCGCCCACTGTCAGTATTTCGCAGGAACCATTCCCTCTCTGTCCCCTCCATTACCCCGAACACTTCCCCACTCCCCGATGGCACATTCCCATGCAATTGCAGAAGCTGCAACACCTGCTTATTCACCTCTTCCCTCCTCACTGTCCAAGGAACCAAACATACCTTCCAGGTGAAGCAGCATTTCACTTGTAAACTTTCAATCTGGTCTCTTATCATTGCTGCTCACAATGCAGTCTCTCTATATTAGTGAGACCAAACAGAGATTGCTTTGAGGAACACTCCCACTCTTTCTATGGAAATAACATTCACCATCTCATTGCTTCCCATTTCAATAACCTACCTTGCTCTCATGCTAACATTTCGGCCCTGGGCTGCTGCAATGTTCCAAGGAAGCACAACCCAAGCTCGAGTAACAACTCACTTTACACTTTCGTACGTTACATCCTGTCGGAGTTAATGTACAATTTCACAACTGCACAGTCTTACCCCATTATAACTGTTCTGCAGTTTCCGTACATTCTCCCTCCTGGCCTCCCTATGACCTTGTGTGGTTGTATCTTCTTTCTCGTTCACTCAATAGAGAGAACCCCTTTTCCCCATTCACATTTTAATTATTAGGCTATTTCACATGATCTTCTCGTTCTTCACTACTAAAAGCATGTTTGACTTTTGCCACACCCTCTTTTACCCGTCAACGCACTCCCCACATCTGTCAATGGATTATTAAGCTCATTTTCCAATCCTTCTCAGTTCTGAAGAAGTGTCATACTGGACTTGAAACGCTAACACTGTTTCTCTGTCTCTGCAGCTGACACCAGACCTGTTGAGTATCTTTAGAAATGAATAGGCTCAGAACAAATTTTCAATTAAACAAATAACTATGTATACTGGAAATGAAAATGCAAAAATTGCTGGAGAAAATGGGAGCTTTGTCGAAGGTTCACTGGCACTGAAAGATTAACTCTGCTTTCACTGCACGAGATGCTGCCAGACCTGCTGAGTTTCGTCAGCAATTTCTGTTTTTGAACAATTTCCACAGACATGTGTTAAAGCTGCTCAAACCCCTTGCCTAACATGGAATGCCGTGCAATTGGAAGTGACCAATAATGCAAGGTGCACAAATTTCTTGATCTGAAACTACATAAGGCTGGCATCGCTGACACTGCAGAGCTCTTAATCTTTGTCAGGGAGAGAAACAGAGGGGAACACATTCACATCAAACACAGAAGAAGGCATTGGGGGAATGGAAAAGATTCAGATGAGTATGTGAAGGGGTTTGAGTAAAATAACAAATTGGAGGCGTGACACCAGGGAGAGCAGAATGAGAATAGGAAAGTGGAAGTGTTACCACATCAGAAACCAGTTTAAGTCACTGAGTACATGGCTGATGGATGAATGGGTTTTGGTGTGAACTGGGGGACAGTCAGTAGAATTGAATTGAACATCTTGGAGCTCAAAGTGGTCATTAATGTGGTGCGGTAGAATCACAGCAGCAGCAGAATTGTATTCAACTGCAATTCGTAACATTTTCCCCAGGATAATCCCTCAGCCTACCATTAACATCAAGCTGATCTATGGTTCAGCGACGAGTGCGGGTGAACATGATAAGGTCGGAACCACGTGTACCTAAACCTGATGACAATCCATTAAAGCTACCGCACTTGACTGGTTACATTCAAAACAGCAGGACTAACATCTGATACAGAGGGCGAAATGATCCCAAGACTAACACATCAGATCGAGGTTCTGCAGTGCTGCCACATCCAGACATAAATGTCGATGGTCTATTAAACAACTCACTGGAGGAGAGGACTCCATAAATATCGCAATCCTATATTACGGGACAGCCCTGTACATCAGTGTAAAAGACATGGTTGTATTATCTGCATTGTCCTCAGCCAGAAGTGTTGAGTTGATAATCCACCTCACCCTCGCCATGCTGCCCGCAGAATCACAGATGCCAATCTTTAATCGATCTGATTTTCTGTATGTGACATGAAGAAACACCTGAACACAGTAAATATAACAAAGGCAATGGGCCCTGATCCCATTCCTGCAATGGGACTGAATACTTGTGCTGCACAACAAGCTGTCTCCCTGTGGAAGGTGTTTCATTCCAGCTCCAACTCTGACATCACGCTGGCAATGTGGAAATTTACTCAGCTATGTCCAATCCCATAACAAGGGAATAACTACAGTCTAACTATTTACGACGCCCTGAGTCCCGTCGCGATAGTCACATTGGTGGGAGTTCTTTATGACAGAGCTGTCAAGCAGCACAGAAATAACCATCTCTGTGTGGTTTCAGATATGATCCCATGTGGAGATGGTGCTGTTGTGGAAAAGTCACTGGATTACTAATCCAGATCAGGCTAATGCTGTGGCAGCTTGTGGACGTTATAATTAATGAAATATCGAGATGTAAAACTTGGAGTCATTAACAGTGACCTTGAAGCCAATGTCGATTGTAAATGCCAATTTCGTTCCTCAATATACTTTCAGGAAATGAATCTCCCGTGCTTTCCTGGTCTGGCCTAAACGTGACTCCATAGAACATAGAACATAAAACAATACAGCACAGAACAGGCCCTTCGGCCTATGATGTTGTGCCGAACATTTGTCCTAGCTTTAACACCCATCCATGTACCTATCCAATTGCCGCTTAAAGGTCACCAATGATTCTGACTCTGCCACTCCCACAGGCATAGCATTCCATGCCCCCACCACTCTTTGGGTAAAGACACACAGATATGTGAAACACTCTTCAATGGTATCGGAAACGGCCAAGCAAGACACTCTATTGTATCAAACTGTTACGGGGTCTTAAAGGAAAAAAACTGTTCAGATCACCCGGCACCAGCCTCAGTACTGGAACGGGAAACACTACCGTGTTGACCCTGCAGAGATTTCCTTCCTAACATCTAAGAGCAGGTGGCAGGATTTACACAGCTTTCCCACCGACTGCACAGAAACATCGGGAGTGGAGTAGGTCATTCAACGCACTGAGCCTCCTCCATTCTAGTTCATGGTGAAAATCTCCTCAATTCAGTTTTCCCCACACAGTGTTCATATCCTTTAGTATGTTTAAACATCGAAACATATAAAGTAGTAACTAGGTTATTCACTTTGTTACATCTATTTTGATCCTCTATTTAATATACAGGCAGTTATCCAGTAAAGGTGTGTTTATTAAATGCAATTTCGCTGCAACACAATTAGTGAATTGGGCCCCTTTCTTTATAAAGCGAGCTCCCGTTCACTGTTATGGGAGTCCGTCTCTGGCACCAGCTGAACAGTAAATCCCAGCCTCAGGATCCCTTTGTCTGCCAAATGTACCCTCAGTGTACTCAGCTAAGGCAGGAATGTAATCCGTTCTGCAAGCCTTGAAACTGAGCCTGAACGTGGGATTTGTAGTCTACATTTAGGAGGAAATTAATTTCAAACCAGGAGGGGAATATCTTGGAGAGAACTGGAATTCCGCATCGGCATCATGTGGTCAGTCAGTTCACCCACTTTCTGAAGAAGATCTTGGTGAAAGGTGCAGGGCTGTAGTCAGTGACTGTAGTGTTAAAGTGTGACATTTACTGTACTAATTCATTACAATATACAGTTTAAAGATTTATGCAGCCTCGGTTTGGATGGAATGGATGAGGGTTGCTGAGGGAGAGACTATAAATCTTTTACTCTTTTAAATCTGTCTTCCCTGTATGTGGGAGTATTGTCGGAACACTGCACTGTTGCATATGTTTCACCCTCTTTATAAAATGAGGCAGGAGTAAAATAACAGACGGGCTGCATAAAATGTTTGGTGGAGAAGTTTCTAGATACCTTTGTCTAATGCTGCTCCAAGTTTGAAATTCCCTGTTATCAAGTCCTTTCTTAAGCTAGTGACATCATTCAGAGCATTCAAACTGCTACTCAGGACCAGGGAGAAACAGGAGGTAATCACTCAACTGCTCGATTCTGGGACATAGGGACAGGAGACAGTCTTCCAACTGTTTGAGATTTGGACACAGGAAAACAGGAGGTAGTCACTCAACTGCTCAATACTGGGACACAGGAACAGGAGGCAGTCACTCAACTGCTCGCGACTGGGATACAGCAAAACATGGAGGCTAGTGAGGCCCCAGATTTCTGTTCGCCAGGAACATGAGGAGGTGACTCACTGCCCACTAGTCTGGGACACTGGTAGAAAAGGGAAATCGGCTTGTTACTAACAGAAAAATCTGAAAAAGTTGCATGAGCGAGCCATTCAATCCTGCTCCAACATTCTTCAAACCATGACTGATCTGATTGCAATTCACTCATTCCACTTTACAGAGATTCCCCTCTCTGCAGTCTCTGCTCCATTTGTTGGTCATGTTGCAGATCCAGATACCATAACTAGAGTCACCGTGTTTCATCCAGAGTTGGGTCACCAAAGCCTCTGGGCTTCCTGAATTTCCGCAGCAGTTTAAAACATAGAGTCCCGGAAACCATCCCCACCACTTCAACGAATATACAAAAATTAGAGTTAAGTCAAATGTCAGTGAAATGCAAGTGAGAAGCCTGGTCTGAATCACTAACAGTTGTGAGGATTCCTCATGTTACTGAGCACATGAGCAGCAGAGAATGATTAACACAGGCGTTCAATGATAGGCACAGAGCAAGTTACAAAGACGTGCCTCAAAACTGCTAAAACCATACCCTCCAACATGGAGTACAGGGCAGGACACTGGGACACACACAGAGACAACACATGCACACAGACCCACACGGACACACAGACACATTAGCATCTTTAGGATATAACTAGATAAGTTATGCTTAATGATGGGATCAAGGCTTGTTGTGAGAAGGCAGGAGAATTGGCTTGAAAAGCATGTCAGCCATGATCAATAACTCAGTAGACAATATGGGCCAATGGGCTTTTATTCTGCTCTAATTATTTATGGTCTACGGTACATGCATTTGTCTGTGTTTCTGCGCATACTTGTATGTGCATGTGTCTGTGTGTGTGACTGTGTTTTTGTGTGTTTGAGTGTGTCTGTGTATGCATGTCTGTGTGTGTGTCTGAGTGTGCTTGTCTGTGTATGTATCTGTGTGTGTGTCTGTGTATATTTGTGCTCCTCTGTATTTTCAGAAATGGAAACGTGAATGTACATTTTTTTTAAATTTCTATTCTGTTTCACATTCACCTTGCCATCATAGTTTGAGGAACTTTGTTTGCGTCATGAATTTGTTGTTTTAACAAATGAAGGCAATCAACCTGACCTCTTCTGACGATGACCCTGATCCAATGTGAGACCGATAACATTGGCCATATCATCAAAATGGTTACACTGATAATTTGGTGTGACCAGTGGAGCAGTGGCAGTAGAAAATAGAACAGTTACGCAACAACCCAGGGAACTCTGGACCAGTGAGCCTGACATCAGTGGTGGGTGAGTTGTTGGAGGGGAATCTGAGGGATAGCCAATTGCATGCATTTTCAAAGGCAAGGATTGATTGGGGATAGTCACCATGGCTTTTTGCAGGAGAAATCGCGTTGTACGAATTTGACTGAGTTTGTTAAAGAGCTGACAAAGCAGATTGATGAAGGCAGTGTTGTAGATGTTTTCCATACAGATTGGAACAAGTTGTTTGACAAGATTCTGCATATTAGGCAAGTTACTAAGATTAGGTCACATGAGAACCAGCGCACCCAAGCCAATTAAATACAAAATTAGATTGAAGGGAGGAGACAGAGGTTGGTACAGGATTGCTTTTCAGACTGGAGGCCTGTTTTAAGGCACGAGGGGAAGTAATTTAGAGGGAACTTAGATACAATGCTTTCATACAGAGGGAGGTGTCAATATGGAATTATCTCCCAGAGGAAGTGGTGGAGACTGGCATCTTGATGGGTACCTGCACAAGGAGGCTTAGATGAATATGAGCAAAATACTCTCAAATCAGACTCGATCATAATGGGATATCTGGTCAGCACTTACACATTTACATGCTTTATGACTCTATCAGAGGGATGAGCAGAAATTCCAAACAGGCATTTCATGTGGGAATTCTCTTCACCACAAGTTTGAGATGTCTCTTTGTTTATATTTAGTCAATGCTGAGTAAGTTAAATATTGGACAGAGAAGTGATTC
Source organism: Chiloscyllium punctatum (assembly GCF_047496795.1). Classification (NCBI taxonomy): domain Eukaryota; kingdom Metazoa; phylum Chordata; class Chondrichthyes; order Orectolobiformes; family Hemiscylliidae; genus Chiloscyllium; species Chiloscyllium punctatum. The sequence continues at coordinate 12,340,194 of NC_092755.1, read as the reverse complement.
TTGGATAATAGCACACAGACAGGAAAGTGGAGCTGAGACCACAACTTGATCAGCCACAATCTTAGTCGCTGGTAGAGAAGGCTCAAAGTGTCCAATGACCCACTCCTGCTCCTCAGTGCCATGTTTCTGTGTTCCATTCAGCCCATCAAACCTGCTAGACAGGAGCAATTAGAGGCTATTTACTCCTTTCTCAGAAACAGAGGAGACCATTCAGCCCCTCAAAACTGTCAAACCGAGTTTGGTCTGGTTTTAAAATGTAGTAGGAAAACCCAGGCAGGGCTATGAAAAAGAGTCCTCATAACTCCTAACTGAGCTTCCCCTTTCTGCAACCTGTGTTTCGTTTGTTGGTCAAGTTGTAGATCCAGTTTCACTGTGAATACAACCCCCATTCCTCACCCATAGATGGTCCAGACAGTCTGACAGCATTCAATAACAGAGCTTCCAGGAAAATAACAGCCTCTACTTTCCAATAATAGAACGTGAGGAGGCCACAAACAGGGATATGTCATTCATCAACGGGCCACCCCCCCCGCCCCCCCCAAACCACAAGCACATCTTCTCCCACAATAAGCTCATGAGGTCTAATATCCTATTTCGTGTCCAATTCGTGTCTGAGCCCTCAACTCTGACTGGTCAAAAAGCACTCCCTGCCCTCACACTGTGACCTATAGATATGAGCAAAAGACGTGAACACAAAGGCTCAGGGAAGAATGACCGGCCCTGACATCAAGGCATCATTTAACTAAGGACGGTCTCAAGGAGTCTGACCAGGATTGCACTTAATGGGAATGAGTTGTAAACTTCCCTGGTTAGAGTGATTGAAAGCATAACGCACAATGATTGTGGTTTGGGTACAAAAATCCATGCAGTCCTAGACAAATCTGCAAACGTTCCTCAAGGTAGCTTCCTCAGCACAAACATCTTCAGCTGCTTTATAACTGTCTTGCCCCCACCATAAGATTAGAAGTGGGAGTGTTCACAGAAGATCACACAATATTCAGGAAAACATGTCCCCCTTCAGCTCCTGAACTAGTCTGTGTCCATGTGCAGCAAGACCTGGACAACATTTAGGCGTGTGCTGTTGGAAGTATCGGTAACATTCATGCAACAGCGCTGCTGGACACTGCACATTTCCACAGATAAAATGAGGAGATTATTCAGCTCCTCACGCTAGCTTCACAGGAATATGAGGAAGTCTTTCAGCTCAATGAAATTATTGGAGAAGTGTAGAGATAGCCTACTTAGTGCCTCCGACCAATTATACAGGAAGTGAAGGAGTCACGTGTTATGGACGACAGCAGAGCTCCTCAAAAATATTTGAAGGCGTTGGCCTCAACTCTATTAATAATTAAGTGTTCTGATACATGTACTTGGCAAAAAGGAAAGATCAGATACAGGTTCTCAGATGCAGTTCTCCAATCGAGGAGGGAAAACAACTCAAGTGAAAATTTAGAGAAAGTTGCAACCAGGAGACTTCCACTGAAGCTTCCAACTCTGTGGAGACCTCAATAATTTCTGGTGTTACTGAGAAACCAAAACCCTTCCTGTAATGTGACTGCCAGAACTGCCCACAGTATTCTATCTATGGCTCAACCAAAGGCATGTTTAACTCATAATTTGTCGCCTCGATAAATAAACACTATGCCTACAGTCCCGTGTGATTTCTTAACTGGCTATTATACTGTCCAGTCACGTTCACGGATGTGTGGAGAAACACCCTCTGACCTCCCTAGTGTTCTGCTATTCATTGAATTCTTCCCTGTCTGGTTACTTCTTACAAAGTGCATCACCTCATATTTATCAGGGTTGCATTCCATCTGCCATTGATCTGACCATCTGACCATTCTATCTGTATCTTCCTCTAACATAAGGCCTTCCTCCTCACTGCCAACCACCTGGCCAATCTTTGTGTCAAACACAAAATTACTTATTATGCTTAGCCCCCACCCCCACCACCCCCTCCACATTCACATTTACATCATTTATGAATACCACCAATAATTTGATACACTGCACTGCTCGCTGTGGTACACCATGAGACACTGGTCTATCTCTACCACCTTTCCAGTAACTTGGGACCACATAGCTGTTCTCCAGTCCTCTAGCATCTCCCTTGTGTGGTCAGATTCGACCAAAACATTGAGGTCAGGGCATTTCCTCTCCTGTCTCCAACAGCATCCTGCGATACAACTCATCTGCACTTTACATTATCCAAACCATCAATCCCAACTTGCATCTTATATCAAACTGTTCGAGAGCTTCCCAGTCCATCATCTTGAATTCTGTACCTGCATCTTCCTTATCTCAACTAAAACAGATGTGAAGCTCTCGTGTTACAGTCTATCAATGATCCCCAGTTTCACATACTGATTAGCCCCTTGGTTTCGAAATGGACCCTAATTTTACCCTGGTTATTCAGCAATGGAGGAGACCTGAACCATGCTGGAATTGATCTCAGCCAAGCTGCAGAAGCATGACCAGGAGATCCAGCATCTCGGGCCACATGTCGTGGAGGTGGAAGAGTGGAATGCGGCTTAGGAAACCATGGCGGAATCCTCAGTTGTTCGGGTCGAAGCCCTAGAATGGTAGGTCCAGGCCTTAGTACAGAAGGTCGAGGACCTCGAAAATTGGAGCTGTCAGAAGAACATCAGCTTGGTCAGGCTGTCGGAATGGGAACAAGAAAGCCAGCTCGTCAGCTTCTTGGAACAATGGCTCACACAATTTTTGAAACTGGAAGTCAGGGCAGACTGGGTGAGCGTCGAGCAGGCCCACCGGGTCGCAATGTGCAGGTCCGGATCGGACCAGTATCCCTGTCCAGTCCTTCTGCAACTCCAGCACGATAGAGAACAACAGATGCTGGAAACTCCTTGAGCCGTGGGGCACGTCGTATAATTAAGGGGAGAATTTAACTGACGTATGGACCCCGAGGTGGATAGGAGCTCGAGGGGTATGGGAGGTTTTTCCCCGCCACCCAGGCAGCTGTTGGACCTGAACAGGTAGCTGGGTTGGTGAATGTGTGAGATGTCTTCACCCTGAAGATAGGGATTTCACCTTTTTTTCTAACCCACATAAATGATTCACTAGGATTGGCATGTTGTTTGCCTCATTGGTCTTTTTAAATTAAATGCTGTCCTTTAGAATTGGGAACCATTTCTGATCATATGGCAGTGTACATGGAGATCAAGGATGGTGGTGATGGGACAGGCCCACGGCACTGGCACGTGATCCTTTCCTCCTGAAGGATCGCAAATTCATTGAGTATTTTTTGGCGGAATTTAATTTGTTTTGGAACATGAACTTGGTGCACGACCAGTAATCCGACGGTGCTCTGGGAGACTGCCAAAGCCAATACAAGGGATTTGATTATTTCTTACTTGGTGACTCAGAAGTGGCAGGAGGGAGAACAGTAGCGTATGCTTGAGGCTCGGCTGAAGAGAGCTGAGACATCATATTTTTTCAGACTGTCTATAACTGAATTGCAGCAGATTACAGCCCTCCGGACTGCTCTGAATGCTGCACTCACCCAGAGAGCAAAGAGAGAGATTTCCTTTGTGAAACAGAAGGTATTCGAGCGTGGTGATAACCAGGTAGATATGAGGCGTACTTGGCCAGAAAGAAGATTGCTGCTATTATCACCCACGATCCCAAAACGATTAATGCAACGTTCAGGAAGCTCTACTCTAGGTTGTTCCATTCAGCGGGCTGGGAGGACAGATTGGCGACGATGGAGTCCTTTAACAAGACCTTGGACCTCCCAGGTGTAAGTTCAGAGCAGGCGTCTATTTAGAATGTCCCTCTCATAATCAGAGAGATACAGGAGACAATGAGGCAGCTCCAGAGTGGTAAAGCCCCCGGCCCAGATGGACTTTCAGAGTGAGATTTAGAAGGAGTTCATAGACATACTGGCTGGGCCAGTGTTAGAAATGTACAATTATTTGTACAGTCAGGACTGCCTCCCATCCTCTTTGAGAAAAGGAAATATTCATCTTATTCTCAAGAGAGGGAAAGTCCCAGAGGATTGCACTTTGTATGTGCCTATTTCATTATTAAACGTGGACTTCAAAATTTTGTCGAAAATGCTGGCTTTGAAGGTCCATTGTGAAAGAGGACCATTTTTATTAGGGGCCGTAGGTCCTCTGATAATATTAGAACAGTGGTAAATATGGTTCCAGCCTGCCAGCAAGGTTCGATTCCAGGTTCGGTAGTCTCCCTGGATGCAGAGAAAGCACTTGACTGGATGGTGTCGATGTGCATCTTTTATGTCCTTGAATGGTTTGGTCTTGGAGTGGTCTTCACCAGGTGGGTGGCAGTGTTATATAGTGACCTGAAAGCAGCGGATTTCACTAATGGTATAAGGTCTGACAATTTTAGTATTGACAGTGGCATCCAACAAAGTTGCCCCCTTTCACTGTTATCATTGACATTAATGATTGAGCTGGTGGCATCCCGGGGGGGGGCGGGGGGGGGGGGCTAGAGGGGGACGCCAATATCACTGGCAAGGAGGTAGGACCAGGAAGGAATAAGATCAAATGGCGTTCCTCTCTTTCTAACTAACCCAATGGTATCTGTGTCCTGTTTAATACGAATGATTAATTTATTTGGATCTTTCTCAGGGTATAAAATCAATTTTATGAGATCGGAGGCCATCCCTGTTGGGGGTCTTATTGGAGTATCCGACCTTGGGATGGAATCTGATTCCCTTCCAGATGGTCACAAGGAGGTTTAGGTATTGTTATCATCCAAGCCTTCGATTAATTATATAAAGCTAACTTCGTGCAGTTGCTAGAGAATATAAGACAGAATATAAGACATATTCTGTTTGGGTTAGCTCAGGTTAAAATGAATGTCCTTCCTTGTTTATGATACCCCATGCCAATTCTCCCTTTGACGCTGCCTAGGCAGGCGCTACAGAGGATTAACAGTTGGCTTTGATCTGTCATCTGGCGTCACAGATGGCCTCCTATTAACCTGGACAAGTTGCAGCTTCCACAGTGAATGGGGGCGTGTAGATTTTCCATAGTTTAAGAAATACCGACCAAGTTCCTTGCTTTCCGATGTGGCTGATTGGACTTGTCAGGACCCATGGTCACTTTAGCTGGACATCGAGGCCTTCTAGGCAAATTGTCCCCTCATTAATCTGTTGTTCATGGACAAGATGAGGACTGTTATGGAGAATTGCAGAAACCGATTGTCCCTCACACAGTGAAAGCATGGAGAATGATGGGACAAGTTGAGGGCACTTTACAAAACAAAAACTTCGGCTTTCACTCCCATTGTAGGATTGGTAGGATTCCAGTGGGATTTATGGATTCCGGCTTTAGGCTCTGGGAGTCCAGATGAGTTTCCTGTTTGGGAGATTTTTTTGACAGGGAGGTCATGATGAATTTTGAGCAGCTGAGCCAGGAATATGAGGTATCCGGGAGGGACCTCTTTTGTTACTTTCAGCTTCAGGACTTGATACAGAAAAAAGACTATATTCATAGTTCATCTCTGTAAGTCAGATATGGAGACGAGAGTGCTTCAGAGTACAGGCACTCTCTCGTTCAGCGTCTTCTGTCATTTATTAGGAGGTTGTGCCTCAAAGGACATTGACCCTGTTACAACAGCACAGGAAGAGGCTATTCAGTCCCTGGAGCCTGATATACAGTTACGGGAGGAGGCCAGTTAGCTCCTCGAGTCGATAACACTGGGCCCAGAGTAGGCCATGCACACCAATATCCTGTTATGCATCAATAGGATCAGTCTATTCAGCCTCCTCAAGTCCGTAACATAGGAACTGGAAGAGGGACTGGAGATTGGTGCACTGGGATACCAGGAGGTTATTCAATCCCATCGAGACTGTTGCACGGGAATTGGAGAAGGATGCAACCTATAAGATTTCTTATAGGAAAGGAGAAAGAAGTTTACCTCACGTGTCTCGTGTATGGGAACAGAAGAAGGCCAATCATTCCCTCAGTCCTATATCCGGGATGCAGGAGAGACCATTCAGTATCTCCAGCCTGTGATGGAGGAATATGATAAGGTGTTTTCTGCCCCTCAAGCTGTGACACAGCAACAGGAAGGTTGCATAATCCCTCACAACTCTTACGCATCAACAGGAGGAGGAAAGGCAGACCATCGAGAGTGTGATGTGGAACACCAGAAAGACATCAGCCCACCGACCTTGTGCACAAGGAAGAGAATGAGTCCATTCAGCGACTCAGACCTCTTACAGAGCAATCAGAGCAGGTCATTTCACGCCATGTGCCAATTACACAGGATTGGAGCAAACAAAGAGATTATAGAGCAGTAAGAATTTAGAATTATCACCTTCACGATGGAATATAGTAGTGAGAAAACTGTTCGAATTTAAGAAATATTGGTAAAGTCCATTATTCAGGAATTAATGACAAGACATTTGCAAAGTCAAACCACAATCCATCAGAATCAACATGATTTCGATCATGGGGATCCGAGAGATGAAATATTTGGACTTCCATCAGGCATTGAATAGCTCTGCACAAATGATAAATCTGCCGAATAAGACCGTTTATGGGTAAAAGTAATTTATCAACTTGGTACAGGCTTAGTGAAGCTACAAACTGCAGTGAGATGGAAAAATAGGGGTAATTTTCAGTTGGCAAAATTCAACTTTTAGGAAACTATATGTCTTGGTCCCCATGCCCCAATTATTTACAATCTATAGTCTTAAGTAGTTGAGAGGATAGAACATGTTATAACTAATTAACAGATGACACTAACTCAGGTGAGAAATTGCAATGAAGATGTAAGAAGTTAGAAAATGTATATGGATAGGTTGGGGCAACATTTGACAGAAGAAACTGAACAACGAAAAGTATGAGTGTATCCGTTTGGATTAGTGTAGCAGAAAGGCAAATTATTATCCAAATTGAGAGAGACTTCTAAATGATTAGGTACAGAGGGATCTGGTTGTCCGCGTCCATTCGACAGAATATTCCGATGTAGGTACAGCAAATAATGTGAAAGGCAAGTGCAACTTTGGCATTTATTTCTAAAACAATGGATTATAAAGGGAGGGAGGTGTGAGATCGCAACTGGGTTCTGTATGTAGTCTTGGTGTCCTGACTGTAGGAGCGATGTATTTGCCATGGAGGCAGTTCAGAAAGTAGTTTACTCAATTTACTCCAGAGATGTGGAGTTTATCCTTTGAAGAGAGATTGAGCAGTTCAGGATAATACTGCCTGGAGTATAGAAAAATGAGAGGAGATGTCGGAGGTCTGGAGGATGTTAAAGGTGATTGACAATGTAGATGTGAAGTTGATATTTCCTCATGTGGGACAATCTCGACCGATCCTAAAACCATAGTTTTAGGATGAGGTGGGGGAGAAGTGAAGCAGGGGTGAGGAGAACATACTTCTGTCACAGGGTTGGGAATCAGTGTAATTCACCTCCCCAGAGTGCAGTAGGTGCTGGGATATTGAGTAAATGAAGGAATCTGGAGATCGGACAGGAACGCGGAACTGAAGCCGCAATGACATCAGCGACGATTGTATTCAATGTCGGAAGAGGCCTAGGGGGCTGGATTGCCGAACTGATACTCCTCGTTCTTATTCAGCACTTCGAATTTGTTACATATAAATGGAGGAGGACTGGTTATCAGACGGGAAGCAGGCACTCTGGAAAAATCAACCTTAGTCAGTTTGACAGAACGTCACCAGTGGAGTCACACAGTGACCAGGGCTGGGTCTACAGCTCTTTCCAATCTGAATCAATGATCAAGAGGAGTGGAACAAATGTACTGTAACTATGTATGCCGATTAAACTAAGATAAACAGGAAACTAAATTATCAAGGGAAGGTGGAGAGTCTGTAATTGGATATGGACAGGTGAAGTCAATGGATAAAAGTTTAGCAAAAGGGATTAAAGATAATATATAATCTGTCATGTTCTTTAGGAAGAATAGTAGGTAGTATGTTACTGATACGAAAAAATACGACAGGACCTAGTGATGCAGTGTGTACTGGAGGGTTCATTCTGACCCGATCAGACACAGGAAGTGTTTCTCCATCTTCCTGATGTTCCCAGGGACCCCACTGCTCACAACCACCATATATATCCTCCGTCTCCAAATGGTGATGTTGACGTCGGCATACTGGGAGATGATGGATCTGTCACCCACTCCTGCCTGGAAAGTTCGGGATCATAGAAGCTGAGTGAAACAGTGACCTAACAGCCACTGGCAGCACCATCCAACCCCTGGTGTGAAGCTGCAGATCGTGTTGAAGGAGGTGACACTGCTCTGTGACCAGCTCCTTGTTCAATCAGTGTCCGCACACACTCTGCTCCTGAGTTAAATGTAACTTGGGAAGCTGTTCCTGGAAAACCCGGTGTGGATACAGCAGATCCCTTTCCCCAAGGACACTCAATCCCTGGTTTCAGATCTTCCTCTCTGTGCAGGCTCTGCTCCACTTATTGTTCACCTTACAGATGCAGGTGTTGTAATTACAGTCCCTATGGTCCATCCAGAGTTGGGTCACCAAATCCTCAGGTGTCCCTGAATGTCTGAGCACGACCTCTGGCAAACCATCCACTAACTTTTCATTAACACGAATCAGTCAGAAGCCCCTCAGCTACAAGTTATATGCCTGCTCTTTTACAATTATACTCGAGAGATTTCCTCGTGTTACTGACGACAAAATCATCTGAGAGGGACAAGCGCAGGTGTTCCGTGGACACGCACAGTCCAAGGTTCAAAGGCGTGTCTAAAGCTGCCGGAAACCCTGTCCATGGATCACCACGTAGGGCACACTGGGAAGGGAACAATAGCCCAGGACACACACACACCTGTCCATGGATCACCACATGGGGCACACTGGGAAGTGAATAACAGCCCAGCACACATACACCACTGTCCATGGATCACCACATGGGGCACACCGGGAAGTGAACAATAGCCCAGGACACACACACCCCTGTCCATGGCTCACCACATGGGACACACCGGGAAGTGAACAATAACACAGCACAGACACGCCTGTCCATGGATCACCACATGGGGCAGACCGGGAAGTGAACAATAACACAGCACAGACATCCCTGTCCATGGATCACCACATGGGGCACACCAGGAAGTGAGCGGCAGCCCAGCACACACACACACCGCTGTCCATGATCACCATATGGGACACACCGGGAAGTGAACAATAGCCCAACACACACACACCCCTCTTCATGGATCACAACATGAGGCACACCGGGAAGTGAACACCAGCCAAACACACACACCACTGTTAATGTTTCACCAAACGTGGCACACCGGGAAGTGAACACTTGCCCAGCACACACACCTCCCTGTCCATGAATCACCACATGGGACACACCAGGAAGTGAACACTAGCCCAGCACACACACATGCATCTCCATAGATAACCACATGGGACACACCAGGAAGTGAACACTAGCCCAGCACACACATACATCCCTCTCCATAGATCACCACATGGGACACTCCGGGAAGTGAACAATAGCCCAGCACATACAACCTCCCTGTGACGGATCACCACATGGGGCACACCGGGAAGTGAAAACCATCCAATCACACACCCACCCCCCGTCCATGGATCACCACATGGGGCACACTGGGAAGTGATCAGCAGCCAAACACATCCCCCGCCCGCCCATGGAGCAGTACATGAGATACACCGGGAAGTGAGCAATAGTCAAACACATAACTCCTGTCCATGGATCACCACATAGGGCACACCATGCAATGAACAACAGCCCAGCACTCACCTCCCTGTCTATGGACTACCACATGGAACACACCTGGAAGTGAACAGCAGCCCAGCACACACACCGCTGTCTATGGAGCACCACATGGAACACACCGGGAAGTGAACAGCAGTCTGACACATACCATCTCATTGTTTCTGAGCTTCGCAATGCCAGCTCTCGATACACTAGGGATCCAAATGGGACCCACAGCCGGGACGTACAGAAGACCACGAGCCATACGTTTTGCACATTGTTTCTGAGCTTCATAATGATTTCCCCCGTGTTCCAGGTATATGAGCACCAACGGCCAGGTTAAGGTACAGAAGGACGGATATTCATGTTATAACTGGATGATTACTTGTTCGACAAGTTCAGTAAACGTGGCTCTTCTCAGACAATTGGGATGAACCAGATGAGTAGTACTATCTCAGGTCCAGTAACAAAAATAAGAATATAAAGTAAATGTGGTGACAAATCAGCTGAAATCCACATCACAGAATCAGACACCATAATCCAGGTGATATATCTGTGCAGCATGTAGCAGTGATCAGACCAGGCTAGTGTACTGCTCAATACAACCCAGCAATTTGTGCAGACCACGCCAGTCCATGAACAGCCTCTCTAGCACTGGGAGCTATGCATTGAACAGCAGTGAATTGTTATGTAAACCAGGAGAATTTACCCTCCCAGCATGTAGATCAGTGTATGCCACCCCAGGGCATGGATCTGTAAACCAAGAGGAGTTACCCTACCAGCATGTAGAGCTGTGTACACCATCCCAGTGCATTGTTCAGTAACACTGTGTTAGATCACTGCTTAGCGTGGGGAAACCTGCAGCCCATGCTGGAAGTGACAGGATGTGCAGCTCCAATCCATTTGCAGCTCCATATCTCCGTTGTATCAATGGATGTAGAATATCTCAAGAGGAAGGAGGAAAATGACTTAGGGTTAAGTAGGCAAGGATCAGACAGGGCTCTAGAGGGTTACAAGGTCGTCAGGAAGGAAGTGAAGAATAATCTCAGGAGAGCGAGCAGTGGGCATGAAAAAGACTTGGTGAGTAGAATTAAGGTAAAACTTAAGATGTTCTATACTTTTGTGAGGAACAAGATTAGTGAGGGTAGGGCTAATCAGGATCGTGGAGGCAACTTGCGCCAGGAGTCGGAAGAGATAGGAGAACATAGAACATAGAACACTACAGCGCAGTACAGGCCCTTCGGCCCTCAATGTTGCGCCAACCTGTCATATCAATCTGAAGCCTATCTAACTTACACTATTCCATTTAAGTCCATATGCTTGTACAATGACGACTTAAATGTGCTTAAAGTTGGCGAATCTACTACTGTTGCAGGCAAAGCATTCCAAAGCTCTCTCTTTAGGTCTTTCCTGGCTACCTTGTAACCCTCAAGTACCCTAACTGAGCCTTCACATCCCATCCTAACATAAGTCACCGTCTTCCTCTTGACCAGAGATTCCAATTCATTCGTAAACCACCGCTCCCACACTCTACAGCTTCCTCCCTGTCTGACAGATACATACATATCAAGGACACACAGTAGCTTTTCATTGAATAAGCTCCACATTTCTAATGTGCCCATCCCAGCAGTTTCCTTCCCCATCATATGCTTCCTAAATCTTGCCTAATGGCATCGTAATTGCCTTTCCCCCAGCTGTAACTCTTACCCAGTGGTATATACCTATCCCTTTCTATCACTAAAGTAAACGTAACAGAATTGTGATTGCTATCACCAAAGTGCTCACCTACTTCCAAGTCTAACACCTGACCAGGCTCATTACCCAGTATCAAAACTAATGTGGCTTCGCCCCTTGTTGGCCTGTCCATATACTGTGTCAGGAAGACCTCCTGCACACACTGGACAAAATCTGACAAAACACTATGGTGTTCCCGTTCAATATTTCAAAATTTGAAGTTCCCCATTACATCTACCCTCTCTCTGTCACTCCTATCGAGAATCATCTTTGCTATCCTTTCCTCTACATATCTGGAACTATTCGGAGGCCTATATAAAACTCCCAAAGGGGTGACCTCTCCTTTCCTGTTTCTAACTTCAGCCCATACCAACTCAGTTTACGAGTCCTCAAACATCCTTTCTGCAACTGCAATACTGTCCTTGACAAAAAATGTAACACCTCCCCCTCTTTTACCATCTTCTCTGTTCTTACTGAAATATCTAAATCCTGGAACCTGCAACAAGTATTCCTGTCACTGCTCTAACCATGTCTCCAAAATGGCCACAATATTGAAGTCCCAGGTACCAACCCATGCTACACGTTCACACCCCTTATTCCGGATGCTCCTGGCTTGAAGTAGACACACTTCAAACCAACTTCTTGCTTGCCGGTGCCATCTTGGGTCCCTGAAACTTGATTTTAGACCTGCCTACTCTCAACCCTTTCCATACTTGAACGACAATTTTGGTTCCCACCCCCCTGCTGGATTAGCTTATACCCACCCCAATAGCCTTAGCGAATTCCACTCCCCCCCTCCCCCCAGGAGATTGGTACCCCTCTATTTCAGATGAAGCCCATCCTGCTTGTAGAGCTCCCACCTACCCAGAACGAGCCCCAATTATCCAAGAATCCAAAACCCTCCCTCCTGCACCATTCCTGCAGCCACGTGTTCACCTTCTCCCTCTCCCTGTTCCTTGCCTCACTAGCACGTGGCACTGGCAAGAAACAAGAGCGAACAATTCTGTTCGTCCTAGCTCTAAGCTTCCATGCTAGCTCCCTGAATGTCTGCCTTTAATCCCCATCTCTCTTCCTACCTATGTCATTGGTGCCTATGTGGACCAAGACTTGGGGCTGCTCCCTCTCCCCCTTAAGTATCCCAAAAACACGATCAGTGACATCTCGAACTCTGGCACCTGGGAGGCAACGCAACAACCGTGAGGCTCTCTCGTCCCCCCAGACCCTCCTATCTGTACCCCTAACTATGGAGTCCCCAATGACTACTGTTCTGCTCCTCTTCCCCTTTCCCTTCTAAGCAGCAGGGACAGACGCTGTGCCAGATCACTCTACCCTACTGCTTTCCCTGGTAAGTCCCCCCATAGTATCCAAAATGGTACATTTATTGTTGAGGTGAATAGCCACAGGGGATCCCTGCACTGCCTGCCGGTTCCCTTTCCGTCCCCTGACTGTAACCCATTTGCCTTTTTCTTGTACCTTAGGAGTGACTACCTGCCAGTAACACCTCTCAATAACCCCCTCTGCCACCCGAATGATCCGAAGTTCATCCACCTCCAGCTCCAGTTCCCTAACGCGGTTTTCAAGGAGCTGCATTCAGGCGCACTTCCAGCAGATGTAGTCAGCAGGGACACTGGTGGTGACACTTACCTCCCACATTCTGCAGGAGGAACATTCAACTGCCCACACCTCCATTCCCACTAGTCTAAATTCCCAAAGAGTCTGTTGAAAAAAAAAGGAATAAAAAAAAACTAGTTAACTATCCAAGCTATGGTACAGGTACTTTGTTTTTGGTTAGAGGAGGAGGATGCGTGCTTTAACAGATTATAAGGCAAGGTGAGCTTTTCTGGGTGTTTGGTTTAATTCACAAACGGGTTCGTTGCTGTGACGTAACAGCACACTTAGAACATTGTGTTCAGTTCTGGTCGCCTTGTTATAGGAAAGATATAGAAGTTATAGTGAGGATGCAAAGGAATCCCAAGGGATCAACAAAAATTTTGGCACACACCACACGATCGAGTGAAATATTGAGGAAGTCACCACGCGAAAAATAAATACTGACAGATTCTGCATGTCTGTATAAACGTCAATGTGTCAGTGTTTGTTGTGTGTCTGTTCTGATGTCTGTATTATCTGCGTGTGCATGTGCATCAGTGTATTGGCATTTCTCTCTGTGCGCTTTAGTATTTGTGTGACTGCACCAATCTCTATGTGTGCCTGTGTAACTATATGCATATCTTTGTGTATCTGCGTGTCTCTGTGCGTATCCATGTGCACAGCGGATCTGCCAGCCTCTGTGGTTTTTGAAGTTATGCAATGTCCGCCTCTGCTGGCCTTCACACTCTACTGCATTGATGGCAGTGGAGGGAGAAAACCATAAGGGATTCAGTCTAGGAAGTGGGGAGAGGGAGGTAGATCATAGCACCATCCAAACTGATAGCACCATCTGCACATGCACTACAACACACACAGTTGGGTATAGGGAGGATCATAATTGTACTGAGGACACTCAGAGTGGCGAATGCTCCTGAGTAACATCTGTGCTGTCTCTGCAATGTGAAAGTGATTTGTCTTTGAAGATTATTCGTTACACAGAGTGCACACCTTAAAGAATATTTCCACTGCAACTGCATCCAAGCAACTCTGACCAAGTCATCTGTAAGGTGATGCGATGAATTTATTACATGTTCTTTAAATTGAAATATTTTATAATTCACCCCGACAAGGTGCAAGTGAGAAATGTTTGAAAAGTCCTGAAACTGACCCAGTGGTGATGGTAATATATCTAGGTATCAGACAAAACTGTTCTGTGCATCCAAAGATATTTGCAAAACCAAACAGCCGTGCAATGTGAGATTCACAGTGTTTGATGTCCTCTGACAGATAGAAAAAAACTGACACTTGTGCAGTGGCATGGGGAGACCAGCAGAGGGTGGCATTGTATGACTGTAAACTTAATAGGGACAGACGTATAGGTGGAAGAGGGGAGTAAGGGTTTATCTCAATTTCAATGGATTTACCCCCAAAATCACAGAGCCATCATTTCACAGAGATGCACACAAACATAAAAAGACACATTAAACACACAACACGTATACATACAGATATGGACACTTACACACAAACACATACACACACCTGCACACAGACACGGTGTTTTCTTTAAGTTAGAGACAAGTATGTTTTTCATGAATAAGGGAATCAATGGTCAGTTGGTGAAGGCAGGAGAATGTGGCTGAGAAACATTTTAACTGTGATCAAATGGCACAGCAGATCCAAGGGGTTAAATGGACTAATTCTTTCACAATTTTCTATTTTGTGAAGGGATTCATTTTGGAAGTCGAATTTGAATGCAGATTACTGGGTCAAATGTAGGATTCATAGCAGTGTGGAGGAACAAACGGATCTTGGGGTCCATGTCTGTAGGTGTCTCAGTTGCCACCTAAGTTGATAGGGTTGTTCAGAAGACGAATGGTGTGTTGGTTTTCATTAGCAGGTGGACTGAATTGAAGAGCCACAAGATTATGCTGCAGTTCTATAAAGCTCTGGTGAGACCACATTTGAAATGTTCTGGTCGCCTCAGTAAAGAAAGGTTATGGAAGCTTTAGAGCGGGTGCAGAGGAGATTTACCAGAATGCTGCCTGTACTAGAGGGCTTGTCTTATGAAGGAAGGTTGAGGGAGCTATGGCTTTTCTCATTGGAGTAAAGAAGGATGAGAGGTAACTTGGTAGATCTGAACAAGATAGTGAGAGTTACAGACAGAGTAAGTAGCCAGAGACTTCCTTCCACGAATGATTGTCACGAGGTGAGCATAATTTTAAGGTGTTTGGAGAAAGGGTTTGGAAGATGTCAAAGGCAGTGAGACACCAGCCCCCCTCCCTTTCCCCACAAACTGGGTCCCAGGTACATTGAGACAGCAGTGCTTACCACTGAGATATCATGTCCCTCTCCCGCTCCCCCCCAAACAGGTTCCCTGGTAGTGTGAGACAGCAGTGCTAACCACTTAGACACCATGTCCTCCTCCCACTACCCCAAAACCAGGTCCCTGGTACTGTGAGACAGCCGTGCTAACCACTGATACATCATACCCCACTCCCCCTCCCACAAACCGGGTCCATGGTACTGTGAGACAGCCGTGCTAGCCACTGAGACACCTTGCCCCCCCATCCAACCCAAACTGGATCCCTGGTGCTGTGAGACAGCCATGATAACCACTGAGACAACATGCCCCCCTCCCCATCCCCCTAAATCGGGTCCCTGGTACTGTGAGACAGCCGTACTAACCAATGAGACACCATGCCCCTCCCCCCCCCCCAAACCGGGTCTCTGGGACTGTGAGACAGCCGTATTAACCACTGAGACACCATGCACCCCCTCCCCCTCCCCCCCAAACCAGATCCCTAGTACTGTGAGACAGCCGTGCTAAGCACTGAGACATCAAGCCCCCTTCACCCTCCCCCCAAACTGGGTCACTGGTACTGTGGCACAGCCGTGCCAACCACTGAGACACCAGGCCACCCCCTCCAAAACCATTCCCTGTACTGTGAGACATCCGTGCTCACCACTGAGACACCATGCCCCCCTCCCCTCCACTCAAACCGGGTTCCTGGTACTGTGAGACAGCCGTGCTCACCACTGAGACACCATGCCCCCTCCCATCCCCCCAAACCGATTCCCTGGTACTTTGAGACAGCTGTGTTAACCACTGAGACACAATGTCCCCTCCCCATTCCCCCCCAAACCAGGTCCCTTGTACTGTGAAACAGCAGTGCTAACCACTGAGACACAATTCCCCATCCCCGGCACCTCCCCCAAAACGGATTCACTGTCCTCGGTAATACTGGGTAAATGTACATAAAAGTGATGAGCTTAGAGCTATGATGTTGTGGCCATAACAGAGACATGGATTTCTCAGGGGCAGGAATGGTTGCTGGATGTTCCAGGGTTTAGAACATTTAAAAAGAATAGCGAGGAGGTAAAAAGAGGAAGGGGTGTAGGAATGCTAATCAGAGAGGGTATCACAGCTACAGAAGTTAACATTATCGAGGAAGGTCTGCCTACTGAGTCAGTATGGGTGGAAATTAGGAACAGTAAGGCAGCAATCACCTCACTAGGGATTAAATACAGGCCCCCCAATAGAAGCAGGGAGATTGAAGAAAGCAAAGGTCGGCAGATTTTGGAAAAGTGTGAATGGAATAGGGTAGTTGTAATGGGTGACTAACTTTCCCAATATTGACTGGAACCTCCTTCCAGCAGATGATTTGGAAGGAGCTGGTTTGGTAAGGTGTGTTCAAGAGGGTTTCCTAACTCAGTACGTTGACAGGCCGACGAGAGGAGAGACCATTTTGGATTTGGTGCTCGGTAATGAGATGGGGCATGTGTCTGATCTTGAGGTGGGAGAGGATTTTGGTGATAGTGACCACAGCTGCCTCATCTTCTACAAAGCCTTGGAGAAGGAGAGAAGCAGGCACAATGGAAGAATTTTTGGTTGGGGAAAAGGAAACTATGATACTATCATACTGTGTTGAGAAGCACGGACTGGGAGCAATTGTTCCATGGAAAGGCCACTATAGATATGTGGAGACGGTTTAAGGAACAGTTGTTGCGAGTGATGCACAAATGTGTTCCTTTGAGTCAGGCAAGAAAGGGTAAGATAAAGGAACCTTGGATGACGAGAGCGGAAGAGCTTCTCGTCAAAAGAAAGAAGGCAACTTATGTGAGGTGGAGGAAGCAAGGGTCTTGCTCAGCCCTAGAGGATTACAGGCAGGAGAGGAAGGAGCTCAAAAATGGTCTGAGGAGAGCCAGGAGGGAGCAGGAAAAAGGCTCGGCAGAAATGATTAGGGAGAATCTAAAGGCATTTTGCACATATGTGAGGAATAAGAGAATGATCAAACAAACAGTAGGGCCGATCAGGGATAGCATAGTGAACTTGTGTATAGAGTCTGAGGAGGTAGGGGAAGTCATAAATGCGTTGTTTGCTTCTGTTTAACTAAAGAAAAGGACCTTGTAGCGAATGAAACCATTGAGGAGCAGGTAAACATGCTGGAACGGATAGAGATTGAGGAAGCTGCTGTGCTGAAAATTTTGACAAACATTAATATTAACAAGTCGCCAGGGCCAGACCAGATTTGGCCCCGGCTGCTTTGGGAAGCGAGAAATGTGATTGCTTCAGCGCTTGCAAAGATCTTTGCATCCTCGCTCTCCACTGGATTCGTACGTAAGGACTGGAGGGAGGCAAATGTAATTCCTCTCTTCAAGAAAGGAAATAGGGAAATCCCCGGCAATTACAGACCAGTAAGTCTCACATCTGTCGTCTGCAAGGTGTTAGAAAGGATTCTGAGGGATATGATTTATGACCATCTGGAAGAGCATGGCTTGATTAAATATAGTCAGCACGGCTTTGTGAGGGCAGATCATGCCTCTCGAATCTTTTTGAGTTCTTTGAGGATATTACTAGAAAAGTTGATGATGGTCGAGCGGTGGATGTTGCGTATCTGGACTTCAACAAGGCATTTGATAAGATTCCCCAAGGTAGGCTCGTTCAGAATGTCAGGAGGAATGGGATACAGGGAAATTTAGCTGTCTGGGTATAGAATTGGCTGGTCGACAGAAGACAGCGAGTGGTTGTGGAAGGAAAATATTCTACCTGGAAGTAAGTGGTGAATGGTGTTCCACAGGGCTCTGTCCTTGGGCCTCTACTCTTATTAATTTTTATTTATGACTTGGATGAGGAGATTGAAGGATGGGTTAGCAAGTTTTCAGAGGACACAAAGGTTGGAGGTATCATTGACAGTATACAGGACTGTTGTAGGCTGCAGCCTGACATTGCTAGGATGCAGAGATGGGCTGAGAGGTGGTAGATGGAATTCAAACTGGATAAATGCGAGGTGATGCATTTTGGAAGATCGAACTTGAAAGTTGAGTACAGGACCAAAGGCAGCATTCTTGGCCATGTGGAGGAACAGCGGGATCTTGGTGTGCAGGTACATAGATCCCTTAAAACTTCCATCCAGGTGGACAGGTTTGTTAAGAAGGCATATGGTGTTTTTGGCATTCATTAACAGGGGGATTGTGTTTAAGAGCCCCTGTTGCAGCTCCATTTACTCATACCCCTATACTTATTCTCCCATTTCCTCATACTCCGACACTGAATTCTGATTTTTCATATTTCGATACTAATTCTGCCATTTCCTCATATCCCAGTATGATTCTCTCATTTTCCGATGCCCGATTTCAAATCTCGCATTTAGGAGTGCCCTACTCGAATTCTACATTTTAATAGTGACTTGCACCAAATATCTAATTTAGGTCCACTCCGCACCACTTCTTCCATTAACTATGTAGCTGAAATGATTCTCCCATGTCGTGATCCACTGCTGTATTTCTCCAATTTGGGCGTTTGCTGCATCAAATTCTCAAATTGCCAATTCTGCACTCATCCACCCTTTCGTCATGAACTGAAGAAACTCTCCCACTGATTATTGCCTTGCCCCAACTCTCCTGTTTTGCTGTTTCCTGACAAACATCTTCCACATAATGGTGCACTGCTCAAAGTTTTTTCATTATTGGCGCCCTGCATCGAATGGCCACTTTCCTGCACTTTACAACATTTCTCCGACTTACTGATTCCTGCCTCTGCTCTCCCATTTACCTATGCTCTGTTCCAACTCTGCATGCTTTAAGCACCCCACACCAATTCTCGAATTCAATATTGCCCTGAAACAATTCTCATGTTCATTGATACCCAAACCAACTTCTCCCAGTGTGGGGAAATGCGACTCTGACTCTCTTAGATAGTGGTGCAATACCCCAATTCGCTGTTAAAGCTCCACTGCACAATTTTTCCATTTTGTGGTTCGTGCAACAATTGTCCCAAATACAGCTTCACTTCCGTGCACCATTCTCCCATTTTCGAATCCTGCAAGAATCTTCTTTCATCAGCAACTGCACCTCCACCACATTTAATATTATTCAGCACCAGTTCTCCCACGTCTTCCACCAATTCTCAACTTTCGTGACATCGGCACCAACTCTCCCATTATTGATGCCCTGCGTCAATTCTCCTATTGCGTTGTTTCCTGATACACTTCCTCCACGTATTGGCTTCCCTGCTCCAAAGTTTTCTTTTTCATTTCTTGGTGGGAGGACTCGAATCTCGACTTTACTGTTGCTTGCAAAATTGTTCCTTCTCAATGATTCCCTGCCCCATTCTTCCATATAGAGGTGTTCTGCTCAAATTCTATAATGAATAGGCAATTTGTACTAATTTTCCAATGTAATGGCACTGTGCAACAATTCTCCCATTTACTGATACCCAACAATTCTCCCACTGCCTGACACCCTGACACCTGTCGTGGAAAGTTAATCGACTCGAATCAACTGCTGGCAAGAGCAAAGGAAAGGCTTTATTTTTCAACCTCTGCATGCAGAGTGGCCAATATACTTGGCAAAAGTGCCTTATGTAAGGGCTGTGAGCAAAATTCACATACTCGTGTTATACTATTCTTATCACATGCTCAAAGACAAGTGTTGGGAAACATTCAATCTCATATTTTCTCATTCCCATGCTTTGGACATAATTGCCTTTATGTTTTCCGAAGCTGACTCCTCGACGCAGAATTCAGCAAAGTATTTGCATATTTCAGCGAAGTATTAGGTTTTGCAAAACATTCTCCGACATGTTTCCCAGTAAATGTTAATTTTGTTAATTTTCCATTACATTTTCCAAATTTTTGTCATTTTACAACAAGGACAACAACCAAATAAAAAGCCAGATTGCTATATATCAAAAATAATTTATGAACACCAGGCATTTCCTCAGACACCACCTAACTCTAACAAAGCTTTGTGGTGGTTTTTCCTTTTCCCTGGTTTGCCCGATCCACAGCCCATCTTCACACGTCACATTCGTCAATATCGCTGTAGGGTGTGGACAAGCAATCGGATCTTCCTTCTTTGGGGCCACTGATAGTTTAACATTTCGCATCCTACTGCATTCATAAGCAAGTGGTGTAGGCAGGTACACAACTAGGGTCGTATTCAAAGCAGTATGCGTAAGACCAGTCCTTCAACTAGTAGAATGATATGGATCCATCACCCCCATCCTCCATTAGGGACGTGAGCCATCGGGAGGAGGAGTCATCTGCTCGTGGAGGCGGTCATTTAGCTGCCTTCATACCATTTATTGAACCAGTACTATTTTGGGACTCATCAGGAACATTAATACAGCACGAGGTACCTAACGTTTTGCAGATGCCCCCTCTCTCGGCCGTCAGGATGTCTAGTACTTTTGTGTCACTGCTTCCTAACCGCCATTAACTCAGTGTTAATGAGTGCTAGGCCTTCCTCTGCCTCATTTGCGAATACACCATATGCGAGGATGTTCTGCGAGTGTGTACCCATTCCAATGCAGAGGGATGCCCCTTCGAGTTCGGCAATTGCTGCCTTTTAGGGCGAACACTGTTGTGTTGGTGGACAGTATCACGGTGTAGCAGCACCTCTTTCACCCCGGGGGAGTGGTGGTACCCTTTCTCGCCACCTGCCCATATTATACCTGCCATCCTGATTAGATTAGATTACTTAGAGTGTGGAAACAGGTTTTTCCGCCCAACAAGTCCACACACACCAGCCGAAGTGCAACCCACCCATACATTTACCTAACAACTAACACTATGGGCAATTTAGCATGGCCCATTCACCCTACCTGCACATCTTGGTGACTGTGGGAGGAACTCACGCAGACACAGGGAGAATGTGCAAATTGCACACTGTCAGTCGCCTGAGGCGTGAATTAAACCGGGGTCTCTGGCACTGTGAGGCAGCAATGCTTACCGCTTTGCCACCATGCCGCTCATGGTCTGACCATTGATAAAGGAACAAGCAATGTTTATGGTCGTATCATTTGTGTATGTTGCTGTATAAGAGTCATTGTTCAAGTACAGCATCAAGGTACACTGGGAGATACCCAAAAGGAGTCTCCCCCGATTGGTGCAAATACACGTTTCTCCCCTGCAATCCACTATCTGGAATGCTGTGGACGGTAGCGTGTCAGGCTTGGGGCTATAGTTAGCCTGGAGATCGGGTGGTCACACGAGATTTGCCCAAATTGCCCCCCACTATCCTGGTCAGGCTAGTCGCCTCCCGTGGAAGCAGACAGCTGGCATTTCTCGCCAGGCTCTCAGTAATTTACTGGGCAGTCTACCTTTGGGCTGTGTGCAAACATATCCAAGAAGTGTAGCCAACGTCTAATCTCTCGTTTTGTCTTATGACCAAGGCACATGCTCTGTTCCCTTCACATCTAACAATGGCCCTTCGCAGCTCCCAACCTACTGGCGTCGCATTTACGCCATTTATATCCAGCAGGCAAATTCACCTCCTGCTTTAAATTCGCGTTCTCGCCACGGCCGTCTCCCTTCGGGTTCGGGTGTGTCATTAATGACCTTTGCCCGGTTTGGGGTTAGGTCCATGATCTGGTTTGATTGGTTGCCATGCCCCACTGCTCCTATCGTCTGTAGTACATTCCGCACTGCATCTCGGAGGGCGGGGGTGGGGCGACTGCACCACTATATTCACCTGTCTACAGATGTCAGAGAAGGATCTATCTCTTCCACACCAGGAGACTCCCTCATTACTCTTCTGAGTCTTACTTTGATCATAGAATATCTATTTCCCATGTCAGGTGCCCCTTTTGCTGTGGTGGCTACGACTAACTGCCAGTCACCAGCGCGGCATGGATCCCTGCACAAATCTTAATTATACAATTTATAGTTGACCTTGTTACTGAACGTCTCTGGGTCGCATGTAAAGATCCACTTCGTCCTATCAGTTAAGATTACCGTCAGCTGCTGCATCCCAGACGCCCCTGCCCTTAGGAATAGTCCTACCAGGGCGCTTGCCAACAGTGTGAACTGGAGCAGCCCCACACTTGCTTAAGTCTTCTAATAAATACTTGCTCTAAATTGGTTTTGTCGTTGTGCGATGTCTCCTCAGTCCCAGCTGCAAGTGTGTAATGGCTGGCGTGTGTCCACGTGGCTGTTCCGGCGACCTTAACAGTTATCTGTGCTGTAAGACGTACTTGAAACGGTCCCAGCCACCTCTTCGCCTTCCTGTTTTCCCTCCTGAAATCTTTCACTACTATTCAGGCTCCAGGTTATAGATCGTACATCTTTCCTTCTGCTGATTGGGATAGTGCTGTCTTCATTTGATTTTGTATTTGGGACAGAAGTGTAGAGAGTTTCATGCAGTAACATAACACCTCATCGTCACAGTGGCCTGTTATCTGGCTTTCCTTACGTCTGGGGACAATTCCTGTGTTTGGAGGCCTACCAAACAAAATTTCAAACGGGCTAAGGTTAGCTCTCCCTCTCCTCCTAGATGTCATACACATTAGCACAATTGGAAGTGCCTTTGTCCATCTCATCCCTAGTTCCTCCCAGCATTTTCTCAATATATTTTTTAAGGTAAAATTTTCTCTTTCCGCTGCTCTACCGCTCGTTTGGTGGTCGGCACAGTGTTATCCCATGTTTATTCCCAAATACTCACTAATCTGCTGTCGGGCATTATGGAAAAATGGTGTCCCACTGTCACTACTAAGCCTAGAGTGTAGGTTTGCTCGCTGAGCTGTAGGTTTGATATCTATACGTTTCAGTACCTGGCATATGGAGGTTAGTGGGCTAGTGTAGGTTAAGTGGGCTTGGATCGGTGCAACATCGAGGGCCATAGGGCCTGTACTGCGCTGTATTTTTCTATGTTCTATGTTCTAGGTAACATCATCAGTGACGAACGCCAAGTGAAGAGAAGCTGTTGTCTCCTGCTTTCTAGCTATATGTTTGTCCAGGATGGGGTTCCTGGGGTTTGTGGTGATTCCATTTCGTGTTCGTTTTCTGACGGGTTGATAGATGCGATCTAGATATATATCTTTTTTTATGGCTTTGTGGTTGGAGTGATAGGCCTCAAGGAATTCTCTGGCATGTCTTTGCTTAGCCTGTCCCAGGATAGATGTGTTGTCCCAGTCGAAATGGTGCTTAAATTTCAACCGTGTGAAGGGCTACGAGGGAGAGAGGGTCGTGTCTTTTTGTGGCTAGCTGGTGTTCTGTATCCTGGTGGCTAACTTTCTTCCTGTTTGTCCTACGTAGTGGTTGTGGCAGTCCTTGCATGGAATTTTGTACATGACGTTGGTTTTGTCCATGGGTTGGACTGGGTCTTTTAAATTTGTTAGTTTTGTTTGAGACTGTTGGTGGGATTCTAAGCCTCTTAATAGTCTGGCTGCCACTTCTGAGACTTCATTGATGTATGGAAAGGTCGATAGGGTTTCTGGCTGTGTTAGGTCTACTTGTCGTGGTTTGTTCCTGAGGAATCTGTGGACTGTATTTTTTAAGTATCCGTTCTTATTGAATACGTTTTATAGGTGGTTCTCCTTTATTTTCCGACGTTCGTCTGAGCTGAAATGTGTGGTGGTTCGTTGGAATAGTGTTCTGATACAGCTTCCTTTTTGCGTGTTGGGATGGTTGCTGGTGTAGTTAAGTATTTGGTCAGTGTTTGTCGGTTTGCTGTATATGCAGACACACCAGAGAATTCCGAGAGGGCTCGCACTCCAATCACAACGCCATAAACAAACACATAGATCGATTTACCATCGGTCAACCCCTCAGAAAACGAATTGGAAATGATATCACCACAAACCCCAGGAAACCGATCCATAACAAACATATGACTAGAAAGCAGGAGACAACATCTTCACTTCACTTGGAGGTCGCCACTGATGATGTTACCTAGCCAGGTAATGAAACGCCTGGATAACAAACCTACAGCTCAGCGAGCAAACCTACACCATAAACCTCAACCGGAGCTATAAACCTTCACAAACCTTGGGACTACTAAGCCTGTCAGGGATGCTTCATCTCGGAATTATTTCAGTTAGGAAAGCTTTGGTTACGGCACTGGCATTCTGTTTTGCCGTGGGGAACGCTTGCACCCATTTGGAAAACATATCACCTATTACCAGACAATATCTTTCTCCTTCGCAAGGTGTTAGTTCGGTAAAATCCAGTTGTAAATGTTCAAATTGTTTTGGGGGTTTCGGGAGTGCTACATGACTCATCTGTATTCCCCTCCCCACATTATTGTTACAAGATATCACATCGTTCACAATATTTCTGGAAGTAATGAGTAATTCCCTCAGTGCACCACTGTGCTGAAATGCTGTCATATCTCCCCTCTTTTGACATATGTTCCTTACCGTGTGTCCGTTTGGCATAGAATGGAAATAATGATCGTGGTAGAAAAGTTTTAACATTGGGGCCACATCATACCCCTTACCTCAAACTGCACTCTGCTTTTTCCCGCTCAAATGTGTCTTCAAGCCTGGACTTCGACTGTGACTCCAGTCCGTCTGCTGTTGGGGTAAGGATTTTTGTAATTCCCATGTCAACCTGATCATTTACGGCTGCTGGGCTGCCGTCCATGCCGCTGAGTCTGCCCTTGCATTTCCTTGAGAAACCGAATCGTTATTTTTCGTGTGGGCTTCATATTAACACACAGCGATTGATTTAGGCAATAGGACCGCTTCCAAGAGGTCAGAAATCTGATCACGGTGTGATGGGCTTTCCGGTGAAGGTGAAGAAGTCCCTGTATTTCCACAGGGTTCTAACATCATGTGGAACTCCGAATGCGTACCTGCTATCGGTTAAATATTCGCTGTCTTTCCCTTAGCCAATTTACATGCCTCAGTCAATGCAAACAGCTCCGCTGCTTGCGCTGACAGTTGAGAAGGGAGTGATCCCGCTTTGAACACCTCATGGGTAGTTACTACAGCATCCCCAAGACAATTCTGGCCTATCTCCTTGCTCCTGAATGCTGACCCATCCACAAAAGAAAAACGCCATATTTGGATTCTGAAGTGGTGAATTCTGCAAGTCTTGTCGAGGCAGCACATTTTATTAATTACAGCGATACAATCATGTGGGTCTCCGTCTCCTTCTCTAGTGAGCGGACTAGCAGCATTAAGGACGTTACATCGTTTTATTACAATGTTAGGCTTCTCCAAGAACACAGTATTGTCTCTGAATGTATACGTGCTGCCGACTTTTGTGCTGTCTTTTGCTCGGAAAGCAGTAAGGATACTGCATGTGCGATCAGTTTGGTTAAGTCACCATAGCCGATTATATAGCAAACACAGCTCGCAGGCATTTACGCAATCCTGCCGCTACGAGGTCAAGCTTAGTCGAAAAATAAGTTGCCAGCCTGAATTTTCCCCCACGATCCTGCAACAACACAGATGTCATGCAGCCATGTTTTTCATCTACCATTTGACAGAAGGCTTGTTTGCATTCGGAATCCCCAGTGTATGTGTACTTTGAAACGTCTTTTTCAATTCAACTCGGCCGCTGTTATCCATTGCAACGGACCTTGGTTCTGCTACCCTTTTCCATGGGCCATGTCACTTCAGGGCGCCTCAAGATTTGTGTAATGTGGGATAAACGTTCTTCAGTAGGAGCGTATGCCAAAAATGGATAGCAATTGTTTCCTCATGTGAGGCCTTGGAATTTGCTGAATTACTTGCACTCTGACTTGACCTTCCCTTGGTCTTCCCTTGTTCAGATATTAAGTGACAGAAGAACTTCACCTGTTGTTGCATAAATTGAAGCTTTGTGAGACTGGCTTTGTGCCCTTCCCTCGTGCAACGCAAGGGAATCCTTCTCAAATTGTTCCTCTGTCGGTGCTACTATTAGGCAATCGTCTACAGATTGCAGAATGCAGACCCAGGGGTTAAAGCAAAAGTCTCCAGATTCCTGCATAGAGCCTCTTTATATATGGTGGGTGACTCACAGTAACATTGACAAAGTCGTGTGAACTCATACGATTTCCCTTTGAATGAAAAAATGAACCACAATTGACTATCTGGATGCACCATTCCACTAAAGAATGTATTTGCTAAATCCACAGCAGGGAACCATTTACTGTCCGGTGGAAATTGAACTAATACAGTATATGGTTTGGGAACATTTGATGCGCGCGGGACAACACTGTTATTGACTGCCTGCTGGTCTTGAACAAACCTGCATTCCTCCGGTTCACTTGGAATTTTTGCTATTTTGATCAGAAAAATGGGAGTTCTCACTGGTGAATTTTCACAGGGGATTATCTCTCTAGCCTTTGGGAAGGACTGAAAGACTGGAGTAACTACGTCCATGGCCTCGGGTTTTAATGGATATTGTGCTCTGCAAGGGCGATACTCCGACTTCGTGGTTTCTCGCATTAGTTCACAACCTCGTATATGCCTCACATCATGTTTGCGTTTTACCCATAATTCAGTAGGGACCGTTATTAATTTTGGGTCTGAGAAGTTTATCTTAGGGAAACGCTGGGCCAGCCTTCTAGGCACTTCAGGGCTAGAGGGGGTTACCTCGACTGTTCTATTGCCTGAGTTAGACAAATTAATTTCTTCCTATATGTCGACACATCTGCATTGAACAACATACCCACATCGTCCCAGAACACCCAACATTTCGTTCTTTATGCCTTTAGTCACCATGGCCCCAAATCCTGCCACCAGTCACTGGAAACCTTCGCCAGTGACACGCGAGGAGCATAGCCTTCCACATCAAAAATATAGAGCTTACTTGCCATCGCAGGTACTCTACATAAGTTCACACTGACTGCACATCTGTCATCTCTTCAATAAAATTCGCACAATAACAACTGACCTGGTTTAACCAATCTCCTGAACCAATATTTCTCTTATGGTTCCTCAGGGATATCGTGGTGTATGTGTGCTGTGCAGTGCAGCATATTCCCGCAAAAAAAATCGGTGTTAATAGGATTAACATGGTTACCTGCTTCCAGGGCGAGTGAATTGCTCACTGAACACATTGCTCTCTGGCTTAATAGCCACTCATAGGCATACACCAGGGGTGGTGGGTTGTATTTTACAGTTTACACTTGTGAATATTCCCTTTGAATTACCTGCAAACCCGTCGGAGTACTGAGCAAATACAACCCCAGTCTCACTATGAGATTCTAAGCCATCAAATGTAAAGAACAGAATTCCGCTAACAAAATTGAGAATTAGAATGGATACACATTTTCATTAATGTTTTCACACAATGGGGTGCGGTAAAACTCTCTCATATCAGGATGCCTGATGCCTCCATTGAGTTCAGGAACATTCCACTCATCTTTATTGGCGTCAACTCTCTGAACTGTCTTGATTTGAGGAGTGAATATGCTGGCCATGTATCTACCAAAAAGGTAACTGGTGTACCTTCCACATATAACATAGAGGTAGTTGTGGTTCTGTTCGCCGAGCTGGGAATTTGCCTTGCAAACGTTTCGTCCCCTGTCTAGGTGACATCCTCAGTGCTTGGGAGCCTCCTGTGAAGCGCTTCTGTGCTGTTTCCTCTGGCATTTATAGTGGCCTTTCTCTGCCGCTTCCGGTTGTCAGTTTGAGCTGTCCGCTGTAGTGGCCGGTATATTGGGTCCAGGTTGATGTGTTTGTTGATAGAGTCTGTGGATGAGTGCCATGCCTCTAGGAATTCCCTGGCTGTTCTCTGTTTGGTTTGCCCTATAATGGAGGTGTTGTCCCAGTGGAATTCATGTTGCTTGTCGTCTGTGTGTGTGGCTACTAAGGATAGCTGGTCGTGTCGTTTCGTGGCTAGTTGGTGTATTGGATCGTTAACTGTCTTCCTGTTTGTCCGATGTAGTGTTTTGTGCAGTCCTTGCATGGGATTTTGTACACTACATTAGTTTTGCTCATGTTGGGTATCGGGTCCTTTGTTCTGGTGAGTTGTTGTCTGAGCGTGGCTGTTGGTTTATGTGCTGTTATGAGTCCTAGTGGTCGCAGTAGTCTGGCTGTCAGTTCAGAAATGCTCCTGATGTCTGGTAGTGTGGCTAGTCCTTTGGGTTGCAGCATATCCGCGTTCCGTTGTCTCTCCCTTAGGCATCTGTTGATGAAATTGCGAGGGTATCCGTTTTTGGCGAATACTTTGTATAGGTGTTCCTCTTCCTCTTTTTGTAGTTCTGGTGTGCTGCAGTGTGTTGTGGCCCTTTTGAATAGTGTCCTGATGCAACTTCGTTTGTGAGTGTTGGGGTGGTTGCTTTCATAGTTTAGGACTTGGTCTGTGTGTGTGGCTTTCCTGTAAACCTTCGTGGTGAATTCTTCTTTCGGTGTTCTCTGTACCATCACGTCTAGGAATGGGAGTTGGTTGTCCTTTTCTTCCTCTCTCGTGAATCGGGTTCCTGTGAGTGTGGCGTTGATGATCTGTTGTGTGTTCTCCATTTCTGTGTTTTTAATTATTACAAAGGTGTCATCCACGTATCTGACACAGATTTTGGGTTGAAGTTGTGGTAAGACTGTTTGTTCTAACCTTTGCATTACTGCTTCTGCAATGAGTCCAGAGATCGGTGAGCCCATGGGTGTGCCGTTGATTTGTTCGTATATTTGATTATTGAATGTGAAGTGTGTTGTGAGGCACAAGTCCTGTAGTTTAAGTATGCCGTCTTTGTTGAAATGTTCAACGTCCTGTTGTCTGTTATGTCTGTCCAGCAGGTTGGCTATTGTTTCTTTGGATAGTGTTTTGTCGATGGAGGTGAACAGTGCCGTTACATCGAATGAGACCATAGTTTCTTCCTTGTCTATGTGTATATTTCTGATGATGTCCAAGAATTCCTGTGTCGATTGTATAGATTGTCTGGATCCGCTGATCAGGTGTTTCAGTTTCTGCTGTAGTTCTTTGGCCAGTTTGTGTGATGGTGTCCCTGGTAGTGATACTATGGGTCTGAGTGGGATGTCTGGCTTGTGCACTTTGGGTAGTCCATAGAATCTGGGGGTGTTGTTGCTTTCAGGTTTCTTTCTTTGTAGGTCAGACCTGGTTATCTGTCCGTTTTTTGTAGATTCCTCAGTGTGTTGTTTATCCTGTTGGTGAGCTGCGGGGTGGGTCAAACTCCCTCTTTTGGTAGGTGTTGGTATCTGCAAGTAGTTGTTGTGCTTTTTGCATGTACTCTGCTTTGTCCAGGATGACCGTCATTCTGCCTTTGTCTGCTGGTCGTATAATTATGTTCTTATCGTTTCTTAGTGATTTTAGTGCTTCCCTCTCCTTGGTGTTGAGGTTATGTGTTTGTTTTTTTCTTGTTATCAGCGGTACGATACTTTGTCTCACAGTTTGTTGTGTCTCTTCTGTCAGTCCATGGTTCCTGAGTGTGCATCCTAGTGCTGCTAGGAAGTCTGCTGTCTTGGCGTCCCTGTGGTTGTAGTTGAGTCCCTTGGCCAGTCTTGTTCTTTCCGTGTCTGTGAGCTGTCTGTGGGAGAGGTTTTTAACCCATAAGTGTGTTGTGGTGTCCTCTTCTTTGTGTGTTAGTTTGGCCATTTTTTCTTTTAGTGCCGTTTTTTTGCGTTGTGTGGTCCTGTTCTGTCCTATGGTGACGGCCTGTTCTATGTTCCGGGTCCATTCCTGATTGGTGGTTTTTGAAATTAACGATTTTTGGCGCGCAACTTATTGTCTGAATTTGTGTAGTCTGTTGTGAGCGCCTGTAATCATTACCTGGATCATCCTGAATCCGTTCTGTCTGGCTGTGTGCCTGGCTTGTGGATTGTTGACTGGTGGTCTGTATCTGACACATGGTGGAAGGATTCGATTCTTTCGGCATTCATGCAGGAACCGGAGTTGTTCGTATGTGGCGTTTAGGCGGTTAGCACAGGATTCCCATTTCCTAGCTTGTCTTAGCGTCTCTCGCCCGTAGGTGTTCAAAGTTTGGGAGAAGATTTGTAGCTCGGGTGCTCATTGTTGTGGTTCTGTTCGCCGAGCTGGGAATTCGTCTTGCAAACGTTTCGTCCCCTGTCTACGTGACATCCTCAGTGCTTGGGAGACTCCTGTGAAGCGCTTCTGTGCTGTTTCCTCCGGCATTTATATTGGCCTGTCTCTGCCGCTTCCGCTTCCTTATCTCTCTCCTCCAACAGTGACCTCAGCATTTGCAACTGAATATTACTAAAACTTCCTTCCTCCAGAAAAACACATACCTTGATTTACATTTTTAACTGCTTTACAGAAACTGGGCCATAATTATTTAGCATATATTGTATTTTTTCTTGACCATTCCGAATCGTCTGTCGACCCTCTTTTTGTTCGCTCTTGCTGGAGCCGATTTTCATGGATATTGGAAAAGTGTTCATTCTCTCTGTCTGTCTCTCTGTCTGTCTATCTGTCTATCTCTCTCTCTCTCTTAGGATACCATAATCTTCTCTTTGCCAATATAACTTGCTTTTACCTCCCGGAGGTCCCCTCTCATTGGGGATGACCGCCTCATTGCCTTGGTTTTCACAAAACAAGAACCCACCTAACCGGTACAGCTTTGGTGACTCCAACGCTGCCATGGTGACTCTAAGTCTCAAACCACCTTTAATCTCGCTGTCACTTAAACTCTCTAGAGATGGCAATCCTTTCCCTTGAGTTTTACTCGAATACCGTGCGAGAGTTCACTGGTCCCTCTTCCTGGTTCGTATATTCTCTTCGAACAAGTCTCTATGTCGGATTACTTTAGCCACAACTCTTACCTTGACCCGATTTGATTCGGAACGCGACTCTGGGGTGATCCACTTATCCCCAGTCCTCTCACTCAAAGGGGCCAATTCAGCGCTCGAGATGAAGTGAAAGACCGTCAAGGCAATGGCGCGTACACCTCCTGGGAATCTTCAAAATCTTACCCAGTCGCAGGGTCCCAGACGAGCCCCTGAGTTTATTGCCGTGGAATTTCAATCGACTCGACGCAAATGCTACCAAGAGCAAAGAAAAAGTTTAGTTTTGAAATTTGCAGAATGGACCCGACACATTTGCAAGATGCCTCATAAAATGGAGCCTGACGGTTTTCACATATTCCCTTTATACTATATATCGCCTTGCCTTATCACACCTCAAGCCAGGAACCTGGATCAGTCGAGTTCCTTTCCACACATGGAGTTGTTTTTTTCTAATTTGTTTAATCTCCCTCCAGAGGAACAGCTTTAAAGTTTCCATTATGTGAAAGGCACGAAGTAGTATTGATAGCAATTAATTGCCCTTCATTTCAACAAAGTTTACAGTTTTTGTTCTTCTGTTGTTGACAAATTCGTTTCCTATACCATTGTGAGATTTATGTCGTGAAGAGATTTCACAATTTATGACCTTGGTTGATGAAGTTGAGGTACCAAACGTGGAACAGTTCAAATCGAACATTCTCCGGAGATTGGAATTCTAGGCTATGCAGGTATCTGAGAATGCGTTTTAAAACAAAATTTTGGGTGTCGTGTTCACTGGTTGAGTTGGCATTTATTGAACAACACTAATTGCTCTTGAGTTGGCTGGAGGACATGACAGTGATAGACAGAGCGAAGACAGTCAAGAGATTTGCAGAAATGATATAAACGTTGGTATTTAGCTGCCCGGTAATGGGTGAACAGCCCTTGTTGTTAATACTCCCACGCGCAGTAGAGTTGTTGAAAGATCTCAGGACTACATCTTTGGATGAATAACCCGCAATCCTTGCCCTTCCAGCATGTGGGAGCCCGTGTGGAAAGATAAAGCTGCGAAGGCCGCAGTGCACGTTTGGGAAAATGTGCAGTGGTAAAAATATCATTCAGGTAAGGAACAATGAAACACTGAACAGAACGCAAGTACACCCTTGAATAGAGGCAGAGGGAGTTAGGCCAGAGCAGAGGGGGAATTTGAGAGGATGGATGGAAGTGTGTTACCACCGTTTAATCCAAATAGATGGATGAGAGATTGAGCTGCAGAAGAGCGGAGACATGGAAGAGTTAATGATGTTAATGAGGTGCAAGTTGGCTGACATGGTGACGATGGCGATATGTGGTTGAAAGAACAAAACATGGTGAAGGATATCACTATGGTTATGACGTGACTCGTTCAGACTCAGACAGTTGCGAGGGAGAAGATGGAGTTAGTGGCGAGGCATTTTCTCCTTGTAAATGGTCAATGATGCTTTCCAGCTCATCTCATCCATTTGCCGCAACTCCACTCTCAAAACCCATCCCTCCGACAAGGACAGAGCTCCCTTATTCATTACTTTAAATTCCAGCAACCTCCGCAGACATCATGTCATTCTCCGACCTGTCATTCCACCACCTGAAAATGAACCCCACCAGCTAAGATGAGTTTCCCTCCCCACCGCTATCCGCTTTCTATAAAGATCATTCCCTTTACGACCCCCTTGTCAAGTGTACGCCCCTCACCAAACCACCATCCCCTCCCGCCCCATTCTCATTCCAACATGGGATTTGCAAAACCTCCACCCACACCTCCACTCTGTCGCAGGCCCCAAAGGAGCCTTCCACATCCATTAGAGTTTTACCTGCACTTCCACACATGTCATTAAATGTATCCATAGCTCCTGATGCAGTCTACCTATATTGCGGAAACAGGATACCTAATAACAGTTCGCTTCAGAAACCTCCCCCCCCCGACACCTTTAACATACAACATCACTGACCCGTGGCCGAACACTTCAACTCTCCCTCCCAATCACCCAAGTTCATGCAGGTCCTGGGCTTTCATCGCTCTCATGAACTGTCCTATGTATCGATCTTCCTTCCCACCTATCTGCTCCGCACTGCTCTGCGACCAATCACCACTACACCCACCTCCATCCACCTATCACACTCTCAGCTACCTTGACCCAGCCCCATCTACTCCAATTTGTCTCTCTACCCCCTCGGTTTACAAGCTTATTTCCTGATGATGGCTCTTGCCCGAAACGTCGATTCTCCTACTCCTTGAATGCTGCCTGCCCTGCTGTGCTTTTCCAGCAGCACACTTTCGACTCAGGAGCGAGTCAGTGGATTTTGATTTCGGGACTGAAGACAGAGGCCTCAGCTTTGCCATGATGCAATTCTATGAAATGTCTGCTCCAACAGAACTGCATGTCAGACAAGGCAGGACAGCGTTTGACCTGGAAGGAACTGGGAGGTGATCGTGTTTATATCCACCTGCAGAGCTATTTGTTCTCTGTGGTGGATGCTGTGTGCATAAAAGAGTCTGACGAAATTCTGGTCACATTCTAATTGGCGAAAATCCCTCACCCTCGGACCACATCTTAGAAAGTATCCAGAGTCTTGTGAAAGTTGCTTTCCCACTCTCATTTTTGGATAACATCAATTTTGCAGGATATTAAAAGGGGAAGATTTACAAACCAATCTCTCCGCCGTGATCTGATAAAGTCGCACATTTTATCACAAGTAGAACTTGATCAGAGAGAGAACATGAAAGGAAAAAAAAAACCTCTGGTTACAGTGAGAGAGAAATCGTTCTCTTATTGTGTGTGTGGACAAGGGTTCTACCCATCATCAGAGCTCACAAACCACAAATGCAGTCATACTAAGGAAAGTCTATGGAAATTTGCGTATTCATTTCCTTGTCTGACCTTAATTCCCATGGAGGCAAAGATTCCAGGAAAAAGCGATTCCCCTGCTAAGAGTGTGGAAAGGGATTCACCCTGTCCCTGACCTGCTGCAGCACCTGCTCGTTCAAAATGAGGAGAAACCATTTCAAAGTCTGGACTGCCGAAAATGCTTTAAAACGTCCAGCACAACGCTCATACTAATTAGAAACCTTTCATCTCGCCAGACTTTGGAAAATGTTATCAAAACTCTGTGTGCTTCATCTCTGAGAAATATGCTCACATGAATGAGAGACCTTTAAGAATTCTGGAGACGTGCCGTCTGATCTACGTGCTCACCCGGGAGGAGAGACATCTTCGTTTCCAAATCGATGGGACCTGCTGTAAAAGTCCGAGTGACTGGATAGCTCATCACCTTTCTCATAGTATTAACGTGTTTTTCTAAATGCCCTGACTGCAGGAAGTGCTGCATAAGTTCCTGGAGACGAACATGTCATCAACGTGTTCACACTGTGGCAAGACATTATTCACTCTAAAAGTTCCAGGTGGCAGTTTATCATTAACATCTTCACATTGAAGAGAGACCTATCAAATGTATAATCCGTGGGATGTGCTTAACAGTCTCTGTAGAACTGATGTCCCTTCGACATTTTCACAATGTGGGAGACGTTTCAAGTGTACTTATTCTTGGAATAGGTTCAAGCGTTCATCTCAACTCTCAGTACACCAGCAAGTTTGCAGTGGGCAGAAAGCATTTAATTGCTCCATGTGAGAAACACAGTTAGCTCACTCATCGACCCTGCTGAGACAAAAGAGGGATCCC
Organism: Chiloscyllium punctatum; assembly: GCF_047496795.1. Lineage (NCBI taxonomy): Eukaryota > Metazoa > Chordata > Chondrichthyes > Orectolobiformes > Hemiscylliidae > Chiloscyllium > Chiloscyllium punctatum. The sequence goes on along the minus strand of NC_092755.1, from coordinate 12,305,555 downwards.
ACTAAGGGAAAGAATTCACTCACTCATCGACCCCGCTCAACATCGATTTAACCTTGTTGTTCATCATATTCAGATCTGTAAGCAAAGTTTTGATATTCTGGATAAAAATCAAATAAATCAGCTTTATATTAAAGTCATTGTCAAATGCCAGTGGAAGGATGGGTTTACCGAGTACTTGAAGCATCAGCACAGGTTCTCAAGGGGAAGTAATTTCTGAAAAATAGATTAGGCATCTGTGAGGAGATAATGACGAAGTAAGACGAAGTCGACCCTGTAGAGGTGACCAGCTGGAATTTCAAAAAGGCTTTTGGCGAGGTGCAGTACGACAAACTCATCAATAATCGGCAACTTCTACTTTAGACGACGGTGTGTTTGGAGTTTCCACAGCCTCTCCATTTCTGCCTGGATTTCCTCCTCAGACGAAAGATGTGTCAGTGACCTTCTTTGGCCATGGCGAATGCAGAGTTACAGGAATTGGGTAGAGGTGTGAGTTTGGGTGTGATGCCCGTTGCAGGATTAAAGGAATCTTCCTGGGTGGAATGGCCTGTTTCCACATTGCAGGTATTTTATTAGGACAAGGTTGATCGTGGGGATTAAGGCTTTTGTCATATGAATTTCTTTTTTTAAAAAAATGTCACAATTTCCATATAAACATATGATTTCAATTGAATCTGTTGAATGATATAAGGAGGGGATGGGCATTCTTAAAGAGGACATCATAAAGGTCAAGCGAGAATGTCAGATCACCTTAGCACGTAAAGTTAAGGATATAATCTAAAGAGATTCCACAAGTACATTAAGAACTAGCGACGAAATAGGACCACTTGAAGTTGAAACACCTCACTTTGGTTTTTAACCTCAGCAGATGGAGAGACATATAATGTTCACTTCGTGGAGAACGAAATGAACCCTACAACTAAATATTGATGTTTATAAAGTCGTTTCCATTGTAAAGGGCAAGTGCTGGAGGACTTGGATAATATGAAGAAGGATATTTCTCTGGGATTTTAACTCATGTATCCCAGAACTTTGTGGCAAGTTAGGGAATGAAACTGTTGGCCCTTTCGTAGAAATAATTGTGTAAGCTATTACTATGAGTGAGGCGCCGAAAAAATGTGGAGTTGCTAATTTTTTGCTTTTGTTAAGAAAGGGTTCCATAGAGAATCCTGGGAACGAGAGACCTGTGTTTCTGACGGTGGTCTTATGTAAGTTGTTGGATGCAATTATAAACGATTGGATTTAAATACATTTGGAGATACAAGGAATAAATAGGAATAACCAGAATGTTTTTGCGCGAGGGAAGTTGTATCTCACAAACATGACTGAGTTTTCAATGGCATAACTAATATGATTGATCCGGACAAAGTGGTAGATATTACTCACTTGAACTTTAATAAAACCTTTTTCAAGGTTCCACATGTTTGCCTGATTCAAAAAGTGAGATCACAGAGAGTTCGATGAGATTTCCAAGTCGATGTAAAATTAGATTAACAGCAAGAGGCTGGGAATAGCCGTGGAAAGTAGACTGGAGGACTATAACCGATGGTGTCCCACAAAGATCGATGATTAGCCCACATTCATTTTTTGCGTTTAAATAAATGGTTTATGTGAGAAGATAAAAAGCATGGTAAGTAATTTGCAAAATTTGTCGGAAAAGGAACAATAAAAAGGTGATGGAAGATTGTGAAGAGATTTTCTCGTCAGGTCAATTCCTCTCTCTGTCCTCGAGTTTTTAAAGCGTGGGGGAGTGGGATTGGGGCGGGACAGTGAAGGGCCATCAGTCCATCGTACAGACCAGGTGATCAGACGTCCATCTATTCTCGTCCCAGTTTGCAGCATTTGCCCCATAACTTTGAGTGTTCTGACTTTCCAGGGAAAATTTCAAGGAGATTCGCTCTGTGAGCTTAAATGACACAACAATGGTACTGACGGTTGACTGGGTTGCAACACGTTTGAGGAACGTATTGTCATGTTCAAACACAGAGGCAGATACGCCGGCACATTCCCCGACAGTGACAAAGTCCTCATCATTATACGCAATCCATGCGCTTTACGTCCGCAAGTTTCTCTGGTGAAAGGCGGTTTTAAGTGGAATACAAGCCATTTCTCCAGAAAATGTGAACCGTTGCTGTGAGCTGCGATATGAAGAGGATACTGAGCTGAAATAGTCCCACATGCTTCGCATGTGCAACTTTCAGTAACACAAATCCCACCAAATCAAGGCATCTTGCTCCTGGGATCTGACAGGATAGCGCCCAGCAAACATTCCTCACTAAAACTACTGACACACGGTAAACTCTAAACACTTTCACGTCTCGTCTCGACTCGTTCTGTTTCTGTCCCTGTCACACTTCCAGATTCCTCTTTAAGTCTAGTCCCGAGATCAATGAGCTCTTTGATACAAATACAGACACATTAAGAAAGTGATCTTTATTTCAAAAGCAGAATCAGGGAATGTAAGCTGAGAGGGCTTGCTCACGGCAGGGCAATAAGGCACCACGGGTTCATGTCCTGATTATCGTATAGACTGATTCCACCAATGGGCACCGTATCAGTTATTACCAATTAAAATCTTCCAATGAATACCGTGACCAACAGAAAGTAGCTTCGACCCCTTCCTCTCCGAGGGGCATATTGCAAACAATGTCCTGTTCCTTCACAAAACTGAGTTTTTCACAGCTGGCCATGGATGCGTCAAGCACAGAAAATGCCCTTTGGCCCACTAAGTCTGCACATTCCAATACAATGCCCTGAACTGTTCTTACCTCATTTGGCAGCACTTCGTTCAAAGGCTCAAACGAATTCAGCACTGTAAGTGTTCGACTATATGGGTCTTTCATGCTTTGGAGGTTTCTGCCTTTTCAATCATGACAGGCGGTTGGTTGCAGTTTCCCAAGCTTCCTTATCTGGGTTATATGCATTTTACTTCATCCTGCGATTTGAATTTCAAACAAAAAAGCAGCGAACATACACCCTTCTAGTTCCCTCCCGACTCTCAATTACAGACAGCAAAATGCTGAACTCCATGAGGAACTCACAGTGGGTTTACCGGCCATCGCCTCAATCACTTGGCCACACCTGCAGAAGGACGCTACTAAACTGGTTTCAAGTTCTCCCTTCCTGTGGAGCTGAGGGACCGGCAATCATTGTTAGGTTTGTTTGAATTGAATCACCACAGCTTCGACAGGGTAAAATGTCAAGATATGTTTGGTCTGTGTAATCAATCTCGATATTTCAAATTATCATTCATTTAGAAGCAAAGACAGAGATTGCAAGATAAACTAAGCATGTCTGGCAGCATCTGGAGATAGAGAAACAGAGACAACGATTCAGAACTTCTTCAGGAGTTTCTCAGAACTCTGTTTTTCTCACAGGGTCTTCCATTCCTGCCGAGTTCCTTGAGCAGTTTTTGTTTTTATCAGAGATTCCCAGCATCCACAGCACTTTACTAGCCATTAAACAATAAAGAAACACATTTGTCGTTCCTCACTGGATAGGTTTTCCGATTGGGAGCATATTCCCGAACCTACTAAAGGATTCGGATGGATAAGAACAGCGACTGCTCCATGTGTGGCAACACCCTATCGGTTAACAGCCGAACGAGAGAATTAATTGCTCCCCAGACACTGGGGAGTTCCTTGTCGCAAGCCCCTTGAAGGATCTCATAAAGAAGACTGTTAGCGAATTCAAGAATTCGCCTGTCCTTCGTAGAATAACAATTGCCCTCGATTGGTTTGACGTTTCCAAAATGAATCCTGGGGCATTCGTTGTGGAAAATGGGAACAGTCTGATCCCACGCCTTGCCGACACAGTCACGTCACCGGGAACCAGCTCTCCTAAAACCGGGACCTACTCCCTTCGTGCCTCATGACGAACATATTCCTGACCACGGTAAAACCCCGGAACTGTGCAGTTGAAGAAAAAATGATGGTGTGATTGTCGCCCCCTTCCTGGGTCATGGGAGAACAGCACCTGTTAGTGAAGAGCCGAACGCATGACTAACATCGCCACATAGACTGATGAGCCAACGGTGTCAATGATCTCCGAATGCAAGCTTTAGTCTGCTCCTACCCCATGGAAAATATTCCTTAATTACATTTACCTTTAGAAAATAAATCTTTGGAAATTCATTCTGAAGACATGGGAATAGTCTGCTCCCACCCTCTGAAGACATAACCATGACACCAGGAACCAGTTCTCCTCCAGTCGGGACCGTGACTCTTCCAGCCTTTCAGTGTCTTCTCTCTGACCGTGTTTTCTCATTGTCCCGGAGCTGAAATGAGATTTGACGTCCTGACTTGGAGGAATGAGAATCTTTTCAATGTCACAAATCAGTTAATGTCCGGAGAGCATCAGAGTGAATGCACTGGCCTCCGCAAGCACAGAAAGATTTCTAACCTGTCTCTGCACAGTCGAACAGTTCATCGTTCATTCGCCTCTCGATCCACTTCCCAAGGAATATATAAAGATTCAAAACACTCGAGACTAGGATTTCTGCTTTGCTTCTTGACAGTTTCCCTACCTGCCAATTGGCAAAATTTTCCAAGAATCTCTTCACAACCCTCTGCTTTGCACTATGTCCAGAGATAAATGAATCTCACTTTGTGGAGAGATTCCCGACTCTGGGAATGTTTTGTTTGGAGCAAAGAAGTTTAATGGGAGATTTCTTGGGAATGTTTACAATGATGTGGGCGGAAGTGGTGTGGATGGGCCGTTGATGGTCAGGAGTAATTGCTTCTCCTGACCAGGGTAACTGACCAAAGGACGAGGAGTGAAGACGTCTAATGGAAAACACAACTTGTATAAAATAAACTCATTGAAACCTACATATACACCATGTGTTTGTTATTATCTGTGGATAGAGGAACAGAACTAATGTTTTGAGTCAGATCCGTTTCTCGTTCAGAACAGTAGTTTCCTGCATGTAAACAATTGAGCAGACCTGAGTAAATGTCGAGTTGTTGAGACGGGTTTTCTGGAGTTGCAGGGATAACTCATTCAACAGGAAATCATTTAAAATCAACAGTGAGGGGAACATGTTCTGTATTGATGAGAGATAGAGTGGATGGGAAGGATCCATTTCCATGAGCAGAGAGATTAACAATACGGCAATGGTCGAGTAACAAAGATGTTATTGTATTTTTACAGCACATTTCAGCACCACTTCAGTCACAGACACTGAAGTAACTTTGAAGTAGATGCGTCATTGTCAAAACTAAAGTGCTAATCAGGGCAGTTTGTTCAACCAGAGGTCAAAAAAGACCACTCAGAACTGGCCCTGGAGACGCCAGTGAGATTATGCTTTACTTTAAGCGTTTGTTCCTCTCTGGTTTATATCCAGAATAGTGCAGGACTGGAGGTTATAATCTCAGGGGAAGATGTTACCCACTAAGACAGAGATGAGGAGGATGTTCTCACGTTCAGAGGGTATCAAGTATGTAGAAGTATTTACAGCAGATGTCTGGCAACACTCAGTATATTTAAGCCTTCAATTTTCTCTCGATTAATAGCATGGAGCAAATGATAGAGTGAAATGTGCACAAATGTGCTGACAATTCACACTCGTGGGAGCGCATATTATCTTGAGAACGTGGCATTTCGCACAGGCATGTACATAGGTTGAATGAATGGGGAATAACTTGTCAGATGCAGTTTCATGTCGGCATTATGAGGTCATGCACTTTGGTCGGAGAAGTCAAAAGAAAGAACACTATTAATATCGAGAGAAAATAGAAGAAACGTGTGAGACAGAGGAATCTCATGCCTGACACAAACACGTTTAGTATCATCTTCTTTCCCTGACAAAAAGGATGCCTTCCTTTCCGAATGCTCACAATGAAAGAGATGGTTTCCAAGGAAAGTAAAAAAACCCCTGAAACAAATAGCCTAATCGAATACAAAGGAATGAATTGAGTCATTCCAATGGACAACTTTGATGCTTATGGCTCTCTAAAATTTGTTTATAATGGAGCTGGAAGTGGGAATTGGGGGAGCTGGGAAGTGAAAGTCAGGTCACCCATATTTACTGTCATCCTTCGTCTGTCTTCCTCATTTTTTTGTATGTTTTATTTCGCATTGTGGTTACTGTGAGTGCGCTTGTAAACCACACCGCTGGTGACTTGTTTCCCAGACAGTTCTTCAACACGACTCGTAAGAATTCCACATTCTTTTCTCCTGAATCTAGATAATTACTAAACACTGTGCAAATATCACCAGAACCTCGACATTTTCCACGCCTGTCTGCCTTCTTGCAATATCAATTGATTCATCACTGTGCTCCTGTTGCACAAATCAAGAACGAACCAAACCGCATCAATTTCATCTAGGCTGCGAACGCAGCTAACTGCAGCTGCTCCCCAGAGTACTGGCAATTCTGTGATCACAGAAGCACACATTGAACAGCCAGGAAACTCAAAATAATTACAGTGCCAGAGGCCGTGCCAGGAACGGCACCTGAGAACCAACAGAAACACTCTTTTGAGCTATGGACTTGGTTATATTTCTCAATCAGCAATCGAAGTTTACATTGGTTATATCAACTGATCCCTCACTCAAGGAACCAACAACTTCTGCAAACGGAGGAGAAAATGAGGACGTTAGATACTGGACATCAGAGTCTAGAGTGTGGTGCTGGAAAACACAACAGGTCATACAGTATCTGAGGACCAGGAGAATCGATATTTTGGGCATGTGTCTGATGACTTGCTCATGCCAGAAATGTCCATTCTCCTGTTTCTTGGATGCTGCCTAACCTACTGTACTTTTCCAGCAACTCCGTCTCCATTGCTGCAGACTGTCATATAATCCAAGCTTCCAGCCGCAGAATCAGCAACACTCAGTGTAATGAGACCTATTGAGGACACCACGCAGTGGTGTTTAGTGTCAAGTAGATCTTCATGAATGCGTGTCGTGAATTGTCTGTCCTGCATAATGTTCCCTGCTCTCACTACGTGCAACATTGTTTGACCATATTTGTATTGTACATGATGGTATTGGGTCCATTGTTCTGGTGAGTTGTTGTCTAAATGTGGCTTTCGATTTATATTCCCTCATAGATCCGAGTAGTCAAAGGCTGTCCGTTCTGAGACATTTTTGCTTGATGAGTTGGGTGCCCTCCTAACGTTGTTTGTCTGCAAGGAATTTGCGGGAATATCTATTGTTGCAAAGGATTTCTGGAGGATCCAGGAAACACCACAATCAGTTGTTCAGAGTGGCAATGCACAGACATGACGAGGTCAACAAATTCGACCAGAACAAGACAACAATAATTGGACAGTAGTGGGCAGCCAGAGATTTTCTAGTATGACGAGACTCTCCAATGACTCCATCAAAGAGCATGTTGACCTGGACGTAACATACCGGGACCTGCAATGAACGACAAGAAGCAGCAACTGAAAGCACTGGGAAGTAAATCACACCAATTCGAAACGCTACAGGACAGCAGACCTTCATAAGAGTCTCATCAGCCTTGAGGATGTCACCGAGAAAGGGCAGGAAACTGCTGCAAACCAACTTCCCAACACTAACGAACATCCCCACACCATCTGCAACCTTCACTGGAACTACAAATCTTTACACTAACCTTGAAACCCTGAAACAGTCAGGGCCGCCCCAGCGGGAAAATGAACCCTTGCATCCCACATGACAGCTGAACATACGAAACGCCACATTCCAGTGGACGTCAGAGCGAACTGCTCTTGCAAGCCACTTGTGCGTACTCTTGACAAAATAACTGCTTGATTATTCTCATCCAATTTCTCATCGTTGGACGTTGTGTGCTTTTAACATTACAAATTTACATCTGAATATCTCTGAATTTTCTGAGCATTTCTGCCGTTCCAACACTTAGAGACAGTGAGTTCCAGATTCCAACCACTCGTTGTCTGATAACGTTTTTTATGTGCAACTACCTAAACCTTTTTACCCTTATCTTAAATCTATGGCTCCTTGGTGATTGATCCCTCCATCAAATGTTACGTTCACTGTACATAATCCATACTGCTCATCATTTCGTACATCTCAATACTGTCTCATCTCAATTATCCCTTCTTTCAGAAAAAAAACAACGCATGTCTGTCTAAACTCTTTAATAGTTGAAGTTCTTCAATCCAGATAATATATTGGTAAATCACTTCTGCATTGTTTCCACAGTTGTCATATCACTGCTATAATGTGAATTGTAAAATTATACACAATTAACTAGCGAGAGACAAATGATGCCTTGAATTAAATGTGGGGAGACCAGAGACATTGGTCTTTTCCAATAAAGTCATTCCCTCGATACTGTTCTGTACCATTTTCATGGACCCAATGCTCCAATGATCTCTGGTCCATGCAAATAAAACACTATACGTGAGGATTCAACACTCAACCACATTGTCTGATAGCATTAAGTGGCTTAATGGTCCTGATGGTGATATTGGGTCACGTTCACCTAACAAGATTGACAGGTGCAGCACAGACTTAACAATGTCCATGTGAAAGTGAATGTTAATTTTTCCAATGCCCCAGTCACATGGGACGATGGATGGAACGGGGGAATAGTGATTGTTAAAGGGAGAAAAATCTCCGAGATTGGGTTCTGAGAGTGGCGGCTGGAAGCATTAAAACCAACACCTGAGTGGGTATTTTCATCCTAAAATTGATTGTGTCCTTTCTGCGTTTGTTTTGCACAGGTTATGTGGAGTAACATGGAACAAATGCTCATTACAGATACTCGGATTTGAATGGAGGTTGCGTGACCACAACGCAGAGGACGAACCACTATTCGATTACATGAAAAAGCACAATACAAAAAAGCCTTTAATGTAATAACAGAGAGAGTCGAGGAACCGCATCACATGCACAACAGGAAAGCCCACTGAGACTGGATTGAATGGTCACCTTGGATATCCCCAGTGGCTGTGGAGATTCCATCATTGAGAATGTTGAAGACTGAATTAGATAGATTTCAATAAAAGATTACATGTACAGGCGAGAGTTCACAAATATTGTTGAAATATCGGTTTCAATAAACATGAAGTTTCACATCATAACAAGGAAGAAACTATGATTGCACACTCACATCAGACCGGTTCCCAGGTCTGGACTCAGTGAAACTGTGTACGCAGTGGCGAAGATCCGATTGGAAATTGCGAGTGGAATGAACGAGTGGATATCTACTTTTCCTGCCAGTGACAACCTCCATGAGCATGCAGTCCTACTGTGAAGGGAGAGAGGCGCGTGAAACACCGAGGCTGGGAGCCCCAAACCCGCTCGGTGAAACTTATGTTGACATGGCGCAGAGGGCATTGGGTCGTGGGAAAAGATCCTGAACTATTTTCCTCTGAATTGAAATGATTAGATTAGATTCCCTACAGGATGAAAACAGGCCCTTCGGACCAACATGTTCAATACAACCCTCCGAAGATCAACCCATCCCAATCCTATGTTCACCCCTGCCTAATGCACCTCACATTATGGACAATTAAGCATGGCCAATTCACGTGATGTGCATATCTTTTAGATTGTGGGGGGTACCGGAGTACACGGAGGAAACACATACAGACATAGGGAGAAGGTGTAAACTCCACACAGACAGTCGCCCGAGGCTGGAATCGGACCTGGGACTCAGGTGCTATGAGGCAGCCGTGTGAACCAATGAACCACCGTGCCACACATTTGCTCATTGAATTGGGGCCCGCAGCCCTCTACAGCAACTATCTCCAAAGAATCACCACTCTCTGACTGAAGATATTCCTCCACGTCTCATTTCCAAATTGTTATCTCTTCACTTTGTCTCTGTGCCCTCGGGTTCTAGTGAGTCATAGTGGGTGAAACATCTTTGCCACATTGGCTCTGCACAGGCCTCTCAGCACTCTGTAAATTTCAAATAAATTGAGTCATTGACTCAGACATCACTGAAACAGATCGCTGTTCCAAACAGTCCATGCTACCATTTACCGAAACTAACGTAGTACCAACTACGTGTACTGGGCCCATATCTCTCTTAACATGTCCTATTCATGCACTTATCTAAGTGTCTTTTAAATGTTGTAACTTTATCCACATTCCTCCTTCCTCTAGAACTTTGCACAGGAAACATACCGTGTAAAATAAAACAAATTGAACCTCATGTCTTTTTTTCACTTTTGTCCTCACACCTTAAAAATACACCCACTCGTCCTGAAATACCCCAAAGAAGGAAAGCACCATTGCAGTTGAGCTAATCTGTACCCCTCAGGATTTTAAAAACCATTTATACAGTAAACGTCAACCTCCTATGCACCTTTGAAAGAAGTCCCAGCCTGTCCAGCCTCCCCTTACAGCTCAATCCCTTCATTCCTAGCAACATACTGGTAAATCTCTTCTTAACTCTGTCCAGCTTAATATTCTTCTTTGTCTGTCTTGGAAACCAGAACATAGACGCAATACTACAGAAGATGCCTCGGCAACATCCTGTAGAACCTCAGGATAACGTCCCAACTTCAAGACTGAGCAACGCAAGAAAGCGTTCTAACAGCATTTTAACGAAGCTGACGATATGTGACACGACTTCGAAAGTCCAAACGTGACTTATTCACGTGTCTATTGCGCAGGACTATTCAAAGCAGTAATTGTAATTGTTCAAGTACTACATGCCTTTATAACTCAAACTGCAGTACGTTACATTTGTTCAAGATAATTTCCCTTTACAATTCATTTAATCATATACCCGAATGATCAATGTCTCTTTTAATCTTCTATAACCTCAGATAACCTTCTTCTCTGTCAACTGTACCACCATGGAGAGTTGGAGCGTCCCTCAGCACAGAAACAGGTCGTTTGGTGCACACTGGTACATACTGATCATAATGCCGGTCCACATTAACCGTATTTCTCTGCACTTGGACCATATCATTCTAATTCTTTGATATCCATGTATTTGACCAAAAGCCTTTTTAAATGTGCTTCATGTACACGCAAAGACGTATGCTGTCATCTCATGAAATGCATGTCGCTCATGTTGGTGTCAATCACAAACTGATGATCCCTGCCTTCCATATTGTCATCTAAAACATTTACTTCAGTAACAAACAAAGGAGCCATCACTGATCCCTGTGGAACACTGCCGGTCACAAGCCTCCAGTCTGATAAACAACACACCAAAACCTCACCCTTTCTCTTGTTGTTAATTGAATTTTGTATCCAATTTGCAAACTCACTGTGAACCACATCTGATCTAACTTTACTCGTTAGTCTTCCATGTTGAATCTAGTTAAACGCTTTCTTAAAGCCTAAGTTAGCAAAGATATTTGTTCTTGCCTCATCACTCCTTTTGCCTACTTGATCAAAACTTCAGAAATTTGTGAGACCCAGTTTCCACCTCAGTAAACCATGTTGATGATCCCCTATATTTCCCGGACTCTGAAAATGCTATCTTCCAAAACCACCTCAAAAAACTTGTGAACCACCAATTTCAAAGTTACAAGCCTGGAGATTCCAGTCTTTTCCCTGTATCCATTCTTCAACAAGGTTCGTCAATGTCCAGTCATTTTAAATCACACCCATATTTAGAGATGACACAATTATTTCAGCAAGGAGTCTTGCAATTTCCGCGCTTACCTCCCATAATGCTTTGGGATTCAGTTCAAAAACAGGATAAACCTCGATGCTAATTGAAACCAGCAACACAGAAAAATATTTAACCCGTGCTGTAATCTGTGAAAATTCGATAGTCAAAACGTTTCGCAAAGGTCACGATTTAACGGGAAAATATCAACTTTTTTTCTTTATGTCTAACAGAGTATGAAAACTAACAAATATTTACAGCTAGTTTCCCTAAAACCCATCTTTTACCTTCCACTCCCCAATAATATTCCGATTCTAAAAGATTCCCAATAATGATTTGAAAAGTAATCATGGTTCAAGTCTAATTTTGTGGATTTTTCTGGGAAGATTCTCTCCAGGTTTTCCTCGATGTTCTGCCATGCAAACACATTTCCAGGAAGGTACATTTGTAGGATCTCTAGAGTTGGACGTCTCTGACGCAGTCCTAGCTGTTGAAAATGTCCCGATTTATACCCCAAAAGATCGGATTATTTCTTTGGCTTTAATATTATCAAAACCTGAAGTTCACACCTGATTTTGATTTTGGATCTTGATTCATAATTTAAGCTGATGGCAATCCAGCTCTGCTGGTTGTTTCAAACAAATGTCATATTGTTCCCTTGGTCAGAACAGGTTGTTCTGTGTCCTTGCAAGCTTTTCAACTCTTTTTTTTCACACCACGTTCATAACAATACACTAGTCCAGTGTCTGGAGTTTTATACGCCTTTTACATTTTCTGAGATGTCAGCAATTGTTTTCCTGTAATATGAAATGTTTATCAGTATGTATTTCCACGGTTTCTGTAGCCTCCTTAAGTCTAACATATCCTCGGCGAACAGACTTCCCAAACTGAGCTGTTCCACCTTGCTTGAATCCCTCCAAACACTTTCTCTTTGTCTAAACGTCCAAATGCCTTATAAAATAATGTAACAGTACCTCTACGTACCAGTTGCTCTCGCAGTTGAAATCATGTGCAAGCCATCCTCTGTGTGAAAAGGATGTTTTGTCATTCGGTGTAAATCTTACGAGGTCTGGACTCCCGGATCCAAGGGAAAACGAACTTTGCTGTTCGCCTTATCGAGAGCACTCTTGATTTTATGAATCTCTATAAAGTCATCTTCGACCTCCGATGCTGCAGTACGACAAGGCAAAGCCGACACAGTCTCTGCTCGTTATATTAAAAATCCAGTCCTGAGAACATGTAGACTCTTTGTTGCATGAGGCCACACAGAGTCGAATGTAATCCAGCCACTAGAAACATCACCGAATCTCAAATTCTTGATGCTTGGTCAAATAGTTTCGGAAAAGGTATCGTCCTCTTCACATATGAAGAGTGAATATTTGGTCTCGCTGTCTCCATAATAAAAAATGACGTGAAAAATTCGTTTAATGCCTCTTCCATCTGCTGAGCTCAAAAGCAATGTCAACCTCCTTGATCTTTCAGGTAATATTTCTCTCGTTGTTCGCTTGCCAGATATGTAGTTGTCGACCCTGTTTGGATTATCTTCAGCCCTAGCAGATTAAATTATTTCATATCCCCTCTTTCCTTCCTGGTCTGCACTTTATTGAAGTCGCTACAAGAAATTCACTTGAACCCTGTTGTCTGTCTGATATAGAAGACCTTTCGTTTTGATTTGTTCCTCAACACCTTTTTTCAACAATGGTCACGTCTTGTGAGTGTCCAGCCTGACAAATTCAGCTCAGGTTGACAGCATATCTGCCACTGGGAAAATGTTAGTCTGTGATTAAAGTTGGAATAACAGAGCATGAGAAATGCATTACAGAATAAAATGGATTCCGCATGGCTTTGTGCAGACGAAATCAGACCTAACACGTTTACAAGTATTTTCAGATCGTCACAAGCACAATACATAAAGGGGAATGCAGTAAATGGAATGTATCTGAATTTCTAAAATTATTCAGAACGGTGTTTTATACGATAGCACTTCACAAGCATGAACCAACACAGTTGGTGGTATGTATTAGTCGAGGATTGGAGAATGAATGGAGAGGCGAGGTAATGAGGGCATTTTCATGCTAGTAAATTGTAACTTGCAGATTCCTGGAGCCAACAATATTGGTGCCACAGCTGTTGACAACATGTACAAAACACCTGTACAACATAAGTTAATGTACTGTTGCTCAGTTTGGAGATGACACAAAATAGATATGGATGCAAGGAATGCGGGCAGCACAGCAACATTGTGGACGGGCAGAATTAGGATAAACAAGTGGACAAAAACGTAGCAGCATATAACCTTCCAAAAAAAAGGTTTATGCCTTTTGGCAGATATAAATATTAAGTGGGGAAATACACAGAACAAAGCATCAGCATACAGAGCACTTCGCTTCCTTGTAAATGAAATATGAAAAGTTAGCATCCAGTTTCAGCAGGTCATCGGGAAGTTAAATAATTTTGTTTCACTTTATTTAAACGGAATGGGGACGTATGTTTTCTTTTCAAAATACACATGGCATTAGTCAGATCAGAGCTGGATTAATGTGAACAAATTTAGTCCCCCTATTTTAGGAATAGCAGTTCAGGGAAATTTAACACAAATCATCCGGGATATGGGAGGATATTCTCGGGAGATGAAACTGAGAATATTGCCCCTGTACTCATTGGAGTGTAGAATAATGTAACAAGACTTTACTGAGATATATTAGATTATGAGGGACATGATAGGATAACTTAGGAGAGAATGATTCGCCTTGTCTGAGAATCGAAGACCAGAGAACATAATCTCAGAGTAAGCAATAACCTATTTAAGAAAGATGTGGAGGAATTTCTTTCTCTTCGAGCCGACTGAATATGTGAAAGTATTTACTGCAGTCCGCCCTAGAAATTGGCAGCTCAGTGTATCCAAGATTACACTGAGATGAGGGAGGGTGGTAAAAAAGGAAGGGGTGTGGCATTGCTAATTAGAAATGGTATTATGGCTGCAGAAAGGCAGTTCGAGGGGATCTGCCTTTGGACGTAGTATGGGCTGAAGTCAGAAATAGGAAAGGAGCAGTCACCTTGTTGGGTGTTTATTATAGGCCCCCCAATAGCAGCAGAGATGTGGAGAAACAGATTGGGAAAAAGATTTTGGAAAAGTACAGAAGCCACAGGATAGTTGTCATGGGCGATTTCAACTTCCCAAATATTGATTGGAAGCTCTTTAGATCAAGTAGATTGGACGGGGCGGTGTTTGTGCAGTGCATCCAGGAAGCTTTTCTAACTCAGTGTGTACATTGTCCGACCAGAGGGGAAGCCCTATTGGATTTAGTACTCGGTAACGAACCGGGACAAGTGATGGGCTTGTTAGCAGGTCAGCATTTTGGTGATGGTGACCATTATTCTGTGACTTTCACATTGGTTATGCAGAGAGATAGGTGCATGCAACAGGGTAGGTTTTTCAATTGGGGGAAGGGTAAATACGATGCTGCAAGATACGATCTGAGGAGCATAAGTTGGGAGCATAGGATGTCAGGGAAGGATGTCATTTAAATGTGGAACTTTATCAAGGAACAGATACGACGTGTCCTTGATATGTATGTACCTGTCAGGCAGAAAGAGATGGTCGTGTGACGGAACCTTGGTTGACGAGGGAGGATGAATATCTAGTAAAAAGGAAGAAGGAGGCTTACATAAGGCTGAGGAAACAAGGTTCAGACAGAGAGTTGGAGGGATACAGGATAGCCAGAAGGGACCTGAAGAAAGGGATTCCGAGAGCTAATAGAGGGCATGAAAAATCTTTGGTGGGTACGATCAAGGATAACCCCAAGGCCTTTTATGCATATGAGAGAAACATGAGAATGATGAGAACAAGGGTAGGTCCGATCAAGGACAGGAGTGGGAGTCTGTATAGGGAGTTGGACGAGATAGGAGAGGTCTTGAATGAATACTTTTCTTCAGTACTTACAAATGAGAGGGACCATAATGTTGAAGAGGAGAGTGTGAAACGGACTGGTAAGCTAGAGGAGATACTTGTTAGGAAGGAAGATGTGTTGGGCATTTTGAAAAACTTGAGGACAGAGAAGTCCCGCGGGCCTGACGGGATATATTCTAGGATTATGGGGAAGCAAGAGAGGAAATTGCAGAGCCGTTGGCAATTATCTTTTCGTCTTCACTGTCAACAGGGGTGGTACCAGGGACTGGAGAGTGGCGAATGTTGTGGCCCTGTTCAAAAAAGGGAATAGGGATAACCCCGGGAATTACAGGCCATTAGTCTTACTTCGGTGGTAGGCAAAGTAATGGAAAGGGTACTGAGGGATAGGATTTATGAGTATCTGGAAAGACACTGCTCGATTAGGGACAGGCAGCACGGATTTGTGAGGGGTAGGTCTTGCTTTACGGGTCTTTTTGAATTCTTTGAGGAGGTGACCAATCATGTGGATGAGTGTAGAGCAGTGGATGTAGTGTACATAAATTTTAGCAAGGCATTTGATAAGGTTCCCCATTGTAGGCTTATGTGGAAAGTCAGGAGGCATGGGATAGTGGGAAATTTGGCCAGTTGGATAGAGAACTGGCTGACCGCTAGAAGTCAAAGAGTGGTGATAGATGGTAAATATTCCGCCTGGATCCCAATTACAAGTGGAGTTCTGCAGGGATCAGTTCTGGGTCCTCTGCTGTTTGTAATTTTTATTAATGACGTGGAAGAGGGAGTCGAAGGGTGGGGCAGTAAATTTGCAGACATACGAAGATTGTACACGTGTTGTGGATAGTGAGGAGATCTGTTGTCAGCTGCAAAGGGACTTAGATATGATGCAGAGCTGGGCTGAGGAGTGGCAGATGGAGTTCAACCCTGTCAAGTGTGAGGTTGTCCATTTTGGAAGGACAAACAAGAATGATGAATATAGGGTTACCGGTAGGGTTCTTAGTAAGGTGGAGGAGCAGAGGGATCTTGGGGTCTATGTTCATAGCTCTTTGAAAGTTGCCACTCAGGTGGATAGAGCTTGTAAGAAGGCCTATGGTGTATTAGCGTTCATTAGCAAAGGGATTGACTTCAAGAGTCGTGAGGTGATGTTGCAGCTGTACAGGACCTTGCTAAGGCCACATTTGGAGTATTGTGTGCAGTTCTGGTCGCCTTACTTTAGGAAAGATGTGGAAGCTTTGGAGAGGGTGGAGAGGATATTTACCAGGATGTTGCCTGGAATGGAGAATAGGTCGTACAAGGATAGTGCTATAGCTTTTCTCATTGGAAAGTCGATGGAAGATGGGTGACTTGATAGAGGTTTATAAGATGATCAGGGGAATAGATAGAATAGACAGTCAGAGACTTTTCCCCCGGGTACAACAGAGTGTTACAAGGGGACATAAATTTAAGGTAAAAGGTGGAAGGTATGGGGGGAATGTCAGGGGTTGGTTCTTTACCCAGAGAGTGGTGGGGGCATGGAATTCGCTGCCTGTGGGAGTGGCAGAGTCAGAATCATTGGTGACCTTTAAGCGGCAATTTGATATATACATGGATAGGTGCTTAAGCTAGGACAAATGTTCGGCACAATATTGTGGGCCGAAGGGCCTGTTCTGTGCTGTATTGTTCTATGTTCTATGTTCTATGTTCTAAGACTGTGAGAAATAGATTTTAATCAGCAAGGTATTCAAAGGTTAGATGCTATTGCAGGAACTTGAATCTGAGGATTATCAGATCAGCTGCAATCACACTGAATGGTGAGAACAGACTGCACAGGTTTAATTGACGACTTCTGCTCTTGCATCTTATTACCTTTTCTTTCTGGACTTTCAATTGCTTCTGTTTTTCCTTTATCAATGAATTTACCGGGCATTAGAAGAAGAAGATTTACAGTGCGATGGCCAAAAAGCAAATATCACTTCAGTATCTGATGGTGTTGTCCAGTTGATTGTTGCCTGAATATGATTCGCTTTTGTACATGAAAGGGAAAAGCATCATTCACAGTGTGGAGAAACTGTACACGTGTTGTACGTGTGGGCAGGGCTTCAACAGATCAACTGCCTCGTCAGAACATAAATACAGTCAGACGAGGGAAAGGCCATTCGTCTGTTTCGAGTGTGGGATAGAATTCACTTGATCCACTACGTTATTATAACAACAACAAGTCCGCATAGCGGAAATGTCTTTTAAATGCCCTGAACGTGGGAAGCGGCTTAAAATCTCTGATAATCTGTTGACCCATCAATATGTTGACACTGATGAGAAACTTCATTTGCTCCCAAACTGGGCCTGGATTAAAGTGATGAATTGGACTCTCTGTGCACGCGCCATCTCACTGTGGGGAGAGGCTGTTCACCTGCACTGGTGTGGGAGGAGATTTTATGTGAAATCCAACCTAGTGAAACAACAGCAAGTTCACAAGTGAACAGAGTGCCTGGTTTTTACTGTGCTTCATCGTGTGTTAAAGTCTCAACCAAAAGTTTTGGTTTGAATTCCAGCTTACTGTGGAGCTATTCCATAGATTTTAATGTATAGGAAAGGATTAGAAGGTGACGGGGCAATGGCAGGGAGATGGCGTTAGTCTGAATGCACATTTTATTCGGAATGGGCCAGTTTGGACCAAAGGGTCTGCTTTTGTGCTTGAGGACTCTATGACTCTCACAACCATTGCTTGTCTCCCACTGAATGTCATATTGTACTTTCCCAATTCACTGGAGAGAACTTGACCCTCCACCCTGCAGGCTTCCCTGATGTTTGACAATCATGTTCAACATTCGATATTATATGCAGATGCCGTGTAAAATGCAACATATTAATTTCACATTTCCTGAGAAGAAGATTATTAATTAGTCCTTCTGAGCACACATCACCAAATCCAAACTAACCTTGTCTCTAGTTTGGATTACAACACACTCTTCCAGCTGCCTGATACACACTTCTGGAATTTATTTTTCACAGCATTAGCAGTCACTTAGTTTATGCAGTTTAGATGTAACGTGAGATAATTCAGTATTACTGCAGCACCAACAATACCAATTTTCCACAGCATAAGATATACAAAATTTGCACGGCAGAACACACTAATGCTTGTTTCTCATTGCTAAGATCCTCTCAATTCGATTCTGTGGGATCTGAGGGACAGGGTCGGTGACATTATTAGTGACAGACTTAGAGAAGACGTTCACTGAGGCTCACCTCGACGCTGAGATCATCTGAAGAAATGTCCAGGACGTTCTGTATCCTCGTTCTACCAGGATAAGTATAACCGTATTCTCTCTGCTCCCTCACACTGACTGTATATCTGTTATCGCACCTACCCCCGAACAAGGCTCACGCTCTGTCTCCAAATAAAGTTGATGTCCTTCCAATCTCACTGTTGGATTCAGCACCTTCCTTCCACCATTTTGTCTGTGGCCCATGTAATACCCCCCACACCAATAACACCTTATGGATTCTGCACTGTGGACTGACTCCCTCCAGACACCTCACCATTCAGCAACACCCCCCCCCCCACCAACACCTACAACAGTACGAACAGCTCATTCCCCACTTCCCTTTCTCCCATTCCAGGATAAACAGCCTGGAACAAGACAGAAAGGGCCAAGCCGGGTGGTGGAGTGTCCGATATACGTTCCCTTTCCCCCCCTCCACTCTCCCCGCCATGTTGGTAGGACCCTTGCACGAGCTGGAGAGCACCGAGTAAATCGTATGGAGATTCTGTAATATCCACCTCCTACCAACTGAGTAAGAAGCAATGTTTTATGGAGGGCAATTCTCACTTTAACCGCGCTGTCTTTTCCGCCAGTTCTTTCCCTCCCAAAACAACAAATATCTCATTGCAGAAAGATGCAGACACAGAAATACTGAGAGACATATGTAAACACCACAATATACTAACACTCACAGCACATGCAATGAAATGGACCCGCACACATGTCGAGGCATACAGAGACATACACAGTCACACACAAACAGACTTAAACAGATAAAACGCAGAGGCTAATACACGGAAGAACAAATGTATACACACAAATACATAGACACACAAACACATGAACAAACACACACGCAGGCATGCAGATACACAGAAACGCACGCACTTGTGTCTATAAGCCAGAGATAGATAGGTTTTTGATGAATAAGGGTACCAAGGGTTACCGAGAAAAGTCACTAGAATGATGTTCAGAAACCTCTAAGCCAATATTAAATGACATTCAGCTTCGATGGGCCGAATTGCCTAATTCTGCTCCTTTTTTCAATGCTCGTGTGGTGTTATGCTATCTGGTATTCTCTTCCTGGGACAGGAGTGGAGAATGAGTTTAATACATATTTGATTGGAAAGAGTAAGTGGTAATATTGGACAGGTTTAGAGGGCTGTATCGTCTATGTCTATTCCTAATTATTCTGTCCTTATGTTTCAAAAAAGGTGGAAATTTGATGTGAGTTAAACACATTTTTAAAATAATGGGTCCTGCAATGAAATAAGGACGCTCCTTTTCCTTTCGTGTTATGCTATCTGTGGTGCCCTTTTCCTCAGAGAGCAGTAAAGACGCGGTTTTTTTAAAGCTATTCAAGGCTGACCTCGAATGATCTTTCCTGGACAGGAGGGTCAATGTTTATTGGGAACAGACCAGAAGATGGTCAGAACATTCGGATCAGCCATGAGCATTCTGAATGGTGCAGCCGAATGGCCAACTTCTGCTCCGATCCATGAAGTTAGTCTGCAGATGGAGCAAGTGGTATGAATTGATGTTGTTTCTGGGAAAGGGTATCGGGTTTAATCGTAGCAATGTTTTACTGCATCTGGACAGCGAGACTACAGATACAGGAGGTCAGAGTCGAAAAGTGTTGCCCTGTAAAAGCACAGCAGGTCAGGCAGCATCCGAGGAGCAGGAAAGTCAATGTTTCGGGCATAAGCCCTTCATCAGGAATGTGCCCGAAACATGCCTCTCCTTCTCCCTGTACACACGTTCCTGGGAGGCCTTTTGATAAGAAGCATTACCAGTTTAGGTATAGGATGTGAAATCTTTTTGAACCATACACGATCTTGTGAAAATATTAGCTGGATACATATTTTATCTTGTTAGGGTGTATGAAACTACAAAATAAATGTTAAGAATAAAATGTGTTGATTGATAAAAATGCTTAGGCGTGTACTGCACCTTTTAAAGAGAGTAAAAGTTGGCAAGGACTTAACAAACACAGAGCGTGCTGAATTTTTTTAAAAAAGTAACGTTTGACTGAAAGAAACAGTTGAGCTCAGTGCTATGATATACAGCAAATTCGATTTAGGCCGATCAGTTTAACTTACGCCCCAAGAAACCAAAATCCAAACGAATTTGAATTTTAATGCTAAAAAACTAATGAGACATTCTGGTGTTTTGTGGTATAAAATCGGGCATTTTGAACAGTTAGCCAGGGCGGCAAAAAGCACTAATAAATGCAGACTCCCTGCAGAATCGCTCTTTGAAAGGTACCTGTTTCTATGAAATCTGTGCAGTAGAAGACCGAAGAAAAGACCCGGGAAAATCTACAGATGAAGATTCACAGGAAAATCGACATAACTCGCTGGGGGTTTTGAAGTTCAATTTTGTTTTGTAAATCTTAATCGGGTAGTTTTATTGGATCAGTACATTGCTGTAGAGTTGGAAGTAGATAAACTGATCAGACTAGGATGAGTACAGTGTAGAAAATTGTTATTTAATGTTCTCTTTTTTTTCTTGGAGTTAAAGAATAAACTATTATTGCTTTTGATAGATAGTGGGATTTGGTCGTTCTTTGTCACTCACACTTTTACAGACTATGAGGCGAAGTGATTTTTTTCTGTGTGTCTGGTTTAAATTAGCAGAAGGACTTCACACTCTGTCGTAACATTGATTTTAACGCAGAGATAATGAAGACATCAACCTATTCCTTAAAATTATTCAGACACATGTAAACATGCCATGAAATTATGCAGCTGTGATTTTGTTTCTTTTCTCAGAAAGGGCACTGTGTACAACAGCAGTAATGATGCATTTGTATATAGGATCTCATCATCCATTGCAGAGAATTTTGAAGGAAATCACACGTGGTCCTTTTTGGTGTTCAGTTGGCATTATTGCATAGTTTAACACAGGGAGGGATAAAAATGTTACCTGCCACAGAAGCAGCAGCCTCGTGCCCCCCCTCTCTCATGTTCTTCCACCTGACAAGAGAAAAAAAAATCCTGCGTCATCTTTACGAATCGTGTAGGTTTCCTGATGAAAGATTCTTTGGCATCTTTCCACTATCTGACGTAAAGTGAATTGAACCAAATCCAACTGTTCCGGGGAGATAGCCCATTACAAGCAGCTTGTGTGAGCGGAAGAACTTCAGAGGATCGAATAACATTTGGGACATTTTGTCATCTTTCCATTTGTTAAGAGTTCAGCTATTAAAGAACTCTGGAAAGATTTCTTTTATTGTTTTGTCTTAAAATGTGTGTGTTCATGTGTGCATGCAGCTGCACGTTTGTGTGTTTGTCACATTTCTCTAGAAGGTGAGCCAGGCTGACACTTATATGATTGGTCTTATCACTAAACTTTGAAATTTCTAGTAACCAGTGGAGGAGTGTGACTGCAAAAGGAATCAGTGACCCTGCAACATTGGTTGGAAGACGAATGAGAAATTATGAAAGAGCTGTAAAAGTGGGAATTCCCTTTCCCAGAAGTATGTGATGTCTAGGTGATTGTATTGAACAGAGAAATGAATGAATGGAAATGGTGCATTCAGAAAAGTGCTTTTAAGACCACAAACAGATCAGCTACGAACTTAGTACCTGGTACAGCAGTGGCAAAGTGGTTAATGACCCACTCCTGCTCCTCACTCAAATGTTCCAATGTTCTATTCAGCCCCGCATAGGAACAGATGGAGGCCACTTGCACCAAATAGCGGGTTCACAGTAACATAGAATATTATTCAGTTCCTCCAGACTTACACACACAGTATGGTGTGGGTTGGAAAATGCTATTGGGTAATACAAGTTGGGTTTGAAAGACGCCTCTGGTCTCTTTACAGAGTGTTTCTGCTCTGCAACCTGCGGTTCATTTGTTGGTCATGTAGTGGACCCAGATTACAGCCCAGATTGAATTCAGCCCACAGACATCACTCAGAGATGATACACAAAATAATTTGCGCTCTCCGACTGCAATATTCAGGAAAATTACAACCATTAACTTTCCAGATACAAGATATCAGAACATAAGGAACAGGATGAGGTAATTCGGCCAGTCAATCCTGCTGTGCCATTGTATACAATGATGGCTGATCCACTGTTGGTAGCAATTCCATTCAATTCCCAATTCTCTACAACCTTCAACAAAATGATAGTGGGCAAAAACCAATCTACCTCCATTGTAACTACTTTCAGTGATCTAGATCCCCGGACTCTCTCATCCAGATAGTTCCTGGCATGCATTACCCTCTGTGAGAAGAAAACACTCCCAACACAGACACAATAACCTATTGATGAGTTCAAAAGAGGTGAACACAGGAGCCCAGCTAAGAGTGGCAGACCCTGATATCAAGGCCGGAGTTGACTCAGTATGGCATCAAGGAACGCTGACTAAATTAAATTTAGTGGGCATCAGCCACAATATCTCTTCTGGTTGGGGTCATCTATAGCAAAACGGAAGATATGCGTGATTTGTGGACATCAATCCTTTCAGTTCCAGGGCATCTCCTCAAGACATCCTCAGGGGAGCTTCCTAAATACAAACAGCTCCAGCTGCTGCATCAATCCTTTCCACCACCATAAGATCAGAAGTTGTGATGGTCACTGAAGATCAGACAATATTCAGGACATTTTGTACACTGTCAGCTCCTGAACCTGTCTGCGTCCATGTGCAGCAAGACCCAGACAACATTCAGGCTTGTGCTGTTAAAGTGTCGGTAACATTCATGATCCAGCACGGCCAGATACTGCACATTTCCACAGTTAAAATAGGAGCTCATTCAGCATCTCAATGTGGTTGCACCCGGATATGAAGAAGTAATTCAGGCCATCGAAACGAATGAACAAGAAGAAGGACAAACCATTCAACCCTTCTGCCTGTTCCACAAGAAAAGAAGCAGTCTCGTCAGTGCATCTAACTGCTAAACAGGAACGTGAAAAGTCAAATCAGACCCTTGAGCGTGTTCCATGCGACCTGGACGAGAACATTCATCCCCTCAAGGGCTTATGCAGAAAAAGGAGGATGTCATTGATGCTCCAACGTGACAAACAAAAGGAGCAGAGACGGCACTCAGAGACGGCTCCATGATGTTCCTCGTAACCCCATTGCATGTGGAACGTGTGCCATTTTAACATAGTTTACTGGCAGTGGGGAGAGAAGACAAATATTTTGTGCGAAGTCTCAAGGAGACATCTTCCCCCTCCGAGAAGACAGACCCATGTTCTCCATCCAGGACAGGAGCTGTTGGGAATAGTTCACTGTTTTAGAGTGAAGGTATTTTGGCTGCTGTCGGGATTGTGGATAACATGACGTTCTGTGCAGAATCACACATACCGAATGCACTACATTAATGTCGGAGACTGTATGCAAACCCTGAACCTGTCTCTGTCAATCGACATGGAGAGTGGGGCTGATGTAGGGGAAACGTTCTCAGAGGCACTTAAACTATCAAGAGTTATAACCCGCATTAAAAAAACAATGGAATTTATCACGTTCTTAGTGTCTGTTAAGAACATCATGAGTGATTGTCCATTCCCCTCAAGTTTCAATGCAATTACCTCTTATTCTGTCACAGAGCTACAGATTAAACTTCACTCACTCCTCATGGTACCATGATCCCAGTGATTAGTCTGTTGACACTCTTTCACACTCTCTCTGAGACGAGGAGATCATTCCCTATAAAGGAGAGAACATCTGCCCACAATACCCTAAATACATCCTCAACAACACTCTCAGGGATGATCATAATAATTCCCTTCCCTCACTTTGCCTTCTCTGTTTCTTTGCTGTGGTGTGAAAAAGCTATTCCTTCTCTATGCCCGAAGACTGACGTGAAATTTACAAGTTCCTTACGTCTGTACATCAACATCAATCAAGCCAACGCCAGAGATGGAGATGGACATCACTCTTGTGAAGAACTTCAAAGATATAGAATACACCTAAACCAAGGAATGGTCACCTACCCTAATGGAAATGAGCTGTCAGAATATGGTAAACACGCAGAGGAAGGAGCTATTTTTCCTTTGTTCTTCCCTCACGGGATGTGTGCAGCCCTGGTCAGACCAGCATGTTATACCGATCTGAAACTGGGTGGCTGGTTCAGCTGTTCCACAGGACAGTAAAGAGTAAATGACATTGCTGTGGGATTGCAGTCACACGGAGACTTGTCCAGGCAAGGATGACCCATTGCCTTCTCATAAGGACATGAAGCAAGAAGATGGGCTTTTTCTCACAAGTGATAATGGTTTCATTTTAATTATATCAATTTCTTTCATGAGATGTCAATGGATTATTATTCGATGGCAGTAGGTTAAGCGTCATTGACTTGAGTACTATACACTGTCTTACATCTGACAGATTCTGTGCAGAGACCAAGTTAAACATCTCAAATGTAATTATTTTGTGGTGGACACGTGGTTTGAAGAGATTTGAAGAAACAGCTGTATCGGATTTAACAAAAACACAAACGATGGTTCATTCAGGAATTGCACTGAGGCTGAGGAGACGACTGGGATATCATAATAGTGGTATTAGACAGGAGTGGTGGGTAGGGAGGATATGGAAATGCAAATTTGTGCAGGACAGAAAGGGTTATGAAGTTTGAGAACAGTCCGGTTCGTTCTCGCATATCAGTGAGTAATTTGTAAATAGTAATTTGCTTTATATATTTTATAAGGAAAGGAATTTTTGATTTGAACTGAAGACATTGATTGCCATTTCCTAATATTTACATATCATGAGCAGAAATTCAGTTCAACCCAGTTTAACAGTCAAAGAGAATGACTTACTAGGAACACCAACTATAGTGAGGACGGGATAGTTACCACCTTGAAAAATCCAAAGGATTTCCTGGATCCGCCATGCTAATGATATCCAAGGCTGAGAAAGATAGTAAAGACCCAAGGATAAACTCCTGTTCATTGTTGGAACATTCCAGTCTAATGTTCACAGATTCTGATCCATTGTCGGGACATTCCAGTCTAATGTTCACAGATCCTGATCCATTGTTCGAACATTCGAGTGTAATGTTCACAGATTATGATCTCTCCTCCCTTCCCTTTGGAGCTGCTGATCCCTGTTAGTGCTGTCGGTGATACTGCCTCTCACACTATGGGATAATACATTGACAGAGCCCATTTATCGTTTAACGATGGAAATCCTCCACTGGGATAATTAGAATCCACAGAGATTGACAATAATCACTGTCGGTGAACATTTAGCTCCAGTTAAACCCTTTCAAAAAATATTAATTTTATTAAAATTAAAAATAACGTTTAAAATTTTCACAGTACGCATGGGATATGTTGGAGTGATTGAGGGAAGGGATGTTGGAGATGGCAGATTGTTTGTGTGTAATCATTCAATCTGCCTTGGATATGAGAGCAATGACAGAGAATTGTTGGAACATAAACGAGTTTCTCCATTTATCAATGGAAATTATAGCCTGAATTTATTGATCAGTGATTATATTGATGAATTAACTTTTATAGCCCAAAATCTGATGGGAAAATGTGCTTAAGAAAACATGGATTATAACAGGCAAACGGCATGGATATGTTAACAGAGAATTGTACATGACAAATACAATTCAGATTGGTATTTGAGGATGAGAAGGGGCAAGTAAGGGTCATGCTGTTGATGTTATTGATGTCAATGAACTCCGATAAAATATCATTTATTAGACTTCAATTACAGTGTGATTATGACAATGGGGAGGAGACAGAAATAATAGAGAATTGGAGGAAATGGCTGCTGCGACTGGAGGGAGAGATAATGATATTGCCAGTCATCAGTATTGGAACGTGCCTCTTTATAAATCATTAGGTCAGAATCATGATGCCGCTGTAGTAAGGGATGAGGACAGCCAACATTAACCATAAGACCAGAAGACATAGGAGCAAAAATGTGGCCTTTCTGCCCATTGAGTCTGCTCCGCCATTTGATAATATCTGTTAAGCTTCTCAACATCACTCTTCCGCTTTCTCCCCATAACCCTTAGTCTCCTTGACAATCAAGAACCTATCGAGCTCAGTCTTAAATATACATAATGACCTGGTCACTCCAGCTTCTGTGGCCGTGAATTCCATCGATCCCCGACTCTCTGGATGAAGAAGTTTCTCCTTATCTCTGTTCTAAAAAAGTGCTGGGATCTCGAGTCCTAGTCTCTCGTATCAATAAAAACATCTTTCCAACATCCTGTCTGTCCACGTCATTCAGTATTTGGTAAGTTTCAATTAGATGCCCCAGATAATTCTAAACTCCATCAGATACTGACCCAGAGTCCTCAAATGTTACACATATGTTAAGCTTTTCATTCGAAAACCATTCCTATGAATCTTCTCTGAACATCCTGCAGTGTCAGTACATCCTTCCTGAGATACGGGGCCCAACACTGCACACAATGCTCCAAATGTAGTCTGACCAGAGCCTTATACAGCCTCAGAAGTATATCCCTGCTTTTATATTCAAACCCTTTTGAAATGAATAGCTTCATTGTATTTGCTTTCCTTACTAGTGACAACCTGCAAGTCTACCTTGAGAGACTCCTGGTCTAGAACTCCCAAGTCTCTGCACTTCAGACTTCTGATTTTACTCTTAATATTGAAAATAGTCCATGCCTCTTGTCTTTCTGGCAAAGGGCACGACCTCACACTTTTGCACACTGTACTCTATTGACCCGTTCTTTACCCAATCTCCCAAACTGCCCACTTCCTTCTGCAGGCGAAGGTGAGGACTGCAGATGCAAGAGATCACAGCCCAAAAGTGTGGTGCTCGAAAAGCACAGCCGGTCATGCAGCATCTGAGGGACAGGAGGTGCGAAGTTTCAGACATAAGCCATCTGTCAGGATTGAGGAGGGTGGGTGAAAGGTTGCTGAAAGATAAATAGGAGAGGGTGAGGCTGGGGGGATGGTAGCGTGGAACGCGATAGTTCGACGAACGTGGATTGTGATCGTGAAGGACAGGGAAGATGGAGAGATTGGACAATTCAAAGGGACAGTGCGAAGGGTGGTAGGGTCATTGAATGTGTGTGTGTGTGTGTGTGTGTGTGTGTGTGTGTGTGTGTGTGTGTGTGTGTGTGTCCCAGTGATGCTCCCTGAAACGTTCCAAAAATTGACATCCTGTCTCCTCAATGTAAAGGAGACAGGGAACAATGGACAAAGTACAATGTCTACGGGGTGTGGAAGGATCCTTTGGGGCCTTTGATGGAGTTGAGAGGGAAGATGTCGGCGCGTGTTTTACACAACTTGGGATGGCAAGGGACGGTGCTGGGAGTGGATGATGGCTTGGTTGGGGGGTTGGGACGTGCACCTAATGAGGGAGTTGTGGAGGGAATGGTCTCCGCAGAAGGGCTGATAGGGGTGGGGAGGAAAATATATCTCTGGTGGTAGAGTCTGCCTGGAGGTGGAAGAAATAGGTGAGGATGATGATTCTATCTGGAGGTTGGTGGGGTGGAGGTTAAGGACCATGGCGGTCTATCCTTGTTGTGGTAGGAAGGGTGGGGTTCAAGTATTGAGGTTTGGGAAGCTGAGGAGAATCGGTGGAGCAACCTTCCGCAAGCTCACCACCTCTTCAATGCTATCTGAACCTCTTCATATCTTTGTACTGCCTGAACATCAAGCTGTCGGTGGCACGGTGACTTAGAGGTTAGTATAGTGTCAGGGACACAGGTTCGATTCCCACTTCGGGTCAATGCTAATTTGGATTTTGTGTGTTCTCCCCATATCTGCGTGGGTTCCCTGAGGGTGTTCTGATTTCCTGCTGTAGTCCAAACATGTGCAGATTAGGTGAAATGGGTATGCTAAATTGCCCAGATATTACGTTATTAGTCAGCAGAAAATGTGTCTGCTTGGATTACTCTTCGGAGGGTTGGTGTAGGACTTATTTTGCCAAAAGGCCTGTTTCCACACTCTCGTGATTCTAATACTAAAAATTAGCTAAAGTGCCCTCTGTTCCTTCATCCAGATCGTTAGCTGTATAAGGTGAAATTTGGTGCTCCCAACACTGAGTCTTGTGGCAATGCTTGTCACTGACTGCCATCGTGAGATGGCACAATTTATTCTTACTCTCTCCTGGCTTCAATTGATGCTAGCACATTGCCTCTGACACCATGGGTCCCCTTTCTCTATGACCTCCAGTGTAGCAATTTGTCAAAGGACGTCTTGAGGTGTAGGTAGATAATATCCATTGGCTCTCCTAATCTGCTCAGTACTTCCTCAAAACATTCTAGTATGTTTGTCAGGCATGACCGCCCCTTGAGGAAACCAGGTTAACTCTGCCCTATTTTACCATCTACCTCCAAGTATTCAGAAATGGCATCCTTCATGATGGATTTCAGAATCTTACCCACAACTGAGGTTAGGTTAATCAGTCTGTAATTTTCTGTATTCTGCCTTACTCCCTTGTTAAACGGAGTGTCACGTTAGAGATTTTCCAGTCCACTTTGCCCTCTCCTGATTCTAGTCATTCCTGAAAGATCACAACTAACGCTTGCACTACACCTTCAGCTATCTCCCTTACAAGGCTGAGGTGTAGTCCATCTGGTCCAGAATATTTATCTGCACTCTGGCTATTCAGTTTTCTAACCCGTTCTCTTTGGTGATGACCACCATACTCTGTTCTTCCCCTCACTCTGTTGATTTTTTTGGGAAAGTAATCCGATCTTCCACTGTGAAGACTGACGCAAAGTTCCTCAGCCATTCCTTTGTTTCCCACCACGACCTCTCCGGCATCATTTCCAATATCTACTTTTGCCTCTCTTTTGCACTTTATATATCTAAGTGACTAGCGTACCTCCTTATTTAATTTTCTCCCTCTTGAAACATTTTTGTTGCCTTTTTTTGGTCTTTATAAGCTTCCCAATACTTTGGTTTCACACTGCCCTTCACCACATTATATACTTCTCTCCTTTGCTTTGATGCTATCCCTAACTTCCCGCGTCAGCCATGGTTGCCTCATCCTCCCTGTACCATGCCTCTTTGTCCTTGCAATGTATCTCTGCTGTGTCTCCGAAATTACTCTTAGAGCCTCCTGCCATTGCTGTTCTACTGTCTTTTATGCAAGGCTACTCTCCCAGTCAATTCTACCCAACTTCTCCCTTGTGCCTCTGCAGTTGCCTTTATTCAGCTGAAGTACTGTTGCCTCTGATTCTATCTTCTGCCTCTCAAACTGTAGTATAAATTCAACCATGGTATGATCGCTGCTTCCGACGGCCTGCTTCAATTTAAGATCCCTTATCTAGTCTGCCTCTTCGCACAACACTAAATCCAGTATTGCCGGTTCCCTCGTGGATTGCACCACAAGCTACTCAAAAAAAATCTTGTAGACATTTCATGAATTTCTTTTCTTACAATCCACTACCAATCTGATTTTCCCATTCCCCCCTGAATATTGACATCGCCCATGATCACTGTAACCTTGCTTTTCCTACACATCTTTTCTATCTCCTGATATATCTGATGGCCCAGCTCCTCACTACTGTTTGGAGGCCTGTATAAGACACCAACTGTCGTTGCTTTAACATTGTGTTTCCTCAATTTTACATATGCAGATGCTACACAATCTGACCCTATGTTATTTCTTGCGATTGATTTAATTTCATTTCTTACTGATAAGGCAACCCCACCTCATCAGCCCACCAGCGTATCTTTTGGATAGGGCGCATATCCTGGAATATTTAGCTCCCAATCCTGATCCCCTTGCAACTATATCTCCGTGATGCCCATCACGCCATACCTGCCAATTTCGATCTGGGTCACGAATTCATTTCCCCTATTCCTCATACTGCATGCATTCAGATATAACGCTGCCAGTCCTGTATTAACCATCTCTCCTCTCATTGTCATTCGTATTCCAGTGTGCTTGAAGTTTGTTTGTTAATCATTTCTAGATACTCTATCCTATTTATGTCTGTGATGGAGATTTTAATAAACTATCCTGAATTCTGCACTCTTACCTCCTCTTTTAATTCAGGTTTCTAATTACCGCTATAACTGATTCCCGTTCCCCCACTACTATTCCATTTACATCTGTCTATCGCCCTAGTTAAGCGATTCATTCGGACTCTGGTCCCAACATGGATCCGAGAAAGGCTGACCCATCAGAACAGGTCCTTTCTTCCCCAGAAATGATATGCGTTTATTCAACACAAAATACAGGGTCAAAATGATTTGATCAAAAACCAAAATATGAAGTGTACAAAGAGATAAGATTGTTAAAATACACTCATGATATCGATCTATATGAAGTGAAATGTGGATTACTAAACCATGGAAGTGGTGTGCAAACCTTTTCAGTCATTACTTGACCCACAGATGAGATGCTGATTTCCCCTCTGACAGTGATCCCCCTCACTGAGATTCTCTGGCTCAGTCACTCGCACAGTGTCTCAGGGGGTTATCAGTTCTGCTACCATTGGCACAGTCTATTGAAATTAATCCACCTTCTCTCTGGAGCAAGTCAATTGGTCTATTGGATTCTGTTTAGCTGTCAGCCACTCAACTCTGTGATATTATAGAAGATAAATGATCTGAGATCATAACCAGTATCACCATGGTGCTCACAGGGGATGGCTTCCAAGCAAAGAGCTTTTGGTTCAGGGGACATGTTTGAATATAACTCCCATGTTCTGTCTATGTCTCCTCATGCTGTCTCCTGATCTACCTAATTTCATCCCCATTTCACACCCCTTCATTTCTCACTCACTCTGTCACTCCGTTTTCTCTCCTCTCTGTTCATCTCCCTTCACATTCTTTCTTTCTATTTCATTCTCTCTCTCTCTCTCTGTCTCTCTCTCTCTCTCTCTCTCTCTCTGTCTATCTCCAATAACTCTCTGCTTTCTGATTGCATAGTTGGAGAGCTCGTGAATGTATGAAGGACTGATAGGCTTCCGTATGTGCTCTATTAATTCTGTTGTGCTCTGACCCACAATAAAAAAAATTAGGTGCCTGTAGAGACTATCTGATTCAGTGAAGGACACAGGTCACAATCATCCATGATCTCTTTCTGTTCTCTGGTATACAGCGACTTCGAAATATCTGTTCAAATAAAATAGATTGAAATTCGAACAGTCGAGAGGACGTTCGCCTGATGATATTGCAATCAGGATTTAATAAACAGTTGACACATACAAAATGTGGATTGGCCTGATAGCTACTCCTCCCAATTAACACTCCCTAGCTCCTGCCTGATACTGACATAACGTGCCTTACTCCAATTCCATAGCTTCTCAAAAGGTCTTGACTTATCCCTGTTCTTAGCTATCTTAAAACTGAAGGAGTTTCCAAAATGATTCCACAATGCTATCCACCTGAAATGTCAGTCAACTGTCCAGTCTCATTAGCCAATACGAGGTCCAGTATTGCCCTTCCTGTTGTGGACTACCCACATACCGATTCAAGTAACCCGCTTGAATGCACCACATTCTGCCCCGTCTAAGCCACTTGCTCTAAGGGAGTCCCAGTTAATATTGGGATTTTGAAGTCACTCACTGTGACAACTGTATTTTTATTACACTTTTCCATAACTGGTCCACACATTTGTTCTCAAAGTCTCGGTGGCTGTTGAACGGACTATAGTATAATCCGAACACAGTAATTGCATCAATTTTATGTTTGTGCTCTACTTATATTGCCTCAGTGGATGAGCCCTCCAGTACGACCTCTCTGAGTGCAAATGCAACATGATCCCTGATTAGTAATACAGCTCCTCCACCTCTTTTACCTTCCTTTATATCTCATCTAACACAACAATACCCTGGAATGTTGAACGCCCAGTCCTGTCCATCTCCAAACTAAATGCCTGTAATAGCTGCAACATCATGGTTCCACGTATTGAATCAGGCTGTTAGCTCATCTGCCTTCCCCATAATAATCATTGCGTTGACACTTCATTGCGTTGACATAAACATTCCTGATGAAGGGCTTTTGCCCGAAACGTCGATTTCGCTGCTCGTTGGATGCTGCTTGAACTGCTGTGCTCTTCCAGCACCACTGATCCAGTATTTGGTTTTCAGCATCTGCAGTCATTGTTTTTACCTCATAAACACACTTCAGCCGAATGCCATCAGATCCTGACTCGATAGGATATACACAATAAGGACGGGATGGACCTTAATTGGCAGCAATCTCCGATATGTGAATCATTGGGATTTGCAGGTCGTTAGGATGTTCGCAAGAAGAACGGGATGGACCTGAACTGTCAGCAATCTCCTGGCAGGCAGGTTTGCTGTTGTCAAACAGGAGGGTTTAAGCTAGTGTGGTCGTTGGGGGGAGGGGGGAACAGTGGGAACCAGAGCAGTAGGTCCACAAGTTAACGACTGAGGCGGGGTTGGTGACTAATCCCAGTACAGCTAAGACCAACAGCAAACAGACAAAGGTTACTGAACACAATGAGCCTGGCAGTCTGAAGTACACTGATTATAATGTGAGGAGTATGATAGGCAAGACGGATGAACTTGGAGCTTGGGTGAGTATACATCACTGCTATGGTAATATTATAGAGATTTGTTTGAGAGAGGAACTCGGGAATCCCAATGATACACATATCGGAAGTGCTGCCTCCTCTGCCAGTTCTTTGCCCATGTATTTAACTCTACCTCCATCCTATTCCTAACCTCATTGGCACATTGAATAGTCTTGTCGCATGAAAATGTACATATCATTTCAGCACAACTCCGGCAATTACTTTTTTCTTTAAAATGGACAGACATGACAATAAATACTTAAGAGTGAGTTCATTAACTGGGCAAGAGGAGTCCTCTGAATCAGTCCAGTCATGACAGGATCTGATATCTACCACCTCCACCAAACCTGCTTGACAACGACTTCCATTTTTCCAGAGTGGCGGGGAGAGGAGGAGGAGTGAAGCGAGGGCTGCTGGGAAGGTTAGGGCTTAATTTATATCTGGGCTGTTGTTATACCGAGATACTACACGTATATCTCCCTAACGCCCCCCTCCACTAACCAGAAGAAAATGATCCTGTAAGGTAAGGCTTTGATATCTTATCCATCTTTTTCATTTATTTAAGTGCATTATTTGGTTTTAGTTAGTTCATATAAAGTTAAGCTTACAATGGCAGGGGACCTCAGACGCATCGCATGTGACTATTGCTTGATGTGGGAGCTTAGGAACGTGTCTGTCGTTGCTGACTCTTACACTTGCAAGAATTGTGTCCAGCTGCAGCTGTTGTTTGACCACATGTCGGTTCTGGAGCTGCGGATGGACTCACTGTGGACCATCCGCGATGCTGAGGAGGGAGTGGATAGCACATTTAGTGAACTGGTCACACCGCAGGTTAGGATTGCTGAGCGAGACAGTGAATGTCTCCAGCTACCACATGATGCAGAAATAACACATCCCCAGACCCACCATCGTTATTGTATTTAGCTAGTGCTGAATTTGTTTTTTCTTATTTTTAAGTGTTTTTATATCTCTACTTATGCAACTTGTAACCAATAGATGAACAAAATTCAATTTAAGGCAGATTCATATTTCGCAGAGTCCCAATTAGCCAATCAAATCACATCCTTCCTTGTCAAACCTGCACATTCTCATCTGAAAGAATTCTGCCAGACTTGTCAGCGAGTCCTCTCCTTGACGAAGTCATGCTGACTCAGCCCTATTTTACTATGCACCTCCAAGTACTGCATTACAAGGGCCCAGTTCTGCAGCGAAATATCCCGGGCTAAGCCATCTCCAGCTGCTTCATCAATGTCCTTCCCTCCAACATAAGTTCAAAAGTGGGAATGTACAATGACAAATGTACAATTAATACCACCCACAACTCCTCAGTTTAAATTTAACATAGCACAATCCATTAGAGATTGGGCAACTTTAGATTTAGTCCGAGCAATGAGAAAGTCTACTTGCTAGGCCCCAAGGGATCCTTCCATATCCGCCACAAATTCACCTGCACCTCCACACATATCATTGACTGCATCTGCTGCACCCGATGTGGCCTCCTCTACATTGGGGAGACAGGCCGCCTACTTGAGGAACGTTTCAGAGAACAACTCTGGGACACCCAGACCAACCAACCCAACCACCCCGGGGCTCAACACTTCAACTTCCCCTCCCACTCCACCAAGGACATGCAGGTCCTTGGACTCCTCCATCGCCAGACCATAGCAACACGACGGCTGGAGGAAGAGCGCCTCACCTTCCGCACAGGAACCCTCCAACCACAAGGGATGAACTCAGATTTCTCCAGTTTCCTCATTTCCCCTCACCCCACCTTGTCTCAGTCCCAACCCTCGAACTCAGCACCACCTTTCTAACCTGCAATCCTCTTCCTGACCACTCCGCCCGCACCCCCACTCTGGCCTATCACCCTCACCTTAACCTCCTTCCACCTATCGCATTTCCAACGCCCCTCCCGCAAGTCCCTCCTCGCTACCTTTTATTTTAGCCTGCTTGGCACACTTTCTTCATTCCTGAAGAAGGGCTTATGCCCGAAACGGCGATTCTCCTGCTCCTTGGATGCTGCCTGACCTGCTGCGCTTTTTCAGCAACATATTTTCATCCTAAATTATTCACAAGGTTTATAAATAAAACATGCAGAGCTAGCAGAGCGTACGTAAAGGGAGAGTTCAGCTCTGTGTTCAAAATGCTACTTCAGGCTCCCTCAGAAATGACCTTAACTACATCACTCTGTAAATTCCCCAAAATAAGAACAGCAAGAGATTGTCCCACTATTTCCATCGCTGTGAGCATCAGGTGGGGAGGAATACAATCTCCAAGATTACACAGCATCTTGGCTTGTATCAATATCATTGTCCCTTCACTGTCACTTGTTTAGAATTCTGTGGCTTTCTTTGAAACATATCAGTTAGTGTCCCTGCACCACGAGGATCACTGGGGTTCACCACCATATTCTGAATGGAAATTAGACATAGGCAATAAATGCTGGTCTTGCTAACGGAATTCACCTTCCAAGAACAACTGACAGGAATCTGCTCAGTTAACGGCATCCATTCTAACCTGTCTGATTTCTAACGCAGTTATAATGAGGCTTTTACTTTGTCCTAAACATCTGATCTTTCTGTAACTCCATGAAAATTCCACGAGTGCTTTCGCAATGCTGATTAAAAATCACATTTGCAAGTTGTGCTCATCATTCTGAAAGGGAGAGCCTTTTTGCACTTGAGAATGCTTTCATTATTTGTCAGTATCTAAAGGCAATATCAACAAAGAAACTAAGATCAGGAGTAAGTGATTGGACAACTTGAACCAAGTCTGCCATGTGATAAGATCATGGATGATCTGATTGTGGCTATGCCTTATAACTTTAATTCATAATTCATAGCCGATAAACTGTCTGACTGTGTCTTAGAATATTCATTGTCTTACCTTTCATCACTCTCTGGGAGGGAAGGTCCCACAGACGCAGGACCCTTTGAGATGGTTAAAACAATCACCAACTCCTTCACTGGAATATTCTCCAGTTTCCTGGCGTCCATCCATTTCTGGAAGTCTCTCGCACAAATTTGAAATATTGTTTCAGCATTCAGCTTGAATAGACTACTCAGAATATTATGGGTTTAAAAGGGATCATGCGTCATTTGCCTAAACCCCAACTGATCCAAAGCCAATCTGACAATGTTCTTCCAGAGATAAATGCTCCTCACAGGAATCAGTTGAGTGAATCTTCTCTGGACTGCTTTTCATGTCATTGGGCCCTCAGCTCTCCTAATGTGGTCTCACCGTACCCATCAAAACTGTAGGATATCTTCCCTCCTCCTGACTGTATTCTCTTTCAAAAGGTTTGAAAATTTATATCGCCTCCCTATGATGAGCACGCAACGTGTTATTTTTGTTACCCAGGTGTCTGATTCCTCTGTGCCTCAGCTTTGCAATCTCTCCATTGGATTAATGCACTGTTTTTCATTCAAATCACCAATCTATTCAAACACAGACACATGTTTCCTGCTATGCCCCATATACCAATATATCATTCACTTGACCCACTTCGAACTCTCTATAATATAACGAAGTGGAAGTCAACATCCATCTGATAATTAAAAGCAATGCACCCAGCGAAGAGAGTGTGACAAGTGAGTAACCCACCTCCTTTTTGACAACCCAGTTTGTTATAAAGGAATGGTTCGATGAAATGGAATCCTTTCACGCATTCTGTAATTAACAAGTACTATTTGCTTGTCTAGGGGTGACACCGTGGCTCAGGGGCTAGCACTGCTGCCTCATAGTGCCAAAGACCCAGGTTTGATTCCAACCTCGGGCAACTGTCTATGTGGAGTTATCACATTCTACTCGTGTCTGCGTTGGCTCAAACACGTGCTCCTGTTTCCTCTCACAATCCAATGATGTGCAGGTTACTTGAATTGGGCATGCCAAATTGCCCATAGTGTTCCCGGATGTGTAAGTTAGGTGCGTTAGTCAGGGGTAAATATAGTCAATCGTGTAGAGGAATGCATCTGTGTGGTTTACTCTTTGGAGGGTCAGTGTGATCCTTGTTCGTCCGAAGGGCCTGTTTCCCTACTCTACGTATTCTATGATTCTAACTTTAACAGTGAACAAATCACTTACAAACTGAACAATCAGTCTGTAACTAATTACGATTTCTGGAAAAAAAACAAGATTTTCCTGATCTGCGCTTTCACTAATGCGGATTCCACTCAAATATCCAGTATTACTAAGAGTAAAATTAAAACTTAGTTTCTCAAAGTTCATCCTGAATGGAAGCTCTTGAATTTTTTGTATCTTATTCCCTCGTCTTTCTCTGTCTGAAATGCCTTCTCAATTGTTTTCTGGTTTCAAGAATATTTGCTCAGCGTGTTGTGTACCTTTATTGATGGATAGAGCTTTTTAGGCAGAGCATGGAGATTTTTTGTGAGACCCCAATATTTCTTTCACAGATGACACTTCCCTGTCATCGTTTTCTCAGCTAGCAGTGGACTATCGCCCTCTGTCCAATTGCCTCTCTGTTATATATATCTCCTTGACACAAGAAATTCTTAGTATATGATTGGTTTCATATTGTTAACGCTAAAATGGATCCTTAATCTCCAAGTGCCGTTTTAAGTTAATTGGCAGCATTTGAACTGTTGCCTGTATAAAAATGCTGCTTGGGCCTGCTAACTGAACGGGTTTGATACATTCTGTCAATTTGGGCACCTGCAAACTGCTTACCCACAGACATTTGTTCTTCTGTTTCATCACCGAAAAACACCTTACCTTGTCAAAGGTCATCATGGTATTGCCCAAAATTTTGCAAGTTCGCCGTTTTTACGGACCAATAGACTGATATGCACACGGATACCTCCACCTCGATAATAATAGTCTGATCAAAAATTCCTGATGAAGATTTTTTTAAAACTCTTATTTCAAAATCAGACAGCTGTCGATTCTTCTCCATATTCCTGTATTCTTTCCTTATTCTTGGGGATTCTGCTTCCCAGGTCTTTGGTTGATAAAGGTCCCTGTCAGAGAGCAGATCTTTCTGCTGCCAGGCTGGACTTGTTGGCGGCTTGCTGCTCTTTGCCGCTCTGGCCAACTGTTCAAAATGTTTGATATTTGTACCCCAAAAGATTGGATTGTTTCATTGGTTTTAATATTTTAAAAACACTAAATACAAACTTGATTAGCATTTGGCCTCTTGGCACATTATTTAAACTGATTGGCTGAATTTGAATTTGAATTTGTCTGATAGCAACCCAGATACTGCTAGCTGTTTGACCAAATATTACATTTTTAATTTTTCCAGTACTCTGGCCAGCCTTTCAACTCTCTTGAAGGTATAGTACACTTAACAATTCATAACACTGTCCACCCTATCTAACCCTCTGATTATCTTATATAGATAAATTCAGACAGCTCTCATCCTTCTTCTCTCGAATGAAAACAGCGACAACGGCGTCAGACTTTCCTTATAAGACCTTCTCTCAAAATCAGGCAACATTCTTGTGAATCTCTTTTGATCCCTTTCCAAACGTTCCACGTCCTTCCTGTAATGCAGCAAGCAGAAATATACAGTACTCCAAGTGCGGCCACATCGGAGTTTTGTGCACCTGCAGTATGATCATGTGGCTCCAAAATTCTATCCCTCTTCCAATAAAAGCTAACATACTTTACGCCTTCTTAACAAGCCTACTAAACAGATTGGCAACATTGAGTGATCTACGTACATTGACACCGAGATCTCTCTGCTCATGGACACTGCCAAGAATCTGACCATTGGCCCAGTACTCTTTATTCATTTTGCTACTTCCAAAATTAATCACCTCACACTCTTGCACATTTAACTGAAGTTGCCACCTCTCAGCCCAGCTTATTAGCAACCCTATGTCCCTCTGTAACCTGCAACATCCTTCAGCACTATCCACACTTCACCAAACTTCGTATCATCATTAAATTTACTAACACATCACTTTATGCCCTCATCTAGGTAATTTATTAAAATGACAAACAGCAGTAATTCCAAAAGGTTCCTCTGTAGGAACTACAGTTTTTATTGCAGTCTGTGAAAACACAAAACATTACTTTTGTGCCTCTGCCATTTTTGATTTTTTCATCATTATCTTGTCAGTTTCATCCTGCAAAGAGCCATCACTTAGTGTCACTCTGCGATTCTTTTTTATGTACTAGTGAAAGCTACTGGTATCAGTATTTATCTTTCCGTTCATTTCCTGTCATAGCTTCTTTTAATGTTGTGTGTTAACCCTTTGCTGATTTCTTTTTGTTTGTTTTCATTAATTCACAGGAAGAGGGCATTGCTGCGTAGGCCGGTATTTATTGCCCATGCTTGATTTCCCAGAGGGCAGTTAGGAGTTATCTACATTGATGTGGGTCTGGAGTCACATATCGGCCAGACCAGCGAAGGATGGCAGTTTCCTTCCCCATAGGACATTAGTGAAACAGGTGAGCTTCTCCTGACAATGTATTCATGTTCACCATCAGTTTGTTAATCCCAAATTTGAATTCAAATTCCACCATCTGCCATCGCAAGATTCGAATCCAGCTCCCCAGAACATTATCTGGGTCTCTGGATGAGCAGTTCAGCTGTAATGCACTAGGCCACCGCCTTACCCAATCCCCGGAGCACGACTAACTTGTGCAGTATTATTTGCCCTAGTTTTTGCCCTCATGCTGTCATTGAATTCCTTATCTAGACATGGATAAATTTTCTCTGTCATGCAATTCCTCTTCTCTCACAAATATACTTTACTTGAGACGTATTTAGTATCCCCTTAAGTATTTGCCAAAATTCTTCATCTGTCCTGCCTTTGACTCTTCCGACCCCACCAACACCTTCCTTAGGCCACTGTAAGTATTATTACCCAACACTAAGGCTCTCGTACGTGACTCTGTTCTCACCAGTATGTTGTGGTCATTCTTTCCAAGAGGATCCTTTCCTGAAAGATCGTTTTTCATTCCTTGCTTATATCAAATCTAAAGTACCGTGCTCTCTGGTTGGCTCCATGACATGTGTTCTTAGAAACAATCCTTCATATTCTCTATGTTTTGTACTTGGAGCCTACCCTTTGCCAAGTTGATTAATTGATTCAATATGCACGTTTATCGCACCGTTGTTACCTTGTCACGAACCCTCATTATTTCCAACCTCAGAAGTACTTTGGGGAGACGGTGGCTGAAAATTACTCTTCCAAAGAGGTTTCTTCAGTTTCTTTTTATTTGCACCTGGACTGATTTTAATGTGTTCCTTCGTGCCAATATCATTTCTTAATATAGCCTTGATATCATCCTTAACCAATCCATCAATTCCACCTCCTTTACCTTCATGTCTATCCTTTGGGAATACGGAGTACCCATGGACAGTTCACTGTCCAGTCCTGATCTTCCTGTACCCATGTTACAATCATCCTTACCAGGCCATACCCATTTATCTCAGTACCTACTGCCAGCTCATCAATTTTATTCCAAATACTGTGTCCTTTTAGGCCTAAGGATTTTCAACAAGTTTTTTGCGAATTATTTTTCCCCGTTAATTGTTTCTTGAGTACGAGCATCCTGATCTCACACATCTCACTCCTTCACGAATCCCATCTTCATTTGTTAATCGCTGACATACATCTCTCTCATTTATTCCAATCTCCAACTCACATTTTGGACTGATTTGATTCCTTCTCGCAGCATGGTTATGAGACTGGCCGTGCCTGATGTGCTATTCATCTCTATCTTCTGCTCAATTTCAGACCTGCTGCTTTGTTTCACAGCCTCCTGGTTTATTAGTTTAAATCCACCCAATTTGCACGAGAAAACCTCCCCACTGGATGTTGATGCTCATCCAGTTAAGATGCAATCTCTCCATTTCTTAAAGCCTCCACCTGTCCTGGAAGAGGGCCCAATGATCCAGAAATCTGAAACCGTCGCCCCTGAACTAGCTCTTTTACCTTATTTTAATCGTTACCTAATCCTTACCTCTTTTATACGAGGTATTGGGTATAATTCAGACATTACAGAGAATTTTTTTTGTCTCTCTCTCTTTCTCTCTCTCATACACACACACACACACATTCACTCACACGCACACCGTTCATTACTTTGAAGAAGAATACCTGGAACCTTATAAATAATCAGAATGATAAGTGGAATGAAGAAATTAGTTAAAGGTACGATGCGAGAAATTAGAGTAATGAAATTACTCCTGATTGATCAGAACAGACGAAGATGTGAACTTATTGCAGTAATCAAAATTATGGAAAAAAAGGTAAAATAAGAATACTTCGTTTCTCTTAGCTGGCATTACAGCATCACAGTTTCAAGATCGTCGGCACAAGACCTTGCAGTGAGATAAGGCAAAAGCTATTTATTGAGAGAGTTGTTAGGATTTGGAATGCCCTACCTGGGAGATTTGTGAATGAAGACTCAAGAGGGAGCTGGATATATATTTCTACGTTCCGAAATTAAAGGGCAACAGTGATAGAGGTGGCAAATGGAAGGATTTGGGAGACACTTCACAAGCTGATGCATACACAGTGGCCAAATAGCCTCCTTGTGTACATTAAAGTTCTGTACTCTATCATGTACAAATGCAAGTCAAAGCCAGTATCAAATTATTTCCAGCTGTAAATGTTGGCAAATATCTGATCATTTTGCTGCAGCATAACCATTTATAATGCAAGTATTGCAAGTTCAGCTTGATGATGAAGTCTAATTAGTACTCAGTACACGAATACTTTAAATTTTCTATCCCAACACATAAAACAAATATTTCCTTTGCTTTGCCACAAAACTCTTTCGAAAATGTCTGACTGTTCACTCACACGGATATATGTGCTTCATTCTTTTTCACATTTCACATTAATACCATTCATTCTGAAAATTGCAAGGTTTCAAATTGTTGTTCACTTCAATTTAATAACACAAATCATTTATTTAATCTAATATTCTCCGTTCATATTGAATTATTGTCATTTTTAAATTGTTGGAAAAGAACTGAAGCTCGCACATTTAGTGAGAAATTAAACTGATCGATTATGTATAAATATGTAAGAAAACAATTTCTATATGACTGTTCAATCGTTTTCTCACTCGAAAAATACAATCATTCAGACGCTAACGACTTTCCAAATGTTGGAGCAACGATGTATTCATTTGAATACTGACAATGAGTATGTAATTGTAGCGAGTTTTGAGAAGATTTGCAGCTCACGTTGAAGTTTTGGATGTAGGCTTCTTCGCTGAGCTGGGAGGATCATTTCGAGATGTTTTACCATCTTCATCTTCAGTGGGCCTCAGGGGAACCAAGGCTTAAAATTCCTGCTTTCTATTTATATGTTTGAGTTTCTTTGGGTTGGTGATGTCATTTCCTGTGGTGATGTTATTTCCTGTGGTGAAGTCACATCCTGCTCCTTTTCGATAGTTGAGGTCGAACTCGGTGTTTTTGTTGATAGAGTTCAGGTTGAAATGCCATGCTTCGAGGAATTCTCGTGCGTCCCTCGATTTGGTTTGTCCTAGGATGGATGTGTTGTCCCAGTTGAAGTGGTGTCCTTCCTCATCCGTATGTGAGAATACTCGAGAGAGGATGATATATTTTTGTGGTTACTTGATGTTCATGTATGCAAAAGCATGTAATTGTGATCAGCACTATAGTCAGATAACATGTTCTTTTTTCGGTATTAAATAAAACATACAATCTTTATTTTGTATCATAAACTGTTGGCAAGAAAGTATATTTTAGTTCCATAAATATAACATCAACCTAATTGTTTTCAGAGGTGATGCAATTATTGTTTGGTTGAATAATGATATTTCACATTTTTGTGAATCACAATTCACGAACATACCAAATATCTGATTTCTTCAGATCAGATTGCAATCATAACCTACATTGAAAAAAGACTTTAAAAGATTTGAATTCAGTCACAGCTGCCTGTGATACTGTGTAAGACATTTGTCTGCTCTTCAATGAATCCAGAGAGCTTCCACCTGGGTCACGGCAGTCATTCAAACATTATTTCACAACAAATTATTTCGACTCCATCTTCTGTCTGAGCCTTGACTGGGGGCAGATGAATTGACATGGAGTGTCAGAATCACGTCGCACAAGTTAATTAAGGTGATGATATCTTGCCTGCTTCCCAGACTCCGAGCATCTGCTATCTCGACCAGACACTGGGTAAAGATGTTAACACGGTGACAGTATTCTGCAGCACATTGTGTCTCTCAAAGAAAGCTCCAAAACCGTGTCCAATAAATGTCACCTTCACATTCACCAGTATACAAATAAAATTGTACATCTCTGTTGATGGACAAAAATTAATACATGGGTCAACCATCAAAATCTATCTGAAGAACACAGCAGCAAATGACAAGTCCAGAATCACCTTAATAACAGAACTTGACGGATTCTGTCTGGTGTAGGTCATCACACACATATTGTACTGGTACTCAGGAGATTGTAAGAATGCATCCCAGAATGGACGTCTTGGCCTAACGCCCCGACAGAGCGTCCTGATCTTACACACATCACTTCCTCACACATTCAACAATTGAAAAGAATCCACATGCTGAGTGAAACATAGAACAGAACAGTGCAGACCCTTTGGCCTTGACGTCCTGCCGACTCTTTATCCTACTCTAACATCAGATTAACCTACATACCCTTCATTATGCTATCATTCAATTGCCTATCCAATGGTCTCTTAATATATCCCCAATGCAGCTGACTCTAGTACAGTTGCCAGCAGTACATTCCAACCATCCACCATTCTCTGTGAAAGAAACCTACCTCTGACATCTCCATTCAACCTTCCTCCACTTACCTTTAGGTTTTTCTCCCTGATGATAGATATTTGCACCATGGGAAAAAGTATCTGGCTATCCACTCTATATTTGCCTCTCATCATATTATACACCTCTATCAAGTCATCTCTCATCCTCCTTTGAATTCATCAAATGCAACTTTCCAGAACAAAGTAATGGAGAAAGTAAGAACTGCAGA
This sequence comes from Chiloscyllium punctatum, assembly GCF_047496795.1. NCBI lineage: Eukaryota > Metazoa > Chordata > Chondrichthyes > Orectolobiformes > Hemiscylliidae > Chiloscyllium > Chiloscyllium punctatum. The sequence goes on along the minus strand of NC_092755.1, from coordinate 12,261,477 downwards.
TCCTGATGAACTGCTGATGCCCAAAGTTTTGACTCTCCTGTTCCTTAGATGCTGCCCCAATGGCTGTGCTTTGCCAGCGCCACACGTTTCGACTCTGATACCCAGAACCTGCAGTTCTCTCTTTCTCCATTACTTAGAGCTCTCCCCTCTGCACACTGAACATGGAATTAATCAGCAGAATCCCATTGCATGTGAAGCTGACTGTTTAGTTCTGGAAAGTTGCATTTGATGAATACATTTATTAAAAGAGAAATTACAATTCAACAAATATTCATTCATTCCCAGAGTTACAGTTTTGGTTCATGAATTTGGCAGCGTGAGAACAAACAATGAATGACTAAAGAACTCCGCGTTATAGAGTATTCTAGGTTTTATATTCCAGGCTGGATGTCGTTTACCTTAATGCTGGGAATATCGGATAAACAGATGTGATAACAGAATGAGGTGAAGTGGGGAAGTGTGACATTTTTGCCATCACAGAGATGTGTTTGAGGGAGGTCAGAGCTGACAACTCAATATCCAATGAGACAAGATCTAAAGGCAAGTCAGTAGAGGTGGTAAAAGAGGAAGTGGGGTTGCATTACTAATTGTGGAGTTAGTTACTGCAGTAAGAATGATCTAATGAGGCTTGGAGGTTAGAGCTCAGGATCAAAACCATGAAGACACACCGCTGGGGATATATTATAGACTCCCAAACATAAGAAAGTACAGGAGCATTTATAGAACCAATTTACTGAGATGTGCTGATACAACAATAGGATCATTATATTCAGGCATTTCAATTCCAAACATTCATTCGGACAGTGATAACATTTTTAAGATGGGACAGATGCCTTGAAATTTATTCATGGGAGCTTGTTATGTCAACGTGTAGCAGATACAACAATGGGCGGGGCTGTGCTGGGCCTCACCGTGGGGAACGAAGCCAGTCAGATGTTGCAGGCAGTTGGGTTGAGCATGAAAGGACCAGTGACCGCGACTCCTATGTCTTGAGTTTGCGAAGGAAAAGACCCAAAAATGTTTGAAAAATAAAAGCTTTTTGCATTTGGGAGACCGATTTTATGGAAAAATATGACAGGATCTGGCCAAAGTGCAGATGCTTCTAGGTGCAACTGTAGCAGAACAGCGTGGGGCGCGAGTTAGGGGGTCACTTGAGCAAAATGTAATTGATGACAGTGTCGGCCCAGCATGTTACACCGAAGATGAATTTTAGGAATACAAGCCCAGAGAACCTTGGGTGTCGACACATTTCCGAACAGAATTAAAAAGGAAAAAGAAGCTTAAAGCAGTTACAAAGTGAGCAGGTCAACGGGGTAGATTGTTTACTCAGCGGGTTGTGAGTCCTTTGAGAAGGTGACCAAGGAAGTGGATGAGTTTAAAGCAGTAGATGTGGTGTATATGGATTTTAGCAAGGCGTTCGATAAGGTACCCCATGGCAGGCTAATGCAAAAACTACGGAGGTATGGCATTGAGGGTGCATTAGAGATTTGGATAAGGAATTGGCTGGCTGGAAGGAGACAGAGGGTAGTAGTTGATGGTACAGGTTCATCTTGGAGCGCAGTTACTAGCGGTGTTCCACAAGGATCTGTTTTGGGACCATTGCTGTTTGTAATTTTTTTAATGACCTGGAGGAGGGGCTTGAAGGCTGGGTGAGCAAGTTTGCGGATGACACAAAAGTCGGTGGAGATGTGGACAGCGAAGAAGGATGTGGCAGGTTACAGCGGGATATAGATAAGTTGCAGAGCTGGGCAGTAAGGGGGCAAATGGAATTCAATGTAGCTAAGTGTGAAGTCATTCACTTTGGTAGGAGTAACAAGAAGATGGATTACTGGGCAAATGGTAGACTACTTGGTAGTGTGGATGAGCAGAGGGATCTTGGTGTCCATGTACACAGATCTTTGAAAGTTGCCATTCAGGTAAATAGTGCTGTCAAGAAGGCATATGGTGTACTGGGCTTTATTGGTAGAGGAATTGAGTTCCGGAGTCCTGAGGTCATGTTGCAGTTGTATAAGACTCTGGTGCGGCCTCATCTGGTGTATTGTGTGCAGTTTTGGTCGCCATATTATAGGAAGGATGTGGAGGCATTGGAACAAGTGCAGAGGAGGTTTACCAGGATGTTGCCTGGCATGGTAGGAAGGTCGTATGAGGAAAAGCTGAGGCACCTGGGGCTTTTCTCATTGGAGAAAAGAAGGTTTAGGGGAGATTTGATAGAGGTGCACAAGAAGATTAGAGGTTTAGATAGGGTTGACAGTGAGAACCTTTTTCTGCTAATGAGGTCAGCTGTTACCAGGGGACACAGATTTAAATAAGGGGTGGTAGGTATAGGACAGATGTTAGGGGTAGATGTTTTACTCAGCGCGTTGTGAGTTAATGGAATGCCCTGCCAGTAGCAGTGGTGGACTCTCCCTCTTTATGGTCATTTAAGCGGGCATTGTAAAAGCATATGGAGGTTATTGGGCTAGTGTAGGTTAGGTAGGCTTCGGTCGGCGCAACATCGAGTGCCGAAGGGCCTGTACTGCGCTGTATTTTTTTCGATGTTTCTTTGTTTCTATGGAGGTCCCAAAAGAATATAGAAAGTGTAGGGCAAAGCTTAAAAAGTCAGTAGAAGAGCAGAAGTGGTGGCGGGGAGTTAAAACATTCTAGGGTAGAGATTAGCAAGAATTCAAAGACATTTTTTAGGGTTATTAAGGGGAAGAGGATAACACGGGAGAGAATGGGGAGTTTTCGAGACCAAGGGGGCAGCCTGTGCACGGAGCCAGAGAATATGTGAAACACTGACTTTCTTCCGATCTTCAGTTTGAAGAAGGAGTTCCTGGATTCAAGGAGAGTGACCGTGTGATCCTTGAGTGAACTGATACAGAGGCTGACAATGATTTGGAGGTTTTTTCGGAATAGAGAGAATGCAAATGCACAGACCAGGATGAGCTGTATCTTAGGCTGACGTGAGGAGATTACAGTCTCTTAACTTTTCATTTTTGTTTTGCCTCTGGCCACAGAGAAGGTGTGTTAGGACAGGATAACATCTAATATTGATGCAACTTTCAAACAGAGTGCTAGAAATACCGCATGGGTTTTTAGACCACCAAGTCTCACATCAGTGAGAGGGAAATCATTTTCGAAAAATCTTCGGGCTGTTGAGGCTGGCTCATTAAATATCTTTAGGATTGAGGCAGACTGATTTTCATACAAGGTTTATGGGGAAAATATAGACAAGTGGAATGGGGGATTATCAAAATCGATCTCAACGAATTGAGTGGAAAAGCAGACTCAGTGAGCAGATAGGCATACTGTTGTCCCTATGTCGAATTGTATCATTTTTACAATAGCCTTGTATTCACTGTAACATCAACCTCTCTCGCTGTGGAATAAGACACAGTTTGGAATGCAGTCGATGGATTCAAGGAATTAATAAATGCAGTACTCTTAGACAGAAAGGACCAAGGGACTGTGACAACGCAGATTGGCTGTCGGGGTGAAGATTAGCATCAGCGCAGTTAGCACAACCTGAAGGACAATCTCAGGAAGACATCTTCCAAGGCCAATCAGTGATCTTGGATGGATAGCAGGTAGTCAGTTGCCAGGTGTCAAGGAGTGCTTAATGCCCAAGTGCTACATCACTGCAGTGTCTCCCTCCTTCCCAAACCAAAACTAAATGTGAAGGGGTAGAGAGACATGCGGTTGGTAGCAGAGTCAGTAGTAATGTTTGGCTCAAGAGGTTTTGGACAGCAGCAGCTCAGCGAAAACTACAGGCAAGCTCAAATAAATTCCTTTCAACTTTAGTCTTGCCGCAATGGAGATGGCATTTAGGACTGTTGAACGTTCCTCCTACGGGATGTGGGAGCTCAGGGAAATTCCCACAGTCCCTGGTAACTACACGTGTGGAAAATGCACCCAGCTGCAACTCCTGGGAGACCGTGTTCGGCAGCTGGAGCTGGATGCACTCAGGATCATCTGAGATATTGAGAACTTCATAGATAAGAGCTTTCGTGTTGTGGTCAAACCCAAGACTCGCCCCAATCATGTTTCTGTAATGACTATAATATCCCAGTCCCGCGTTAAGATCCATTCTATGAGTACATCAGGCTTACCTCTCTGTCCTGTTGCATGTAAATAAGGGCAATTTAATCCAACAGGAGTCCTTGCTCCCTGTTGTGTTCAAGACAGAGAGGAAGTTGGCGACCACCTGGAATGGCGAACGGAGTAGGCAGAGAATGCAGGAATCCCCTGTGGCAATTCCCCAGGAAAACAAGTACACCGTTTTGGATACTGTTCAGGGGAAATACATTGCAGGGGAAAGCAGCAGTAGCCAGGTTGGTGGCACTACCATTGACTCTGGGGCACAGTGGGAAAGGGTAACAGTTAACAGTACATTAGAGATAGGAGAGTCGATTGTTAGAGGGACAGATTGGAGATTCTGTAGCCTCAAATGGGAATCCAGAATGTTGAGTTACCGCCCAGGTGCCAGGGTCCAGGATGTCTCCGAGCGGCTGCAGAACATTCTCAAGGGGGAGGGGGAGCAGCCAGAAATCATTATGCACGTTGGCACAAATGACACGGGTAGATGTAGGAATGAGGTCGTACAGAGTGATTAGTGAGAGCTGGGAGAAAAGTTAAAAACCAGGACATTGACGGTGGTAATCTCCTGATTACTTCCATTGTCGTGAGTTAATGAAAGTAAGGACAGGAGGATACGGCAGATAAATAAGTAACGAAAGAATTGGTGCGGGGGTGGGGGGGGCAGAGAGATTCAGATTTTTACATTGTTGTCTTTTCTGTGACAGAGTTGACCTGATCAGGAGGGACAGGTGGTGCATGCACTGGGAAGGGGACCAGTATCTTGTTGGCGAATTTTGTTCATGCTACAAGGGAGGATTTAAACAATATTGGCGAGGAGCAATACCGTCATGATCAGGGAGGCAAGAACAAGGCTGGTAGGAGATACAGTAATCAGAAACAATAAAGTGAAGAGACAGGTCAGGCTGGAACATGATAAGGAGTAAGAAATGCCTGTTGGATTAAACTACTTTTATTTCTGTGCAAGAGGGTTGGCAGGTAAGACCAATAAACTAATGCCGTGGATAGGAACATGGGATTGGGATAATGTAGCCTTTATAGAAACATGGCTAAGCGAGGGTCAGGACTGGCAGCTTCACGCATCAGGGATCAGGTGCTTTAGGCGGGACAGGGATGGTGGAAGGAGGGGAGGAGGAGTTGAATTTCTGATAAAGGGATTATCACAGCAGTGATCAGAGATAAAATAACTGACCAATCATCCAGTGAGGCTTCGCGGGTGGAGCTAAGAAGTAGGAAGTGGATGATGATGTCACCGGGGTTGTACTATAGGCCTCCAAATAGTCAACGTGAATTTGAGGAACAAATATGCAGGGAGAAGGGAGACATGCAGGATCAATATGGTTGTCATAAGTGTGGATTTTAATTTTTGTAACAGACTGAGACTGCCAGAGCGTGAAGGGATTTGATGGAGTGGAATCCGATAAGTGAATTCAGGAAAGTTTCCTCCAGCAGTATGTAGAGGGTTCTACTTGGGAAGGGGCAAAACTCGAACAACTCTTGGGAAACAGAGCAGGACAGGTGACTGAGGTTACAGTGGGGGAACACTTTGGGACCAGTGACCATCGTCCTATTAATTTTCAAATTGCTATGGAGAGGGGCAAAACTGGTCCACAGGATCAAGTTCTAAATTGGGACAAGGGGAATGTTGATGGGATTGGACAGGATCTTGCAGGGGTCGACTGGAGTAATTTGTTTGCAAGTAAATGGCCCGCTGGCTAGTGGGAAGCCTTTAAATGTGAGATAGCTAGAGTTCAAGGTCTATATGTTCCTGTGACGGTGAAGGGCAAGGTTGGCAGGAATGGGGAACCCAGGATGACAAGAGATATTTAGGCATTGACTGGAAAAAGAGGGATGCGTGGCTCAGGTACAGGCAACTGGGATCAAGGGAGTCCCGGCGCACAATAAGGGAAATAGGAGTTTACCTTTGATGGAAATCAGGAGGGCGAAAAAGTGGATATGAAAGAACATTGGCTGAGAAGTTTAGGATGAATCCAAAGAGGCATTTTAAGAATATGTGAGAAGTCTGGTTGAATTTATAACACAGATGGCAAGCTGGAAGATTAAGTCCAATCCCAAGATCCTGTGCTTAAACAAAGTACAACAGGATGAGGCAGTAATTTTTCAAAGTGCACAGCAAAATTATATATATTAGTGAAAAGGAACGACTGTAGGAAAATGAGTAATCTGCCATTTGTGTCTCAGGAAATAAGGGAGTCTATCAAATTAAAATAGAAGGCATACAAATTGGCAAAGACCAAGGAGAAACGAGGAGATTAGAAAAAACATTAAAGATCAACAAAAGCTTGATGGGATTTTGACTGGGTGCACAAATGAGTAGCTATCCCCAGGGCAAGAACAGCTGTTTACACTGCTCGACGAAACCTATTGCATGGGGAACATATGGCCGATTTAATTGTTGAAGTACTTATCTGAAGAAGTCTGTCAGCAGAGAGATGAACCTGATAAAGTTAAAAATTACATCGTGCTTGGAAAGCTAGTGCTTCCTAATAAACCTGTTGAACTATAACCTAGTGTCGTGTGATTTTTAACTTTGTCCACCCCATTCCAACACCGGCTCCTCCACATGAGAATCCTGACAGACAACCCCACCGAAACTGAAGCACCTGTCCAGTACTTGACTGAGCCACGGAGGTGTTGGGGAGGGGTGTGTTGTTTAAACACAAAGTGCTGAATTGAACTAGACTTTTTAAACTGCCGTTGCCACAGAGATAATCCTGACAACCAGCCTCCATTCAAAGCCACAAAGCACTCTAACATGGACTTGGCTGTGTCTCAGTACTTTTCCAGTCACACTGAGATTTGAAATATTCACCCACGGACAGAATGCACACCTTTCCTTCCAGATGAAAAGGCCAATGATATTCAGATCGGCACGGATCAAGTAACCATCAGATCTGAATATGAAGTTCAATTTGAATTTCTCAACTGCAAATCCCCCCTTTCCGTACCCTACAACAGAGAAAACAAGTCACAATTGTTAATACAGGATGGAACTTTATAAGACAATGATAGTATTAAATTGTAGTTTCTTGTTCCCCCAAAGCTTTAAATCTCAGTCTCACAATTTCTCTCTCTTGTTAACTGTAATCCAAACCAATCTCGTCCCTCCTTTCCTCCACACCCAGTTCTCACAATCTCTCTCCTCGCCTTGAATTCAGTTTCCGAGCTGCTGTCTGCAGACTAAGAACCAAATCAATGAGTTTGAGTTGGAGCCTCCAGGGTGTTGGTGAATCCTTCCCCCATCTCCCAGAACCCCCATTCTCTGATGAGAACCATTCTGCACACACTGGCCAAATCATATCTATTTGAACTAAAATAAACCAAATGAGAACTCTAATTGGAGGCCCATCCTTGTCATTTTCCATAACAATCCTGACTATTCATAAGAGTTCTGACAACTTGCTGCAAAATGCTCCCCCATTGATACTTTGACCACTCGTCAGGACACCATACAAAGGGCTATTCCCCTGGGTCTTGTCCTCAGAAGAAAGAAGGAAGGGAGCTGCTAATGACAGATTAATCCCACACATCCACAGCCTCCCTCCCTGGCACTGACCCGCCCTGCACATACGCCAACAACTGGCCAGCACTGCGCCCATGCACTGATCTCCCTTCCGACGGAACATGCTCTCGATCACACAGGAGCTTGGAGTATTGAGATCAGCTGCTGCCCAATAGAGTGGAAGGGCCGGGGCTGCAGGACGGAAAATAATAGGATTGTAAACAATGACTGAATTTGGAGGACACTGGGGGATGGACAGGTCAGTGAGGAACAGGATCAGTGCAGCAGCAGGAGGGGATACTGTACAAACTGAGTAATGGGAGAGTCTGACAGGAGAGAAACTACAGGAAGGTTCTGTTTGGAGACTCAGGCAGCGACAGCTGGGAGACAGTATGGCCTGGTGGCTTGGGAATGTTTTCTAATCATCCTCTTCAAAGCCGTAGTTACCAAAACCTGAACCCGATCCTCTTGGTCCAGTGGAAATGACACTACCACCATTTCATGGTGGGCTAGTGGAAAGAAAGGAAGATTTTCTCATACTCACTCACATGGAAACTCCATGAGATCTTCGTACTTCCTGTCTACGGTGGGGATGGAGGAGACAGAGCAGGTGGGAGGGGGTAGGGATATAGGGACTGCCTTTCAAAAGGAACTCACCTGTGTTGGTGTTATTAACAAGACTCAATACGCAGTCACAAACACAAACTGGTGGACGTGAACTTTACCCAGAATATTAACACCCACAACTGGGCAACACAGACCGCAATGTACAAAGTTAAGTCCTGGATATCAATAACAGCCTTGTGCGTGGGAAATCATGTCTCATGAACTGGACTGAGTTTACTGAAGAAGTAACAAAGCGGATTGATGAGGGCAGAGCGGTGAACATGATCTTCATGGACTTCAGTAAGGCGTTCGACAAGGATCCTCATGGGAGATTTGTTCGCAAGGTTAGATCTCATGGAATACTAAGAGAACTAACCATTTGAATATAGAACTGGCTCAAAGGTCGAAGACAGAGAGTGGTGGTGGAGTGATGCTTTTCAGGCTGGAGGCCTGTGACCAATGGAATGTCACAAAGACCGGTGCTGAATCCACTACTGTTTGCCATTTATATCAATGTGAACATAAGATGTATTGTTAGCATGTTTGTAGATGACACCAAAATTGGCAGTGTAGTGGACAGTGAAAAAGATTACCTCAGAGTACAACGGGATCTGGATCGGATAGTGAAGAAGGCAGTTGGTATGCTTTCCTTTATTGGTCAGAGAATTTAGTATAAGGGTTGGGATGTCATATTGTGGCTGTACAGGACATTGATTAGGCAACTTTTGAAATATTCCATGCAATTCTGGTCTCCTTCCTATCAGAAGGATGTTCTCAAACTTGAAAGGGGTCAGAAAAGGAGTACAAGGATGTTGCCAGCGTTGGATAGGCTGTTTTCCCTGCAGCGTCGGAGGCTGAGGGGTGACCTTCTAGAGATTTATAAAATCAGCCGGTCATGGGTGGGGTAAATAGACAAAGTCCTTTCCCTGTGGTTGGGGTATACAGAACTAGGGGAGAGTGAGGGGAGAGTAGGCAGAGAGGGTGGGCTGAGGGTGGGGGGCAAGAGAGGATGTGGGGATTGAGAGGGGTGGCAGAGGTGACGACAGAGATGGGGGCAGGGGAGGACAGGCAGAGGCAGGGGAGGACAGGCAGAGGCAGGGGAGTGGAACAGAGGGGGAGGGAAACAGAGAGGGGGGAACAGAGAGTTATTTTATCGATCCACAACTCAACCCTGTTCCTTTTTTCTCCTCCTCACTTTCAATCCGTCTGAAGAGCTCAGAACTGCATAGTTCCTGGAAAGTAGAGTTTCAGGGAGACTGGACGCTGAAGACTGCATTTGGGACGCTGACCTTTATTGGTCTGTGCACTCATTAATAAAGGGACCTGGGTTCGATTCCACTCTGTGTCGTGTTTGCACATTCTCCCTGTGTATTTGCACGGGCATCCTCTGGGCGCTCCTCAAAAAATCCAAAGACGTGCAGGTTAGGTGGATTAACTGTGGGTAATGCTGGGTTATATGTTTCAGGTGGGATGCGATTCCGATGGTTGGTCAGGTCTTATGGGCTAAATGGGCTACTTCCACACTGTATGGATTCTGTCACTGAGTATAAGAGCTAGGAGGTCACGTTGTGGCTGTACAGGGCATTGGTGAGGCCAGTTTTAGAATACTACATTCAATTCTAGTCGCCCTGATTTCAGGAAGATAGGACTCAGCCCTATAATAACAATTTCCTGGGAAGTGTTGACGAACAAATACACTGTGCAGAGTGGTTTGATAGTTCCTTGAAAGTGGGGCTGAAGGTAGACAGGTCAGTGAAGGTGCTGTTTGCTATGCTATCTGTTATTGGGCAGTGCATTAAGTATAGGAGTTGGGAGATCATGGTTCGGTTGTACAGTTTATCGTCTCAGCCACTTTTGGAATGCCCAGACTGCTTTACATTCTAGTCTCCCTGCTATAGGAAAGATGTTGGGAAACCTGAAAAAGTTCAGAAAAGATTTATAAGGGTGCTGCCAGTATTGAAACATGTGAACCATAAGGAGAGACTGAGGACATTTTGCCTGGAGTAGTGGACGCTGTGGGATGGCATTATACAACGTCTTCAAAACTGCAATGTTTCCTGCAACTGTCACCATTTCAGATGTTGCCAGATCTGCTGAGGATCTCCAGCAATGTTTTTGGTTTTTATTGCAGATTTCCACGATTTTGCTGAGGCACTTAGAGTCATAGATATTTTAAAGGCTTCATATTTTGTTGACTCTCACCCCTGGGATGGGAGGACTGATGGATGAAGAGGACTCAATCTTCGTTTAATTCTCCTTTCCTTTGTCTTTCTGAGCTGTTGCCTGCATCACGAATACTCTATCGCCCATTCCCTGACATGACTCTGGGCCATCTTAGCAGTTTCCCAGTAGCGCAGATGGACACACTTCCTATACACAGAGCCGTCAGGGACACTGGAAGCGTCCCTTATTTTCCACATTGTACAAGAGGAGCACACCACGGGTCTGAGGGTTCCTGTCTCAATGTCTCACTAGATTCAGCTAGTTACTCTCATTAAGAGAATTTAAAAGAGTTTTCAACCATCCTTCACTTCAAACATGTCCATTATAATCAATAGCCCCAATCTTTACTTAAGCTGATGTATTATACTTTAAAAACTGTTAACAAATACTCCGCAGTATCGCTTACAAATTGGCTGTTCCCATTGGGACCATGCGAAATTCTGAATGGCCTGAACTAAAACTGAGTTTCAGCTTCACCTTCTCCCTGTCTCATCTCTCTCTGTTTTCACCCAACTCTAAAACACTCTCATTGAGCCAAGCAGCACTCAATGCAGCCCTGTCATTTTCATTGTCTGCTCACACCTACACTGCCCTCAGCCTCCTGTACTGTTCCAATGCATCGCAATGGGAGCTCAGGAACAGCATCTCATCTTTCAATTCAGCCATTTGTAACCCCAGCGTCAACATGGCCTTCAGCAATTTTAATGGGAAATTTACAGGGAATTGAAAATAAGGAGGTCACAGGTTAAAGTCATGAAGTGGTTGACTGGTTCTAAACATGACAGTTCCTGCAAAGAGTCGAAGTGTAGTTTGGATAAATCTATGTTCCCTCTCAGACCAATATCTCCTTCCCGGGCTGCACGGCCCAGAACAGAGCACATTTCTCATGGGTGATCCAACCATGAATTTGTACATCTTTCTGCTATTTGCTTGACAAAAATATGAGAGTCTGGAATAGGTTGGTTCTGGAAAAGCACAGCAATTCAGGCCACATCCGAGGAGCAGTAAAATCATCAGGAATAGAGACAGGGTGCCTGCAGGGTGGAGAGATAAATGAGAGGAGGGTGGGGGTGGGGAGAACGTAGGAAAGAGTATAATAGGTAAGTGGGGTGATGATGAAGGTGATGGGTCAGAGAGGAGGGTGGCGTGGATAGTTGGAAAGGAAGGTAGGCAGGTAGGACAAGTCATGAGGACAGTGCTGAGCTGGAAGTTTGGAACTGGGGTGAGGTGGGGGAAGGGAAATGAGGAAACTGGTGAAGTCTACATTGATGCCCTGGTGTTGAAGTGTCCAAAGGCAGAAGATGAAGCGTTCTTCCTCCAAGCGTCAGGTGGTGAGGGAGCGGCGGTGAAGGAGGCCGGGGACCTCCATGTCCCTGCTGAGTGGGAGGGGAGTTGAAATATTGGGCCACAGGACATTGTTTTTACCTACATATATGAGCTACTTTTCGACAGACAGAACAGACAAAACTTTCTCGTTCCACAGTTAAATGCCAATGATATTCACATCCTGATGACTCCGCTGACTGTAGAAACATACTTTTGAGATCCCGGTATCAATTATTCTCAATTAATATCTGATAAAAAAATTCACAAGACAAAGCTCACAGTCAGTGCAAGATGAATATTAAAGACAAATATTTCCCTGGTATGTGTCTGATGTGTAAATGCTCCTCTTCAAATCGCCCCGTCCCCACCCAGGAAGAGGACATGTCCATGCGCCTCACTGTACCTTGCCCCCAGTAAAGATGGCGGCTATAACCCAGGACCTATCATTGCCTGAGGGCCACAGACATTTTCCCATTTGCTGCAAACGTGGGAGCAGGAGTTTCTAATTCAGGACTAGCGACCTGTACAGAGTGTAATTAAACCCCTCCCAGTCTAAACTGATACATTTCATTCAGTTTCCGCTGCCACTCCCCCTTTCCCGTTTCCACCTCCTTCACACACCAAGGGTCATTTCGGTACCTGTGACCCTTCCTTAGATCCGATTGTAGGAATTCTAAATTTTCCCACCTAACGTGTGGAAACAGGGCCATCGGCCCAACAAGCTCACACCCACCCTCCAATGATTATCCCACCCAAACCCATTCCCCGACCCTATTACTCTACATTTCCTCTGACTAATGCACCTAAACTATGCATCCCAGAACACTACGGGAAATGTAGCTTGGCCAATTTACTGAACCTGCATATCTTTGGACTGCAGGCGATAGGGGATAAAGAGTAAATAATAGGTTCAGATGGAGTGCAAAGAGAGACAGGAATATTTGGAAAGACAAAGGAGTGGATAATGATCTTGCTGGGAGGGTACATAGCTGTTAATGGAGGGGACAGGAACCTGTGTCTGGCAGCATCTCAGTGGAGGTGGTGGAAATGGTGGCTGATGATCTACGTTCTGCTGAAAAACAGACCCTGAGCTTCCAGTTGCCTGCTCTTTAACACACGAGCCTGTTCCCTGGCCAACATCTCTGTCTCAAGGTTACTGCAGTGTTCCAGTGAAACTTGATGCAAGCTGGCAGAACACTGCAGAACATACCAAATTGCCTCCTCTTTCAAGGATTCACAATTTCCCCTCCCATGTGGTCAACAATGCTCTCCAGTGTATCTCCTCCACTTCCTGCACATCTACTCTTGAACCCCACACCTCCAACGCAACAAGGATAGAACGCCCCAGTCCTCACCTTCCACCCAGATACAACACATCATCCTCTGCCAGTTCCACCACCTACAATCAGACCGCACCATCAGAGATATATTTCCCTTCCCACCCCTTTCAGCATTCCACAAAGACCATTTCCTCTGCGACTCCCTCATTAGATCCATGCTCCCCACCAACCCACCCTCCACTCCCAGCACCTTTGATAGCCAGTTCAAGAGGTGTAAAACCTGTGCCCACACCTTCCCCTCACGTCAATCCACGGCACCAAAGGATCCTCCCACATCCAGCAGAGATTTCCCTGCACATCCAGATACCTCACCTATTTAATCCTTTGCTCTCGATGTGGTCTCCTCTACATTGGGGAGTCAAGACGCCAACTTGATTCAGAGAACATTTCTGGAACACATGCACCAAACAACTCCACCACCCTGTGGCCGACCACTTCAACGCCCTCTCCCGCTCCACCAAGGACATGCAGGTTCTGGGCTGCCTCCATCGCCAAATCCCGAAGCCTGGAGGAATAACACCTTATCTTCAACCTTGGGACCCTTCAACCACACGGCATCAAGGTTTGCTCATCTCCCCTCCCCCCCACCTTATCTCAGATCCAACCCTCCAACTCGACACTGGCCTCTTGAACTGTCCCACCTGTCCATCTTCCTTCCCAATTATCCACTCCAACCTCTCATTATCTCCCATCTACATCTACCTATTGCCTTCCGAGTTCCCATCCCACCAACCCCACACACCCCTCTTATCTACCTCTCAGCCCTCTTACCTTTGGAGAGCTGATGAGTTAAGCAGCCTCCTTTCTGCATTAACAATTCTGTGAACATTTTATTCTGAGCCCTCTAAGGAAATATCAGGGCAGGGTTTGTAAAGAGGTCAGATTGAATGAGGGTCTCAGTGAACAAAAGTGAGACACAGATACAGAGAGGTTTTGGGATGGATTGAATCAAATGTTATCAATTTGCACGGCTGCCAACATTACAGCAGTTACAAATGGGAGTGCTCAAGTGAGTGGAATTAGAGCAGCAAATAAATCTTAAACATTTTTGCAGCTAAAGGGGATGCTGGGTAAAGATACCACAGTTAGTGCTTATTTCATTCCAGACACACCAGCCAGGGCACACACCCTTGCTGTGTCTACCATATTGATCTCTAAGATTTTTGTTCATTTGAAGTGTTTCATGTTTAGATAGTCCAGAGAAGACAGCTTCATTCTCCTCAATCTCTTCTGCCAAGGCAATGCTGCTGTTAGAATTCAAGTCACTATGGCGTACTACTGGCTGCTTCAAGGACTGGAACTGGCAATTGAGACTGAAAGGTTACTGTATAAAATATCTTCAATTGTATTGCCAGATTGCCAGACACATGAGGGGTTTAAGAAAAATAACTTAAATGATGGGCATTGAGTGTCAGAGCTCCTACTGTTGTGGGGACATTCTGTTTAGATACAATCTATTGGTAATTGTTAGAATTGACTTATCCTGGCTCCAGAGAAGTGCGCAGAGCATTATAACGGTCATCGAAGATGGTAACAAATTTCCCAGTGGTTACAAATCGTAAATGACAGAGGAGGCATGAGTTCTGCTGTTGAAGTGTATAAATTTATTCAAAATGGCTCCAATTTACTTTCACAAACAAGTGAGAGAAAAGCACATTACTGAGGTCTTTGCATTAGTCCAAATTTAGAAATTCAGGAGAGCTGAAGGGAGAGCTGGTGTTGGCAGTTGTAGTAATGATAGGGAAAAACTTGTTTCACAGAGAGAGAGTTCACAGATGGAAAACTCAGCTTTAACATCACATCAACTGCAGCGTCGTCCAATTCTGCAGGTCCTGATCCTTATCAGTAACATAAAAGGGCAAAGAAGCATTCCTAGCTCAGAGAAATCATTCCCATGTTAGACGGCTGGTCGAATATTTAACCGGTCATGTGATCTGGGAAGACACCAATGTAACGGGACCAGGGCGAAGCTGTGTAAATGTGAAGAAATTTACTTAACTCTCCCAGTGGGACACTCACTGACACAGTCACACTGGGGAGAGGCTGTTCACCTGCCTCACGTATGGGAAGGGATTTACTCGATCTTACAATCTGCTGAGGCACCAGAGGGGGCACAATGGATTTAGATCCTTCACCTGCTCCATGTGTGGGAAAGGATTCACTCAGTCCTCTGATCTGCTGAAACACCAGCGAGCTCACTCTGGAGAATGACCATTCACTTGCTCCCAGTGTGGGGAGAGATTCACTCAAATGCACCACCTGCTGAGACCCCAGTGAGCCCACACAGGGGGACAGGCCATTCAGATGGTCAGTGTGTGAGAGGGGATTCAGTGATTCATCCTGACCCCCAGAGACACCAGCGGGTTCACACTGGTTAGGAGCTGTTTCCCTCTCTGTGTGACAAGGGATTTGCTGAGACTCAACACGACTGAGAGCCCAGTGAGTGCTCACAGGGAAGTGGTCATACCCCTGCTCCGTGTGGTGTAGAGTTCACACATCACTGCAGGACTCTAATTCTGATGTTACTGTCCATCAGAGTCAGGAGTGGACCTTGTACATGATGACACTGTTGGAGTATTGATGTTGTTGTTGTTAACCACATTAACTGGGCTGGAGTTGACTGAATTTATATTGCCACATTCTGAACCTCAGGATGCCTCTCTGGGAAGTAGGTCACCACAAACAGCAATGTGACAAGGAGCAGGGTTCATCTGTATTGATTTAAATTGTGATCATAGCACTGCTGTCTCACAGCACCAGGTAAAAGGTTAGAGTCCAGCCTTGGTCAACGCCCTATGTGGGGTATCCACATTCTCCCCATAATAGTGTGGTCCCCTACATGTGCGCTGGTTTTCTCCCACAATTCAAAGATTTGCAGATTAGGTGGATCAATGGTCATAAATTGTCCACAGTGTTCAGAATTTGCAGACTAAGTGGATCAGCCATGGGAAATGCAGTGTTACAGGGATGGTTGGTGGGATTTGATGGACCAATGCTGTCCTTCCACACTGTAGGGATTATATTCTATGATTGAGGATAAAGAATATTCTCAGGGTCGCCTTGGAGGAGGAGCATGTGGTGCGTATCAACGCTCTCTATGCCATTAGATTGAGGTGGGCACCGCAGGGGATACAGTGCTTTATCTCCACCGCCACCGCCACCCCCTCACCCCCAACTCTCCTTTGATTTAGTCCCTTACCACCCTGTCACTTGTAATGGTTCGCTTTGCCCACTTGTAATGGGCTTTGTTTGTAAATATTCAACTGATGACACTGGTGTGCTACTGCTGGCGATTATATGTTAACAAAAAGCAAAATAATGGAATAGTGATGTTGATGGTGGGAAGGTTGCTCAGCTGTGTGAGATAACACTTCTGGGTAGGAGAAATGGGAGAAAAATGCTTCACAGCTCACAGAACGAGGACTGAAAGTAGTTAAATCAAACCAAAGGTTCAGAGAGGGAAGGAATATTTCCCTGGAGTTTGAATAACTGAAAAGTGATGGGGTCCGGGAGCAGACAGGATTTTGTTTAAAGGGCATTTTAAATTTTAAAAACTGTTATATGCTGATAGTTTCAATTCTTTAAGTTTTACTTATTGTGGAATAAACTTGTACTCTAAAAAAACAAATTCACAAACCTTGCGTTAAAGACAAATGTTAAATAAAATCCATCAAACTCTCCCTCACTGAAAACTGAGATGGAAGTGCAATCTCCTGCAGAATCCCTGCCCTGACTACTTCTTCCTACCCGGGCTCCATGGCTATATACATACCTGGGAGATAGCAGCAGGAGAAGACCGTTCGGCCTTTGAATCTGGCTCCACCATTCAATGGGAAACAGCTGACCATCCAGCTCAGTCTCCTGTTCCTGCTCTATTCCAATCCGCTTTCATGACTTTACCTTGAAGAACTATATTTCAGTCCTCCTTGGGCTTCACTGCCTTTTATACCAGTGATGTTGCTGTGTTACTGTGTGGGTGTAGGCTGGGTTAATGTGATGGTGCTGCCTCCTGGAGGACACACTCAGTGTCCCTCATCATCCTGCAGTAACATCAACCGGGTTTCAGCAAATAAAGATAGAAACCATTTCCACGATATGGGCATCGCTGGCTCAGCCACCATTTATATCCCATCACTAGTTACCCTTGAGAAGATGGTCGTGAGCTGCTGTCTTCAACCATTCGCCATCCATTTGGCGCAGAGAGACCCACAATGCTGTGAGGGAGAGTGTTGCAGGATTTGGCCCAGTGATTCTCCATCTTTGGTTCTTCAAATGCTGGTTAACTTAATCACAACCTGAACATGATGTTGAGATTTCAGTCTGCAAATCTTCACCATCTAGCATCCTGTATAAAGGAATATGCACAGATTAGAAATTCAGAACAGACTATTCTAGTTTCTCTGGAATATCGTTTCCCGCTTTCTTCTCTCAAAGCTGTAACCCTCGAGCCCACTTACTCTCTCCCACCGTTCTGACTCTGCTGCCCTTAATGTACACCTCCTCATTCTCATGGAGTTATGATAAACAGATCCATTCCACCACTTCCCGTCCCTGGTTAGACTCTGCACCCTTTCTGGGTTTACTTGCTTTCCCTTCAGTTGCTGCAAGTCAATGATGTAACAGCAGAATGAAATAAAAGGAAACAGAAAGGGAGGTGGCAGATCCTGGACAGAAGAGGAACTTTCAGTCTGGGAGAATGGGTCAGATCCTTCTTTGTTTCCCATTGGTCGATTCTCATCATTACAATGAATTGGGGATGGAGAGTGGTCCCACGTGAGTGTAGTTACACTTTGACCCCCCAACTGATCAATATTACAAGCAGATACGTTCCTCTAGCCAATCACAGTGTGAAATACTTTCCCCTAATTACCCCAAAACATGTGCTCCAAAACCCGCCCACATTCTGTACATGTACAGTGCCAGGTTTCCCCACACACCTGTGGTCCCTGCCTCAGGGATTGTGGGAGTTACAGTCCGCATGAAGTCACTGGAGCCCTGTCTCTGGAAAGTGAATGAAACGTGTGGGGTGGAGGGTGTTGTGTTTTGGATCCCCATTCAGACAGACAGGAAATATGGCTTGTCACTGGGTTTGACTGAGACATCTGGTTAGACAGCCCAATTTCTGACGTAAGGAATATAGATTCAGTCAATTGCGGGGTGGAGGGGTCAATAAGGGGAAGCAGTTTTAGGCAGAGGTCACTCAGTGGCTAGCACCTCTGCCTCACAGCTTCAGAGACCCTGGTTTGATTCAAGCATTAGGTGACTGTGTGGAGTTTACACGTTCTCCCAGTGGCTGCACGGTTTTGTTCGGTGTTCCGGTTTCTTCCCAAAGTCCAAAGATGTGCAGGTTCGGTGGATTCGCCATGCGAAACCACAGTGTCCATGCATGTGCAGGTTAAGCCATTAACCATGGGAAATACTGGGAATGGGTGGGTCTGAATGGGATGCTCATTATACGATTGGTGTGGGCTCGATGGATGAATACCCTGCTTCTGCACTGTAGGGATTTTATTCTATTCTCATGAAGAAGAATGTACCTATCTCGACGTGTTGTGAATCTGTGGAATTCCCTATTCAAAACGCAGTGGATGCCAAGACAATGAGCAAATTTAATGGACAGATACAGATTTTTAATTTGCAATGAGTTGAAGGGTGAGAGAGAGAGCAGGCGGGAAAATCCAGCTGAGACCGAGGTGAGCTCAATCATCACCGTATTAAATGGTGGAGCTGGTTCGAAGGGCTGCATTGCCTCTCCTGTGCCCAGGGCTTATCTTCTTAAGGTAATGACCAGAAAGAGGAATCCAAAATTCACCACCTTCACCAAAGGAGATTTTCGGAAAATGCAGGATAGTCAAGTTGAGTATCATTCAAAACTGAGATAGTGAGGAAGTGTGTAGAAGATAATGATTTTGCAATTTTAAACTGAGGGGTAACAGTGATTTATGGTTATAGACTTTGTGGTACATTCACACTGTCCAGAATACTCTGTTGTGAATATCTATTCTGTAATTTATTACAAAGCCAAGGTTACTGATAACGAAAACCAAAACACCCAGGAAACATCGCCTCACCTCGTAATCTGACAAAAGACGCGTGATAAATCTGGTTGCACTTAGAACACAGATGGAAAGCGGGTAGATTAAATCCAATCCCAAGATCTTGTGCTTAAAGAAAGAAGACTACAATAGGACGAGGCAGGAGTTGGTAATGTCGACTGGGAGCAAAGACTTGACGGTGGGATAGTTTACAGATGGTGGAGGAATATCAAACCAATTTTTCGAAGTGATCAGCAAAAGTTCATAACAGTGAAAAGGAAGGACTGTCGGAAAAGGAGTAATCTGCCATGGGTGTCTAAGGAAATAAGGGAGTCTATCAAATTGAAATAGAAGGCATACAAATTGGCAATGACCAAGGAGAAACTAGGAGATTAGAAAAACTTCAAAGGTCAACTGAAAGCTTGATGGGATTGGGTATAAAAAGTGATGAGTAGCAATGCCCAGGGCCAGAATAGCAGTTTACACTGCTAGATGGAAACCTATTGTTTGGTGAACATATGGCCTCTCTAATTGTTGAAGCATTTAAAAGTTACCAGAGAGATAATCCTGATCAAGTTAAACATCACAGCGCACTCCAAAAGCTTGTACTTCCAAATAAACCTGTCGGACTATAACCTGGTGTTGTGTGGTTTTTAACTTTGTCCATCCCACCCCAACTCCGGCTCCTCCACATCAGAATCCTGATAGACAGTTCCACTGAAACTGAAGCGCCTGTCAGGTACTTGAGGGAGCCACGGGGGTGTGGGGGGAGCGGTGTGTGGTTTAACCACAGAGTTGAACTGAACTAGACTTTTTAAACTGTTGTTGCCATGGGGATAATCCTGAGAGGCAGTCTCGATGCAAAGTCACAAATCAGAAAGGTAGAAGATTGGGAGCCGTACATTGGACCTGATGCTGTCTAAAGGCGTTTTGCACGTAAAATACCCAGGTAACTACCATGTCTCATCAATAAATACTCAAAGAAGACCTCTCAGAGTTCTGTGCCTTGTAATTCCTATCCAGCAGGGTTCAGGAAGATGAGTACACAGCAGTCAGTCTTCACAATGGAGGATACGAAGAACATGCCAGTAATTGATAAGGAGACTGAGGAAGGTGAGGACCTAGATAATAACCATTATCGTGAAAGAGTTAGAGCTGGGCAAGGTAATGGAGTTAAAGGTACACAAGTCTCATTGCCCTGATGGAATACATCCCAGGATACCAACAGAGTTCGTGGGAGAAATAGCAAATGCACTTAGTTATAGCATCCTACAGCAGAGACAGGCCCTTTGGCCCAAAATGGCCCATGCCGATCAGAATGTCCATCCATGCTAAGCCCATTTCCCTGCACTTGGCTCATCTGCTTCTGAAACTTTGCTATCCATGTATTTGTCCAAATGCCTTTTACATGTTATTAGAGTACCCGCCTCAACCACTTCCACTGGCAGCTCATTCCATATACATACCACCCTCTGTGTAAAACAGTTGCCCCTTAGCTTCCCTTTTATTCTTTCGCCTCTAACCTTAAACTGATGCCCTCCAGTCCTTGGTTCCCTGGGAAAAAGACTGAGTGCATTCACCTTACCCACGTATCTCATGATCTTATACACTTCTATAAAATATTTCCCCTCGGTTTCCTGTGTTCTAAACAAAAAAGCTCTTGCTTGTCCAACCTCTCCCTGTAACTCAGATCCCTGAGCCCTGGCATCATCATTGTAAATTTCTTCAGCACCTTTACCAGTTTAATAACTGAAACCTGCACGGCATTCATCACATTTCCAGTGTTTCCCCACGGCACTGGAACAGACATGACAACACCAATGGATTACAATCAATGATCGATAATTTACCCCGTTACAACAATCCCATTTTCTTAGCTTTTTCCATGATGCAGGAATCCTTTTGTCTTTCTGGTTTCATGGTTAATTGTCCTCATACACAACCAGTGGCTTAACGGTTCCTGGGAAATGTGCCACGATTTTTTAGACTTTCAAGAACCACTTGAAATCTCTTTCCACATTCCCTACACTAACATGGACTTCACTGTCTCAGTACTTTTTTCCCAGTCACACTGAGATTTGAAATATTCGTCCACGGACAGAATGCACACCTTTCCATCCAGATAAGGCCAATGATATTCAGATCGGCACGGATCCAGTAACCATCAGATCTGAACATGAAGTTCCATTTTAATTTCTCAACTACAAATCCCCCCTTTCAGTACTACACAACAGAGAAAACAGAAAGTGCTGGAAATCCTCGGCAGGTCTGGCAGCGTCTGAAATGCTGACAGACGCAGGGAACATTGCAGCCTTGAAGAAGTGGTTAAATTTTCACACCAGGCACGTGCGCTTGATGGCCAGTATGTAGAAGATGGGGGCACTGTGTTCAACAGTTTCATACCAGAGACTCTGACCTCATTTGATTCC
This sequence comes from Chiloscyllium punctatum, assembly GCF_047496795.1. Lineage (NCBI taxonomy): Eukaryota > Metazoa > Chordata > Chondrichthyes > Orectolobiformes > Hemiscylliidae > Chiloscyllium > Chiloscyllium punctatum. The sequence goes on along the minus strand of NC_092755.1, from coordinate 12,239,921 downwards.
ATGTTTCTCTGCGATTCCATCTTTTTCGGAAGCAGGCAGGAGTGGGAAGCAGTGGAGAATGTAAATGATGTGTGACCTTCCCAGTGAGAGGATTCGTGTTCAGTAGCAGGGATCCCTTTCTGGAAGGACCTTGGTGAGACCCCACCTGAAGTACTTTGTTCCCCTTTCCCAAGGAAGGCTCTCCTGGTTATTGAGAGGTCACCAGCCTGAGTCCTGGGATGTGGAGATAGTTAAGGACTGCAGATGCTGGAAGTCAGAGCCCATACAATGTGGATCTGGGGAAGTGCAGCAGGTCAGGCTGCACCACAGGAGCAGGAAGGTTGATGTTTTGGGTGGGAACCCTTTGTCAGCCCTGATGAACAGTCCTGACCCGAAACGTCACCTTTCCAGCCCCATCGTATTCATGCTGGTCATCAAGCAGCTATTTCTTCTCGTCCCACGTTCTGGCACTCAGCGTGTAACCGATATTGTCGTACCTGGTATGATCATCTCAACACTTCTTCAAGGCTGCAATGTTTCCTGCATCTGTCAGCATTTCAGATGCTGCCCGACCTGAGGATCTCCAGCACTTTTTGTTTTTATTGTGGATTTCCCCCATTTTGCTCAAACACTTAGAGTCAGAGAGCTGTACAGCTCCATATTTTGTTGACTATAATTCCTGGGATGTCAGGACTGATGAATGAAGAGGGACACAATCCTCATTTCATCCTCCTTTCCTTTGGCTTTCTGAGCTGCTGACTACATCATTAATATTCAACCTCCCATTCCCTGTCCTGAATCTGACCCATCTAAGCCTCCACTTTAGTTCCCATCCCCCTGTTAGACTAGTTAAAACGACACCAATGGGACTGGCAAAAGCCTCCACCAGGAGATTTCTCCCAGCTCTGCCCAGGGGTAACCGGTCAGGCTGGTACTGGACCCACCCAGAAACGGTCCCAAAGCCTGAAGAATCTAAACCCTTCTCTGGTAAACCACTTCGCCAGTCACACGTCCAGCTGATCTATCCTCTTATTCCTGCTCTCACTAACACATGGCACTGTGAGTAAGGCTGACATTATTTTATTTCAGGAGTTACATTTTACTGTATCCCTGATCTCCCTATATCCAGCTTTCAGGACCTCATCCCTTTATTTAGTGATGTCATTGGTATCGGTGTGTTCCACAACCACTGGCTTTACCCTCCAGCTCCAGAATTTCCTGCAGCTGCTCCATGATAATCGTGGATCCTGGCACCAGGGTGGTAACATACCATCCTGGATTCATGTCTGTGGCCACAGAAGTGCCTGCCTGTACCCATGACCATTGAATCCCCTGTCACTATAGCCCTGCCATTGTCTTTCCTCCGGTTCTGTGCAGCAGAGCTATCTGTGGTATCATGAACCTGGCTATTGCTGATTTCCCGAGAAGCCACTCCATGCATTCACCCCCAACAGAATCCCAAGCAGGAGTCAGGTTCTTTTTGAGAATTGGATGATCACTGGGGATTCCTGCACTGCCTTCCTGAGCCTTTTATTTGGTTTGATGGTCACCCATTCCCTTTGTGCCTGTGTAACCCTCACCTGCAGTGTGACGAACTCAGTAAACGTGCTGTCCATAATATTCTCAGATGCTCCACAGTGAGTCCACTCATAACTCCAGGTCTGAAAAGCAGTTTCCCAGTAGCTGTAGTTGGGCCCACGTCCTGCACACATAGCCGTCAGGGACACTGAAAGTATCCCTTATTTCCCACATTGTACAAGAGGAGCACACCACGGGTCTGAGGGCTCCTGTCACAACGTCTCTCTAGATTCAGCTAATTACTCCCATTAAGAGAATTTAAAAGAGCTTTCAACCTTCCTTCACTTCAAACATTTCCATTCTATATCAAAAGCCCCAATCTTTACTTAAGCTGATACGTTATATTTTAAAAACTTAACAAATACTCTGCAGGTATCACTTACAAATGGCTGTTCCCATTGGGATCATGTGAACACTCAGTGCAGCCCTGTCATTTTCATTGTCTGGTCACACCTACACTGCCCTCAGCCTCCTGTCCTGTTCCAATGCATCGCAATGGGAGCTCAGGAACTGCATCTCAACTTTCAGCTCAGCCCTTTGTAAGCCCAGAGTCAACATGGACCTCAGCAGTTTCTTTTTGAACAGAGAGTTGTCAGAACCTGGAACATTCCACCTGAAAATGTGCTGGAATTTGAGTTCACAAAGAATTTTAATGAGAATTTTGCAGGGAGTTGAAAATTAGGAGTTTACAGGTTAACATCATGAAGTGAGTACTTGGAACTAAATCTGACAGTTCCTGCAAAGAGACTAGGTATAATCAGGATAAATCTGTGCTCCCACTCAGGCCAAATCGCCCATGGGCGATTCAACCACAAATTTGAACATCTTTCTGCATGTTGCTTCAACAAAAGTATTGGAGATATTTTCCCAGAAACAGAACAGACAGCCCTTTCTCCTTCCACAGTAAAATGCCAATGATATCCAGATCCTGATGACTCCGCTGAGTGCAAAAATCTGCTTTTTTGAGATCCTGTCCTCAATTATTCTCATTTAATATCCCATAAAAAGAATTCACAAAACAAATCTCAGCCAATGCAGGATGAATTGGAAAGCCAAATAATTCTCTGGTATGTGTCGGATGTGTAAATGCTCCTCTTCAATCACCCCTCCCCCACCCAGGAAGAGGACATGTCCATGCACCTTGCTGTACCGTGCCCCCAATAAAAATGGCGGCCATAAGCCAGGACCTATCACTGACTGAGGCCCACAGCCGTTTTCCCATTTGCTGTAAACATGGGACCAAGAGTTTCTAATTCAGGACTAACATCCTGTACAGACATGTAAATAAAACCTCCCAGTCTAAACTGAATCATTTTCTCCCGTTTTCCTCTGCCACTCCCCCTTCACAGTTTCCAGCTCCTGCACACACCAAGGGTCTTTCCGGGTCCAGTGACCCTTCCTCAGAACCGATGGCAGCTGGGAAAATTAGACTCCCTACACAGTGTGGAAACAGGCCATTCGGTCCAACAAATCCACACTGACCCTCCGAAGAGTATCCCACCCAGACCCATTCCACTACTCTGTTACTCTAAATTTCTCCTGAACAACGCACCTCACCTACACATCCCTGAACACGACGGGAAATTTAGCTTGGCCAATTCACCTAACCTACACATCTTTGGACTGCAGGAGATAGGGGTAAAAGAGTAAATAATAGGTGGGATGGAGCGACCCTTCAACAACATGGCAACATTTACTCATCTCCTCTCCCCGACCTTATCTCAGATCCAACCCTCCAACTCAGCACTGCCCTCAAACTGTCCCATCTGTCCATCTTCCTTCCCAATTATCCACTCCACCCTCTCACCATTACCCCACCTGCATTTTCCTATCGCCTTCCCAACTACCTTCCCACCAGCCCTACACACCCATCCTATTATCTGCCCTCTTCCCCACCCTCACATTCCTGAAGAAGTGCTTTGGCCCAATATGTCAATTCGCCTGCTCCTTGCATACTGCCTGACCGGCTGTGCACATCCAGCGCCACACTTTAACACAAATTGGAATAACATCACCTCATCTTGTACCTGGGGACCCTTCAGCCCTCTGGCCTCAATATTGGATTCCATATTTTTAAGTCCTAAGTCTCCTACGTACTAGAGTCCTAGCCCCTATCCCATAGACAAGGCCCTGTTATTACATCGCCTGCAATTACAACTACCTATGGTTAGTCACGAACAGTCTCCATAAACAGCTATTCACCCTCCCCCAGCCAGATCGTTATCCACTCCTTTGTCCAAATGCTCCCATCGCGTTCTTTGGAATATATCACCACCTATCATTTACACCTTAACACCTACCTTCTGCATATAAACCAACATTGTTTCTCAGGAACATCAGTTCTGACGAAGGGTCATTGGATCAGAAATGTTAACTTTGACTTCCCTTCACAGATGCTGCCAGACCTGCTGAGCATTTTCAGGATCTTCTAGTTGTTGCTTCTGATTTACAGCATCTGCAATTCCTTTGGTTTTCATTTACTGGGAGTTTGTAATTCAGGTCTAGCAGCCAACAGCGTGTGTTTATCAACCCACCCAGTACACAAACTCAATTTATCTCCCAGTCTCTGCTGTCTCTCCCACTCTGTTCACACTTACTGAGTCCCCCCTCACAGTGACATTGCACCTGCACAGCTCATGGTCACGTGTTGGCCTGCTGGCCACACCCTTCATTCACTCCCATTGGCGGGAGGATTACACCAACTCCCCTATTGGTCTGAAGGTGCCATCAATCAGCCAGGTCCCATTGTGACTTGAGTGGTAGGAGGCTGAGGGGTGACCTCAGAGGTTTATAAAATCATGAGGGCGTGGATGGGATACAGAGACAAGGTCTTTTCCCTGGGGTTAGGAAGTCCAGAACGAGGGGCCATAGGTTTAAGGTGAGAGGAGAATGATATAAAAGAGACCCAAGAGGCAACTTTTTTCATGTGCGTGAATAGAATCTACTGTCAGGGAAGTGGTGTAACTATACAAGCTGTCACCATTTGAAAGGCAGCTGGATGGGTATATGAATAGGAAGGGCGTAGAGTGATACGGGCCAACTGCTGTCAGATAGGACTAGATTAGGTTGGGATATCTGGTCGGTACGGACGAGTTTGACTAAAGGGTCTGTTTCCTTGCTGTACATGACTGTGACTCTGCCCTGGGATGAGCATCATCATTCAGTGAATGGGGCAGTATCACAGAGCACAGGGGCTGGGGGCTATTCAGCCCATTGGGGCTGTACTTTCTTCCTCTGGAGATGCTGCCAATCTGCCCTTACTCCACTCCCATTTACCCTCAAATAGTTAAATTCCAAATCTGTTTTGACAATAACAAAAGCTGCATCCAGCTGTGATTCAAACTGTTCCAGATGCTCAGAACCTACTGAGTAAAATAACCTTCACATGTTTAACCTGCATTATTTGCCAATTACCTGAAAGTCGTTCCTAAAAATTGTGACAATAATTTCTCTCAGTGTCTCTGTGAATTAAATATCCTGGAAACAAATATGTTTCTGGTTGAAATCACTGCTTCAGCTACTCAGCTCCAAGGAGAATTGTCAGGTCTTTTGCTAACTCTACATAAAAGAGAAATCTATCTTAATTTTAATTTATTCGTGTCAGAGAGATGCACAGCACAGAAACAGACACTTCGGTCCAACTCGTCAATGCCGCCCAGATATCCTAAATTAATCTTGTCCCATTTGCCAACACTTGGCCCATATCCTTCTCAAAGTTTCCTAAACACGTACCCAATCAGATGCCTTTTAAATGTAATCGTACCAGCCTCCACAATTCCTCAGGCAGCTCATTCCATACACGTACCATATTCAGCTTGAAAACATTGCTCTTTAGATCGCATTTAAATCTTTTCCCTCACACTTTACGTCTGTGCTCTCTGGTTTTGGACTCCCCTGACCTGGGAATAAGACCCTGGCTGTTCACCCTAACCATGTCCTTCACGATTTATTAACCTCGAAGGTCACCTCTCAGCATCCGATGCTCCAGTGAAAACAGCCCGAGCCTATTCAGCCTCTCTGTATAGGTCAAAACCTCAACCCTGGACACATCTTTGCACATCTTTTCTGAATCCTTTCAAGTTTTATAATATCATTCCGATAGCAGGGAGACTAGGACTGAAAGCAGAATTCCTGAAATGGCTGAATCAATGTCCTGTACAGCTGCAAAATAATGTCGCAACTCCTATACATAATGCACAGACCAATAAAGGCAAGTTAACCAAACGCCTTCTTCACCACCCTGCCTATTCCACTTTCAAAGAACTATGAACCTGCACCTCAACATCTCTTTGTTCAGCAACATTCCCCAGGCCCTTCCCTGATTCGTTTTTCCAAAATGCAACACCTCACATTTATCTGAATTACACTCCATCTGCCACTCCTCAGCCCAGTTGATTGAAGTCTCATTGTACTCGGAGGTAACTTTCTTCCCTGTCCACTGCATCTCCAATTTTGGTGTCTATGTAAAGTCACTAATCATAGCTCCTATATTCACATAGAAATCATTTATATAAATGATGAAAAGCAGTGGACCCAACACCAATCCTTACACCATATTGCTCAGCACAGGCCTCCAGTCCGAAAAGCAACCCTTCACCACTATCCTCTGTCTCCAATTTTCCAGCCAATTTTGTATAATTTGTTAACCAGTCTGTTATGTTGAACCTTGTTGAACGTCTTTCTGTAGTCCAAGTTAGTGATTTCCATGCACAAAGCCATGCTGACTATCCCTAATTATTTCTTGCCTTTCCAATTACATCCAAATCCTGTCCCTGAGAAGCCCTTCCAACAACTTGCCTGACTTCAGGCTCACCGGTCTATTGTTTCCTGGACTTTCCTCATCACCTTTCTCAAATAATGGCGCCTGTCTTGTAGCACCTCACCTGTGGCTATTAGTGATACAAATATCTCAGCAAAGGGCCCGGCAATCACTTCCCTAATTTCCCACAAAGTTCTGGGACACACCTGATCAGGTCCAAGGGATTTATTCAGCTTTATGTATTATAAGATATGCAGTACCTCATTCTCTGTAATATGGACACTTGTCAAGTTATCACTATTTATTTTTCCAAACTGTCTCACTTCCACATCCTCTTTAAGTAAAAGCTGGCATGAAATCCTCCCACCCAGGATGGTTACACAGACAGCCTTGCTGATCTTTGAGGGTCCCTAATCTCTGCCTGGTTACTCTTTTGTCCTAGGTGTATTTGTCGAATCTCTTTGGGTTCTCCCTTAAACCTATTTCCCAAAGCTATCTCATGTCTCCTTTTAGCCCTCATGGTTTCCCCCGACTATACTCCTACTGCCCTTTTACTCCTGGAGGGATTCACGCAAACCCAGCTGTCTGTACCTGCCATATCCCTCCTTCATTTTCTTGACCAGGCCCTCAATTTCTCTCGACAGGCAGCATTCCCTACACCTACCAGCCTTGGCCTTAACAGGAACATACTGTCTGTGTACTCTTGTTGTTCTCAGTAAAGAGGTGGTGTTGGGAAAGATAACAGCCTAAAGGTAGATGGGTCGTCTGGCCGTGATGGAGTGCATCCCAGGGGACTACAACAGATGACAGAGGCTAAATAGCAAACGCACTCGTGATAATTCACTAAAATGTGCTGGACTCTGGGACGGTTCTGACAGATTAGATAGCTGAAAATGTGATGACAATATTTTAAAATGGACCTGTTCGCATAACTTCTGTAGTGGGGCAAATGCTCAATCTCTCAAGGAAGAAATAGTGAGCTATCTGGATCGAAATTGTCTCAGAGCAGACACAGCATCGATTCATGAAAGGTAGACAACACTAAACTGAGTGGTAGAGCAATGTGTGCAGAGGCCAATGTAAGTCTGCAGATAGGTTAGGTTAAGTGAGTGGGTAAGGGTCGAACAGATGGAGGACAATGTTGGGAAATGTGAGGTCATCCATTTTGGTCGGACTAACAGCTAACTGATGAAATGGTGAAAACTTGCAGCAGGCTGCTGTACAGAGGGAGCTGGGTGTCCTTGTACATGAATCACAGGAAGTTGGTTTGCAGGTGCAGCAGGTAAATAAGACAGTGAAGGGAATATTGTCCTTCATTGCTAGAGGGATGGTGATGCTGCAGCTGTACAGGGTGCTGGAGAGGCCACACGTGGAGTACTGTGTACAGGTTTGGTCTCCTTACTTCAGGAAGGATGTACTGGCACTGGAGAGGGTGCAGTGGAGGCTCACTAGTTTGAGTCAGGATTTCAGAGGGTTGGCGTATGCGGAGAGATTGAGAAAACTAGTTCTATACTCATTGGAATTTCGAAGTATGGGGGGTTGGATAGGAAAAAAGTTAAAATTATTATTGGAGTAGATAAACTAGAAGCAGGGAGGTGATTTCCACTGGGGACGGAGCAAACTAGGGAGCAGAGAGTCAAAATAAGGGGATATCAGATTTAGGACTGAGTTCAGGACGGACTTCTTCAGATAAATCTGTGAATCTGTGGAATTTGCTGCTGAGTGCAGGAGTTGACGTTATCAACTTGACTATCGTTAGGTCAAAAGGTAGATTTATGAACAGGAAAGGAATTAAGGGTTATGGTGAGAGAGCAGGAAAGTGGAGCTGAGGCCATGAAAAGATCAGCCCTGATCTTATTGAATGGCAGAGCAGGCTTGAGGGGCCAGGTAGCCTACTCCAGCTCCTCTTCCTTCTGTTCTTCTGTTCCCACTTTCCAGCTGTCCCTTTACCTGGGAATCGCAAAGAAATATTGGAAGTTCTCGCCTTGTACAGTCAAAATTCGCCTTTGTCCAATTTAGAACACCGTTTAGATCTGGTTTATTATTTTCTGTAACTATTTTAAAACTAGGAGAATTATCAGAGAATCCGGAGAGTGTGGAAGCAGGCCATTCGGCCCATCACATCCACACTGACCCTCAAAGCCTCCTACCTTAAACCTGTAACGCTGCATTTCCCATGGCTAATCCACCTAGCCTGCACGTCCCTGAACAATATGGACAATTCAGCCTGGAATATCCACACAACCTGCATATCTTTAGATAGTGGGAGAAAACCACAGCAAACAGACGAAACCCACGCAGGTAATAACAACAAGGTGATCATCCCTTTCTTATTTCCCCTGTCAACCTAAATAACTTCGCTGGACGTAATCTCAGAATATCCTCCATCACACAACTGTAATGCTACCCCTAATCAAAAAGGCCACTCCGCCTCCTCTCATGTCCCCCTTTCTATCCTTCCTCTTGCATCGATACCCTGGAACATTAAGCTGCCAGTCCTACCCATCTCTGAGCAACGTTTCTGTAATACTCATGATATACCAGTTCCACATTCAAAACCATACCCTGAGCCCATCTGCTTTCCCTGTCAGGCCTCTTGCATTGAAGTAAATGCAGTGTAAATTGTCAGGTCTGCCTGGTTCTGTGCCTTGCCCTTGCCTGCCTTGACTGTCTGACTTCTGAACTGTACCAGCCTCAGACTTACCTCTTTTCTCACTATCTCTTTGAGTTTACCCACATTCCCTCACTGGTTTAATGACCCGAGTAGTACGAGCAAATCTCCCTGCCTGGATATCCGACACCTTCCAATTCAGGTCCAATCCATCCTTCTTATGCACATCAACTCTACTCAAGAGGAGATCACAATGATCAAAAGATATGAATCCTTCTGCCCTACACCAGCTCCTTCGCCAATCATTCATCTCCTCCATCCTGCTATTCCTACTCTCATGAGCATGTAGCACCTGGAGTAATCCACATATTATGACCGAGGACCTGGTTTATTATATTCCAGGCTAAGTTGCTATATTCTCTCATCAGGACTTTATCTTTTCCCCTTCTTGTGTCATTGGTACCAATGCACAATGATCTCCCACTGCTCATTCTTTCCTTTGAGAATATTCTGCTACCTGTCCGAAACATCCTTGACCCTGGCACCAAGGAGGTACCACCCCATTCTGATGTCTCACTGTCAGCTGCAGAAACAGCAGTCTGTGCCCAACTAGAAAGTCCCTTATCATCCTTGAGCGTTTGAAATCTGATAGACCTCTCATTATAGTGGAGTCAATCTCAGTACCAGTAACTTGGCTGTCAGTGCAACATTCCCTCAAAGTCTATGACCACAGACATTATCCAAAACAGTATACTTGTTTGAGATGGGGATAGCCACAGGAGACTCATGGCTGAAAAAATGTGTTGCTGGAAAAGCGCAGCAGGTCAGGCAGCATTAAAGGAGCAGGAGAATCGACGTTTCGGGCATAAGCCCTTCTTATGCCCGAAACATCGATTCTCCTGCTCCTTTGATGCTGCCTGACTTGCTGCGCTTTTCTAGCAACACATTTTTCAGCTCTGTTCTCCAGCATCTGCAATCCTCACTTTCTCCACAGGAGACTCATGCTCTACCTACCCCCCTCTCCTAACTTTCCGAGAGTAACCCATCGACCTGACTGGATCTGCAGTTTTCCGGCCTGAAACTGCCACCGATCACACACCCTGACTCTTGTAAATTCTTCATTACCATTAAGCACCGCTCCGTCTGGTCCACGTGATCCAAGAGGATTTGCATCACTTCCTGCAGGCTATCATCAGGATCATTCAAACTCCCCCTACTCTCCTCCAGGAAGTGCACATCACTGTACGAATGGCCATCTCTGTACCTTAATTTGTAGACCCAGAAAAAGGTAGAGTCTTACAGCTTTACAAAGACTACTCTCGAATACATTAGTACCTGTATTTTATATTTAAAACATTCAATCAAAAGATAATAACAGAGGCACTTAATCTAGTAAACACTCACCCTATGGAATGTTGCGGATTTTAAACAGTAAAGCAAAGTAAGATTTACCTTTTAAGAGACTGAAACCCACTGAGCTGATCCCCGGCTGCGAGTCACAGACATGGAACATGGAAACAGACCCTTCAGTCAAACTCGTCCATGCTGACCAGATATCAGAAGCTAATCTCGTCCCATTTGCCAGCACTTGGTCGATATCACTCTAAACCCTTCCTATTCATATACCCATCCAGATGCCTAATAAATGATGCAATTGTACCAGCCTTCACAACTCCCTCTGGCAGCTCATTCCATAAACGCAACACCGTCGCATGAAAAAGTTGCCCCTTAGGTACTTTTTATATCTTTCCCCTCTCATGCTAAATCTATACCCTCTAGTTCTAGACTCCCTCACTCCAGTGAAAATACCTTGTCTATCTGATCCATGCACATGATTTTATAAAGCTCTGAGATCACTCCTCAGCCTCTGACACTCCAGGGAAAACAGCCCCAGCTTGTACAGCCTCTCCCTATATCTCAAACCCTCCAACCCTGGCAATAGCCTTATAAATCTTTTGTGAACCTTTCAAGTTACACAACATCCTTGTGATAGGTGGAGAACAGAATTGTGCACAATATTGCAAGAGTGGCCAAACCAATGTCCTCAACAGCTGCAACATGACCTCCCAACTCTCTTACTCAATACTCTGACCAATAAAGGAAATCATACCAAACACCTTCACTATCCTGTCTACCTACGCCTCTACTTTCAAGGAGCTGTGAACCTGCACAGCAAGGTCTGTTTGTTCAGCAACACTCGCCAGGACCTGACCATGATGTGTATCAGTCCTGCTAAGCTTTGCTTTTCCAAAATGCAGCACCTCGCACTTATCTGAATTGAACTCCATCTGCCACTCCTCAGTCCATTTGCCCATCTGATCAAAATCCAATTGAAATCTGAGGTAACCTTCTTCACTGTCCAGTACACCTCCAATTTTGGTGCCATCTACAAACTTACTAACTATACCTCCTGTGTTCACATCCAAATCATTTATATAAATGATGAGAAGTAGTGGACCCAGCACCAATCCTTGTGGCATTCCACTAGTCACAGGCCTCCAGTCTGAAAAATAATCATCCATCACCACCAGCCTCTGTCTTCTGCCTTTGAGCCAGTTGTATATCCAGATGGCTACTTCCGTGACATCTAACCTTGCTAACCAGTCTCCATGGGGAACCTTGTCGAACGACTTACTGAAGTCCATATAGATCACATCTACTGCTCTGCTCTCATCAATCTTCTTTGTTACTTTTTAAAAACCAGATCGAGTATGTGACACATGATTTCCCATGCAGAAAGTTATGCTGACTATCCCTAATCAGTCTGTGCTTTTCTAAATACACACAGATCCTGTCGCTCAGGGCTCCCTCCAACACCTAGTCTAGCACAGCGTCTGTAGTTCCCGAGCTTGTCCAAACCACCTTCGTTAAATAGTAGCGCCGTATTAACCAACTCGCAGTCTTCTGGCACCTCAGCTATGAGTATCAATAATACAAAAATCTCAGCAAGAGGCCCAGAAATCACTTCCTTTGCTTCCCACAGAATTTTTGGGAACACCTGATCAAAGCCTGGGGATTGATCCACGTTTATGCGTTTCCAGACATCCAGTACTCTGTGCTATGGACATTTTTCAAGATGTAACCATTTATTTCCCCACATTCTACATCTCCCGTGTCTTTCTCCACAGTAAATACTGATGCAAAGTATTGCGTCTTGATAAAACAAATGAGGGCAGGACTTACACTAATTCATAGTAAGGCTTTGAGTAGTGATATGGAACAAAGAGACCGAGGGGTTCAGGTCTTCTTAGTCTATGTCACATGTAGACAGGGTGGTTAAGAAGGTGGTTAGCACACTTACCTTCATTGCTCAGAACTTCGAGTACCGGAGCTGGGAATTTAGGTTGAGGCTGTACAGGATGCTGGGGAGGCCTCTTCTGGAATACTGTGTCCAGTTCTGATTGTGCTGTTATAGGAAGGATATTATTAAATTGGAGCGGATTCGGAAGAGACTAACCGGGATGTTGCCATGAATGGAGGGATTGTGTCACAAGGAGAAGCTGGATAGGCTGGGATGCTTTTTCACGAGAACGTAGGAGGTTGAGGGATGACCTTAGAGGTTTATAAAACCATGAAGCGTGTAGATAAGGGGGTGGGGGGGGAAATCAAGACCTGGGTGCATACAATTTGAAAATAGATGAGAAAGATTTAAAAAATAAACTGGGGATTTGTTTTTCCTTTAACATGTGTGAAATGAACTCCCAGAAAAAGAGGCAGCTGTGAATACAATTACAATGTTTAAAAGACATTGAGACAAGTACATAAATAGGAAATATTTGGAAGAATGTGGACCAAGCGGAGGCAGGTGCGATTAGATTAGTTGGCAATTATGGTCGACACGGACTGGTTTAACCACAGGGTCTGTTACTGTGCAGTATAACATTATGGCTAACTCTCGCTATCACTGTGAATTCCTCCATGCTCATAACTCCCCACATCACTATCACCTCATCCAGACTAAACTCTTCCTTATCTCTTTAATCCTCTCTCGCCTCAGAACCATCACTATCTCTGGTATCACAAACATCTCTGTAACATGCTCCAATCTCCTCCCGTCTCATCACCCTCACGATCTCTAATCTTGACAACCCCCACAAATCTGTCCTTCTCCACAGTAAAAACTGATGCCACTCGTTTAGTATCCCCCCAACAACACCATCTCCTGCGTCTTCACACATAGGCTGCCTTGCTGATGTTTGAGGTGGCCTATTCTCTCTCGAGTGACCCATTTGCTCTTAATGTATTTCTAAAAACCCTTTCCCTATTCGCCAAAGCGGGCTCCTGTCCCCTTTTTGCCTTACTGATTTTACTCTTAAGTATACTCCTCTTGCCTCTATACTCGAAGGATATTTATGATTTTTGGATTGGAATAAAAGCGAAATATTACATCTTGGTAAAACGAACGAAGGCTGGACTTACACTGATTAAAAGTTGGGCCTCGGATAGTGATATGGAACAAAGAGACCGAGGGGTTCAGATCTTTGAACTATGTGTCACATGCAGACAGGGTGGTTCAGAAGGGGTTTAGCACATTTGCCTTCATTGCTCAGATCTTTGAATATAGGAGTTGGGACGTTATGTTGAGGTTGTACAGGATGTTGGGGAGGCCTCTTCTGGAATACTGTGTCTAGTTCTGGTTGTGCTGTTATAGGAAGGATATTATTAAATTGGAGCAGGTTCAGAATAGATTTACCAGGATGGTGATGGGAATGGATGGTTTGAATTATAAGCAGAGTCTGGATAGGCTGGGTCCTTTTTCACTGGAGCACAGGAGGCTGAGGGGTGACCTTATTAGAGGTTGATACAATCCTGAGGAGTTTCGGTAATGTGAACAACAGGTGCCCTTTCCAGGAGGGGGCGCGATTCAAGATTGGGGACATCCTTTTCTCACGTTAAAAAGTAAGGCTTTAAAAAGAAGTTCCGGATTTTATTTTTTGTTTTTGCACAAAGAGTGGTTCACATGTGGAATAAACTTGCAGAGTACGTGGCAGATGTGAATGCAATTACAATTTCAGGGTGGCACAGTGGCTCAACGGTTAGCACTGCTACCTCTCAGCGCCAGGGACACAGGCTCAATTCTTGTATTGGTGGACTGTCCATGTGGCGTTTGCATATTCTTCCCCATGACAGCGTGGGTTCCTCCAGGTGCTCCCGTTTCTTCCCACAATCCACAGATGTACAGGGTAGGTGAACTGGCCGTGCTCAATTGCCCATAGTGTTCAGGGATGATTGGGTTGAGTGAATTAGTCAGGTGTAAATATAGAGCAAAAGGGTAGGGGAATGGGATTCTAATAGGAAAAAAACATTTGGACCCGTATATCAATAGGGAATGATCGGATGGACTTGGACCAAGTGGAGGCAGGTGCGATTAGTTTAGTTCGAATTTATGGTCGACACGGACTGGTTGGACCACAGGGTCTGTGCCAATGCTGTGGAAATTTATGACTCGTTATCTCTATAAATTCCTCGATGCTTGGAACTCTCCCTATCAGTGCCACCTCATCCAGCCTTACAATTCTTCCTCATCTCTATAATTCCACTCCAGCCTCAAAATCCAAAAACCTCTATCACAAATATCTCTATCTCTGTAACATCCTCCATCCTCGCAATCCTTTCCAACTTGCATCTCCGCCAGCTTCATTATCCTCCCCATGTCTAATCCCGTCCAGTCTCTCAAAGCTCTGCTGTATGTGCCTTTCTTTATTTTCAGCTTTCAGGATGCCCAATGTTTATTTCTCACTTGATAATAGCCCTTTACAATTCCTGCGCTGAGCTTCTGAATTTGCTCTTAAACCTCTGCGTCTCACTTTCCTCCCAAAAATATCGACCAATCACGTGTCACCGATTCTAGTATCACCTTTTCTGACCTGATGTCCAATGGAGCATGTCATATTCCTATAATAAACATCTCAGCGGTCTACAGAACAGAAAAACGCTCTGGTGGTCCATCGAGTCTGTGAGAAAGAAAATTATCACCGAAAACTACCACCATACTACTATCCTCATCTATTTTACAGAACTTTTGGAAAAGTGTCATCTATCATAGCATAGCAAATGCACACTAAATACATCTCAAATGTTTTGGGGATTTATGTCTCCCACCCTCACAGACAGTGAGGTTTAGTGCAACTGTTGCTCGATGACGACATCACCGACAGGAACACAGAGCAGCTGGGTCTGTGCAAACCAGAGATTGCCCACACATTAGGAAGGATGGCAGGGTCCCTGAGAGGGGGCACAGGAGAGTTACCAGGATGGTTCAAGGAATGGGGGATTGTAGTTGCAGGGACATGGGTGTTGTTAATATATATCAAGAATATCCATCTACAATAGATGGACTCTCGTTCTCAACCTCTCCCCTTGCCTGGGCTGTGGTAACCTTCAGGTTAAACCTTCACCAGACATCTCTCCCTAATGAGAGAGCAGCCCTATGGTCTGGTAACACAATGCTGACTTTACCTTTTAGACTGTGATGCCAATGTGCATCGGGGGTGGAGAGAGGGAATGTTGAAGGTGGTGGATGGGAAACCACTCAGGCACAGTGCTTTGTCCTGGAGGATGTTCGCTTTCTTTAATACTGTTGAGGGCTGCACTATATTTAGGCAGGGTTAATTGAGTTTGAATTGAGTATATAGATGTGGAGATTTAGTAATCAGTGGTGGGGCCTTTAATGGAAGGTGGTGAATTGAAATAAATATCTCACTACAATTTTGGTTTAGACAGTTATCTTTAGTATTTAATATTGGTAGCAGAGAATGATTCAAAATGTAAGGTTTTTGGGTATGACAGATTTGAATGGACATCTGTGTGGCCACCAGGAAACCATTTGGATGCATTATTCCAATACAGTCTCAAACCTGGAAATATTAAGAGCCTATGATCTATCTGATGAGGAAATGTCATATCATATTATATTTCTTGTACACTTTGTCACACTTAAAGATTTCAGACTTCTGTTTCTGTAGAGATTTTTGTGTAATCTTATTAGAGTCATCACTCTAATGGCATTATAGACTGTGGGAAAATCAGGATATACAAATGTTCTTTGGTCCTCCGCTTTGCGCTTATTTCAGTAAGTATGGCTTTACAAACAGCTGATGTTATACTCTGTATGCTGTGAATGGGAATTTTACTTGGATAAATTCTGTTATAAATATCGGTAAAATTTATGATGGAAGGAATAAACGGGGAGGGTTTTGAGCAGGAGATTAACCTAATGACAATAATAGTATTATTTATTTTCTAAGGTTAGCATTAAAATCACCCTTTGGATTCTAATGCGGGGAGAAGGTAAATATTATTAGTGGTAGAGGATCCAGATTGCTCAAATCCAGTGGTTGATGGCCAGTTTCACCTCTCTCCAAATGTGTATACTTACCTCTGCCTGATAAACATATATAGGGCTTTTTGCCCGAAATGTCGATTTTTCCTGCTCCTCGGATGCTGCCTGACCTGCTGTGCTTTTCTAGCACCGCTCTAATCTAGACCCCCATATATACAGAAGAGCCCAAAATTTGAGTGTTGCCTTTCAGTAATGTTTGAAAACAGTTCTACTCCAAAAGGGTGTTTGAAGCTTAGAAGTGTCTCACCAATTGTAGCTGATGCTGGGTTAATTATCGACTTTTAAATTTGAAATTGTTAAATATTAAGCAGGGGCGAAATCAAGTATATGGAGTTGGCCGCAAATTGGCCATGAATGACTGAGCAGGCTTGAGGACCCTACTTCTGTACCTGCGTTCTAAATTCTCAGGATTTCCTGTTGAAATTTTCAAAACAAATTTCCATTTATGTTGTTTGCAGAAGAAATGGTGCTCCAGTTTCCTCCCACAGTCCAAATTAGTGCAGGTTAGGTGAATTGGCCATGCTAAATTGCCTGTAGTGTAAGGTGAAAGGGTAAATGTAGGGAATGGGTCTAGGTGGGTTGCTCTTCGAAGGGTCGGTGTGGACTTGTTGGGCCAAAGGGCCTGTTTCCACATTGTAAGTAATCTAATCTAATCTGATGCAGGCAAGTGGAGAATGTTCCAACACAATCCTGATGTTGTCTATAATGCACACAAACAGATATTGGGGAATCAGGGGTTTGGGAAAACTGAGATTGTTCTCCTTGTAGCGAATGCAATTGACATGAGCTGACAGACAAGTGTTTGCAAAACATATACATCAGGATGTTAAGCCTTACACTCATCAACTCATCATAAAAGGATTACTGGAAACATATTGAAGATTTCGGGGAGATCTTTTGACAGGGTGGTTTGATTAAAAGGAGATTTTTTAATGCAGAAAATGGAACAAAATACTCACACACAGTGCAAATATCCAGGTCCTGATGAATGGAGTAATTCAGTCAGAGTTTGGTGTTACAATTACTGGGATTCCTATCTGAATATCCACCTGTAGTATCCTGTAATACAAGTTTATAAAATCTGTCACTGTCAGTTCAGGGTAGAAACTCACACGATCCCTTCCTCCTGGTCCAGGATGACTGGACACATTACCCCTTGTGGAGGTCATCAGTCAGTTCAGGGGGAAATCTATGTGGGTTTCTATGAGTTTCCACCTTGGGACTTCATGTGACTGAACAGGACAGATCTTTGACACATGGGACAGAATGCTCCAAGGGTCAGTGAGATATGGAGAGCAGGATTTGCTTCCTTTTCTTTCCTTCCGTGCTGCCGCTGTGCCTCATCAATAAGACATGGGGTGTGAAAGGCTCATGCAGCTTGATGGGCAAGTTGTCTCCATTCTGACCAATGGGCAGCAAGATCCTCCCAGTCATTCCAAAGAGTCTCTCTGAAAATACAGCAACTCTGCATGCTTTCCACTGTCCAGTGCTCCCTGGAAAGGTTTAGAAGAATGAGGGGGGAATCTCCGAGAAAATGTAGAACAGTAAACTTCCAAAAGGATGATAAACTGTTTACAGAGACGGATTTGCTGGAGAAGTGAACACCAAGTTGGCAAATGGAGCATAACTTGGGATAATGTGAAGTTGTTCATTTTTGCGGAGGTAATAAAAGAACAGAGGACTATTTAAATGGTGGAAACTGTAGAAAGCTGCAACACAAAAGATACGAGGAGATAATTGTGCAGGAAACACAGAAAGCTAGCACACAGTTACAACAGGTCATCAAGAAGTGAGATGAAACGTTGTTCCTTGTTTGAAGGGATTTGAAGTATAAGAGTTTGGAGTATATACCTGAGAGCAACTTTATAAAGTGCGAGTGAGACCACATATGGAGTAATGAGAGATGTTTTGGTCCCTTTATTTAAGGAAAGACATCACTTCATCAGAGGCATTTAGAGAAGATTGACTGGGATGATCCCTGGTTTGCAGGGACTCTCTTTTAAGAAAAGGCTGAAGAAGTTGGGACTCGACTCACTGGTTTTGGGAGAGAATGAGAGGGAATCTTATTGAAACATATAGGCTTATTAAGGGGTATGACAGGGTAAATACTGAAAATATGTGTCCCATCATGAGGGAACCTGGAACCAGTCTCTGGGTCAGTTGCAGAATCAAGGGTTCTGTTTTAGATTTGTCAACTTTAATGCAACACAGACATGGGTAAGGGGTTTCAATAGCAATGGAGCTGGGGTGAGGTGGCGAAAAGCAACATTTTAGAGATTGGAGTTCCTGGTGTTTGCGATTGTGTAGATGTCTGAACAGAAGATCACCTTGGGGTCAGAATATGAGAGCAATATTGTGAAGAGTGTAGTTCTGCCTCAGGCATTTCCTAGTGAGAGGGAGGGGCTCAGCTGTAAGGGAAAGGAATTTGTAATAGCAACTGAAGGCAATGGGTTTAACCATTGCAGTGTTTCATTGGAGGAAATTGCAGCCAATTGAGTGGTAACCAGTTTGATGAATGAGTAACAGTGGAGCAATGGAGAGGGATGATAGGGAGAGAGAGCTGGGCATTGTCAGTGTACATGGGAAACCAATAGGATGTCACCTCCTGGCAGTATGTAGGTGAGATACAGGAGGGGACAAAGATAGATCCTGGATGGGCACCACATATGAGGAATTCAGAAAGGAAAGGGAGAGTGGAGATGGAACAGGATTTTCGAACAACCTTGAGGTCAAATATTAGTTCTTAGCAGAATTGGAAAGAAGGACATAACCAGAAAAGACAGACAGAACAACGAACAATATTTGTGAATTGGTGAGGGGGGGTGATGAGGAGGGGCCCGACTCCAAAACTGCTATTTCTATATCAGTGACAGCACCCAACTCCACCCTAGTCTCAGCTCATTTACTGAAATACTCGTCCATCCTTGTGTTATCTCCAGACTTCGTTATCCAAACACAGTCCTGGCCAGCCACCCACATTCAACTTACATATAAGCTCAAGAGTATCTAAAACCCTACTGCCCAAGTGCTCACTTGTACCAAAACTTGTTAATTCATCAAAAGGCTCCTATGAACAAGCAACAATTTAATATTCTCTCCCTTGATGTAATTCCTGGCTGTGAACATCCCTGTCTACCTGCACCACACAACCCAGACCCCGATAACTCATTTTCTTTCAGACTCCCAAAGATGCATTTATTCATTGCTTCACCGTTCTGGCTGTTTTGACAGTTGCCAAGGCAACACGGTCTGGAATTCGCACCCTGACCCTCTCAGACCTGCTTTCCTCCTTTAAGGTATTCCTGAAAACCTGCTTATTTGGCAATACTTTTGATCACCAGACCTAATATCCCCATCTGTGGCCTTATGTCAGAAATTCTCAATTTCTGTGAAATTATAAAAATGATAAAAATACAAACTGTTGTTGATTTGCACACACATTGTCAACACTTCACTGTCGCTGAGTGAATAATCTGGAACATCTCTTACCCAAGAACATTGTGGGAGCACCTTCACCACACGAATTGCAGCTGTACAAGGAAGTCAAACATCATCCTCTCCACAGGCAATGGGGCTTTGGCATTAATCACTGGTGTCTGTGGAGAGAGAAACACATAGTGGATATTTCAGGGAGTGCTAAATGCATTACAGGAAATGAGAATGTTGCAGAATTTGATGGTCAGAAATGGAAGGAAAATGCACTCTTTTGTTGAAAAAAAGAATTATTCACTGGCAAAGATACTGTGGAAAATTTCGTCCGTTGAGAGAGCAGCACATTGTCAAGGGTTGGGCAGCAGAGGAAAATTAACTTACAAAAGGTCTGTGAAAGTAACAGTAAAAAACACTAAACAAGCCAAACAGCCTGTGCCCAAAGACTTTAACTCCCCTTCCCGCTCCACCAAAGATATACAGGTCCTGGGCCACCTCCACTGCCAAATCCCAGGCATCTGATGCTTGGACGAATAACGCCTCATCATCTGTGTTCAGATCCTCCAACCACATGGGATCAATGTGGATTTCACCAGTTTCCTAATTTCCACTCCACCCACCTTATCCCAGATCCAGCCTTCCAACTCGGCACTGCCCTTTTGACCTGTCCTATGTTTCCATCTTCCTTCCCACCGATCGGCTGCTGCCTGACCTGCTGTGCTTTTCCAGCATCACACTCTTTGACATTGAAAACATCCTGACTCTGAAACTGCGTAAATCCAGCCCTATCACTCCCTGCCAAGGAAGGCTGTGCATGCGTCCCCCTACAGCTTGCCCCTCTCAAAGTTGGCAGCCACACACGTGTCCCACGGATCACTGCCCCCAATAAAGATGGCGGTGATCATTCACACCTTTCACCGTTTGAAGCATTTTGCCATTTGCCACAAACACGGGCCTGGGATTTTCAAATTAGTGTTTTCCGATGTGCACTAAGTTCTGTAAATCGTCTCAACCCATTCCATTAAAATTTCCTTCTCTTCCTGGTCAATATGTCTTTCCTTAACCATGCCCTGCACCTTCACACATTTCCAATGCCTTGGTCACAACATCACAGTGTTGCCAGTGAAGCTTATAACGTGGTATAACTTTATTCCTGATGAAGGGCTTTTGCCCGAAACGTCGATTTCGCTGCTCCTTGGATGCTGCCTGACTTGCGGTGCTCTTCCAGCACCACTAATCGAGAAGCTTATCACGTGGTTGAGTGTAGCCACGCCCCTCATTCACTCAGACCAACCGGCACGACCTTGTCTTCCAGCCCCGTCCCAATCCTCTTATTGGTGCTGCACTGAGATCAATCACCAGAGGCCCTTTGTGGGCTGGAACATGCTCAGTGCTTCCTGCTTTTGCTGCTGTTCATCAGGTATAAGAGAGTGTTCATTCCTGTTTCTCCTAATGTCGGACATTAACAACAACGACCTGCATTGTATGAAGCCTTTCACACTGACAAATCTCCTAAAGTGCTTCACGAATGCTGGAAACATTGATTAAAGAGAACAACTTTAAGATACATCTTTGAGGAGTACAGAGGGGGTTGGGAAGGATATTGAAGAGGTTTTTAGATCAGACAAACCGTCTAAAGAGCAACCTACCCAGACCCATTCCCCTACATCTAACACGACGGACAATTTAGCATGGCCAATTCACTTAACCTGTACATTTCTGGACTGTGGGAGGAAACCGGAGCACCCGGAGGGAACCCACGCAGACACTGGGAGAATGTGCAAAAACTCCACACCGACAGTTGCCTGAGTCAGAAATTGAACCCGGGTCTCTGGCGCTGTGAGGCAGCAGTGCTAACCACTGTGCCACCGTGACGCCCATCTGCAGCTCTGTCCTCTGCAGCTCCAATCATGGAGTGATGTCTGTGGAGAACAGCTGACAACGGAGACAGTTAGTGGCTAACCATAGTTTAGCAACCCCATGTCCTAGCCCCCCTACCCCACACACCAGTCCTTGTTCTCACAGCCTGTCATTACACATTACCTATGGTTAGCCACTAACAGTTTCCATTAACAGCTAGTAGCCCTCCCCCAGCCAGATCGTTATCCACTCCTTTATCCAACCCTTCTGCTCGCTCTATCTCCACCTATCCTTTAATCCTTACACCCTCCCCTAAACCCTACCTTCTGCATATAAACCAACATTTTTTTCTCTCAGTATCAGTTCTGAGGAAGGGACACCAGATCTGAAACGTTAACTCTGATTTCTCATCACAGATACTGCCAGACCTGCTGAGCTTTTCCAGAACCTCCTGGCTGTTGTTTCTGATTTACAGCATCTGCAGTTCTTTTGGTTTTAATTTACCGGGAGTTTGTAATTCAGGTCCAACAGCCTCTGTGCCAGTCTCTGCTGTCTCTCCCAACCACACCCAGTGACACGGCACCTGCACAGCTCATGGACATGTGTCATCTTGCTGGCCACACCCCTCATTCACTCCCATTGGCTGCAGGACCACACAGACTCTCCTCCCATTGGTCTGGAGCTGCCGTCAATCAGCCGGGCCCCATTGTGATGAGAGTGGAGGGCTAATCCCTCTCTCTGCCCTGGGATGAGCTTCATCATTCACAGTGAATTGGGCAGTATCAGAGAGCACAGCGGCTGTACTCTCTCCCTCTGGAGATGCTGCAAATCTGTCCCAAATCCCCTCCTATTTGCCCACAGCCACCCAAATCTTTCCTTAAAAATTAAAATTCCAAGTCTTTTTCAGAATACCTGCTGAATCTGTATCGTTCAGACTGTTCCAAATGCTCAGAACTTACTGATTACAATAATGTTCACATTTTCACTTTGTAGTATTTGCCAATGACTTGAAAGTGGTAACTAAAAGTTGTGACAGTGTAAACAATTCCTCTCTCTCTCTGCAAATGCAAGACCTTGGAACCAAATCTGCACCAGGTCGAAATCACTGCTTCACCTTCTCAGCTCCAAGGACAATTATCTGTGCTGCAGCTTGCTCTCCACAAAAGAGGAACGCATCTTAGTGTATTAACGTCATAGACATATACAGGACAGAAACAGAACTTCGGTCCAATTCATCCGTGCCAACTAGGAATCCTAAACTACTGGAGTCCCATTTGCCAGCTATTGGCCTGAATCCATCAAAACCCTTCCTGTTCACGTACCCAATCGGATGCCTTTTAAATGTTGTGATTTTGTCAGTCTCCACTACTTCAGCTGGCAGCTCATTCCATAGACACACCACACTCAGCTTGAAAACGTTGCCCTTAGATTCCTTTTAAATCGTTGCCCTCTCAAGCATGTGCTCTAGTTTTGGACCCACCTTACTTCAGGAAAAAGAACCCCGGCTGCTCACCTTATCCATTCCCCTCGTGATTTTATAAATCTCCATGAAGTCACCTCTCAGTCTTGGACTCTCCAGGGAAATTAACCCCAGCCTATTCGGCCTCTCCCTGTAGCCCAAATCCTCCAAACCTGGCAACGTTTTTGTAAATCTTGTCCAAACCTTTTCACGTTTCACAACATCCTTCCCTGAACAGGGAAATTCAAACTGAAAACAGAATACGAGAAATGGCTTCATCAATGTCTTTTAAATGTTGTAATTGTACTAGCCTCCACCCCTTCCCTTGGCAGCTCATTCCAAACATGCACTGCCCTCAAATTGTCCAATTCTGGCAAAGTCCTTGCAAACATTTTCTGAAATATTTCAAGTTTCACAACATCATTCCTGGAACAGAGAGATTGGAAGTGAAAACAGAATTCCAGAAGAGCCTTAATCAATGTCCTGTACAGCCACAACATGACGGAGAGCATAACAAACGCTGCATTCACTCCCTTGCCTACCTGTGACTCT
The DNA here is from genome assembly GCF_047496795.1 of Chiloscyllium punctatum. Lineage (NCBI taxonomy): Eukaryota > Metazoa > Chordata > Chondrichthyes > Orectolobiformes > Hemiscylliidae > Chiloscyllium > Chiloscyllium punctatum. The sequence goes on along the minus strand of NC_092755.1, from coordinate 12,216,352 downwards.
ACTTTCAAGGAACTATGAACCTGAACTCCAAGGTCTCTTTGTTCAGCAACACTCCCCAGGACCTTACCATTAAGCGTATAAGTCCAGCCCTGATTTGCCTTTCCAAAATCCAACAGCTAACATTTATCTAAATTGAACTCTATCTGCCATTCCTTGCTCCACTGGCCCATCTGATCAAGATCCTGTTGTATTCTGAACTAACCTTCTTCGCTGTCCACTACACCTTCAATTTTTGTGTCTTGTGTAAAGCTACAAACCATACCTCATATTCACATCCAAGTCATTTATTTAAGGACCCAATAATCGATCCTTGTTGCACACTGCTGCTCACAGTCCTCCAGTGCACAAAGCAAATCTCCATCATCACCCTCTGTCTCCTACCATCAAGTCAGTTTTGTACCCAAATGGCTTGTTCTCCCTTCATTCCATGTTATCTAACCTTGCTAACCAGTCTGCTTTGTGGAACCTTGTTGAATGTCCATATAAACAACATCCACCACCTGGCTTAATCAATTTTCGTTGTCACTTCAAAACATTCAGTCAAGTTAGTGAGACACGATTGCGCACGTACAAAGCCACATTGACAACAGGAGAAAGTGAGGACTGCAGATGCTGGAGATCAGAGCTCAAAATGTGTTGCTGGAAAAGCGCAGCAGGTCAGGCAGCATTCAAGGAACAGGAGAATCGACGATTCGAGAAGGGATGATGCCCGAAACGTCGATTCTCCTGTTCCTTGGATGCTGCCTGACCTGCTGCGCTTTTCCAGCAACACATTTTCAGCTCCACATTGACAACAGTCAATGATTATTCCTTACTTTTCCAAATAGATGGATATCCTGTCCCTCAGAATCCCTTCCAACAACTTGCCTGCCACTGACTTCAGGCTCACTATTCTCTTGTTCCATGGCCTCTCTTTACCAACTTTTTAAAATAATGGCACCTCACCTGTCGCTATCAATGATATAAATACCTCAGGAGAGGACCAACAATCACTTCCCTACATTTCCAGAAATTTCCGGGATACATGTGATCAGGTCCCAGGGCTTTATCCACCTTGATGCGATTCAAGACATCCAGTAACACCTCCACTCTAACATGGATACTTTTCAAGTTCTCTCTGTTTATTTCTCCAAATTCTCGAGCTTCCATATCTTTCTCCAGTAAAAATGACGTGAAATATTTGCATATCTTTCCCACCCCCGGTGGTTCCATAGACAGCCTCGTTAATCTTTAAGGGGTCCCATTCTCTGGTCCAGTTCATCTTTTGTCTGTGATATATTTGTTTAATCTCTTTGGATTCTACTTAAACCATTTCCTGAAGCTATTTCATGTCAAACACCATCAGCAGCAACAGAGCTAAACGATCCCACAACCAATGGATCAGATCGGAGCTCTGCAGTTCTGCCACACCCAGTTGTGAACAGTGATGGACAATTAAACAACTCACTGGAGGAAGCATCACAGATATCCCCACCCTTACCGATGAAGGGGTCTCACACACACACGCACTAGATAAGACAACAGCATTTGCAGCAATCTTCAGCCAGAAGTGCAAAGTGGGATGATCCATCTTAGCCTTGTCCAGTGGTTTCCACCATCACAGATGCGAGTTTTAAGCCAGTTTGATTCAGTTTGAATAACATCAAGAAATGGTTAAGTAGTGCAAAGGCTACGGGCCCTACCAATATTCTGGCAATAATACTGATGGTTTGTGCTCCAGAACTTGCCACCCACCAAGCCAAGTACCACTCCAGCACTGGCATCTACCGACAATGTGGAACATTGCCCAGGCATGTTCAACACAAAAGCACAGGGCAATCCAACCCAGCCAAGTTCCCTCTATCAGTCCACACTCGATCAGCAGTAAAGTGATGGAAGATGTTATCAACAGGGCTATCAAGCAGCAGTTGCTCAGCAACAGCCAGCTGAGTGACACTCATTTTAGGCTCCACCAGGACCACTCAGCTCCCGATTGTGTTACCGCCCTGATTCACAATCTGGCAACTAACTGAATCCCAGAGGTGAGGTGAGGGTGACAGCCCAGTCCCACTCCAAAATCACTATTTCTAGCTGATTCTACCCTTGTCTCAGCTCATATCCTCTCATCCACCTTGTGTTATCTCCAGACTTCAGTATCCAAACACACTCCTGGCCAGCTTCCCACATTCAATCTCCCTGTAATCTTAAGAAAAACAAAATCTCTGCTGCCCAAGTGATCCCTCGTACCAAAACTTGTTGACCCACCAAAGGGTCCTATTCATAATCAACAACATAGAGCTACAGAGATGTACAGCATGGAAACAGACCCTTCAATCCAACCCGTCCATGCCAACCAGATATCCCAACCCAATCTAGTCTCACCTGCCAGCATCCGGCCCACATCCCACAATTTAAAATTCTCACCCTTAATTTAATTGCTGGTTGTGATCATCCCGAGCTCGCCGCATCACACATTCTTGAAGACCTCGACAACCCATTCTGTTCGAGACTCCCAATGATCTGTTAATTCATTACTTCACCTGTGTGGCTGCTTTTACAGTTGCCAAAGCAACATTTTCTGAAATTCGCAGCCAAACCCTCACAGGTCTGCTTTCCTCCTTTAAGACATTCCTCAAAGCCTGCTTATTTGGCAATGCTTTTGGTCACCTGACCTAATATCATCAGTCTCTGACCTTATGTCTAAAGTTCCCAATAATATTTTGGTGAAATTATAAGCAGGATAATAAAACTACAAACTGTTCTTGATTTGGACATTACCTTCAAATCATAACTGTTGCTGTTATGAATACTCTGTAATGTCTCTTACCCAACCACATTGTGGGCGCACCTTCACCACACAAACTGCAGCTGTACAAGAAAGTCAAACATCACCCTCTCCCCAGGCAACAGGGCTTTGGCATTAATCACTGGGATCTGTGGAAGGAGAAACACAGTTGATGTCTCAGGGAGTGCAAAACGGATTACAGGGAATGAAAATGGTGCAGAATGTGATCGTCAGAAATGGAAGGTAAATACACTTGCTTATTTGAAGAAATAATTCTTGACTGTCAAAGATTTTTCAGAAAAAAATTAATAAGCAGCACATGGTCGGGGCTGGGCGGCAGTGAAAAATTAACTTACAAAAATGTCTGTAAAAGTAATCGTAAAATACTAAACAGACCAAAAATACACCCATTGTTCGATTCTGAGCAAGCTAGATATTGACAAAGTGGTCATAAGGGAGCCCAGGGATGAAGCAGAGTTGTATAAGCTGTTATGATCCCACAGTCGTGGGCGGCATGGTGGCACAGTGGTTAGCACTGCTGCCTCACAGTGCCAGAGATCCGGGTTTAATTCCCGCCTCAGGCGACTCTCTGTGTGGAGTTGTTCTCCCCGTGTCTGCGTGGGTTTCCTCCGGGTGCTGCGGTTTCCTCCCACACTCCAAAGATGTGCAGGTCAGGAGAATTGGCCATGCTAGATTACCCGTAGTGGTAGGTAAGGGGTAGATGTAGGGGTAGGGGTGGGTTGCGCTTCGGCGGGTGCGGTGTGGACTTGTTGGGTCAAAGGGCCTGTTTCCACACTGTAAAGTAATCTAATCTAGTCACATAGATGTATAGCACCGACACAGACCCTTCGGTTTAACTCATCCATGCCAAACAGGTATCCGAACCTAATCTATTCCCATTTGCCAACTCTTGGCCCATATTCCTGTAAACGCTTCCTAATCAGATCATGTGTCTATTTAGATTCCTTCAACAAGTTTTAATTGTACTAGCCTCCACCACTTCCTCTGGCAGGTCATTCCACCCACTGCATGAAAGAGTTTTCCTTTAGGCCCCTTTGAATTTTTGCCCCGTTCACCCTAAAGCAATGTCCTCTACTTTTGGCAGGGAAAACATCTTGTTCATTTACTCTGTTCATGCTCCTCATGATTGTATAAACCTCCATAACATCACCGCTCAGCCTATGGCACTCCAGGGAAAACAGCCCCAGCCTTAAATGCCTCACCCTGTAGCTCAAATCCTCCAACCCTAACAACATCTTTGTAAGTCTTTTATGAAACCTTTCAAGTTTCACAGCACCCTTCTGATAGGAGGCAGGACAAAATTGCACACAATATTCCAAAAGTGGCCTAACGAATGTCCTGTACAGCAACATGACCTCCCACATCCTATACTCAATGCTCTAACCAATAAAGGAAAATATACTGAACACCTTCTTCATCATTCTATCTACCTGCAACTTGACTCGCAAGGACTATGATCCTGCAAGGTCTCTTTGTTCTGCAAGCGTCTCCAGGGCCTTGCCATTCAGTGTATAAGTCCTTGGCTGAAAAACGTGTTGTTGGAAAAGCACAGCAGGTCAGGCAGCATCCAAAGATCAGGAGAATCGACGTTTCGGACATGAGCCCTTGATGCTGCTTGACCTGCTGTGATTTTCCAGCAACACATTTTTCAGCTCTGATCTCCAGCATCTGCAGTCTTCACTTTCCCCTAGTGTATAAGTCCTGCCCTGACTTGCTTTTCCAAAATGCAGCATCTCTCATTTATCTAAATTAATCCATATCTGATCGATATCTCACTGTAACCGGAGGTAACCTTCTTCACTATGCACAATACCTCCAATTTTGAATGACCTGCAAACTCAGTTACGATAGTAAGTCATTTCAATGAATGACGAAACAAATCCAGAAATAAACATCCATTACTCTGAGTTTGAATGTGCTCTGTGTAAATCCTGCCCAATGACGCTATACCTGAGAAAGGCTGCACATGCGCCTGGCTGCACCTTGCCCCCTACAAAGATGGCGGCCGCACACGTGTCCACTGAATCGTTGCCCCAAATAAAGATGCCAGCACTCACTCAGGCCTGCAGCCCCGTTTACGACAAAGACGGGACTGGGATGTTCAAATTTGTGTTTTCCGACGTGCACAACATGTTTGTAAAACCTCTCCGCTCATAGCAACAGTTTTTCTCTCGTTTCCTTCTGTTTGTTTATTTATTTCCTGACCGTATCCTTTCGCTCCATAACTTCCCGAGCATTCATGACAGCGACTCTAGGCCGCGCGCGAGGGTGATCACGTGGTTTAGTCTAGTTCTGCGCCTAGTTCACTTTGATTGCTTGGAGGACCAACCTCGCACCAGGTCCTCCAGCTCCGCCCACCGTCCTTTCATTGGTCCGGTGCTGACATCAATCATCCGGCGTCCCTTTGTTGGGTAGAGCATGCGCAGTGCGTCCTGCCTTTGCTGATATGTTGGGTAATGTGATGGGAGAGTTTACTGAGGGGAAGGATCCCTTTGTGTGAGCTCTGCAGTAGATTTCCTTTATTCATGGAGGGAATTGCCTTCCTACTCATGACTGTATAGCTGTGATTGATGAACCAATGCCATCTGAACCAGTACATAAACACACCATTTTCATAACATCTGAGATCTTCAGCACATTGTATCACACTCTTCTTTGGAGATAAAAAAAGCATGAAATGGAGCCTCAAGGAATTGGAGCAGGAGTAGGGCATTCATCTCCTCCAGCTTGTTCCCCCCATTCTAACAGATCATGGCTGGGCCAACCCAGACCTCAACACCTCTTTTATGCTTGATCCGCATAGCCCTCAACTGCTCAATATTTCAAATATCTATCTGCCCTCTTTTAGAATAATTTGAGATAGAATCATAAATTCCCTACTGCGAGGAAACAGGCCCTTCGGCCCAACAAGCCACACTGACCCTCTGAAGAGTAACCCAACCAGATGCATTCCCCTACCACATTTAACTTTCACAATTGTTTGGGCTAGAAAATTCTAGTCATTCACTGAGAGAAAAAAATTATTTACATTTTTTACAAAGTGAATGTTCCCTTATGTAATGTTTGATTTGAGACTTCATTGGTGCTAGAAGATCGAGTCAACACCTACCCTGTCAAGCTCCTCAGAATCTTGTTTCCATAAGATGACCCCTTATATGATGTGGGTGGCAGAGTGGTTAGCACTGATGTCTCACAGTGCCAGACACCTGGGTTTAATTCCTGCCTCAGGTGACTCTCTGTGTGGAGTTTGCATGTTGTCTGCTTGGGTTTCCTCCGGGTGCTCTGGTATCCTCCCACAATCCAAAAAAAAGTGAAGGTTAGGTGAATTGGGAATGCTAAATTGCCTGTAGTGTTAGGTGAAGGGGTAAATGTAGGGGAATGGGTCTGGGTGGGTTGTGCTTCGGCGGATCAGTGTGGATTGTTTGGCCACAGGGCCTGTTTACACACTGGAAGTAATCTGTTTGTCTAGATTCTATTGAATAATGACCTAACCTATTTAGCTATTCTTGATAGGTCAACCTTTTCGTTCTCAAAGCAGCTAGCTGAATCTTATTTGGAATGGTCTCCAATACTGGTTTATCCCTTATTAAATATGGGAGCTAATATTGTATACAGTACTCCAAGTGAGGTCTCGGCAACAGCCAGTGTGGTTAACCAATCCTCACTCCATGCTAATACATTATCCCTGACACAGTGAGCTCCTGTATTATGCAATTAACTTTTATGTAGCACCTTATCATTTGCATTTTTTAAATCCAAATACAGAACATTATTGGATTGCCCTTTATCACCCTGCTTGTAATCTCCTCAATGAACTGTCGCAAATTTGTCATAGTGTCTCTTTCACAAAACCCAGTCTACCATGTTAAATGATAACCTTTTCTAAATGTCCTGCTATTTATTACTTTAATATTCGACTCTGCCGTATTACAAAATCAGATATTAAACTAACTAGTCTATAGTTTCCTGATTTCTGTCTCCCTTCCCTTCTTGAACAGGTACATCAATCCACTGGATGTTTCCTGTATCCCGTGATTCTGGAATATTCCAATCGATGCCTTGAATATCTCTGCAGTCAGTTGCCCTAAAAGTGTTCGATCCAGGCCATTAGATCCTGTCTGCCATTAGTCCTATAAGTTGGTCAATACTTTGTCCCTTGTGACAAAGACTGTTATAACATTTTTCTACTCATGATTAACTTGCTTATTTGCTACCTTTAGGATGATAACGGTATCCTCCTTCATGAAGATCAATGTAAAATATAGGTTTAAATTATCTGCTGTTTCCTTGTACCCATTATCAATTCCACAGTCAGAGCCTCCAAGGGTTCGATGCTGTCTTTAGATACTCCATTTTTAATATACCTGGACAACTCTTGCCATTCATTTTTGTTTCTTCTCAATTTAATTACATGATCAGTTTTCTCCCTTTTTAGTCATCCGTGGCTATGTCATTCTTTTCCTTGTGGGTACTGCTCTTGACTGCCTTTGTTACCCACGGGCGGTTCACCTTTCTCTTCGAGTTCTCCTTTTTGCTTCAAATTGACTTTTGCTAAGAATTATGTAAAACGAAACTCATCATATTACAGTAACTGAGCATGTGATTGTTTTTAAACATTGGATGCCTTAATGTTCTCATTGGGTTTTGTTGTTTCAAAGAAGAGCTGAGATCATCTGCAAAGGAGGTGGCAGCTGATTCACTGTTAATTTCCAAAATTAATTTGAATACTTGCAAAAAGAAATTATTTGTATTACTGTGAGAGCAGGGATCTAAACAAATACCTATTTTAAAAAGGTGGCACAGTTGTGATGGGTTGAATAGGGGCCTCTGATTTCAAAAGCACAATATGATCCAAGTTGTCTTCTAATCTGTGCAGTACTAATTCTTTCTGATCGAGATGACTGGGTTGGCATGTGCGCAGGTTGGGATATCTGCTTGAATGTCTGCTCATGTATACTCACTGACCTTCCTCTGGGTCTATTTTCACATTCCGCTTCAGACCAGATGTGAGGCAGAAATCCTCAAATTAGATACCTGGTTCTTTTCAATCATTCAGAGGGAACTTCTGCCTGTGGCTAAATAGACGATCAGCGGAGGCTGACTCCATTCTCCCAGTTTCTGCATCTCTCTTGTTTCTGTTTGACGAGTCCACATTCCTGTGAGCTGCGTCTAATGTGACCTCCTTTTCCATCAAACCAGAAATCCCCGAACTCTGGTGGATAGGGCCTTCAGCTATGACTGTCACATCTCCCACGGTGTTGCCCTCAATCCGTCCCCTCCACCCCAGAACAATGATAGATTCCTCCTTGTCCACACTTCCTACTGCACGAGAATCCACATTCACATATTCATCTTACGCCATTTCCACCATCTCCAGCAGGACAGCATCATCAAACACATCTTCCCCTCCCACACACTGTCAGTATTTCACAGCGACCATTCCCTCTGTGTCACCGTCCATCACCCCGAACGTTTCCCCACTCCCCCATCGCACCATCCCATGCAATTACAGAAGCTGCAACACTTGTCCATTCATCTCTTCCCTCCTCACTGTCCAAGGCCGCAAACATAGCTTCCAGGTGAAGCAGCATTTCACTTATAAACTTTCAATCTGATCTCCTGTCATTGCTGCTCATAATGCAGTCTCTTTATATTGGCGAGACCAAATAGGGATTGATTTGAGGAACACATCCACTCTCTCTGTAGAAATAAATCTGACCTTCTCATTGCTTCCCATTTCAATAACTTACCTTGCTCTCATGTTAACATTTCAGCCCTGGGCTGCTGCAATGTTCCAAGGCAACACAACACAAGCTCGAGTAACAACTCACTTTACACTTTCGTACGTTATAGCCTTTAGGAGTTAATGTACAATTTCCAATCGTTTTCAGTTCTGAAGAAGTGTCATACTGGACTTGAAAAGCTAACTCTGTTTCTCTGTCTCTGCAGGTGATACCAGACCTGTTGAGTTTCCTAGAAATGAATAGGCTCAGAACATGTTTTGAATTAAACAAATAACTACGGATACTGGAAATGAAAATGCAAAAATTGCTGGAGAAAATGGGAGCTTTGTAGAAGCGTCACTGGTCCTGAAAGATTAACTCTGCTTTCACTCCACAAGATGCTGCCAGACCTGCTGAGTTTCGTCAGCAATTTCAGTTTTTGAACAAGTTCCATAGACGTGTGGTAAAGCTGCTCAAACGCCTTGTCTAACACGGAACGCCGTGCACTGGGAAGTGACCGATAATGCAAGGTGCGCAAATTCCTTGATCTGAAACTGCAGAAGGCTGGAATCACTGATACTGCAGAGCTCTTAATCATGGTCAAGGCGAGAAACAGAGGGGAACGCATTCACATCAAACACAGAAGATTGCATTGGGGGATTGGAAAAGATTCAGTTGCGTATGTGAAGGGGTTTGAGTAAAGTAACAAATTGGAGGCGTGATACCAGGGAGAGCAGATTGAGAATAGGAAAGTGGAAGTGTTACCACATCAGAAACCAGGTTAAGACACTGAGTACATGGCTGATGGGAGAATGGTGTCTTGATGTGAACTGGGGGATAGTCAGTAGAATTGAATTGATCATATTGGAGCTCAAACTGGGCATTCATGTGGTGCGTTAGAATCACAGCAGCAGCAGAATTGTATTCAACTACAATCCATAACATTTTCCCAAGGATAATCCCTCAGCCTATCATTACCATCAAGCTGATCTATGATTCAGTGACGAGTGTGGGTGAACATGTTAGGGTCGGAACCATGTGTACCTAAACCTGATGACAATCCATTAAAGCTACCGCAATTGACTGGTTATATTCGCAACAGCAGGACTTACATCTGATATAGAGGACGAAATGATCCCAAGACTAACAGATCAGATCGAAGTTGTGCAGTGCTGCCACATCCAGACATAAAAGATGATGGACTATTAAACAACTCACTGGAGGAGATGACTCCATAAATATGACCATCCTAAATAACGGGACAGCCCTGTACATCAGTGTAAAAGACATGGTTGTATTATTTGCATCGTCCTCAGCCAGAAGTGTTGACTTGATGATCCCCTCACCCTCGCCATGTTGCCAGCAGAATCACAGATGCCAGTCTTTAGTCAATCTGATTCACAGTATGTGACATGAAGAAACAGCTGAACACAGTAGATACGACACAGACAATGGGCCCTGACCCCATTCCTGCAATAGGACTGAAGACTTGTGCTGCACAACAAGCCGGGTTCCTGGGGAAGCTGTTTCATTCCAGATCCAACTCTGACATCTCCCTGGGAATGTGGAAAATTACTCAGCTATGTCCAATCCCATAACAAGGGAATAACTACAGTCTGACCATTTACCATGCCCTGCGTCCCATCGCAATAGTCACATTGGTGGGGGTTCTTTCTGGCAGATCTGTCAAACAGCACAGAAATAATCTGCTCAGTGTGGTTTCAGAAAGGTCCCCATGTGGAGATGGTGCTGTTGTGGAAATATCACTGGATTAGTAATGCAGACCAGGCTAATGCTCTGGCAGCCGGTGGAAGTTATAATTAATAAAATATCGAGATGTAAAACCTGGAGTCATTAACAGTGACCTTGAAGCCAATGTCGATTGTAAACACCAATTTCCTTCCTCAACGTACTTTCAGGAATTGAATCTCGGGTGCTTTCCTGGTCTGACCTAAACGTGACTCGACACATAGATATATGGAAAACTCTTCAATTGTCTCGGAAACGGCCAAGCAAGACACTCTATTGTATCAAACTGCTCCGAGGTCTTAAAGGATAAAGCCGTACAGATCACCCGGCACCAGCCTCAGTATTGGAACGGGAAACACTATCCTATTGACCCTGCAGAGACCTCCTTCCTAACATCTGTGAGCTGGTGGCAACATTTACAGAGCTTTCCACTGACTGCACAGAAACTTCGGGAAAGGAGTAGGTCATTCAACACACTGAGCACCCTCCATTCTAGTTCATGGTGAAAATCTCCTCAATTCAGTTTTCAACACGCATATCCTTGAGCATGTTTAATCATCAGAACACATTATTAAGAACTACTGTATTTGCTTTGGTTCATAAATTTTGATCCTCCATTCGATATACAGGCAGTTATCCAATAAAGGTGTGTTTATTAAACGCAATTTCACTGCAACACAATTAGTGAATTGTGCCCCTTCTTTATAAAGCGAGCTCCCGTTCACTGTTATGGGAGTCCGTCTCTGGCAGCAGCTGAACAGCAAATCCCAGCCTCAGGATCCCTCTGTCTGCCAAATGCACCCTCAGTGTGTTCAGATAAAGCTAGTCTGTAATCCGCCCTGCAAGCATTGAAACTGAGCCTGAATGTGGGATTTGTAGTCTACATTTTGAAGGAACTTTATTTCAAACAGGGAGGGGAATATTTTGGAGAGAACTGGAATTCCGCATCATGTGGTCAGTCAGCCCGCGCATTCAAAAAATAGAGGGTATAGGTTTAAGGTGCAAGGGGAAATATTTTAGGTGGAACTTCAAGGCAATGATTTCATACAGAGCGAGGTGTGCATATGGGATTATCTGCCAGAGGAATTGGTGCGGTCTGGCAGCTTGATGGGTATCTGAATAAGGAGGTATAGAGGAATATTGAGCCAAATGCTGACAAATTAGACTCGATCAGATTGGGATGTCTGATCAGTTCGGAAAAACTTGCATGCTACATGACTCTATAAGTGGGATGAGGAGACATTCTAAACAGGCATTTCAAGTGGGAATTCTCTTCCCCACAAGTTTGAGATGCCTCTATGTTGACATTGATTCAAAGCTGAGTTAGTTAAATATTTGACGGAGAAGTGAGTCAAGGATAACGGGATACAGTCAGGAAAGTGGGGCTGTGACCATCACCTGATCAGCCACAATCTTAGTGCATGGTGGAGAAGGCTCAAAGTGTCTAATGACCCACTACTACTCCTCAGTCCCATGTTTCTGTGTTCCATTCAGCCCCTCAAATCCGTTAGACAGGAGCAGTTAGAGGCTACTTACTGCTATACCCTGGTGCACAGAAACAGAGGAGATCTTTCAGCCCCTCAAAACTGTCACACACAATTGGGTCTGGTTTGGAAAATGTAATTGGAAAACCCAGGCTGGTACGAAAGAGGTCGCTCACCCCTCCCTGCAACTTATGCTTCATTTGTTGGTCATGTTGTAGACCCAGTTTCACTGTGAATACATCCCCCATACCTCAACAAGGGATCGTCAAGACAATCTGGCAACATTCAATAACAGAGCTTCCAGGAAAATAACACCCTCTACTTTCCAATAATAGAATGTGAGGACGCCACTAAACAGGGGTATGTCATTCATCCACACGCACCCCCACCCCCCCCCCCCCCCCCGCCCCAGCATTTATTCATCCACAATAAGATCATAAGGTCTACTATCCTCTTTCATGTCCAATTCTTCACAGCCCTCACCTCTGACTGGTCAAAACGCACTCCCTGCACCCACACACTGTGACCTATTTATATGAGCAAAAGACGTGAACACAAGGGCTCAGGGAAGAGTGACCGGCCCTGACATCAAGGCATCATTTAACTGATGTTGGACTCAAGGAGCCTGAGCAAGATTGCACTTAATGGGAATGAGTTGCAAACTCTATGGCCTAACCAATGGCATGTTTAACTCATATTATGTCGCCTCGATGAATGAATACTATGCCTGCAGTACCGTGTGATTTCTGAAGTGGCTATTGCACTGTCCAGTCACATTCAGGGATGTGTGGAGAAACACCCTCTGACCTCCTGAGTGCTCTGCTATTAATTGAATTCTTCCATGTCTGGGTCCTTCTTCCAAAGTCATCACCAAATATTTATCAGGGTTCCATTCCATCTGCCAGTGATCTGATTTCTGACCATTCCACCAGTATCTTCCTATAACACAAGGCCTTCCTCCTCACTGCCAACCACCTGGCCAATTTTTTTTTCAAACACAAAATTACTTATTACACTCAGTCCCCACCCGCACCCCCTCCACATTCACATTTACATAATTTATGAAGACCACAAATAATTAGATACACTGCACTGCTCGCTGTGGTACACCACCAGACACTGGTCTATCTCTACCACCTTTCCAGTAACTTGGGACAACATAGATGTTCTCCAGTTCTCTAGCACCTCCCTTGTGTGGTCAGATTTGACTTAAGCATTTAGGTCAGGACATTTCCTCTCTTGTCTCCAACAGCATCCTGCGACACAACTCATCTGGACTTTACATCATCCAAAACAATCAATCCCAACTTGCATCTTATATAAATTAGTTCGAGAGCTTCCTAGTCCATCTTCTTGAAGTCTGTACCTGCATCTTCCTTCTCCCAACTAAAACAGATGTAAAGCTCTCATGTCACAGGCTATCAATGCTCCCCAGTTTCACATACTGATTACCCCCTTGGTTTCGAAATGGGTCCTAATTGTTCCCTGGTTATTCTGTTCAGCTTGATGTTTTTGTACAACATCTTGGGTTCCCCCTAACTTTGCCTGCTGCACTTCTCCATGCCCCTGTGTTAGTCAGTCTGCAGTGGGTGAATTTTCTAAGTTTCCCTGAGATCACCCCTCATTCTTTGAAAAAGTACAGAACACAGGTATAATCCCATCCACACTGCATGCAGTCTGTGCAGAACGCCTTTACTTCGATATTCTAAATTCCGTTAAATGAAGGCCAACTTCACTTATAACCTTCCATTTCCAAAAGTCGCCCCGACCCACGTTGGTTCAATTTTATTTACTGTTCACTTGCTGAACTCTTAAACATCCACCTGAATGTCTAACTATATCACATCCGATAGTCCTCCATTATCTCCCCCGACAAGAAACATCTTCTGATGTATTCCTGATGAAGGGCCTTTGCCCAAAATGTTGATTTTACTGCTCCTTGGATACTGCCAGAACTGCTGTGCTTTTCCAGCACCACTCTAATCTAAACTCTGGTTTTCAGCATCTGCAGTCATTGTTTTTACCTAAGAAACATCTGCAAACCATTGCAAAAAAGGTTTGTTAACATTGATTATTCGGGTGAGATCCAAGATGGTGGCGATCCAGTAGGCCTGCCCTGCTGCGTTCTGCACCAGAACCAAGATAAAGTGATGCATTCACCCGCACTTTCTTCCCTAATGTTGTAATATCGGTTGTTTGTGATCCCCAGTATTGCTCTATGCCATTCTAAGTGAGTAAGGAAAATGACGAAGGGAGAAGGACCAGATCGCACTGCAGCAATGGATACGTCCTCGGCTGTGACGTCGGCCTCTGCGAACGCCCCAGGGGACTTATCTGTGGAGTAGAACCTGATCTCGGAGTTCAAAGCCTGCGAGAGAACATTGTTTCAGCAATTGAGGAGACCCGAACCAGGCTGAAACTGATCTCAGCCAAGCTGCAGAAGTAGGACCATGAGACCCAGTGTCTCGGGCCGCGCATCGTCGAGGTGGAACTGCGGATCGCAGCTATGGAAACCATAGCAGAATCCTCGGTGGGTCGGGTCTAAGCCCTGGAATGGTAGGTAAAGGCCTTAGTAGAGTAGGTCAACGACCTTGAAAATCGGGGCCGTCAGAAGAACATCAGCCTGGTCGGGCTGCAGAAACGAGAAGAAGGCCAGCTCGTCAGCTTCTTGGAGCAATCGGTCATACAATCTTTGAAGCTGGAAGTCAGGGGCAGACTGGGTGCGGGTCGAGTGGGCCCACTGGGTCACAGTGTGCAAGACCGGATCAGACCAGCACCCCCACCCAGTCCAATTGCAAGTCCAGCACGAAAGAGAGACAAAAAGTGCTGTCAGCTTCTCAAGCTCTGAGGAAGGATCCATAGGCTTTGACCTACAAAGCATCACGGATTATGTTTTTCGAAAACCTTCGTACTGCTGTGATCCGCAAGAGGCCGGCCTTTGATAAGGTAAAAAGGAGCCTGAGGTATGTGAATATTCTGGTAAGATATCTGGTAATATTATGTTTCAGCCATAGAGGGTCTGGGTTTAATTTTGACTCACTGGAAAAGTCAAAGGACCTCCTGTACACATTAAAATAGACTGGCTGGTTGCAATAATATGGATGATATTGTTCTCTTTGATTTCTCTGGGGTTTGCCTGGTTTACTTCATTTTTTTAGTGTGTGGAAGTCATATGTTTCCTTTTTCTCTCTCTTCTCCTTTCTTCCTCCATTCCCGTTATCCTTTGTTTTCCTATCATTTGCTTTTCGTTTCTCTCACTTAGATCGGAATGGGAAAGGGGGTTTGGGGATGGTGGGGGTGGTTACATTTTATTTCACCGGGACTGCCTCAGGTTGAAGTATGGATGGGACGGATTGAATGCCCACTTTTAAATTTCTTGTTGTAAGATGCTACAACTTTTTTTAAACTTTGTTTTGCCTGGGTTTGGCGAGCGGCTTCAGCTTGGAGGAGCCATGGGGGATTAATGGGTAATATGAACCCCCTCTGCAGGAAGGGGGAATGTCTCCACTTATTTGTGTTATATGCTGGTTTATTTCAGAAATAGTTGTTAGAAGTTTTGATTTGGTTGTTATTGTAGTTATATTTTCAAGATGGTATGAACTGTTTACTGCTTTCACTTGATGCGCTATAAATGGGTTTCTTCTCCCAGTGGGTTATAGGCTGCTTTAGATGGCTATGGCTAACCGCTCGTTTAAATGGTGCACCTGGAACGTGAAGGAGAGTCACTCACCGATTAAGAGAAAAAAGATACTTTCAAGCCTCAGAAAGGAAGAGGTCAATGTAGCCTTGCTACCAGAAACACATCTAACTGATAAGGAGCACTTAAAGTTACAACAGGGAAATTTTGGCCTGGTGTTTATTTCATCCTTTAATTCGAAAAGTAGAGGAGTAGCTTCACTCATTCATACAAACCTTCCACTTCAGCTGCTTGACCAAATTAAGGACAAACGTGAGTGGTTTCTTATCCTTAAAGCTTTAATACATGCAGGGGAATATGGGACATTGTATAATATTGGCCCCAGCACACCCCCTCAAATTTCAAATGGATGCGCTCTTCAGGTTGATGACCATTGGTGAACATCATACAATTAAAGGGGAGACTTGAACCGACTTTTGGACCCCGAAGTGGATAGGATGTCAAGGGTTCTCACGGGTATTTTCCCGCCATCAAGGCAGCTGGTGGACCTGAACAGGGAGCTGCGTTGGTGGACGTTTGAGATGTCTTCAACCTGAAGTTAGGGGCTTTACCTTTTTTCTAACCCACGTAAGTGCTATACCAGGATTGACATATTTTTTGCCCCATTGGCCTTTTTAAATTCGATGCTGCCCTGCAAAATTCTGATCATGCAGCAGTGTACGTGGATGTTAAGGCCGATGGCGATGGCACAGGCTCGCAGCACTGGCGCATGGATCCTTGCCTCCTGAAAGATAGCAAATTCACTGAGTACTTTTCGCAGGAATTGAAGTTTTTCTTGGGACATTAACTTGGGTACGGCCAGTAATCCATCTGTGTTCTGGAAACTGCCAAGGCCTATGCAAGGGGTTTAATTATTTCTTACTCGGTGACTCGGAAGCGGCAGAAGGGAAAGCAGTAGCGTATGCTTAAGGCTTAAATGAAGGCAGCTGAGACAGCATACTTTGACAGACTGTCTGTAACTACGTTGCAGCAGATTACAGCCCTCCGGGCTAATCTGAACACTGCGCTCACCCAAACAGCAAAGAGGGAGATTTCCTTTGCGAAACAGAGGTTATTCGAGTATGGAGCTAAGCAGAGAAGGTACTTGGCGCACTTAGCCAGAAAGAAGAGTGCCCCCAATCTTGAATTGGGTTGGGTGCTGGCACTATCACCTATCATCCGAAAAGTGTTAATGCAACATTCAGAAAGTTCTACTCTGCGTTGCTCCAATCAGAGGATTGTGCAGACAGATTAGTGAAGGCAGAGTCCTTTTTTAAGACCGTGGACCTCCAGGTGTAACTTAAGAGCAGGAGTCTCTTTTGAATGCCCCTCTGACAATCCAAGAGATACAGGATGCGGTAAAGCAACTCCAGAGTGGCAAACCGACCGGCCCAGATGGCTTGCGGAGTGAGATTTATAAGGAGTTCATAACATGATGGCTGGGCCAATGTTGGATATATTCAATTATTCTTGTAGACAGGACAGTCTCCCATCCTCTCAGAGAATAGCAAAAATTTCTCTTATTTTCAAGAGAGGGAAATCCCCAGAGGATTGCCTGTTCGTATAACCTCTGCTGTTATTAAAAATGTGGACTTTAAAATTTTGTCAAAAATACTAGCTTTGAGGCTGAAGAAGATCTTGTCCTTCATTGTGAAAGAGGAACAGACAGGTTTTATTAGGAGTCACAAGTCCCCTATTAATATCAGGAGAGTGCAAAATATGGTTCAGGTGTGCCAGCAAGGTCGATTCAAGGCTTGGTAGTCTCGTTGGATGCAGAGAAAGCATTTGATTGGGTGCAGTGGCCATACGTCTTTTATGTCTTGGAACCGTTTGGCCTTGGAGGTGTCTTTGCATGGTGGATGGCAGAATTATATAGTGACGCTAAAGCAGCTGCAGTTCTCACTAATGGTATAATTTTAGCATCGGCAGTGGCAGCCGACAAGGGTGCTCCTTTCGCCGTTATTATTTGTATTGGTGATTGAGCCGTTGGCAGAGGACACCCTTCGGGGCCCCAATATAACTGAACGGGTGGTAGAGTCAGAAGGCATAACAACATCCTTACACAGATGGCGTTCTTCTCTTTCTACCTAACCCGATGATATCTTTGCCCCATTTAGTAGAAGTGATTGATTTATTTGGATCTTTCTCGCTGTGTAACATCAATTTTATGAAATCGGAGGCCATGCCTGTTGGGGTGTTATTCGAGTACCTGATCATGGGAGGTGCAATCCGATTCCCTTTCAGATGGTCACCAGGAGGTTTCCTCTATTTAGGCATTTTTGTCACATCAGCCTTCGGTGAATTATATAAAGCAAACTTCACACAGGTGCTCGAGAAGATGAGTCAGGACCTTCGGTTCTGGGAAGATATTCCAATATCCTGATTGGGTAGAATACCTCCGGTTAATAGGAATGTACTTCTTTGTTTCTTCTATCCCACGCGAATGGTCCTTTTGATGCTCTCCAGGTTGGTGCTATGGAGGCTTTACAGTTGGTTAAGCTTGTTTATCTGGCACGATAGGTGGCCTCTTATGAAGCTCGCCAAATTGCAGCTTCTGCAGGAGATGAAGGGTGTGATTGTCTGGACTTTAAGAAATGCCAACGAGGTTCCCTGCAATCGTATGTGGCCGATTGAGCTTGCAAAGACCTGCGGTCAGTTTGGCTGGACATTGAGGTATCCCAGGCAAAATGTCCCCTCATTAATCTGTTGTTCGTGGGCACGATGAGAACTGTTATGGACCATTGCAGAAATCCAATTGTCCTTAAAATAGTTAAAGCCTGGAAAATGATGCGACAAAGTGATGGCAATTTACAAAAATAATCTTCCCCTTTTATTCCCATTGTAGGATTGGTAGGATCCCAGCTGGGATTGATGGATTATGGCTTTCGGCTCTGGGAGTCCAGAGGAGTTTCCTGTTTGGGAGAATTATTTGACGTGGTGGTCATGATGGTTTTCGAGCAGCTGAGCCAGAAATATGAGTTACCTTGGAAGGGCCACTTTCGTTAATTTCAGATGAGGAATTTTAGACAGAAAAAAAAACTACATTAATGGTTAGTCCCCATAGGTCGGAAATGGAGAGAAGTGCGCTTCGGTCCATAGGTGCTCCCTCGGTCAGCACCCTCTATCCTTTATTAAGAGGTAGTGTCTCAAAGGATATAGAGCGGCTGCATGGAATCTGGGCTCAGGAATTGTGGGTGGAGATCTCACCAGAGGAGTGGGAAGATGTTTGGGAGACCGTAAGGAAGATTTTAATTTGCAACAGGACGTAGGCTATGCAGTTGAAGGTACTCCACAGGGTTTAATTGACACCGGAGCAGCTTGTCACATTTCAGACAGGAGCGTCCCCAATATGCCCCAAATGTCCAATAGATGATTGTATACTTACTTATTGCTTGTGATCATGCCACAAGCTTCGTAGGTATTGGTGCACTATAGCAAGTGTTTTGGAAGGGGTTTTGGGAACCGAGGTCAAGGCGAACCCTCCTCTTGGGTTCGTTGAACCTTCCCTCTTTGGACTTACATAGGAATAAATTGGTTCGTATTCTTTCATTTTGTGCGAGGAAGAACATTCTGATGAACTGGGTTCCAGGAAACCTCCCAGGACTCTGATCGTGGTGTAAATTAGTTATGGAGCCCACCTCCCTGGACTTCCTTATGAGTATGGACATCAGAAAAATGAACATTGTTATAGGACGTGGCGGCCCTATTTCAACCATATAGACATGGTTTTGTTGGCTATATTGGTCAGGACATTTATGTAACAGTGAGGGCTCTGAGAGGAAGAATTCTGAAAAAATACGGGTATGGCAACACATGCTACCGGTGATGGGGAACTTTGGTAGGATTGTGCTGGGTGTTGCAACTTCATGTAATTGAATTTAATTTGCATTGGTTCAGCTCGGTTTAATCTATGTTTTGTTTTGATTTTGTTTTGATATCAGCCCATTGATTTTGTGCACAGGGAAGATAAAGAGTCCATTCAGCCACTCATGCCTCTTACACAGCAACCAGAGTAGGTCATTTCACACCATGTGTCAATTATACAGGATTGGAGGGAACGAAGAGAATATATAGAGGTGAGAAATCAAGCTGATCACATTCACGATGGAATATAAAGTAGTGAGAAAACTGCTTTAAATTAAGAAAATTGTTAAAATCGTTTATTCAGGAATTAATGGAAGGACATTTGCCGAGTCAAGCCACAATCTATCAGAATCAACATAATTTTACAAAGGATAAATCGTATTTTCATTATTTATTTGAGTCTTTAAGAGTTTGAAAAGCAAGCTGCATAATGGGGATCCTGGAGATGTAAAATCAGGACTTGCAGAAGACATTGAATAAGGTGTGCACTAAAGATCAATCTGCAGAATAAGATCGCATATGGTTACAGGTAATTTATTCGCTTGGATATAGGATTGGCGAAACAAAGAATTGCAGTGAGATGGAATAACTGGTTCATTTTCTCTTTCCAAAAATACCATAGGGCTCAGTCCCCAGGCTCCAACTATTAGCAATCAATACTATCACTTATTTGAGGGGATGGTCATGCTATAATCAGAAGACACTGACTCAGGTGATAAATTGTAATGAATGGTTAAGGATAGGTTGGGCCATTATTTGGCAGATGAAATGAAACAATGAAAAGTGTGAGGCCGTTTTGGTCTGTGTAACAGAAAGGAAACTTACTATCCAAACAGAGGGAAACGACAGAGTGCTTAGGTACAGAGGCATCTGGTATCCTCATCCATATTGCAAAAAATACAGATGCAGGTGTAGCAGATAATTAGCTGAAAATGTGTTGCTAGAAAAGCGCAGCAGGTCAGGCAGCATCCAGGGAACAGGAGAATCGACGTTCTGGGCATAAGCCCTTCTTCAGGAAGCCCTCATTCCTGAAGAAGGGCTTGTACCAGAAACAGCAATTCTCCTGTTCCCTGGATGCTGCCTGACCTGCTGCGCTTTTCCATTACACATTTTCAGCTCTGATATCCAGCATCTGCAGTCCTCATTTTCTCGTAGTAGATAATGAGAAAGGCGACTGCAAATTTGGCATTTATTTCTGAAAGAATAGATTATAAAGCGAGGGACGTGTTTTTACAGTAATGCCAGGCATTTGTGAGATCGCAATTGAGTCCTGTTTACAGTTTTGGTGTCCTGACTGCAGGAGGGATGTAATTACCATGGAGGCAGATCAGAAGAGGTTTACTAGACTGATTCCAGAGATAAGGAGTTTGTCCTCTGAAGAGAGATTGAGCAATTCAGGCCTATACTCTGTGGAGTTTAGAAAAATGGGAGGAGATATCTCTTAGGACTGGACAATGCTAAAGATGATTGATAATGTCGACATGCATTGGGTATTTCCTCATGTGGGGCAATCTACAACAAGAGATCATAGTTTTAGGATAAGTGGAGACGAATTAAAACAGTGATGAGAGAACTTCTATCAAAAGACTGTAAATCAGTGTAATTCACTGTTCCAGAGTGCAGTGGATGCTGGGATATTGAGTAACTGAAGTGATATGGAGAGTGAGCCGGAAAGTGGGACTGAGACCGAGATGACATCAGACATGATTTTATTCAATAGTGGAGCAGGCTGACATTATCCATGAATGTATTCAATGGTGGAGTAGGCTGACATCAGATATGATTGTATTCAATAGTGGCGCAGGCTGACATTAGCCATGAATGTATTCAATGGTGGAGTAGGCTGACATCAGATATGATTGTATTCAATGGTGGAGCAGGCTGACTTCAGATAAGATTGTATTCAATGGTGGAGTAGGCTGATATCAGATATGATTGTATTCAATAGTGGAAAGCGCTGACATCAGATATGATTGTATTCAGTGGCGGAGCAGGCTGACATCAGCCATGATTTTATTCAATGGTGGAGCAGGCTGACATCAGCCATGATTGTATTCAATGGTGGAGCAGGCTGACATCAGAAATGATTGTATTCAATGATGGAGCAGGCTGGAGGGGCTGGATTGCTGACTGAAGTTCCTCGTCCTTATTCAGCCCTTCGAATGTGTTACACAGGAATGGGTGAGGATTGGTTATCGGACAGAAAGCAGGCACTCCGGATAAATCAGATTTAATCAGTTTAAAAGAATGTAACCAAAAGGGTCACACAGTGACAAGTGCAGGGTCCTCAGCTATTTACCATCTATATCAATGATCTAGAGGAGTGGAACAAATGTACTGTAACTAAGTTTGCCAATGGAACTAAGATAAGCAGGGAATAAAATAATCAATGCAAGTTGTAGAGTCTGTAAATGGATATGGACAAGTTAATCAATGGATAAAAGTTTGGCAGGTGGGATTTAACGTCATATATAACCTGTCATTTTCTTCCATGAAGAACAGCAGGCAGTATGTTATTGAAATACAGAGGGATTACAGGACTTAGTGACACCGTGTTTACTGAAGGGTTTACTCTGAGCCGTTCAGACATGGCATGTGTTTCTCCATCACCCTGATTGTCTGCTGCCTGATGTTCCCAGCGGGCCAATTGCTCTCATCCACCATACATAAGGCTGAGGAGGCAAGGGTTAGACAGTGCTCTAGAAGGTTGCAGGATAACCAGGGTGGAAATGAAGAATGAACTCAGGAGAGATAAAAGTGTGCATGAGAAAGGCTTGGCGGGTAGAATTAAGGTAAAACCTAAGACGTTCAACACTTATGTCAGGAACAAGAGGATAGCCAGAGTAGGGCTGATCAGTGATAGTGGAGGGAATTTGCGCCAGGAGTCGGAGGAGGTGGGGAGGTTCTTAATGAAGGTTCGCTTCAGTATTCGCTAATGAGAGGGACCTTGACGTTTCTGAGGACAGCATGAAACAGGCGGATATGCTCGAACAGGAGGATGTGTTGAAAAGTTTGAGAAACACATGGATAGATAAATTTATTTGGCTAAACAGGATATGCCCTGGGATACTATAGGAAGCTGCGCATTTTGCGATGATCTTTGCATCCTCACTGTACACTGGAGTCGTGCCAGATGACAGGAGGCTGGCAAAGGTTAATGCCTGGTTCAAGAAATGGATTAGGGTTAATCCTGGGAATTATTGGCCAACCAGTCTTACACCAGTAACGGGCAAAGTATTGGAGAGGATTTGAGAGACAGGATTTATGAATACTTGGAAAATTATAAATGATTAGAGACAGTCAACATGGCTTTGTGAGGAGCAGGTCATGCCTCATCGATCTTATTGAATTCCTTAAGGATGTGACAAAACACATTGATGAATTAGAGCAGTGGATGTGGTATTTATGGATTTTAACAAGGCGTTTGAAAAAGTTATCCACGGTAAGCTCATTCACAAGATAAGGAGGCGTGGCGTACAGGGAGATCTGGATGTCTGGATGCAGAATTGGCTGGCCAACAGAAGGTGGTGGTAGATGGAACAGATGCAGCCTGGAGCTTGGTGACTAGCTTGGTGAACTGTTCTGGGACCTCTGCTCTTTGTGATTTTTTTTATAAGAGAGTTGGATGACGAATTGGAAGGGTGGGTTCATAGGTTCGCCGATGTCACGAACTTTGGTGGAGTTGGTGTTTAGTATGGAGGGCTCTTGTAGGTTGCAACCGGACATTGACAGAACTGAGCTGATGAGTGACACATCGAGATAAATCTGGAAGAGCGGGATCTTGGGTTCCATGTCTATAGATCCTCAAAGTTGCCATTCAGGTTGATGCTGTTGTTTAGAAGGCGTATGATGTGTTGGCTTTCACAGCCGGGGAGCTCAGATTCAGAGCTGTGAGGTTATGCCGCAGCTCTATAATCCCACTGTTTAACCCACTGTGATGAAGTTGAATGCTGTTCTGCATTGAGAGCTTGGAAGTACTTGTCATATGACTAGCTAATATTTTCAGATTTTACTGTACTGAAACTATGTAACATCTGGCTGTGAAACAGATATATTGAGATTTGGATGCCCTTTTGACAACTATTCTAATTTAAACAATCAAGTTGAAATTATGACCCACTATACTAAACCCAATCGATTGTAAATTTATTGTTTTGCCAACATCAAACCAAGGAGATGAGCTGATGTTGAGGGAATAAAGAGGCACGCATTTTGGAAGTTAGACAGAGAGTAAACTACCATCGTGATGGTCTGCCATGAACAACCATCTCTATGTAAGATTCATTTTTTGGATGAAAAACCCTTGCATTAACAGACAGAGCATGACTCAGGGAGATATTCAGTGGAAAGAAGGAGGTCATTGGAGACTACAGCCACTGTCTGGTTTATGTAATGTTAATACAGTTTTTCTTTAATTGGAAGAGTATATTGTTAAAGGTGGAGGAAGATAACAGTTCAGAGAAAGGGAAGCTTAGAGTTGGGAATAACAGTTGTTGTTCAATGTTCACTTTTAGAATTAAGGAATACATTGTTATTATTTCCTGTTAAGTAGCGGAATTTGCAAGCTCTCTGTCACTCGACTTTAATGGATTATAGGCGAGGTGAGCTTTTCTGAGTGTTTGGTTTCATTAACAGAAGGATTTATCGCCGTGTCATAACACCGCACTTGTAATACCGTGTTCTATTCACCTCATTAAAGAAAAGAAGTGGAAGATATAAAGACGATGCAGAGAATTATTTATGGAACAGTAGAAAGTTTGACACAAGCCACACAGAGTGAGTGAAATACTGAGAAAGTCACCACGTGAAAAAATAAACACTGGCAGATTCCCGATGTCGATGTAAACGTCAGTGTGGCAGTGGGTGTAGTGCGTCTGTATTGATGACTGGGTATCTGTGTGTGTGTGTGTGTGTGTGTGTGTGCATCTGTGTATCGGTATTTGTGATTGTGAGCCTGTATTAGTATAGGTGCTATTGCATCAGTCTCCGTGTGTGTCTGTGCATCTATGTTCATCTCTGTGTGTCTCTGCATGTCTGATTTTGTCACTGTGTGTATCTGCGTTTCTGCATTCATCGCTGTGTATATCTGCATATCTGTATTTGTCTCTGTGTGTATCTGCATGTCTGTATTTGTCTCTGTGCGTATCTGCATGCATGTATTTGTGTCTGTGTGCAGCTGCATGTCTGTATTCGTCTCTGTGTGTTTCTGACTGTCTATATTCACCTCGATGTGTATCTGCGTGTCTGTATTCATCTCTGTGTGCATCTGTGTGTCTCTATTCGTCTCTTTGTGTATCTGCCTATCTCTGTGTGTATCAGCGCGTCTGTTTTTGTCTCTGTATATCGGTTTATCTGTGTTCAACTCTGTGTGTATACGTGTATCTGTATTCGTCTCTATTGGCATCTCTGTGACTTTATTCATCTCTGTGTGTAACTGCGTGTCTATATTTGTCTTGCTGTGTATCTGGGTGTCTATATTTGTCTTTCTGTGTATCTGTGTGTCTGTATTCGTCTCGGTGTGCATCTATGTGTCTGCATTCATCTCTGAATCTGTGTGCCTGTATTCATCTCTATATGCATCTGCTTGCCTGTATTCCTCTGTGTCTGTCATTAATTCGTCTCTGTGTATATCTGCGAGTCTCTATGTGTACCTGCGCGTCTGTGTTTGTCTCTTTGTGCATCTGTGCGTCTTTTTTCATCTCTGTGTGTATTTGTGTGTCTGTGTTCGTCTCTGTGGGCATCTGTGTGACTCTATTCATCTCTGTGTGTATCTGCGTGTTTGTGTTTGTCTATGTGCGTATCTGCGTGTCTGTATTCATCTTGCGTGTATCTGTGTGCCTCTATCCATGTCTCTGTCTATCTGCGTGTTTCTGTGTGTAACTTCGTGTCTGCATCCGTCCTTGTGTGCATCTGTGTGCCTGTATTCATGACTGTATCTGCTTGTGTGTATTCGTCTCTACGTCTATCTGCATGGCTGTATTCATATATGTGTCTGCATGTCTGTGTTCGTCTCTATGTCTATCTGCATGCCGGTATTCATGTGTGAGTATCTGTGCGTCTGTATTCATCCCTGTGTGTACCTGCGGGTCTGTGTTTGTCCCTGTGTGCATCTGCGTGTCTGTGTTCATCTCTGTGTGTATCCATGTGTCTGTATTCATCTCTGTTGTGTATCTGCCTGGCTGTATTTGTCTCTGTGTGCCAGTATTTGTTTCTATGTGTCGTTGCACGTCTGTATTCGTCTCTGTGTGCGCCTGTGCACCTGTATTCATCTCTGTTTCTCGGTTTTTGTCTCTTTGTGTATTTGCGTGTCTGTTTTCATCTCTGTGTTGTGAGTGTGCCTGTATTCGTCCTTGTGTGTATCTGTGTGTCCATGTGCACAGAGGATCTGTCAGACTCTCTGGTGTTTAAAGTGATGCAACGTCACCCTCTGCTGGCCTTCCCACTCCTCTGCGTTGACAGCACCGCAGGGTGACAACCATCAGGGAATTCAGTCTGGGAGGGAGCGGGAGGGAAGCAGCTCATAGCGCCATCCAAACTGACAGAACCATCTGCACACGTACACACACAGTTTGGTATATGGAGGATTGTAATCGTACTGAGGACCCTTACAGTGGAGAATGTTCATGGAAAGGTATGTCTATGGTCCATCCGCACTGTGGAAGTGATTTGTCTTTGAAGATTATTCATGACACAGAGTACACAAATTAAAGAGTATTTCCACCGCAAATGCATCCAAGCAAGGTTGACGGAACCATTTGTAAGTCAATGCAATGAATGTATTGCACGTTCATTATCTTGAAATGTTTTACAATATACTCCTACAAGTTATAAATGAAGAAAGATCGAAAAGTCCTGAAACTGACCCAGTGGTGGTGGTAATATCTCAGGAATGATATCACGAGGTATCAGACGAAACTGCTCTGCGCTTCCAAAGACGTTATTTGAGAAAGCAAACAGCCATGCAATGTGAGAGATTGACAGTATTTGATGTCCTCTGAAAGAAACAAAAAAAAAACTGACACTAGTGCAAAGGCATGTGGAAGCGAACAGAGGGTGGCATTGTGTAACTACAAACTTAACAGGGACAGACGTAGAGGTGTGGAAGGGTGGTGAAAGGCTGATCTCAATTTCAATGGATTTATCTCAAAAAACGGCAAGACCTCGTCTCACAAAGATACACACAAACATACACAGACAAGTTAAACACACAACACATATACATACAGATATGGACACACAAAAACAAACACACGCACTCCTGCACACAGTTTCTTTAAGATAAGTTGAATAAGCTTTTCATTAATTCGGGAATCAATGATCATTTGGCGAAAGCAGGAGAATGTCGGTGAGAAACATTTCAGCTTTAACCAATGGCACAGCAGATCCAATGGGCTAAGTGGCCTAATTCTGCTCCATTTTCCCATTTTCAGGAGAGAGTCGCTTTCAAAGGTTGAACTTGATTGCAGATTACAGGGTTAAAGATAGGATTCTTGGCAGTGTGGAGGAACAAAGGGATTTTGGGGTCTACGTCTATAGATTCCTCAAAGTTGCCAAAGACCTCAAGGTGATAGGGCTGTTAAGAATGTGTATGATGTGTTGGCTTTCATAAGCTGGGGGATTGTGTTAAGAGCTGCGAGGTTATGCTACAGCTCCATAGAGACCTGGTTATACCACACTTGGAATATTGTGTTGAGTTCTGTTCGCCCCATTGAAGGAAGGATGTGGAACCTTTAGAAAGGGTGAAGATGGGAGTTCCCAGCACGTTGCACGGCCTGTAGCGCATGTCTGATGAAGAAGGTTTGAGGGAGCTTTAGCTTTTCTCATTAGAGTAAAGAAGAACGAACAGTGACTTGACAGAGGTGTGCAAGATGATGAGAGGCACAGATAGAATCTTTTTCATAGGGTGAAATGGCTAACATGAGGAAAACATAATTTTAATCTGATTGGAGGAAGGTTTTGGGGAGATGTCAGAGGCAGGTTGTTTGCACAGGTAGTGATAGGTGCGTGGAATGCACTGCCAGCAGTGGTAGTCGAATCAGCTACATTAGGGATATTTAAGTAACTCTTGGATAGGCACATAGATGACAATAGGAGGAAGGCTCTGTAGTTTAGTTTAATCTTAGAGTAGGATAAAGTGTCGCCATACCATTGAGGGCTGAAGGGCTCTTACTGTGCTGTACTTTTCAATGTTTGCAGTTCTAATTTCTTGAACTCTTGTGAAAATATTGTACCCGGAATTCCTTTAACTTGAGTGGAGGTTAATCTGGTCAGTATTTGATTGTCAAGGGTTAATGGAAATTTGGGGAGGTTTGAGGGGCGGAATGGTCTATATCTGTTCGTAACCGTTGTGTCAAAAGAATGATGATTGCTTTGAGGCAAACTTCTTTTGAGAATAAGGGCATTCCTACTTCAGACGGGGAAAGGGATGTTCCTTTCTCTTCAGGATTGTGGGGTATGTGGTCTTCTCATGCCCAAGGAGCAGTGAAGACTGGGTTACTGAAAACATTCAAGGAGAGTTATATAGATCGTTGATGAACAAGAGAATCAATGATTGTTGGGAACAGACAAGAAAGGGATGCTTATTTGCAATCACATCAACAATGTCCATTCTGAATTGTGCAGCAGGCTCGAGGGGCTGAATGGCCACCTGCTGCTCTTGCTTCTTGTGTTGTTCACTCACTCAACCCCACAATGCTGTTACAGGAGGTGAGGAAGATCGCATTCAGCCATTCTGGATCCATTCAATGAGACATGAGGAGGCTATTCTGTCCCTCTAAGGATTTTCACAGGATTAGGATGAAGCTCTTCAGCTATTTCAGTACATTACACAGCACAAGGGGAGATCACACCTACTTTCTAGTTTGCAACACAGGAAAAGGGGAGCCCTGGGTAACTATCAGAAAATAGATAGTCGGGAGAAATGTATATTTTCGAGTTGGAAATCTTTAACTTGGTGAAGTGCCTCAGAGATCAGTGCAACATCAAAAGCCATTTAGAATCTGTAAATGATTTGCGTGTGGGGACTGATTGGATGGAACTCAATTGCCTCAACCACGAAGATTCGATAAGATGTCAAGAAGAGGTCGAGAGTCTGTAATGTGATATAGACAGGGAAGGTTAGTTTGCAAACTCTCAGCAGAAGGTCTC
This sequence comes from Chiloscyllium punctatum, assembly GCF_047496795.1. Taxonomy (NCBI): domain Eukaryota; kingdom Metazoa; phylum Chordata; class Chondrichthyes; order Orectolobiformes; family Hemiscylliidae; genus Chiloscyllium; species Chiloscyllium punctatum. The sequence goes on along the minus strand of NC_092755.1, from coordinate 12,187,924 downwards.
TTGTAAACCTTCAGCAGAAACAGGATAACATGGGCTACCGAAGTTTGTGCTGTGGCAGAAGGGTAAAACAACAGTAAACTAATTAAAAGAAGAGAGATCACAAAACTCAGTTGTACAAAGGCATTTGTTCACCCTGGTACATACATCACACGGGGTTAGTATGCAGATGCAGCAAGTAATTAGGAAGGAGTACTTCATGAAAAGGCTATCAGGATGTTTTACTGCATGTGTACAGGGGATTTCTGACTCAACATCTGATGTATTTTGGGCTTTGATGATTCCATAAACTGAAAAATAAATATACTCAATCGCTTTAGAAGCTTTGCGAAGATGTTTCACTGCATTTGCTCTTGGAAAGAAGGCCTTATTCTGTCATACTGCACGGAAACAGACCCTTCGCTGCACCATGTCCATGCCGACCAGGTGTCCAAAATTACTTGGCGTAAATTCCTGCATTTGGCCCATATCTCATAAAACCTTCGTGTTCACTCAAATGGCTACATTGAAATGGCTTTTAATACCGTAGCTGTCCCAGCCTCCAACATTTCCTCTGGAAGTTCATTTCATATACTGTGTGAAAAGTTACCACTTTTGTCCCTTGTAAATCTTTCTCCCCTCAACTTCAATCTATGTGCTCTAACTGTGGACTGCCCTATGCTAGGAAAATGCTCTTGGATTTTCACCATTTCCTTGCTCCTCATGATGTTATAAACCTCTATAAGGTGAGAGCACTTCAGGGTTGAAAACGAGAGGCGTTCGTATTGAACCGTATAAGATATTGAGTAGAGTGTATCTGGTGCATAGCCTATGGACATTTTCTCTGGTATGGGAGTCTAAAACTGAGGATGCAAATTTAAGAAAACGACATGTATATGTTAAATACTCTTTTCATAGTATAAAAAACAAGTACTATGAAGACATGATTTTATTGGACAAAAATATGAGGACACATACAAACGTAACTTCACTAAAACTCCTACATGGAGCAGAGAATAGGGACATAGTCATACAGTTCCGAGAATGTTCAAGGAGGCCTCACGTGGTTCAGTTTGGTCTTCAGATAAAATTATTGTATATTCCTGCTCCGAGATGGAGAAAATGCAACATGCTGGAAAAGCCACTGCTTATTGCCCCCTCTCTTTTCTTGTTCCGTTCAGTCATCTTTATCAGTCATGTAGGATTACTGTTGATAAATCATTGGCATCTCCCTACTCCCTAATTTCAAAGGTATTTCAGCCAATTCCGACTGTTCCAGGAATAAATCCTGCTTGTGTGAGCAGAACAACCTCAGAGGCAGAATAACATTTAATTATTTGACTTTTGTCTTGAGTTTAACTATTGTTTTGACAAAGCTCTTTCAAGCTGATATTTTGCAGGGTTTTTTTCCTGCTTGTATTTTGGCATGTGTGTGATTGTGTGCACTTGCGTGTGCACTTGCGTGCACTTGCGTGTGTGAGACACTGTGTATGTCTTAGTGTGTGTGTCTGTGTGTATGTTGAAAGATAAATATTAAAGTAAATATTTGTCCAAACTGTTTGCCATGTATTTTTCCATCTTCGCTTTGAGTAACTTTGCTTTGGTGAACTATTTTTACAAATGTATGATATCGAGATGACTTGTCCCCAGCAAAGAACCTGATCTAGTTGAGACCTATATCATTGGTCATATCACCAACCGGGTTACATTTAAAATTTATCACGATCAATGGAGGAACTGGACTAGAAAATGAAACAGTGGTCCGTCCAACCCCAGTCCGAACACGGATGAGGAGAATTTCACAAAAGGGTTGTTTGAGTGGGAATGCTCTTCCCCAGAGGTTTGTGGTGCCTGTGTGTTTGCATTTAGTCAAAGCATTTGCATATTGGACACTAAAGGACAATGAACTACAGATATAGAAGTGGGGCTGAGGCAACATCCAGATCAGCCACGATCTTACTGCCTAGTTGAGAAGGCTTAAAGTGTCTAATGACAAAGCCTACTCCTCAGCCCTACGTCCCTATGTTCCATTCAGTTCCTCAAAACTGCATGACAGGAGCATTTGGAGTTCATTTATTCTGATAACCTGGTGCACAGAAACAGTGGAGACCATTCACTGACTGAAGACTAGAGAGTGTAGCACTATAAAAGCACAGCAGGTCAGGCAGCATCCGAGGAGCAGGCGAATCACCGTTTCTGAGCATAAGCTTCTGCCCGAAACGCGGTTTCAACAGAATACAAGGACGCCATTCAATCCATTGAAACTATTGGATAAGAATAGGGATAGTCCATTCAGAACCTCCTGCCTATTACATAAGGAGGGAAGGAGTGTAGTCAGCACATCGAGATGTTAAACAGGAACGGAGTCGCCAAGTCAGGTCCTGGAGCTGCTTCCAGATGACTAGGGCGTGGCCATTCAGCCTATAGGAACATGTGTGCAGAAATAGGAATATGTCTTTGATGCCTGAACTTAACAAAGAGTGAAGCAGAGTCTACACAGACATACTGCTGTATGTTGTTCCTCCTGGTTCCTTTGCTCGTGGTACATATGTGTCACTTTAACTTCGTTTGCTGAACGTGAGGGGGAAAGGTGAATGATTTGTGCCAAGTATCACGGAAATGCCTTCTATCTCCGAGAAGACATTATTGCACTCCTATAGAGGTCAGAAGCTGGTGGGAATGGCGAACTATTTCAGGAGTAAGGCATTAAGACTGCTGATAGATTTATGAACAGTGCAGAGACACACACCAACTGCACATTGAGACGGTGAGAATTCATTCAGAGCCTGGAGCTCCCCCTCAACTACATGGGGTCTCCACACTAGTATGTGAACTATTGAGAATCACATATCATGGGGAAAACGCAATTTCTCACAAAATCACCTTTTTTTTCCTGGACATAAGAAATGTTAGTCCATAATCCTCAAGTTTAAATGTAATTGCTTGTTATTATCTCGCTGTGCTACGGATTTCGCTGGATTATACTCTCATATCTTTTATCAGTTAATTATCGTTTACACAATGTAATTCAATAATTTGCTTGCAAAGATGCAAACATCTTATTGCACATTTTGTGTGCCTTTTCTTTTTTAGATTTGTTGTAGCCTTAGCCAAAAAGTAAATGTTTTGTTTACTGAACAGCTTTGGGCAACTGTCTGTGTGGCATTTGCACATTGTCGCCGTGTCTGCGTGGGCTTCCTCCTGGTGCTACGGTTTCCTCCCACAGTCCAAAGATATGCAGGTTAGGTGAATTGGCCATACTAAATTGCCCATAGTGTCAGGGGTGAATAGAGTGTAGGGGAATGGATCTGGGTGGGTGAATCTTCGGAGGGTCGGTGTGGACTTGTTGGGCCAAAGGGCCTGTTTCCATACTGTGTTTAATCTAAAGAAAAAGTGACCTGTTTATCGGGATTCAAGGGTTAGACACAGTATGTATTTTTAATGGCTAAGAAACAGAAAGGAATAGAAGACAGTGACTGTGTAGACTGACGAGGAGTAAAGTGACATCCCCAAGTCCCCAATGTCTTCTTGATAGACAGAATAAAATCAAATGTAGAGAAAGAAACAGAATATATTCGGAAGAAGGAATTACAAGTGATAATGTAAATAAAACAGGATAATTTGAACTGGAATGGCCGAACAACGATGATCAGTGTGTGTGTGTGTGTGTGAGAGAGAGAGAGAGAGTGTGTGTGTGTGAATGTGTGTGTGCCTGTGTGTGTGTCTGTCTGTGTGTATCTGTATGAGTGCGTGTGTGTCTGTGTGTGTGTAAGTGCGTGTGCGTGTGTGTCTCTGTGTGTGTGAGTGTGTGTGGGTGCCTGTATATGTGTCTCTGTGTGTGGGTGTGCATGTGTGTGTGGGTGCCTGTGTGTGTGTCTGTGTGTGTGTGTCTGTGTGTGTGGGTGTGTGTGGGTGTGTGTGTATGCGCGCGCACGTGCGTGCAGATACATAAGACTGTTCATATGTGTGCACCATATTCAGAATGAACAAGAGAGACATAGTTAACAAAAATGATGCATGTGATGTACAAAATTTATAAAACGTTAACATGTTATTTAGTCTTCAGCTGAGATGTTATGTTCCCCTTCTTTCAACGTACCCTCTGCCTCCTGCCTGTTCCTTGCATTCCCAGACCTAATCTCTAATTCTTATCAGGATGTATGTTATAAATTCTTGCTTCTTGTGTTCCAAATTGTTTCAGATAATTAATTTTCTACCGGGAAACATATACATTGGCCTGCTGGGCTCTGTCAAAACTGTTGCCTGTCATATTGCTGGAGATAAAAGTTCTGGCATCAGACCGACATTTCAACATATTATTCTGTTGCACATACACTGTACAAAGGTTCACAACACACAGGAATTGTCAAACCAAATACAGATGCACGTCTATATCTATCAGTCATGTAGACTTCTCTATGTTTATATCTCCATGTCGAAATTCTCTCTCTCTCTCTGTCTCTCGATTTCTCTTTTAATCTAATTAATAAATCGTCCAATCGGACTTTCTGTCCCATGCTATTTACAACTATTGCTTACTTTTGAATGTGATGTCTTATAATTGAGTAATGTAACTACAAGACATGAGGGAGCAGTTGGCCAGAGTTAGTTGGAAGGGAAGCTGAGCCTGTGGAAGATGGTGAAGCAGCAATGACAGGGGTTTCTGGGAATAATTCATCAGCACATCAGAAACTCATCCCAAGTAAGAAGAACAATATTCAGCAGAAGACAAGTCAGCCGCGAGTGATAACGAATTCAGGGAAAGCATAAAAACAAAAGAAAATGCATACAATATGGTGAATATTATTGGGAATCCAAAGGATTACGAAGTCTACAAATTCCGGCACAGATAACTAATAACAGAGGGTGAAATATAACATTACGCTTCTTAATCGTGTAAAAGAATATGGAAAGTGATTTTTAGATATATAACAAGGGAGACATGGAGTAAAAAAAACAAACAAAGGACTGTTGGAAAATGAGGCTTGAGTCGTTATGGGAAGCAGTGGAATGGCAGAGGAATTGAATAGATACTTTATATCAGTCTTCACGGTGGAAGACGCCAGCAAAATGTCAGAACTTCAAGAAAGTCCGGGTATAGAGTTGAGTATACTGACCTCAGTAAAGAGGAGGTGCTGGGAAAGGTGAAATTGAATCAATCAGCGAGACCAGTTGGACAACAGATCGTAGTTCTAAAGAGATATCTAAGGTAATTGTGGAGGCATTGCTGGTGATCTTTCTGGAAATCTTGGAGTGAGGGAGGACTGGTAAATATAACCTCCCCGTTTAAGGAGAGAGGGAAACAGAAGACAGGAAATTATAGAAGGACTTATTGGATCTTTGGGTTTATGAAAAGATGTGTGGAGTATAAGAACAAGGAAGTTGTGAAGTATATTGGAAAGGGTATGATTAAGCTACAGTATAACAAGGGATACGTGTACAATGCCATTGCGAACAGCAAAGATGAAAGTATGGTTAAAACAAAGGTAATCAGTTCGAAGCAGACAGGAGCATTAGTGACAAAAAGAATGTTTCCTAGATCCTGCATTGAGAATGTTGAGATAAGCTTGTCAGTAAACAGACAAAAAGGAATGCATAAAAAGCACAATAAAATGTGTTGCTGATAAGGTCTCAACGTGTAACTATGTAGCCAATGCATATGAAGCTGAAAAAGCAAAGCAAGTGAGACAGCATATGAGGAACAGGAAAGCCAACGTTTCAGGCTGAAACACTTCATCAAGATTGGGGTGGGGGCAGGGGTGCCGGGAAGTAAATAGAGGGAGGGGCGTGGGGCTGGTGGAAGGGTGGGTGGAATGGCGATAGGGGGATGCAGGCAGGGAATTATTGTGATTGGTCAGTGAGAAGGGTGCAACAGATATACGAATGGGAAGATGGATAGCTTTGGTCAGGTCAGGGAATGGGACATGGGGTAAGGCTGTGGGTCGACAGACTTTGAACCAGTGAAGTCAATATTGTGATCATCGAGCTGTAAGGTCTCCAGCTGAAATATCAAGTTCTGTTCCCCAGTTTCTGTTTGTCTTCACTCTGGCAGTGGGAGGAGGCCAAAGATGGACGTGTTTCCGGATGAACACGGGGAGTGCAGTGATTGAAATGGATGGCAACTGGAATGCTGAGTTTGTTAAAGTATGCAGAGAGCAGATGCTCCATGAATATGTCCCTGAGTCTCCCTTTCATCTCCACAACATAGAGGAGACCACGTTGGGAGTTGGAGATGTGCTCAGTGGGTCAGGATCAGGCTCTGTGTGGAGCATTAGTGTTCTGCATGGAACAACCAACTCAACTTTCCAGTTACCATCCATTTTAATTTCCACTCCCACTCGCCCGGCGACATGCCCATCCTTAGCCTGTCCACTATAAGAGGAACACCACCTGAGAGTTTACCTTTGAAGTTGATAGCCCAATCGCCTCAATATTGACTGAAGCCACTTCAAAAGACCTCCATCCACAGCGTTATCCCATGTCCCTTTTCCCTGACCAGACCCACCTGTATCTGCTCCATCCTTCCCACTGACCAATCACAGTAACCTCATACCTGCATGTACCTACCACCACCAGACCGACACGCCGCCCTTCCATATCCCATCACTCCATTTCTAGGCTCCCCTCCCCCTCACCCATCCTGACGAATGATCCAAAATATTGGCTTTGCTGCTCCTCTATTCTGTCTGTTCTGCTGTGTTTATCCAACTCCAAGTTTATTAACTTTAGCCTCCCGCACCTAAAGGACTTCCTCTCTCCAAGCTGTGGAACTCGGTGGTCTATATATAAGAAGAAATACATTTGGACATTTGTAAAGATAACGGACACATCCGTTATTTCTTAACAACCCAGTACACACATTCCAGATGAAGCAGCATTTCGTTTGTAATCTTTCAATCTAGTCTCCTGTCATTTCTGCTCACAATGCAGTCTCCTTTACATTGGGGAGACCAAACAGAAACTGTTTTAAGGAATACTCCCACTGTGTCTGTGGGAATAACCCTGACCTTCTCATTGCTTCCCATTTCAATAACGTACCTTGCTCTCATGCTACCATTTGAATCCTTGGCTGCTGTAATGCTCCAATGAAGCAAAGCCCAAGCTCGAGTAACACCTCACTTTAGACCTTGGTACGTTATGTCCTGAAGGAGTTTTTTATTCAATTCCATACTTCCACAGCCTGACTGCATTATGGCTGTTCTCCATTCTTCACACATTCTTTCTCCTGGTGTCCCAATGAACTTGCCCTGTTTGTGAATCGTTTGTCTTGCACTTAATTGAGGAACCCATATCCCCCCTTCACAATCTAATTAATACTCATTTTACATTTGATTCTCTTTTACCAGAAATAAAAGTCAACTTGTCAGTGGCATTGGTCCTCCACACCATCTTGTTTCCCGTCACCCCTCCTCTACCTCGGTCAAGGGATTTAAGAGCCCATTTTCCAATCCTTTTCTGTTCTGAAGAGTAATCACACTGAACTTGAAACGCTAACTGTGTTTCTCTCTCTCCGCCGATGCATTCAGATCTGCTGTGTTTCTCCAGAAATGAAAAAGGCACATTTTCAATTAAACAAATAACTCTGGATACTAGAAATCTGAAACCAGAACAAAAAAGAAACTGAGCCTTGAATAATGGTCACTGCACCCAAATGATTAAGTCTGCTTTCACTCCACGGATGCTGCCAGACTTGCTTAATTTCTCTAGCAATTTCTGCTTTTCACCACGTTTCAAAGACATGTGTCAATTTGGCTTAAACGCCCTGTTCAACCTGGAGCACATATACCGGGAAGTGAAAGACAACACAAGATGCACAATTTCCTTGTCTCTGAAATAACGTAAAGCTGGCATCACTGCCACTACAGAGTTCTCACTGTTAGTCAGAGAAAGAAACAGAGGGACACACATTCACTCTAAACACAGAAGGTAGCACATACTGGAAAGGAAAAGATTCAGATGATTATGTTAAAGGGTGTTGGGCAATGAGACAAATTGTAAGTGTGAAACCATGGAGAGACCCTCAGTAGAATGAGAATATAAAATTGGAAGTGTGCCACATCAGAAAACAGAGTAGGTCACTGAGTAAATGGCTGATGGGTGAGTGGGACTTGGTGTGAACTGGGGGACAGGCAGCAGGACTGTATTGGAGATATTGCAGCTCAAACTGCGTTTTCCATGTGATGCTGTAGACCACACCAGCAACAGAAGCAAAATTATATTCAACCATAATCTGTAACATTTTGCCTGGGATTATCCCTCAGTCTACCTTTACCAATAAGCGAATCTATGCTTCAGCGATGAGTGTGGTGAACATGCCAGGGCAGAACTATGTGTCCCTGAAACTGACGGCAAACCATAGAGCTACCACACTTGACTGTTTACATTCCAAACAGCCGAACTACCATCTGATAGGGAGGGCGGAATGATTGCAAGACCAACAGATCAGTTCGAAGGTCTACTGTCCTGCCAGATCAAGCCATTATTGGATTAAACATCTCACTGCAGGAGAGGACCCAACAGATGTCCCCTCCTTAATAATGGAACAGCCCTGCACATCAGTGCAAAAGACAAGCATGTAGTTATCTGTGACATACTCAGCCAGAAGTCTTGAGACAATGATCTATCTCACCTCGTCAGGATGCCCTCAGAATTACAAATGGCAGTTTACAAACAATCGATTCGCTCTATGTGACATGAAGAAACATCTGAACGCAATAGATATGACAAAGGTAATGTACAACAAGCCGTGTCAATGTACAACAGGCTGTTTCATACCAGTTCCAACTCTGACATCTATATGGCAATGTGGAAAATTACTCAAATATGACAGGTCCCTTATGAGGAGAATAATTGCAGCATGACCAACATCACCCCCTCAATTCCATAATGAGAGTCAAATTGTTGGGAGTTCTTTTTGACAGAGTTGTCAAACAGCAAAGAAATAAACTGCTCAGTGTGGTTTGAGATAGGTTACTATGTCGAAATGGAAATATCACTGGATTTCTAATCCAGACCAGGCTAATGCTCTGGCAGCTGGTGGAAGTTAATAACAAATAATAAAATGTCGAGATCTAAAATCTTGAGTCATTAATAATAACCTTGAAGCCAATGTCAATTATAAACACCAATTTGCTTCCCCAATGTACTTTCAGGAAGTGAATCTCCCGTGTTTTCCTCGTCTGGCATAAAAGTGACTCTAGACACACAGACATGTGATAAACTGTTCAATGGTCTCTGAAATGGCCAAAACTAGACACTCAATTGTATCAAACTGCTCCGAAGTCAAAAAGGATAAAACCGGTCAGAACACCCGGCATCAGATACAGCATCAGAAAAGGGAAACTCAGGCCTGTCAACACTACAGAGACGCCCTTCCTAACATCTGAGAGCTTGTGACAACATTGACAGTACTTATCCACAGACTACATGGAAACATTGGGAAAGGAGTAGGTCATTCAACGCAGTGAGCCTCCCACGTTCTTATCATAGCCGAGAATCTCCTCAATGCATTTCTCCAACAGCAGACTGAGATATGTTGCAATTGAACCATCAACCAAATGTCTGAGGTGTTTGCGAATAGCTGAGACCCAAGGACATAATCCTGAGATACTCGACGAGCTTTCATCTCCAATAAAGGGATCCTTTTATTCCTGTTTTTCCGGTCCAAGGGCTCCTTTGCTGACCTGCTTTCTTTTTCTTATTTTCTCTTCCAACTTGCTTTTTGTAATTTACTGACCTCAAGCTGGACCCAGGGTTTGGAACTCAAGCAAAGGCCAATGCGGAGGAGAGTGAGTCCTTACTTTTCTGGAGCAAGCACATGACCCGGAATTGGCAGCTGCAACATCAGCAGAGTGAACGTGAGTGAGATAGGGCCCAGTAGCAAAAGGTGATGCCTGAAGATTGGAGACTTGTTGTTCGTTGGGTCCTGCACTGATTGTATGAAGCGGATAGTAGAAGGACATGATGGTAACATCGATGAGGTGGGCCCAGCAGTAAGAGACATGTCTCTGACATTGGAATGGCCTGGCAAAGGGGGAAATGAGCTGCTGATGGAGGAGTATCTGCCCAGTCCCAAAGATGGTGCCTGAGGATCAGCAACTTCGATGTTGCTGGGGTCTGATGTAGATGGGGATGATGCTGTCAAGAAGGGGTTGGGTTGCAGGGGTGGTCGATGATGAGGAGCTTTCTCACAACCCATAAACTCTCTTCAGGCTGTATCCTCTGTTTATTCCATTGTTTTCAATTATCCAAAATGGCACCACTTTGTGGCAACAAGTGAAAGCATTTAACTGTGTTTTATTCTATTTATCCTGGAAAGTACACCTGGTCATAAAATCAAAATCAAAAACTTTTACTCACTCTTTCCTGCCAGCTGTCCCATTCTGTAACCATGTCCAAATATTTGCCACAATCCCAAAATATATGATTTTGAACACTGGGTTTGGGACTTCAGCAAAAATCTTTCTGGAAATGCCCCTCGTAATCTTATCCTTGAGAATCACCTCTCCCTCAGCCTTCTCTGCTCCAAAGTAAACAACCTGAGCTTATCCAGCCTCTCTCCATAGCTGATATGCTCCATCCCAGGGAAAATCCCCGTGAATCTCCTCTGCACCCCCTCCAGTACAATCACTTCCTTCCTGCAATATGGCTCCCAGAACTACGCACAGTGTTCCAACATGGCCTAACCAGAGACTTATATAGCTCTGACAATCTATACGTCGGTGAATGAAGGTTCTGTCTCTGGTTCACTCTGCCTTATTAACTAATGTATTAACCTCAGTCAAAAAGTATATTGCTGGAAAAGCGCAGCAGATCAGCCAGCTTCCGAGAAGTAGGAAAGTCGACTTTTTGAGAATATGCTTTTCCTCAGGAATGTGGTCACCAAGCCTGATAAAAAGCTTATGCTCGAAATATCGACTCTCTTGCTCCTTGCATGCTGCCTGACCGACTGTGCTTTACCGGAACTCCACTTCTTGACTCTGATCTCAAACATCTGCAGTCCTCATTTTTTCCCTAACCTATTACCCTGCGCCATCACATTCAGGGATCTGTGGAGGAACACCCTCTCAGCTTCTTAGTGTGCTGCCATTCATTGTATACCCCCATGTCTTCACCACATGTTTATCAGGGTTATATTTCATCTGACCATTCCATCTATACCTTCCTGTAACATAAGGCCTTCCTCCTCACTCCCACCAGCCAAACTTTGTGTCAAATACAAACTTAATTAGCACACTCCCTCACCACCACCACCCCCCCCCCCAAACATATTCACATCTCGATCATTTATGAATACCACAAATAATAAGATACACTGCACTGATCCCTGTTGTACATCAGAGGAGACACTGGTTTCCAGTCACACAAACAGCCTTCCTCCACCACCCTCAGTCTCCTGCGAGTAAGACAATGTTTGAAATAACTCACAAAGTTAACCTTAATATCATGACTTTTTAAAATCAGTTTCACATATGGAGCTTTGTCAAAGGTCTTGCTGAAAAAAACCATAAGAACAACATGCTCGAAACAGACAATAACATTCACTTGGTATGACTTCTCTTCTATGATGTCATGATGATTCCCCGTGATCAAAACTTGCCTCTGCAAGAGAGATAAATTTTCTCATTTCTTATTTTCTCCAGTACTTGTCCTAACACGGATCTACTACTGACTGGTTAACAATCAGTCTATTTTCCCTCTCCTTTCTGTAAAGTGGGACCATATTCGTTGTTCTCCAGTCATCTGGCAACTCCAACTACCCTGTAGCCAGATTCGACTTAAAAAGTTGAGTCAGCGCCGTTTCTCCTTTGTCTCTAACAGCAGCGTGTAATGCAACTTATCCAGACATGGCAATCAGTCCAATATTACACCAGCCAAAGCCTCCTATCCAGGCTTCCATCTTATATCAGTCATTTCAAGTGCTTCCCAACCCATCTTTTTGAATTCTGTCCCTGCATCCTCCTTCTCCAAGTAAAACAGATATGGAGCTCGAATGTAACAATCGATCAATGTTCTCCAGCCTCGCACACAGAGTGCTCCCTTGGTCTCTAATGGGCCCCAGTTGTATCCAGGTTATTCTGTTCTGATTGATATACGTGGACAACATCTTGGGATTCTCCCTAATCTTGCCTGGCAACACTTCTCCATGCCCCTGTATCAGTCCGTCTCTCTGTGTGAACTTTCTAAGCTTCACTGCGATCTCCTTTCATTTTGGTAATCACCGGAGAACTCAAACCGAATTCCTCCATCAGTTAATCTTGCCTCTAATAAGATTGGCATGAATGTAACTTTTTAGTTTCTCTGTAATTTCTAAGTTTTCTGCAAGAAATTATCATGTGTGGATAGTCCCCATTCCACACGTGTCCTTGCCTTCATTTTCCCATCAAGTATCAAGAGAAACGTTTGGTTATCCTAATGTTTCTTGTTAGTTTGCATTTTTTTATTATTTCATTATCAGTTCATTGGTCCTCAAATATCTATGAATCCATGGCTTACAACAATATCTGGCATTTTTCTGAGCTGCTTCCTTTGATCTAATACAACCTTTAACTTCTTTTGTGTGAACTATTGTTATGTCACCTTACCCCTTTGCTGTTTAAACTGTGGTGGATATGTGTATATTATACATTTTAAGGTGTTTATTTAAACAACAACCATTGCCTGTCTTTCAGTAAATCTTTTTCATGTACTTCTCCAATTCACTGAATCTAATTTTAGCCTCATACTTTCGTGAATTGCATGACTCAGGTTTATAACCACAGTTTCAAAAACAACTGTTTGTATTCAGACGTCGTATAAAATTCAATATTATTATTCCCTAAACCTCCTTTTCAGCAGGGTTTTCAATTAGCTCTTCTGATCACATAACACCGATTTCAAAACAGCCTCACCTCTACCTCAGTGCTCAACATATTGTGAAAGGAAACCATCTCAAATAAGCTCATGAAATCCACTTTCCTAGCACGTGGGTTACAACAGTTTTGATGCAGTTTGAAAGTGTTCATTATTACTGCAGTACCCACAAACCTGGGTACCTAATTTCCTGTTTTATGATAGACCCAAAATTTGTATTGCCACTTTCACTTTGACATATAACTTCCATCAATCTTTGCTTCTTCTTGCTCTTTCTAAGCTTCACCTTACTAGATTCTGTGGAATCTGAGCGATGTGCCCTCTGGAGAGATTAATGGTATATTCAGGTGAGATATTTGGTGAAGCCCATTTGGACGTTGAGATAATCTCGTCAAGTTATTCATTCTTCTCAAGTGTTATTATGACATTTTCACCAGCTCTCCCGTTATGCTGGTGGTGTAGAGAAGGACAATGTTCTTTCAACAATGCTCTGCCTTCCCCCAGACAGCTGAGACTGCTCTAACCTTGGAGGAAGCCTTACAGCAGGTTGGTAAGAACACCGGATTGAGTCCGCAACAGAAGCCAATTATACAGCTAATTCCACTTCTCCAGCTTGTTACACAGGAACAGCAGAAGGATATTCAGGCCGTTGACCCTGTTACACCAGAACAGGACGAGGTTATTCAGCCCTGGAGCCTGATATACGGTTAAAGGAGAATGCTAATCAGCCCCTCGAGTCTATAACACGGCACGCTGAGTAGAACATGAGGCACCAGTATCCTATTTTGCAGCAGCAGGATCAGTCCATTCAGCCTCCTCCAGTCCCTAACACAAGAACTGGAACAGATTGGTACACTAGAATAACAGGAGGCCATTCAGCATGAGAACTAAAGAAGAAGATACAATCAATTGAGACTTGTTATGGAAAGGTGGAGGCAATTCACCCATGTGTCAGTTGTATCTGAACAGGAAGAGACAAATCACTCTTTCAATCCCATTTCAGGGATGTAGGAGGTGATTGTTCAGTATCTCGAGCCTGTTGTGAAGCAAGATGAAGAGAACGTTCAGCCCCTCAAAATGTTGTACAGCAACAGGAAGATTCCACAATCCCTTAGGCTTCTGATGTATTATCAGGAAGAGGAGAAGCAGATCTTGAATCTGTAAATCAGGACATTCCGGCCACCAAAACTATACTGTAGGAGCACCATGAGGGCATTCAGCCTATTGAGTGTATAAACCAGAAACTGAGTGAATCCATTCAGACACTCATGCCTATTACACAGCGATTGGAGCAGAATTTTTAAAGCTTTGTGCCTGTGACACAGGAACACGGGAAAGGGAACGTAGAGATTGCAAAAAGTTAGGAATTAGGATAATCATCTTCACTTGTCACTAAAAGGTTGAGAGCAAACTGTTGGGAATTATGGGAAATTGTGACACTCCGTTATTATTCAATTAACAACAGGCGATTTGCAAAGTAAAACCAAAATACAGAATAATCAGCATGATTTTTTAAGAATTCGCTTGCTCGAATTCTTTAAAGATGTGACAAGCAAAGCAGACAATAGGGATCCATGAAATGTAAAGCTCCTGGTCTTTGAAAATGCCTTGATTAAATGCTGCACAAAATATTAAGCTGTAAAATAAGAGGACATGGGTTTGGGAGGAGGTCATTCGCCTGGATAGAGGGTTGCTGAGCCAACAACATGCAGAGAGATGGAATAGTTGTTTCGTTAGCAACTTTTGGGGTTCCATAGAGTTCAGACCACGTCACCCACAATTTACCATCCATTGTATTACTTGGATGAGAGGAGAGAAAACACTACTGCTACATTTTCAGCTGACACTAAAACAAGTGGAAAAGTAGGTTGATGTAATGGAGATGTAGAAAAATTACGAATGGACATGAAAAGTTTAGATGAATGTGCCAACATCTGGCATCTAAAATTTAACGTGGGTAATATGGGATGAACCATTTTGATCAGCGGAATCCAACATGTTAGGGAAATGGAGAGCGACTTCAGAGTGCATTCGTGCAGAGGCATCTGGGTGTCCACGTGCAGACCATAGAAAGCTCATATGTAGGTTCAGCAGGGAATGAGAAAGGCAAGTGCAATTTCAGCATTTACTTGTAAAAGAATAGAGTATAAATGGAGGGAAGAATTGCTGGAACTCTGCAAGGTATTAGTGAGATGGTAACTGACGGACTGTGTTCAGGTTTGTGGTCCTGACTGCAGGAGTGATATTGTTACAACAAAGGCAGACCAGAACAAATACATTAGATTGATTCCAGAGACGAATTTGTCTTTTGAAGCGAGTTTAAGCAGTTCAGGCCGATGCACTCTAGGTTGAGAAGGATGAGAGGAGACAACATTGAGGTCTGGAGGATGTTAAAGGGGATTGATAATGTCGGTGTGGAATGGATATTTCCTCATGTGGGGCAAACTAGAACAAGAGATCATAGTTATGGGATTAGGCAGAGCAGATTTAAAACAGGGGTGAAGTGAACTTACTTTTCTCAATGGGCTGTGAATCTGTGTAATTCACTTCCCCAGTGTGCAGGGGACGCTGGGACATTGAGTAAATGAAGGTATATGGGGAGCAGGCAGGGAAATGGAACTGAGCCGGCGATGACATCAGCCATGATTGTATATACAATGGCGGAACAGGCTTGAGGGGCTGGATTGTTCCTAGTTCTTATTCAGCCCTTCGACTGTGCTCCACAGGAACGGGGGAGGAACGGTTACCAAACAGGAAGCAGGCACTCCGGATAAATCAGTCTTAATCAGTTTGACAGAACGTAACCAGTGGAGTCACACGGTGACCAGTGCTTGGTCTGCAACTGTTTACAATTGATATCAATGATCAGGACGATATAACAGATGTACTGCTACTAAGTTTGGTGATGACACTAAGGTAAGAAAGTCATTAAGTTATTAACAGAATTTGGAGAGTGAATGTGGAGATATGGAAAGTAAAGTAAATGACTAATACTTTGCCAAGTGGAATATAATGGAATGTATACCCTGTCAGCTTTTTCAGGAAGAATGAAAGGCAGCATGTTACTGAAATGTAGAGGGATTGCATGACATAGTGATAGTGTGTTCTGGAGGATTCACTCTGACCCATTCCGACATGGGAAGTGTTGCTCTATCTCCATGATGGTCTGCTCCCTGACAAGCCCAGTGGTCCTATTGCTCTCAGTATACACGGGATATTTTGATGAGGTTGGTTGGCATTGGGGAATGGTGAGTGTTTTGAGCCGTGTATCCAGGGGACAGCCTTTAGCCAAGAGGCTATTCTTTCATTACAATGGAGACCCAAAGAAGATGGGAATGGCTGACTGCTTCTGAATGAATAGAAGGTGGCTGCTGCCAGGATAGTGGGTTCTTTACCAACATGATGTCCTGTCCATGGGCACATTGTAACATTATTGGAGTAAGAGTTCCTTCAGTTCCTGTAGCTCTCCTCATTAACATGGGGGGCCCACAGAGCTATGTACATCTTCAGGAATCCTGTTACACGGAGAAAACACGGATGCACCCGGCAGCTCTCTGCTGAAAGAGAAAACGTGCATCTCATCCAGCACATATATCGTACTTTTCCGAATGTTGACATTGATGTCGACATACTGGGAGATAATAGACAATAGACAATAGACAATAGATGCAGGAGTAGGTCATTCTGCCCTTCGAGCCTGCACCGCCATTCAATATGATCATGGCTGATCATTCCTAATCAGTATCCTGTTCCAGCCTTATCTCCATACCCCTTGACTCCACTATCTTTAAGAGCTCTATCCAATTCTTTCTTAAAAGAATCCAGAGACTGGGCCTCCACTGCCCTCTGGGGCAGAGCATTCCACACAGATGATGGATGTGTCACCCAATCCTGCCTGGAAGTTCCGGTTCATAGAAGCTGAATGAAACAGTGACCCTAACAGCCACTGGCAGTATCGTCCTTCCTCTGGTGTGACGCTGCAGGTTGTGTTGAAGTGACACCGCTCTGTGACCAGCTCCTTGTTCAATCAGTGTCCCCTCACAAACCTTCTCCTGGGTTAAGTATAGCTTTGGAATCTGTTCCTGGAAAACCCGGGATGGGTACAGTAGATCCCTTTCCCCACAGACACTGACTCTGTGATTTCAGAGCTTCCCCTCTCTGCAGCCTCTGCTCCATTTATTGTTCATACTACAGACCCAGCTGCTGTAACTACAATCCCCATCCAAAGTTGGGTCACCAAATCCTCAGGTCTCCCTGAACGTCTGAGGCCTCCAGCAAACCATCCCCAACCCCTCCACTAACATTTAATAGCAGTGGGCAGTCAGAAGCCCCTCAGCTACAACTGTTACGGACCTCACCAGACCAGTCCCCGTCAAAATATTTTAAGCAGGCAACTTCGACCTTAACTTTTCCTCATTTTAAATGTAGATATGAACTGTGTGTTCTAGATGTATTGCAACTGGTCACCTCACTCAACGTTAAGCAAAATCTAATCCATTCAAATGCTGTAGTTAAAACACAATCAAAGAGAAGAACAGATTGTGATAGCTTCTCTACAGGAACACTTATGCAAACAACAGATACGGTGCCTTCTACTAATTAACTGAGCGAATACAGGAACATCCCATAAATACACCCCCTGTCAAAAAGGTAAATTCAGACACAAAATCTTATGTGCAGTTCAACAATCCAGGAGGAAGCAACTTTAAGAGAGTTTTCAGAGAGAATAACAGCTAGGCATCATGTATTGAAACTTCCAACCTTTCTGTGACCCCGAGCAGCTTCTGAATGCTGCAGCTAAAATCAAAACGAGATATCTAGTCTGTGAGAGCTGGCCGCTGTCCTTCCATTGTTCCCACAGTTTTGATAAAATCTAAACGCCTCCTCAGTTATATAGTTCAGCTGTTTTCAGGCGGCAGTTCGGCATTTCTGACTTTAAGACCTCTTTTCACACAAAAAAAACAAGAGAAAATAACTATTTAAAAGTGGCAGCATCGTCACAACTCCCCGTTTGAAAAAAAATCAATATGCAAAGATGGCCTCATTTTAAATCCTCTGTTCTTACTTTTTGAGTATGTCACAACATGTATATATTGCACTGAAAGCATTCACAACTCCATTCTATTTCAGTCAGTTTACTCCTGCCATAGAACGCCTCTGTTTTTCTTCATCCAAGTCTCATCCAAGGTCAGATTCTAATGAAAATTTCCAGTCAGGGTCTTTCCTCCCTTGACTCCAACAGTATCCAGACATGCGGATTGGTCGAATTTTATACCAGGCAAAGCCTCAAACTCCTGCTCGTATTTTACATCAATCTCTTCAAGAGCTTTCCAGTCCATCTTCTCGACTGAGTTTGGTCATATTGCTGTGATAAGCAAGAGATTAAATTATTAAGAGACAGTGGAGGTTCTACAGATAGATACAGAGAGGTAAAGGCAATGGATAATAATTTGGCAGCTGCAATATAACATGATATAATCTGTCATTTCATTTACAGGAATAATGGAAGGCAGTATGTTACTGAAAAGGAGAGGGATTACAGGGATTAATGATACGGTGTACTGGGGGGTTCACTCAGACCCGTTCAGACATGGGAGGTTTTGCTCCATCCCTGATCATCTTCTCCTTGACGCTCCAAGTGACCCCATTACTCTCCGTACACATGAAATGTTTTGAAGTGTTTGGTTGGTGATGGGGGATGCTATTTTCAAAAGTGTACCAAGGGGATGGTCTTTATCCAAGATACATTCATTCCTTTCTACATGGAGATCTGAAGACGATGGGAATGGCTGCCTGCTTGTGAATGAAGAGGCTGTGGTTGCTGTCTGGAGAGGGGTATTCACCAACATGATGTACTGTGATGGGCACGCTGCAAGATTAATACAGAGAGTGCTCCTTCAGTTCCTCTACCTCTCCCCATTGACATGGCTACTCCGCAGACGCCATGTGCACCATTGGGAATCCCACTATACTGGATACACCCGGCAGCTCCTGCTGAGGGAGAAACAACGTATTTACCTCATCCACCATATATATCCTCCATCACTGAATGGTTACATTGATGGCAACATACTGGCAGATGATGGATATGTCACCCAGTCCTGTTTGAAAAGTTCCAGAACATAGAAGCCGAATGAAACAGTGACCAGAACAGCCACTGGCAGCACCGTCCTTCCCCCTAGTGTGAACCTGCAGGACGTGTTAAAGGAGGTGACATCGCTGTGTGACCAGCTCCTTGTTCAGTCAGGGTCCCCTCACACTCTGCTCCTGGGTTAAGTGGAGCTTGGGAAGCTGTTCCTGGAAAATCCGGGGTGGACACAGCAGATCCCTTTCCCCACACACACTCACTGCGTGGTTTCAAATCTTCCCCTCTCTGCAACCTCTGTTCCATTTGTTGTTCATGTTGCAGACCCAGATGTTGTAACTACAGTCCCCATGCTCCATCCAAAGTTGGGTCACCAAATCCTCAGGTCTCCCTGAATGTCTGAGGAAGCTCACAGCACAACCTCCAGCAAACCATCCCCAGCTGCTGCACTTACTTTTCAAGTACACGAGTCAGTTAGAAACCCCTTGTCTATAAGTGTTGTGGACAAGACCAGATTCCTGCAAAATATTTTAAGAAGGCTGCTTAGACCCAAGCCTTTCCTTATTTTGAATATAGATGGGAAGTGTGCGTTCCAGATATGTTGTGACTGGTCAAACTACTCGACATTAAGCAAAATGTAATCTATTCAAAAGTTTTAGTTAAAATGCAATCAAAGAAAAGAAAAATTTGGGATGGCGTATATGTTGGAACACTTACACAAAGAGTAGATACCGTACCTTCTTGGTATACACTGCTTGGCACAAAGATATATTCAAATACAGATTCTTATGCAATTTTCTGATCCAGGAGAAATCAACATGAACAGAGATCTGAGAGAGAAAGGCTTCTAGGGATCATGTATTGAAACTTCCAACCATTCTGGGACCCGAATAGCTTCTGAATGCTGCAGCTTAAAACAAAACGAGGAACCTGTTCTGAGAGAGCTGGCCACTGCCCTTCCATTATAACAACTGTTTTAATGAAACCTAAAGGCCTCCTCAGTTATTTACTTAAACTGTGTTCAGACAGCAGTTCTTCACCTCTGTCTTTAAAACCTCTCTTCAAAAACAACCTAAGAGAAAATAACCTTTTTACAGCGATAGTATACTCACAACTCCACATTTAATAAAATGATCCATCAATATACAAAGATGGATTAATTTTAGACCTCCTAATCTTCCTCTATTAGTAGACTGGAATGAATATATATTACATTGACTCTGAGCATACAAATGTTCACAACTCGATTCGATTTCAGTCATTTCACTCGTGCCACAGAATGCTTTTTGTCTTTCTTCATCCAAGTCTCCACAAAGTGTCAAACCTTACTTTTTCTCGCCCTGTCAATTTTATAATTTCAAATTGAATGGCAGCAAGAATAAGCTCAGTCGAAACAGACTGGTATTTTTCTCCCTAAACTTCTCCAAAAAACTTTAAGGTGTCACGATCAGTGAAAAAGATTTGGTTCATGTGTGTTACTCGCAATTGAAATGCTGAAATGTTGTAAGGCCAACACCAAGCTCAAGGCCTCCTTCCCCATTGTGGAATAAATCTGTTGATGTTTCCACTGGACACTCCAACCACACGTGACATAATGCAGCACTTCTCATCTGTCCAATACTCCCTCTGAATGACATAGCTCCTCATGTCTCAGCATAAAAGAATTCCACGCTTCTGTACCACATAATGCTCTAACCTCTTTACCTGCTACTCCTGGCCTATGCCAGTAAACCTTATTCTCACAGGTATATGTTTAAAGAAGATCTCACACATTCTTCTCAATCCCTCATAGAAACCAAACTTTGATTTCTGAACTCAATCATCATCAGCAGCCATTTCAGCTTCTAATCTTGCCATTGCAACTCTCTGCTCATCCACACGAGTTCTCTCGACTGCAGGAAGTGAATTGTTGAACTTCTCCAAAATTAGAGTCTCTCTCCGAGTGCCATAACTTTGCTCTGTTTTAAAACCCTTCCCCACCTTTCAAAATTACTTTGTTAGATTCTTTCAAACACAACGTGCGTTTAATCAGGAATGCTATTTTAGATCCCTGAAACACTGTCTGTCGGTTTTTGGCACAAGCTCATATGCACTTCAGAAGGCTTTCTTCACCTCCTCCGATAGGGATGCAAATACCTATCAGCTTTGTTTGGATAAACTAAATCTACATGTTCTCTGGCAAATGCACTTGTTTCTGAAATGAAATTAAACAGGCTCCCCCATCATTCTCAGCAAATTTAGATAATGCCTGGATGTATTTAAACAGATCCTGATCAGGCCTTTGGCTACCTTAGGGTTGCTCAACCTCACTATACTCTAATGAAAATCCATACAAAATGAAGAGGAATTTAGAATAACTAAACTATTGGAAACCTTAAACGAATAATGGATACATTACGTTCTACAAATGAACTGTTCAATCTACTACCATCACCTAAACACACCCCTTGGCAAAAAGGAACATTCAGACATGCATTCTTGCATACAGTTCTCCAATCCAGGAGGAAACACTATCATGTGAGGCTTTAGAGAGAGTAGCAGCTCGGGATAATTTACTAAAACTTCCAACCCCTTTGGGACCCCAAGCCCCCGGTGATTGTTACAGCTACAAGAAAAACCAAACTAGAAAGCCTGGTCTGTGTGAGCTGGCCATTGTTACTACTATTTGTTAAAAACCCTAAACGCCCCGTAAGTTATTTACTTGAGCCGTTTTCAGTTGGCAGTTTGGCCTTTAAGACCTCTTACTAAAAAATAAGGAGAAAATGACCTTTTATTAAAATCGTCACACAATTTAGATGCCTGGTCCTTTACTCAGTGGGCTTCCTCGTGTCACCTGAGAGGACAACTTCAGGTACAGACCAAGTTACAAGGATGTGTCTCATAACTTCTGAAACACGCCTGTCCATGGATCATCACATGGGACATACCGGGAAGTGAACAATAGCCTGACACACACCATTTCAGTATTTCTGAGCTACACAATGCCAGCACTCGATATACTAGGGAGCCAAAACCCAAGGCCAGGGAAAGATACAGAGGGACAAAGAGATTCACATTAAAGACAGAAACAGACAGTTAATTAACTGAAAAGATGTTGTGGGAAGATTTGGAAAAAGACAGGGCAGTGGGACTAACTGGAGAAGTGAGATCTTCATGAGTAAAATGACAAGAATGAGAACATTGAATAAAGGCATTGTCAGATCAGCTGAAATGGTTTGTTACATCAAATTCTGAATCTGCTTCACAGAACACCAAAAACAACATAAACTGTTGTTTGTCTGTCTCAAGGTTATGAAAGGATTTGACAACAGGGCATTAATAACAGCAGTAGCCGCACACTGGTCAACAAGTACCGTACTTTGGGTTGAGGTATCTAGAAACTTGCCCACCTGATTTTCTTTTATGCAACCGATCTGTTATTTTATAACTGCCACCATTCATAAACAGAGTGTAACATATATAGACGCCTGCAGTGTACTGTTCATACTCTCATATATAAGTTAATAAAAAGATTTAAAAGATTTAAACATTTATGATCCATCCCTCAGCAACCCTCATCCAGTCCATTCAAAGATGAGGGCCCAGCATGGAGAGCTGTGCAGACCATGCTAGTGTGTTGTTCAATAAACTGCACTATCTGCCCAGCATAGAGAATATTGCAAACTTTACTATCATATGCTAACTATCCTCACATCATATTACTGCCTGCAATGAGAAGGTTTGCTCTGTGTGTGTGTGTGTGTGTTTGAATGCGAAACTCATTGTTTGAGAAGGAACACACATGGAGGAAACTATTTTAAATACGAACAACTGGCAGGCTTTTTATTAATCAACAGAGAGAACGAGGGAAGTTTCATGGACAGATGAGGTAAAGTGTTTGAGAATGTCAAAATAAAGTCATTGCCAGACACAACAGCAATATACATCGGCGTGCACATGAATGACAGATGGATGGGAGTTTGGTGTGAGGTCGAATCAGATTTGCTTCGGCAGGTTTGAAGGCGGGAGCATCAGCAGTAGATTATTGGCTTCATTAAGACTGTACTTCATAGCTCAAGCTTCAAACAGCAGATGGAATAAACCAGAGAGATATATTCTGGAGTGGTGAGTATTTCAAGTTCGAAATGTTCAGGGCATGGTGTCAAGAATCAGCTCATAGTTAAAGAGATGTCCCACAATTGTGACTTGTCTGCTTCAGCTGCAGATATTGGCCAGGGATGGGATGGAAACTGTGGAAGGAAGTGGAGTTTGTAACCAGAGCAGTAGACGGTGACCTCCATGGTCTCAACAGCAAAGGCAATGACACAATGCATTGTGTTTCACCCCTGAAACTGAATAGATCAACATAGTGAGTAACACTGCCAGAGCAGAGAGCGAGACAGTAATTGAACACGTTCATTAATGTAGTTAGTAGTGGTCTGTAGAGTGAATATCTGGATTGAGAGTTTCAACAGGAACAATAATAGTGGAAAGATGTGTAGACTATATGGAATAACCATAATACAGTCATAACTGGTTTATTGAAAACAAAATCTGGACAGTGACACTCACCAGGAACACCAATGATAGCCAGGAAGGGATAATAAAAGTCTTGAAAAATGAGAAGAGCGCAATAGATGTGCAATGATATTGACCACCAATGAAATACAGAAAGATACCAAACATAATCAGATAAGCGCCTGTATATTGTTGGAATATTCCTGTCTAATGTTCTCAGATTCTGATCCATTGTTTGAATATTCCAGTCTAATGGTCTCACATTCTGATCCACATGTTGGCACATTCCAGTCTAATGTTCTCAAATTCTGATCTCTCTCTCTCTCCCTCTCTCCCCCTCACCCCACCCCCCCCCCCCCCCCCCCCACTCCCCCGCGCCCCGCGTCTCTCTGGATCTGCTTATCCCTGTCAGTGCTGTCGGTGATGCTCCCGCTCATGTTATGGGTTGACACATTGAACGGAGCCCATTTATTAGTAAAAGATGGAAACGCTCCACTGGGATAATTAGACTTCATAGAGACTGGCATTAATCGCACTTACTGAACAAATAGGCTCTATTAACCTGTTCAAAACACCACTTTTCATTTACTGGTTTTGAATGGACTGGGTGAGGGTTGCTGAGGGATGGATCATAAATCTTTAAAACTTTTAAATCTTTTTCTTAACTTGTATATGAGAGTATGAACAGGGCACTGCAGGCGTCTATATATGTTCCACTCTGTTTATGAATGGAGGCAGTTGTAAAATAACAGACCAGTTGCATAAAAGAAAATCAGGTGGACAAGTTTCTAGATACCTAAGTATGGTACTTATTGACCAGTGTGAGGCTACTCCTGGTTTTAATGTCCTGTTGTCAAATCCCTTCATAACCTTGAGACAGAGAATTGAGACTGCTGCTCAGGAACAGGCCGAAGCAATTCTGTCCCTATGGGCCTCTTACAGAGGGATAAGAGGAGGCCATTCAGCCCATATTAGCCTGTTTCTACTTGAAAAGGTGGAAAGCTGGAATATTGGCACATTTTGCCGAAAGAATAATTCAAAACAAAGAGATGTGTCGCTGCAGCTGTATGAAGTGTCACTGAGAGGGCACCTGGAGTAAATAGTGTTGTTTGTGTTTCTGTAACTGGGAAGGAATAGACCTCCATTAGATACAGTTTACCAGCTGACCATAAGCCAAGGTTTGTTGTCTCATTTAATGTCTCGGATCTATTACACAGGGACATGAGGAGGCCATGAAGCCTCTTGAGTCTATTTCAGATGGACAAGAGGAGCTCATTCAGCCTCTCCAGTCTATTACAGAGGGACAGGAGGAGCCTATTCAGCCTCTCAAGCCGGTTGCAGAGGGGCAGGAAATATTTATTAAACATTTCAAGTCTGTTGCACATAAATATTAGTTTTAAACTAGTTGTGGAAATGGAAAGACCTGATGTAAACATTAAAGGTCTAACTTTGAACAAGGCCAATTTTGAAAGTGTTAGGTGAGCCCTGTGAAAGGCAGATTGGGATACCTTATTCGCAGGTAAAGGGATGGTTGGAAAATGCAAGGCCATCAAAACGTGGTTTCCGAGAGTCCAGAGCCAAAATGTTCCTGCTAGTGAGATTGGCAAGGCTGGTGGGTGCAGGGAGTGCTGGATGGCTAGATATATTGATGGTCTGGTCAAGGTAATGAAGGAGGCATATTTCAGGTAAACAGAGCTGAGATCAAGTGAATCCCGAGAGGAGTATAAAGGCAGTAAGTGTATAGTCAATGGGGAAATTGGGCCAGAAAAATGTGGATTTGAGATGGCTTTAGAAATAGGGTTAACGAGGCATTGAAGCAACTCGACACATCCTTTGATTGCAAAATATTAACTAGGCAGAGAATAGGGCACCTTAAAGATCAGTAATGCTACCTATGTGTGGAACCATAGGAGATGGAAGGGATAATAAAAAAGTATTTTTCCTAGTATTTAATGTAGAAGAGGTTACAAGAGCGAGAGAATGAAGAAATACATAGTGATATATTGGAAAGTATCTATATTACAAGGAGATGTTGGACATTTTAAAACACATAAAGGTGAACAAATCCCTGGGACCTGATCAGTGTATCCCAGAATATTGTGGGAAGCTAGGAAAAAGATTGCTCAGCCTTTTGCTGATATATCTGTAACATTGATTTCCCCAGGTGAGGTGGCAAAAGACTGGAGGATTGCTAACATAGTGTCATTATTTCAGAAATTAAGGAAAACCCAGTTAACTATAGATCGGTGAGCCTGACGTCAATGGTGACTAAATTGTTGGAGGGGATTTTGAGGGAAACGATGTATAAGCATTTGGAAAGACAAGGATAGAAGAGGGCTTTGTACATTGGAGATCACGTCTCACTGACTCAGTCGAATTTTTTGAGGAAGTGAAGATGATGATTGATGAAGGCAGGACAGTGGATGCTGTCTTCATGGAATTCAGTAAGAAAACCAAAATGTTCTACATGGTTGACTGGTTAGCAAGGTTAGACTGCCAGAGCTCCAGGGAGAATTCGCCATTTAGGTCCAAACTTTTCTTGAATATTGGAGACAGGGTGTGACAGTTGGTATTTGTTCATTAAACATTGAGACCTGTGACCAGTGGCGCTGCTCGCAAAGATCAATAGTGGGTCCACTGCCTTTTGTTACTTATACAAATCATTTGCACTTGAGTATATGAAGCATTGTCAGTACGTTTGTAGATAATTCCAAATTTGGTGGTGTAGTCAACAGTGAAGAATGATCTCTCAGAATATAATGGGAACTTAATTAGGTGAGCTGAGGAGTGGCAGATGGAGTTTATTTTAGATAAATGTGAGGTGTTGCATTTTGGCAATAAAAATCAGGGCCAGGCATATAGGTAGGATCGTGTCGAAAGTTGCCAATCAAGGAGAACTCCATAGAAATTATAGAATCCCTACAGCTAGGAAACAGGATTGTCAGCCCATCGAGGCCGCACCGTCCCTCTAAACAGTATCCCACTGGACAAACCCCGACCCTATCCCTCTCCGCCTGCATTTCCCATGGTTAATGCACCTTGCCCTCACAGCCAAGGGTACTATGCACAATTTAGCATGGCCAACCTACCCTTACCTGTATATTGTTGTACTGTCGGAGGGAAACATCGCATCCGGAGGAAACTCACACAGACATGGGGAGAATGTGCAAACTCCACATAGCCAGTCAATCAAGGATGGAATTAAACCCAGATCGCTGCCCTGTGAGGCACCTTGTGGTGCAGTTTCTCCGTTCCTTGAAAGTGCCGTCACAGGTAGGCAGCGCAGTGAAGAATGCACTCGGTGTTCTTCCCTTTATTGTTGCGTGCTTTGAGTCTATGCGTTTGCATGACGTGTTGCATCTGTACAGGACATTGGTTTGGCCACTTTTGTAACATTGCCTTTAATTCTGGTCAACCTGCTGTCGGAAAGATATTGTCAAACTTGAAAGGGTGCAGAAGAGATTTAAAAGAATGTTGTACGTGTTGGAGGGTTGGAGTTACAGGGAGAGGTTGAATAGGCTGGGAGTATTTTCAAGTGTTGAGGCTGAGGGTGGACCTTAAAGAAGTTTATAAAATCAGGAGGGGCATAGAAAAAGTAAACTGTCAATGTATTTTCCCAGGATAGACAATTCCAAATATAGAATATAAAGTCTTAAGGTGAGAGGAGAAAGATTTAAAAAGGGACGTGAGGGACAACATTTTCACTCAGAGTCTGCTGCGTGTATGGATTGAACAGCCAAAAGAGGTGGTGGAGGCAGGTTCAGTTACACCTTCTAAAAGGCATTTGGATGGATACATGCATGGGAAAGTGTTTAGAGAGAGATGAGCCAAGTGCTGGCAAGGGAGACGAGATTAATTTAGGATATTTGGTTGGTATAGATGACCAGACGGAAGGATCTTTTTCCATGTTATACATCTCTGAGAGTCTATTGACTCTTGAGTGTTTAACACGGGAACAGGAGGAGGCGATTCAGCTTCTGAAGTCTGTCAGTCAGCTGGTTTGCTCAATTACTGACAGTCAAATACAAAACTAAATCATTCAGATTTTGATGGTGCTTTACAGAAACAGGAGAAAAGTTTTTCGTCAAGAACAGCTGTAAGGAATGTGAAGAGGCCATTCAGTCCCTCACCTCCATTCCACAGGAGCAGCAGAGCTACTGGAGCCTGTTAATCTGTAGCAGGAGGAGGACATCTACTTTCACAAAACTTCGATTAGGAGGCAGTCACTCAACTGCTCGTGACTGGGACACAGGAACAGGAGGGAGTCATTCAACTGCTCGGGACTGGGACACAGGAACAGGAGGCAGTCACTCAATTGCTCGAGACTGGGACACAGGAACAGGAGGCAGTCATTCAACTGCTCGAGACTGGGACACAGGAACAGGAGGCAGTCACTCAACTGCTCGAGACTGGGACACAGGAACAGGAGGGAGTCACTCAACTGCTCGAGACTGGGACACAGGAACAGGAGGCAGTCATTCAACTGCTCGAGACTGGGACACAGGAACAGGAGGCAGTCACTCAACTGCTCGAGACTGGGACACAGGAACAGGAGGGAGTCACTCAACCGCTCGAGACTAGGACACAGGAAGAGGAGGCGGTCATTTAACTGCTCGAAACTGGGATACAGGGAAATCTAGAGGCAAATGAGGCCCGAGGATCCTGTTATACAGGAACAGGAGGAGGGGACTCACTCCCCACCAGTATGGGACACTGGGAGAGAAGGGAGGTTTTCTTGGAACAAACACAAATATATGAATAATTTGCATTCGTGGTCCACACAATCCTGCCCCACCATTCACTAAGACCACGGCTGATCTGATGGTGATTCCCTCATTCCATTTTACGCAGACTGTCCTCTCTGCAGCCTCTGCTCCATTTGTTGGTCATGTTGCAGACCCAGATGCTGCAACAACAGTCACTATGACTCATCCAGACGGTCGGGTCTAACCGGATGAGTCGGCTTTTTAAGGGTCCAATATCAAGAATGAAAACATAAAATAAAGGTATAGCCAGATGTTTAGTTCTCTCATCTTCACAATCCAACTCACATAACCAGCCCGTCGATTATACTTTTTAGGATGGAGCAGTAAGATATGGCTAGCGTACTGCAGAATACAACCCAGCAATGTACAGAATGGAACTCTGTGGAGCCCACACCAATACTTGATCTATAATCATGGGCTAAATGCCCAGCTTGGGAGCTGTGCAGTCCGCACTGGTTCATTCATATATAAACCCACTGTTGCATTGACCTTTAGGAGGTTAGTTGTCATATCTTGGTTCTGTCCATATCACAGTAGAGTTGCTGTTGGATATATTAGAATGCACAAAGTCAGACAAATCCTATGGTCCTGACCAGATATATCCAAGAGCACTGCAAGAGGCGATAGAAAAAGCTTAGAGGCCAAGGTGCCAGAAGTCTGGGCGGTAGCAAATGTTGTGCCCTTATGCAAGAATGGCTGCAAAGAAAAGCCTGGGAAATATAGACCAGTAAGCTTCACGCCTGTTTTCACTAAACAATTTGAGAAGCTTCTGAGAGATAAAATGTGGCTGCATTTGGAAATACAGAGCTTGACTTGGAGCAGTCAGCATGGCTTTGTGCGTGGCGGATCATGCCTTAAAAATTTTGTTATAGATTTTGAGGAAGTGACCAGGAACGTTGACGAGGGCAGTGTGGTAAACATATTCTATATGGATTTCAGTAAGGCCTTTGATAAGGTTCCATATGGTAGGCCGCACGAGAAGGTTAGATTGCATGGCCTCCAAGGTGAACTGGCAAATTGGCGACACAATTGGCTTGACGTTATGAAGCAAACGGCTATGGTGGAGGTATGCGTGTCGGACTGAAAGCCTGTGACAATTGGAATACCTCAGGAGTCGGTGCTGGGCCCATTGCTGCTTGTTATCTGCAGCAATGACTTGGATCAGAGTGCACAACGCAACGTTAGTAAGTTTGCAGATGACACTAAAATTAGAGGCATCATTTACAGCGAGGAACGTTATCAGAAATTGCAGCAGTACCTTGACCAGCTGAGAAAGTGGGCTGAGAATTGGCAATTGGAGTTTAATATAGATAAGTGCGACGTCTTGCATTTTGGAAAGATAAATCCAGGTAAGAGTTTAATGATGAGAGAGAGGGCCTTAAGGACTGAAGTGGAACAAAAGGACGTTGGGGATCAGGTGCACAGTTGTCTGAAATTTGAATCGCAGATACACACGACAGTGAAGAAGGCTGTTGGCACATTGGCCTACATCAGGACATTGAGTATAGACGTTGGGACGTTATGCTACAGTTGTACAGGATGTTGGTAAGGCTTCAGTTGGAGTATTGTGTTCAGTTTTGTTCACCTTGCTCTAGAAAGGATAATATTGAACGAAAAAAAATGTAGAAGAAATTTAGAAAGCTGTCTCCTGGGCTAAAGGGTCTGAGTCATCGGGAGAAGTTGGACAGGTTCGAACTTATTTCTTTACAGCGTAGAAAACTGAAGGGGTTCTTATGGACTTATAGATCTTATCAAATCATGAGAGGCGTGCATAAGGGTGAATACTTCAATTTGTTTTTGCACGGTTGGGGAATCGAAGACTAGATGACATCCGTTAATGTTTGGGGAGGAAAAGATAAAAAGGAACGTGAGGGTCAACTTTTTACAGAGTGTGGTACGCATATGGACTGAGCTGCCAGTGGAAGTGATTGAAGTTTGCACAATAACAACATTGAAAAGACATTTGGACAAATACACAGATAGGAAAAGATTAGATGGATACCGAGGAAAGGCAGGGAAATAGCAAATTGGCAGATAAGGGGCAATTACATCATGGTTTGTTGACGGAGCATGGCAGGTGTATTGGATGGGCTCGTACCAAAGGAGAACATTCTCTTCCCAGAAGGAGCACACCACGAGACCCATGGTCTGCGTTCACCACACAGCTCAGCACAGTATCTGAGGTCTGAAGAAATGTCAAGAAATACAGGACAAACATCAATAACCTTCCCTGCTCTTTCAGGATAAGTATCACCGTATTCTCTCTGCTCCCTCACAATCACTGTATATCTGTGGCCGCACTTCCCCCCGAACAAGGCTCTTGGTTCCCCACTCTCACGACTGCATGCAATGATTACTCTCTCTCTCTCTCTCTCTCTCTCTCTCTCTCTCTCTCTCTCTCTATCTCTCGCCTTTGCAAAACATCCCACACAGTTATAGAATATTCTGGAGAATGCCGATTATGGAATGTTCCAGAGAATATTCCAAGTAATGCCCAGTTTCAGGAAAATGGCAGTGTCCCAGTGTGTAACACATAAGAGGAAGGAGTAGAGAAGTACGTTTTTCAAATCACACACAATTCGAATCCTGCTGAGGCCATTCATCCCCTCAAATGTGCTCTGGCATTTAATAAGGTCCCGCTGAACTGATGGTATTCTCAGCTCCATGTTACGGGAACTTTCATTCATTCAACCCTCTGGGTTCCTGTCGTTGGCCAGACAGCACTCAGGCACTTTTACCCCGGTTTTTTTCAAGCGCCTGCTTGAGGGCATTTCCCATGGGGACAGACACTCCTAACAATATATTCCATCATCTTTATACTTTCATGCAACGGTCAGCGTGCTTTACATAGACCAAACAGAAATCTACACTTATTTTATGGTTATAGATATCCAATCACACTTAGTAATTCTGGTTATTTCACTTGACTCACTTTAATGATATTAAACCAAAAACAGCTTCTAAACACGTCTTGTTATAAAATACAATTTCGAGAAGAGAACGTTTTTACCCTCTGCCGTCATCTTGACTGTTATCTGAATTGTATCACTTTACTTGTTATGAATGTTTCTCTTACCCTTTGTCTGTGCATGTTTCTCTGTTTACAGTTGTACTGTCTCCAACTCAGTTGGCTGGACAGCTGGTTTGTGATGTAGAGGGAGGAAAACAGCGCAGGCTCACTTCCCCCCACACCGAGAGAGGTTACCATGAAGGGGACACTCTCTCAGCCTCACCCCATCACCCGAGATGTGGTGATCCTCAGGATAAACCACCATGAGTGGTCTCTCTGATGAGAGTACTTTGGGACTGTATTCTATCAAAGTTAGCATTTTAATTTTAAAAAGTATTTTTATTGAAAAAGAAAGTTTTAATATTATACTAAACCAATAACAACACAACTCAAATAACTGAACAAAATTACATCGAATTGCATGTACATACAAAACAAGTTAAAACGCTACACAGACAGAAGAAAAACAAAACTAAGCAATAAATAATGAATAAATAATACAGCTCAGCATAACAAAACGATAGCTCTCGTTCATCAAGAGCATTAACTGATACATATTTTTATGTTCATGGTTCTTCATCACTGGATATTAGATTCATTAGACAATATCGTCATGGCTATATAAAAACCCTTCTTGGAGTGGCAGATAACCCTGTATCGCCGTATTCCAAAAAAGGGCTGCCATGAGAAACTCGAAAGGGCTATTCTCCATGAAGAACTGACGACGACCCAACAGACTACTTTTCCTAGCACGGAAAGTATGGAAAGTAAGGATATAGTTTTTTTTTCCCCCATGTTCATCTGTGGAAACTACCCTGGTCAGATAGACCCTATGAAGAATTTTCAACTGTATGGAATGGGTCCTATTACAGATCAAAATCCTTCGAGCATTTTCACAAATATCCTCCCATGCCTCCGAAGTGTTCTGAACCGCAACTCTCGCTCGCAGACATCACAAAGCTGCACAGTGTCGTCTGAGAGGACACACACCAACTAAATGATAAAGGATAATGACAGTGAGTGTATTCTACTCAATAAGCACCCTCTTCCCTCTATCGGATCTGTAAGAGTCTTTTCAAAGTGTGTTCTTCAAAAAATCTCTGATCTGGAAAAAAAATACAGAAGAAGTCTCTACTAGGTAGTCCATGCGAGTTATTTGATCAAATGACATCATTGTTTCTCCATCAAATAACACGTGGTGGCTCAGTTGTTAGCATTGCTGCCTCACAGCACCAGGGTCTTGGCTTTGGTTCTGGTCTTGGGTGACTGGCTGCGTGGATTTAACATTCTCGCTGTGTCTGTGTGGGTTCCCTCCCACAGTCCAAAGATGTGCAGGTTAGATGAATTAGCCATTGATAAATCACCCATAGTGTTCAGGGATGTTTAGGTTTGGGCATTAGTCAGGGTGGGCATAGGATAGTAGGAGAATGGGTCTGGGTGGACGACTCTTCAGAGGGTCGAAGTGGATTTGATGGACCCAAGGACCTGTATCCACACTGTAGGGATTCAACTAATTCTAAATCATTTATGCAAGGCACACCCCTTGCTGCCCACAGTTTAAACCTGGAATCCATTATCCCAAGATGACAACCTGGTATACCAATTATAGGGGTAAGAAACATGGCTTTGGCTGTATTGCCGTCAAACTGACACATTGTCATTCATGCTTTAACAGTATTGATAATTATTGGGTTATGACAATACTTCTTACATGTTGTCACTTTAACTAAGAAAACCAGACTAATCAGGCTTCACTTTGTCTGAGAGGGTTCAATATCTCACAGTATTGACGCCCAGTCCTCAGCATCCCAGGCAATAACATGGGATACAAAATATATTAATTGATAGCTATATCTGGGAGATCTACTCCCCACAATCAGTGGGGTAGTTGCAATCTAGTTAGCTTGACAAAGAGTCGCTTATGGTGCCAAATAAAAGAGATAAACCAGCCATAAAGTCTCCGAAATATGTGTCTGGGAAAGACCAAAGGAAGCATTCACACGAAGTACAGTGCATGAGGAAGGACATTCATTTTAAGAACCAATATCCGACCTCGACAGGATATTGGATTTGCCTCCCATCTTTGAAGGTCTTGTTTAATTATGTCAAACGAATGGACATAGTTCACGTTAAATAAATGATCAAAGACGGATGTAATGAATATACCAAAATAGGGAAACCCTTCCCCACCCTACCTCTCATGACCATTTAAAAGGAAACCAGGATTTGCCATCAACATCACGTATTTCCCCAAGATTTCCCATAGGCATGGCCTCCAACTTTGTAAAATTTGTAAAGCCCGAAAAGGTGACAAGTGAATTAATGCATTGCATCTCGTGAGCCACCGAAATTGCAGGATTTGACAAAAACAAGACCATCTGCATACAACATAATTTTATGTGACTTCTATCCCACTTCTGGGGCTGGTATGTTGGGGTAATATTCCCTATTGCGCAGGATGCCACCGAATCATATATTGTTGCAGGATTGTGGAATTGATCAACCCTCGTGTGCCATTTCTGCCAGTTAAAGAAGAAAATAAAATTTCTACTTGGAGGTAGATTTGCCTCCAGACATCCACCAGCTCCAGTTCTGCACACAAATCCACGAATTGCTTACATTATAACGAGGGTATTGGGGGAACTTTGGACATTCTGTCCACCGTGGGGCCATAAGACAGTCGAAATCTTGTTCTACAATAACGTGCGACGATGCAAGATAACTTAATTTGGGAAATGCATCTACCAGGATTTTAAGAGGGTGCACCGGGTGGCAATAAATATTCAAAATGCTGTATTAATTCCCATAGTTCAAGGCTTTGAGGATTATGATTCTTTCAGGGGTGTTTAATATAATCTAGTAATTTAAATGGAAGATTCTTCCTATTCATTACGATTTTTCCCCATCATTTAGTATTAAAACACGAGAAATAAACCCGATCAAACCCGCCCTGCTTTAACGTCAAATGTTCTTGTCATCAAGGTGCATCTCCTGCAATAGGATAACATTCACCCTCTCTTTTTTAAAACGAGAAAGAACATTTTTCCTCTTGACTGGCAGATGGCTCCCCTGAATGTTCCAGATGCACCATTTAAGCACATCATCATCCATAACACACTGGAGCAACATTTGGACTCTAGAGAATTTCATATCGAATTACACATCGCTCAGCATTAATGACAAAAGACTCATCGACCTTAAATCTGTACAAATTAAAACTACTGCAACGAACAAGTTCTCAAAACTTTCCAAAGCTAAAAACATAAAAAAAAGAACGATACAAAATCCAAAGTACCAATGGCACTTGATAGAGTTTTCACTACCCTCCCCCCCCCCCGCCCCCCATTGGGACTCTTACATATCACAAAACGTTATCTTCTGCCCGCTTCAATTATGGCATCCAGGACAATTAATAGCAATTAATAGGTGGGCACTTAATAATCACAACTACTTTTGTAACTCGCTCCAGCTTGAGCTACACCCCAGACACAAGCAAGGAAAGAGAAAAAGAGTTGTAATAGTATGAAGAAGTTAGAAGTGAGTACGGTACCAATCCCCGACTATAATTTAACACTGGTTAATACCAGAAAAATCCAACAAAAGTTCTTTAAGAGAGAAACATGATTATCTCAACATCCAACTTACTTTAAAATGTCCACAAAGTTTTTGCTTTCTCTGGAGAGTGAGACAAGTTCATTGATCCATTCAAGGCAATACGAAGCACCGTTGGGTACCGTAAGGAATACTGAATCCTGAGTTCCTTTCCTCTTCTCTTGACGTCATCACAATATTTTCTTTTCTGAATCACCGCTGCTAAAAATTCCTGAAAAAGCATAATCCTGGAGCTCGCATGAATTAAAGCCATCGGAATACACACTGAATTTCCATCAGTCTTCCATCAGTTTTGAATTATATTCCTGGATGTTCAGGAGCCGTGTCATTTGGTACTACTGTCTACATTTTCCCTCACATCGCGCATTCCTGCCAATCCCCGATAATCCTCGACTCCATTGTTATTTATGAACCTTCTGTCTGTGCCTCAAAAATATTGAATATCTCTGCCTCCAATGTTCTGTGGGGAAGAGAGTTACAAAGACCCACAACACTGAGAAAACAAAAATAAAACACAAGCTTTGTGTGTGAGATTGATTTTGCTTTGTCTCCTTATCTGAGGAAGAATATAATTACATTGGAAGCAGTTCGGAGATGTTTCACTTCACATATTACAGGAATGAGTACCTTTTATGATGAAGGTTTTGACAGGTAACTCTTGGAAAGAGAGGTGCTCTTATTGAAACAGACAAGACCTAGAGGAGAGTGGATCAGATAGCTACCCACTGGGTATAGCCCAAATTTATTGTCATTTTTTATAGAATCTCTTCAGTGTGGAGGCACGATATCCTATTCATCAAGTCCACACTGACCCTCCGAACAGCATCCCCCCCGCCAGACCTGACCCCCTTTCCCTATCCATGTAACCCTGCATTTCCCATGACTAACCTACCTAACCTACACATCCCTGGACACTATGGGCAATTTAGCATGGCCAATCCACTCTAAGTTGCATACCTTTGGACTGTGGGGGGAGATTCGAGCATTGTGAGGAAACCCACACTGATACCTACAAAGAGAATGCTCAAACTCCACACAGAGCATCACCCGAGGTTGGAATTGAACCCAGTCCTTGGTGATGGGAGGTAGCAGTGCGAACCACAGATCCACCATGCACATCCGTTAGTTCTATTAGTTAATTGTGGCTGACTAAAGAAATCTGCCTGACTTGCTCCTGCCACTGAACCTGACCCGGTCTGAGACCTTTATGATCGGCCATAACACCAACCTGGTTACATTTAAAATTTGTTGGGAGCAGTGGAGGAGTGGGACTAGAAAAAGAAACATGGCTCCCCCTAATCTCAGTCAGATCAGGAATTAGGAGAAATTCACCAAGTGGAATTTCATTCAAGCGGGAATTCTGTTTCCCAGAAGTTTGGGATGGCTAAATCTTTGTATTATACTGAGCTTGATATCACCTGATTGCCCAGAGACAGGTGAATCAGGGATAGTGGCACATGGAGAGAGAAGTGTAGCTGGGACCACAACAAGATGAGCACGACCTTATTTACTGGTGGAGTAGTGTCAAAGGGCCGAATGGCGCCCTCGTGTCCCACAGCCCTGTGTTCTGATGTTCCAATCAGCCCTTTGGACCTGCTACACAGGGTCAGATCAAGGCCACTCCCATGGTTAGGTGTAGTTTTAGAAATGTACTTGGAAAATCCAGGCTGGGTCAGGAACCGAACCCGCCCCCAATCCCTCTTTCCAGGATTCCCCTCTCTGTAACTTCTGCTCCAGATGTTGGTCATGTTACAGAACCAAATTCACTGGGAATACAGACCCCATACCCCACCCATGGTTAACCAAACAAATCATCTGCTCTCCCTGAATGGAACATTGTACAACACAACTTCCAGTTACTTTCCAAAAGCAGTTAATTTCCAAAAGCATAACATGTGAAATTAATAAATAGGAACAAGAGTAGGCCATTCGGCCCGTCAAGCTAGCCCTGTCATTTAATAAGAACATGGCTGATCTACTCCAGGTCTCAACTTCACATTCTTGCCGACTCCTATATCCCTCCACACCTCTCTGGGTTAGGGAATTCCAGACATTTACAATATTCTGGGAGAATATACCACTTTGCATCTCAGATTGAAATCGATACTCCTTATTTGGTATCTACATCCTCGAGTGTGACACTCTGCCCAGGAATTGGAGCAACTTCTCAACATCTACCTTCTCAAGCCCTTTCTGTGTCTTGTATATTTCAGCAGTATCACACTTCATTCATTTAACTCCCAATGAATAATCACCTCACCATTATAGAGATTCTCAATAACTCAACCTTTTCATCCCAGGAACCAGCCTAATTTCCCAACCTAGTTACTTGCTGCATCAGCATGCTGACGTTATGTTTCATACACAGGAAGACTCCAATCTCTTTGTGCTGCTCCTTTTTTCAGAGTGCTTTCCGTTAAATAATAGCCTGACTTTTGATTCTCAGTGTCATCTACAAACTCGGAAGTATGTTGCACACAACTCCCTCCTTCAGGCTGTCAGTATAGAAGGTAAATAACTGATGCCATCGGACTGTTATGTGTGGTACTCCAGCAGATACACATTTATCATTTTGATCCATTACTCCTGACTCTCCGATTTCTATGTGTTAACCAATCACCATCGCATGTTAGTACATTATCCGTCATCCTACGACCTTCTGGCTTGAGCAAGGACTTTTATTTGATAATACCCTGTGGATAATCTCTGGAAAGCCTCTTGTCTACCAGATTCCCCCCATATCAAATCCGCTTGTTACATTTTCAGGCATCTCCAGAAAAACTTTGCATGATCTTACAGGGCAAAATATAATTTTCTTTTCACAAAACCACACTGACTCTGTGTGAAGCTTTCCTAAATGTCCATGCTGGCCAGGTTGGGTATTTAAGCGGGCATTGGATAGGTATATGGAGGATAGTGGGTTAGTGTAGGTTAGGTGGGCTTTGATCGGCGCAACATCGAGGGCCGAAGGGCCTGTACTGTGCTGTATTCTTCTATGTTCTATGTTCTATGTTCTATTATACGAGGCCCATCTGCTTTCATTTGGCCCATATGCCTCTAAATGTTTCCCATTCATATGTATGTCCAAATGAGTTTTAAATGTTGCAGCTGAACATGAATCTACCACTCTTCCTCTGGCAGCTCATTCCATTTACACACCACCATCTGTGTAAAAACATTGTCCCTGCGTTCCTTGTAAATGTCCCCCCTTTCAACTTAAACCTATGCCTTCTATGGTTGAACTTTACCATCCTGTGGAAAAACCCTTGGATATTCACCCGATCCATACCTCTCATGATTTCATAAGCTTCTGTAATGTCAGCCCCACAATCTTCAACACTCCGTTTGATACTAACTTCAAGGACAAGCGTTTAAAGATAAGCACTGCAAATTTGAAACTATATTAAACATGACAGTAAACAATACTCAGCTCAACCTTCATACTGTTAGTTGTCTTTCTCCATATTACAATACTGAGGCAGCGTGAAACACTTACGAGTGCCAATGAAGAATTTATTTGTCTCAAGGGGGTGAAGATCTCGACAATGAAAACGAATCTATGGCCAGATCTACATAAGACCATATAGTCAACATTCCCCCTCCTGGCCTCCCTATGGCCTTGTGTGCTTGTGTCTTCCTTATCTTGCACTCAATAGAGAGAACCCATTTCCCCCAGTTACATCTTAATTTAAACCCGTTTTACATACTCTTCTTTTATCTTTTGTCACACTCTTTTCCCTGTCACCCATTCCCCATCTCTGGCAAGGGATTAAAAGCACATTTTCCAATCATTTTCAGTTCTGAAGAAGTGTCACACAAGACTTGAAACACTAATTCTGTTTCTCTGTCTCTGCAGATGCTGACAGACCTGCTGGGGCACAGAACAAATTTTCAATTAAACAAATAACGATTGATACTGGAAATAAAAATACCAAAAAATTGTTGGAGAAATAGGGAGCTTTGTAGAAGGTTCATGGACCTGAAAGTTTATACCTGCATACACTCCAGAAAATGCTGCAACATCTTCAGCAACTTCTTCAGCAATTTCTGTTTTTGAGCAATTTCCAATGACATATGTCAAAGATGCCCAAACATTCTATCCAACATGGAGCGCCATACAATGGGAACTGAACAATAACGCATAAGTTCCTTTACTCTGAAACTGCAGAAGGCTGGCATCACTGACACTTCAGAGTTCTGAAGAAAACAGAAGGAAACACATTCACTTACAATACAGAAGATGACATTACTGAAAGGAAAAGATTCAGATTAGTACCTTAAATTGATTGAGTTAAAGTAACAAATTGGAGGCGTGACACCAAGGAAAGAATTTCAGCAGAATGAGACTATGAAAATGGAAGGGTTGCCGCATCAGAAACCAGAGTAGGTCACTGAATACAGGGCTGTTGGGTGAATGGGTCTCGGTGTGAACTGGGAGAGAGTCAGTGGAATTGAATTGTAGATATTGCAGCTTAAACTGGGTTATCATCTGATGATGTTGATCACAGCAGCAGCAGAAGCAGAATTGTATTCAATGACAATCGGTAACCTTTCCCTCAGGATAACCCCTCAGTCCACCATTACGATCAAGCCGATCTCTGGTTCAGTGACGAGTGTGGGTGAAGATGCCAGGGTCAGTACCATGTGTACCTTTACCTGATGACAACCCATTAAAGCTACCGCAATTGACTGGTTACATTCGAAACAGCAGAACTAACATCTGGTACAGAGGCAGAAATGATCCCACGACTAACAAATCTGATCGAAGCTCTGTCATCCAGCCAAATCCAAGCATAAATGTCGATGGACCATTAAACAACTTACTGGAGGAGAGGACTCCACAAATATCCCCATCCTAAATAATGGAACAGTCCTGGACATCAGTGTAAAAGTCAAGTATGTAGTGTCTGCACTGTCCTCAGTTAGACATGTTGAGTGGATGATCCACCTCAACCTATCATGATGCCCACAGAATCACAGATGAAAGTCCTCAACCAATTCGATTCGCTGTACGTGGCATGAAGAAACAGCTGAACACAGTAGATACGACAAAGGCATTGGGCCCTGACACCATTCCTGCAGTCGTGCTGAAGACTTGTGCTGCACAACAAGCTGTGTCCCTGGGGAAGCTGCTTCATTCCATCTCCAACTCTCACATCTCCCTGGCAATGTGGAAAATTACTCAGCTATATCCAGTTCCCGAAGAGGGGAATAGATACAATCTGACCGATTACCACTCCATCAGTCCCATCACGACAGTCAAATTGGTGGGAGTTCTTTTTTTAACAGAGTTGTCAAGCAGCACAGAAATAACCAGCTCAGTGTGGTTTCCGATAGGTCTCCATGCCGAGATGGTGCTGTTGTGGCATTGTCATTGGATTACTAATACAGATCTAGCTAATGCTTGGGCAGCTGGGGGCAGCTGGTGGAATAATAAAAACAATTATTAACATATCGAGATCTAAAATCTGGTGTCAGTAACAGTGATCTTGTGTCCAATGTTGATTGTAAACATCGATCTCCTCACCCAATGTACTTTCAGGAAGTGAATCTCCCGTGCTTTCCTGGTCTGGCCTAAAAGTGTCTCCAGACACACAGACATGTGATACACTCTTCAATGGTCTCTGAAACAGCCAAGGAAAACACTCAATTGTATCAACTGGTCCGAGCTCTTAAAGGATATACCCAGAGAGAACACCCGGACCCAACCTCGGTGTCAGAAAAGGGAACGGGAAACATAGTCCTGTTGACCCTGCAGAGACCTCCATCCTAACGTCTGACGGTTTGTGACAATATTTACAGCGCTTTCCCACAGAATGCACAGGAACATCAGGAAATGAGTATGTCACACAACACATTGAGCTTTCCCTGTGCTAGGTAATGGTCGAACATCTCCTTAATGCAGTTTTAACCATACAATATTTGTATGCCTTAATATGTTTAAGCATTGTGAAATATAAAATGAGAACTGGTGTAGTCCCTTCAGCCCATCAATCTTGCTCCTCCATTTAATATACAGGCAGTTCTCAGATAATGCGTGTTAATTAAATACAATTTGGCTGCAATGTGATTCATGAACCTTTTTCCATAAAATGAACTCCCGTTCATTGTGACGCAATTCCTTGCCGGGAACCAACTGAACAGCAAAACCCAGCCTCTCTCTGCAAAATGTACAATCAATGTGTTCAACTAAAACAAGATTGCAATCCGCTCTGGAAGCCTTGAATCTGAGTCTGAAACGGAGAATTGTAATCTTCCTTTAGAAAGAACTTTATTTCAAACTGTGGGAGAATCTTGAGAAGTGGAATTTCCCCATCGGCATCACGTGTTCAGTCAGCCCCACGCACTTTCTGGAGAAGAGTGTTGTGACAGGTACACTGCTGTAGTCAGTGACTGTAGTTTGAAAGTGTTACATTTAGAGGACAGTTTCATTACAATATGTGATTTAAATATGTATTTTGACTGTGCTCGAGTGTGTTAGACTAAATGTAATTTTTGGTTTTATTGATATATTTGGGGGTTTGTCCCTTACCCTCTTTTTTCCATAGACCCCATTATTAATATTACACGATTTTCTACAACACGGTGTTGCACAGGAACACAGCTACTGCGTTATTGGAGAACGACCTGGACTGATAGCTGATCTATCTTCACACGATACTCCTGCTCTCTCCATATCCCTATAATTTCCAGAAATCCTTATTTATATTCAGCGCCTTCGTTTCCACAGCCTAATTTGGGAAAGTGTACCCTGGTTCACCAGTCTCTGAGTGTAGACATTTATTCTCATCCCAATGCAAAGTGGCCTGTCTGTACCTAATATTGTGGCCCCTTGTTTTAGACGCCCGAGCCAGGGGAATTACCACACCTGCTTCCAATCTGTCTCGCTCTGTCAGAGTTTTATATACTTCACTGTGATCACCACTCATTTTCCTAAACGGCATGGAATACAAGCCCAGTCGCCCCAAATTCTGCTCCCACAACAAGCCTGTTGTCCCAGAGATCAGTCTGGTCATCCATCACTGCTCTCCATCAATGTCAGGTTTGTCCTTTATTGGGTAAGGAGACCAAAGCTGCACACAATGCTGCACAATGTTTGTGATGGGGTCTCACTAAGGCCCTGTTCAGCTGCAGTAAGATGCTATTACTCCTGTACTCAATTCCCCTGAAATGAAGGTGAATACACCATTTATCTGCCTACCTGCTTTCTGCTCCTGCAATATTGCTTTCAGTGACTGGTGTACAGGGAGAACCAGATTCATTTCAATGTTACAGTTCCCCACTTGCTGGGTCTATATACACTGGTCAGCGTGCCAATGCCATTCACAGTATTGACTTTTGGCTTCAGAACTCACTGCCCTACATGGACCTAGAGGGCTGCGCAGAAATAAATAAAAATGCAGCTGAAGTTCCTTTATGGAGCAACATTTTTCAACCACGCCCTTTTCAAAGGAGAGGCTGCCATTTTATTGTTCCAATCAAAGTGCACAACATCTAATCTCTCCCATTGGTCTCCATCTGCCACGTATATTCCCAGTAATTCCACTTGTCTCAATCACTTTGGAGCTTTTTTACATCCCCCTCACCCACTCACATGCTGACTTTGTTCAGTGCTGTCAGCAGAGTTGGGAATATTGCATTTGAGCCCCTCAACAAAAAATATGATGTGTATTCGGAATAGCTGCGGCCCAAGCCTCGATCCTTGATATATCCTCCTAGCCTTCCATTTTATTAAAAATAAACATTGTTTTATTCCTATTCAGTCTTTCGTGCCAGCTCTCTCATTCTTAAACCGTGACCATATATTAGCCTCAGTCCCACAGGATTC
Organism: Chiloscyllium punctatum; assembly: GCF_047496795.1. NCBI lineage: Eukaryota > Metazoa > Chordata > Chondrichthyes > Orectolobiformes > Hemiscylliidae > Chiloscyllium > Chiloscyllium punctatum. The sequence continues at coordinate 12,145,298 of NC_092755.1, read as the reverse complement.
GAATTCGCACAATAGGCTTGAGCTTTATCAAAAATATTTCTGAGATTACACTCGTATTGCATTGATAGCTTCTCCATAATTTTGCTAAAAGCCACTTTCTCAAATATGATTCCCATTTCATAAATCTCTGTTGACTTTGTCTCTACCCGTTAATATCAATCCGCTACTTCCTCTAAACTGTTTAGTTGTTAATTTCATTCTAGTCCCTTTTTCTCACCAGAATAGATCCCTTGTATTGCTAGGAAGTTTTATTTTTTGTTTTGTTTTCTTCTGTGGAGGCATAACTGAAGCATTTGCTCCATGGTTCTGCTATTTCCCGGTCCTCAATAATCTGGTATCAAACTGTAAGAAAGCTGCACATTTCTTTTTCTTAATTTTGCCATTGGCATATTTTCAGAAAATATTATAAGTTCTGTCTTATAAACTTTGTTAAGATATTCTTCAGAAAGCTATCAATGCATATTTTAAGGTACTCAGTAATCAGTTTCCACAGCTATGCAATCACAGAAGCAAAGATGCTGTACCATCAGAAATACAGCACGGTCTAAATGAGGCCCATTCCCGATACGATACCCGTAGCCGTGAATCTTAAGGCATTTCAAGAGCACAACTGTGTATTTTCTAATGGTTTTGAGTTTACAATGACGACTCCCCTCTCAAGAATTGCATTTCAGACCCCAACATACTCTGGGTGAAAAGCAATCCTCAAATCCTCACTAAACCGCAAACCCTTCACTTTATAAGTGTGGCCCTTTGACTAAAAGGAACAGCTGCTGTCCATCCATCTTGTTCATGCTCCTCGTAATCCTATCCTTCTGAATCACTTCCACCTCAGCCTCCTCCCCTCCAATGTAAACAACCAAATTGTGTATTAACCTGTCCACCACATTCAGGGATGTGTGTAGATGCACCCTCTGACCTTCCTCGTGTGCTGCCATTCATTGAGTCCTCCCCTGTCTGGTTCGTTCTTCCAAAGTGTATCACCTCATATTTATCAGGGTTACATTCCATCTGCCATTGATCTTTCCAGCTGACCATTCCATCTGTATCTTCCCGTAACTTAAGGCCTTCCTCCTCAGTGCCAACTAACCGGCCAATTTGCGTATCAGACACAAACTTACTAATCACACTCCCCACCCCTCGTCCATATTCACAGCTTTATCATTTACGAGTACCCCAAATATTAAAGTTAAAAATCACAAAACATGAAGTTAAAGACCAACACGTTTGTTCGGAAGGACTAGCTTTCGAAGCGCTACTTCTTCATCAGGTGGTTGTGCGCTTTGATGAAGAAGAAGCACTTCGAAAGGTAGTGCCGCTGAATAAACCTGGTGGAGTATAACCTGGTGTTATGCGATTTTTAGAATTGTCCACGTAGTCCAACCCCAGCACCTCCGAATCACAAATAATAAGGAACACAGCACTGATCCCTGTCGTATACCACTGGACACTGGCCTCCAGTCACACAAGCAGCCGTCTACCACCAGCTTCTGTCTCCTATCACTAAAGTTCATTTGGATGCAATTTGGCAAGTCACTAATGAGTCCGACCTGTTCCCTGGTCATTCTGTTCCGCTGGACACTTTTGTAGAATATCTGGGAATTCTCCCCAACTTGCCCTGCCAGCAGGTTTCCATGCCGCTGTGTTCGTTAGTCCTCTAAGTGTGCAGAATATCTTCCTTATTGCAGCCTTAAATGGTCGTCATTTATCCTGCCATTATTTCACTTGAATGTGGATTAAACAGCCGGAGAAATATCCTGTTAATTTCCAACTTGTCACATGTTTTGTGAATTTTATAAATTTCACAGTGACCCACCTCTCATTCTTTGAAACTCTGGAGAACACAGGCCGAGTTTCCTCATCACGCAATCTCGCCAACAGAGGGATTAATCTGGAGAATGTCCATTGAACTTCCTCTGTGGTCAGTATATTCTTTCTCAGATTTGGTCAGCATAAATGTACTCAATATTCCAGGCACAGTACTCACCAACACGCTTCAATATGTCTTTAGATCTATATTCTGACTCTCTTGAAACAAGGCAATCCAAACTTTAACTTACCACTTGCATATATTCCTCCTAAGACCCTTCACATTCATTGCATTTACGAACTCATTGTGTGAGTTCTTATAGAAAGCCTTCTGATAATCTAAAATATGCAGATTCTACTGGTTTCCCATTATCTGTGCTGTAAGAATCAACTTCAAACAATTCCAAAGCTTGTTAAGTATAGTTTCCCTTTCGGAAATACATACTGATTCCCTCCAATGTTGCTGTTAATTTCTATATAACGAATATCACATCCTATATAATAGATTCCAACAGTTTCCCCACAAATGCTAAGTTAATTGGTCTGCAGTTCTCCACACTATCTCTTCTTCCCTTTGTAGATGCTAGTATCCCTATTGTTCATCTATAGTGCTTGGATCAATTTACTAATGTCCATTTACCTACAACGGCTTCCAGACTATGCAGAATGCACTGGGTAATAGAACACAGTTATCGACAGTGCAATTAATACTTCTATTAGTCGATTATTTCTGAAGATTTTGGTATGAAGTACATCTGGTTTGTCAAGGTTAGCAATGCTTAATCCAGCTGCATGTTCAAGTAAAGCCTTGTTAGTGATATAAATTGACTTTATATTTTTCGATCCACAAGTCCTATATGATCACTTCGTATTTCTGGGTGATTTTCTGGAACTTCCTCCATGAAAACAGATGTAAAGTAACTGGCTATTTGCTTGGCCATTTCCCAGTTGTCCAGAATAAACTCACCTCTCCGATTGCAGATTTCCACATTTAACTATGTTTTTTTTCCTTTGAAATTTGGATAATAGATTTATGCAGTCTTTGTGTTCCTATTTGTTTGCATGCATGGTTGCTTTTTGATTTCCTTACCAGTTTCATGGCCCTCCTTTTCTGGATCATAAATTTCTGAGAATTCTCAGGATTCCACACTGTCTGGAATTCTTCCTGTGTTTAGTACAATCTTTAATTTATTATGCTAATCATTTTTAACTCACTTTCTCACTCTTGAGTGTTTTACCTGAAATAAATAGATATATTTTTCAGACTTTGTAGTATTTCTATAAATCTCATGGTTCTGACTAGATATATTCAGGAACACTGCAGGAGGACAGGAAAGAAATAGTGGGGCCCTGGTTGATAATTTTGCATCATCAGTAGAAAACGGGTGAAGTCCTGGAGGACTGGAGGGGAGTGAATGCTGTGCCGTTATTCAAGAAGGGCTACAAAGAAAAAACGGGGAACTATAGACCAGTAAACCTAAAATCTGTAGCAGGTAAGTTACTTGAGAAGATTCTGAGAGAGAAGATATACATGCATTTGAAAAGACAGGGCTTTGTGAATGAGGGATCATGGCTCACAAATTTGTTCGGCTGATGAAGTCACCAGTAACTTTGACAAGGGCATGGTTGTACATATAGTCTATATGGATTTCAGTAAGGCCTTCAATAAGGTTCCACATGGTACGCTGCTCTGGAAGATTAGATCAGATAGAATTGAGGGGGAGCTGGAAAATTAAGTCCAAAATTGGCTTGATGATAGGAAGAAGAGGATAATCGTGGAAGGATGCTTGTCAGACTGGAGGCCTGTGATGAGTGGAATGCCTGAGAGGTCGCTGCTGGGACCATTACTGTTTGTTTCAAGCATATATATTCATATATTACACGTATCTATGATTTAGATGAGAATGTACAGGCATAATTTGTAAGTTTCAAGGTGACACTAAAATAGGTGGTATCGTGGACAGCGAGGAAGGTTATCAGAAATTTCAGAAATTATAGCAGTTCCTTGATCAGGTGGGGAAGTGGGCCGAGAAATGGTAAATGGAGTGTAAAACAGATAAGTGTAAATTCTTGCATTTTAGACAGTCAAATCAAGGTAGGGGTTTCATGGTGAATGGCAGGGCCTTAAACGGGTGCAGTGGAGCAGAGGTACCTTGGAATTCAGGTGCACGGTTCTCTGTAAGTGGAGTCCTAGGTAGACAAAGCAGTGAAAAAGGCATTTGACACACTGTCCTCCATCAGTTAGAGCATTGAGTATCGAATTTAGCGAGTTATTTAGCAGTTATACAAGATGTTAATGAGTCCTTACTTGAAGCGTAATGTTCAGTTTTGTTCACTTTGCTCGAGGAAGGGCGTCATTTAACTGGAAAGAGTGCAGGAGAAATTTACAAGGATGTTGCCAAGACTCAATGGTCCGAGTTATAGTGAGAGGTTGAACAAGCTAGGAGTTTCTACTTTAGAATATATGAGGCTGAGGAGGTTCTGTTCGTAGTTTATAAGATCATGGGAGGCATAGATAGAGTCAATGCACTCAGTCTTTTTGTCCCCCAGGATTGGGTAATCATGGACTAGAGGGCATCAATTTAAGGTCAGAGGGGAATGAGTAAAAGGGAATCTGAGGGGTAATTTATTTAACACACAAGGTGGTATGCATATGGGATGAAATGCCAGCAGAAGTGGTTGAGGCGGGTACATTCACAAAATTTAAAATACATTTGGACAAATACACAGGTAGGAAAGGATTAGAAGGATACAGGGAAATGGCAAGGAAATGGGGTTAGTGTGAATGGACATTTTGTTCAGAATGGACCAGTTTGGGCCGAATGACCTGTCTCCGTGCTGTAAGACTATATGGGTCTAACAACCATTGTTCTCCTACTGAATGTTATATTGTATTTTCCCAATTCACTGGAGTGAACTTGACCCTCTAACCTCTAGGCTTCCATGATGTTTGACCAGAATGTTCAAACATTCCACATTGAATACAGACTCCGTGTAAAATACAACATATTAATGTCACTATTCCTCCAAAGCTGCTTCAGAGCAAGGTTAGTAATTAGTCCTTCCGACCACACAATAGACAAGAGACGATAGACAAAAGACAATAGGTGCAGGAGTAGGACATTCTGCCCTTCGAGCCTGCACCACCGTTCAATATGATCATGGCTGATCATCCTTAATCAGGATCACACAACACCAAATCCGAAATAATCTGCTCTCTAGTTTGGTTCACAACTTACTCTTCAACCTACCTGATATACACTAAAGGAATTTATTTTTCACAACATTAGCAGTCACTTAGTTAACTCAGTTTCGATGCAACTTGACACCATGCATTATTACTGCAGAACCCACGAGTATTTGCTACTCATTAACAGAATGAGGGCTTAGCTGGATAACCAGCATTTACTGGCCATGCCAGACGGCAGTTAAGAGTCAACAGCGTTGCCTTGGATCTGGAGTGACATGCAAGACAGACCAGATAAGAACAGCCGTTTTCTTCCCTAAAGGACATTAGTGAACTAGATGAGTTTTACCAACAATCAGGAATGGATTCCTGATCATCATAAACCCTTGATTCCAGATACTTATTGAATTCAAATTCCACAATCTGCTCTGGCAGGATTTGAGACCATGTCCCCAGAACATTACCTGGGTCTTTGGGTTAAGAGCCCATTGCTAATATCAGTATGTCATAGCTTCCCTTTGCATTTTGTTGCATATATAATTTCCAGAGCATATGATACAAAATATTTGCGCGACAGTTTTGGTTCAGATATATAACACAACAAGTTTGTTTCTCCTTGCTATTTGTAAGACCCACCCAAACTTATTCTGTGGAATCTGAGGGACAGAGCCTGTGTCGTTATTTGTGTTAGACTTGGATAAGACATTCAGGTAGGCTCACCTCGATGCTGAGATGATCTGAAGACAAGTCTAGCAATATAGGACAAGCATCAATATCCATTCTGCTCTGTCAGGATAAGTTTCACCGTATATTCTCACTGCTCCCTCAAAGTCACTGTAAATCTGTTATAGCACCTCCCCCGACCAGGGCTCACACTCTATCTCCAATAAGGCTCAAGCACGACCACACTCACTGTTGAATTCAGCACCTTCCCTCCCCCACATTTTAGGACGCTAATAGGACGACATGGATACAACACTGTGGACAGACTCCCTCCGGCCACCTCACCACGTCACACGTCACCTACCACAGCACTAACAGCAGGATCATCCACTTCCACCCTCACTCATTCCCTCCCTTTCTCCCATTTCACGAGAAGCAGCCTGGAATGGGACAGAAAGGGCCAACCCGGGTGGCGGAGAGCCGGATATCCGTTCCCTCATCCCCCTACCCTGATATGTGGGAGGATCCTGGAGAGCTCCGGAGAGGACCAAGAGGCCTTGTGTGGAGTATCTGAAATGTCCACGTCCCACCAACCGAATAAGGAGCAGTGTTCAGTAAAGAGCAATTCTCAATTCAAACCTGCTGTCAGTTCCAACCTCATCTCTCTCACTCGCAGAACAGATACCCCATTGCACAGAGATGCAGGCATTGAAATACACAGACTATTGGGAAATACTCCAATATACTAACATGCACAATGCATACAAGGAGATAAGCATGCACACACGGAGAAGAACACAAAGACATAAACAGTCACACTCAAATAGACACAAACACAGATAGAAACACACAGGCTGATACAAAGACAGACAGACATAGTCACACAAATACAAAAATAGCAAGCAAATAGACACACAGACACATAAATGCACATTAAGACACAGACAAGAGTGCCAATAAGACACGAATAAATAAGTTTTTGATTTATAAGGAGATCAAGGATTCTAGGGAGAAGGTAGGAGAATGATGTTGAGGAACATATTAGAAATGACTGAATGGTATATCAGACTCGATGGACCAAATGGTCTCATTCTGCTCGTTTTTTAATGCTCGTGTGGTGTTATGCTATCAGGTGTTCCCTTCCTGAGACAGCAGCAGCATCATATTTGATTGGAAACTGTCAGTGGTAATGTGGGAAAAGATTGGAGGGCAGAATGGTTAATGTCTATTCCTAGTTATTGTACCACATTATCCGAAAAGGGGCAGTGATTTGATATGAGGTTAACACAGTTTTTTAAAAAGATGTGTCCCACAATGAAAGAAGGATGTCCCTTTCCCTTTACTGTTGTGCTATCTGTGGTGTCCTCATCCTCAGGGAGCAGTGAAGACTCGGTTAATTTGCAGCTGTACAGGGCCCTGGTGAGGCCACACCTGGAGTACTGTGTACAGTTCTGGTCTCCAAATTTGAGGAAAGACATTCTGGCTATTGAGGGAGTGCAGCGTAGGTTCACGAGGTCAATTCCTGGAATGGCAGGATTGCCTTACACGGAAAGACTGAAGCGACTGGGCTTGTATACCCTTGAGTTTAGAAGACTGAGAGGGGATCTGATTGAAACGGAGAGGATTATGAAAGGATTGGACACTCTGGCAGGAGGAAACATATTTCCGCTGATGGGGGAGTGCCGAACCAGAGGACACAACTTAAAAATACGGGGTAGACCATTTAGGACAGAGATGAGGAGAAACTACTTCACCCAGAGAGTGGTGGCTGTGTGGAATGCTCTGCCCCAGAGGGCAGTGGAGGCCCAGTCTCTGGATTCATTTAAGAAAGAATTGGATAGACCTCTTAAAGATAGTGGGGTCAAGTGTTATGGAGATAAGGCTGGAACAGGATACTGATTGGGAATGATCAGTCATGATCATATTGAATGGCGGTGCAGGCTCGAAGGGCTGAATGGCCTACTCCTGCATCTATTGTCTATTGTATTTTAGTTTGAGCTTGACTGATGTTTGCCGGACAGGAGAGTCAATGTTTATTGGTACAGATGGCAGACGGATGGTCAGACACACTCGGATCAGCCATGAGTATTCTGAATGGTACAGCCGAATGGCCAACTGCTGCCCCTTTCCAATCTGTTGTTCCCTTAATCCACCCTCCCGGCCATTACAGGAATATACAGCTGCCCCTATCCCATGCGTTGTTCCCTCAATCCACGCTCCCGGCCGTTACAGAGATAGATCACTGCCCTTACCCCATGTGTTGTTCCCTCAATCCACTAATCGATGCTGTTACAGAGATATACTGCTGTCCCTACCTCATGAGTTGTTCCCTCAATCCACCCCTCAAAGCAGTTACAGAGATATACTGCTGACCCTTCCCCAATCCACCCCTCAGTGCGATTACAGGGTAGAGGACCATCCCATTCAGCCAGACTGGATCGTTACAATGAGATGGGAGGAGGCCATTCTACCCCTCTAAGGAAATACACAGAAATATAGATTGAAGTAATTCAGCTCGTTGAGTACATTACACAGCCCAGGAGGAGGCCATTCAACCTGCCTGAACTGCTGCACAGGAACACGGATGTTGTCACGAACCGGAAATAGACAGTAATGATATATTATTTTTAAAAATAAAACTGTAACTAGTTTTGACTCAGAGTTCACTGTAGGGTCATCAATAATCAATAATCTATGTAAAATATCTGGATGAAGTGACTGAATGGATCAAAGCTGAACTACCTTGTACACCAAAATGATCATTCAATAGATCTTCAAATGGAAGTAGTGAATCTGCATTATGATGTAGACAGGGAAGGTTAGTGAGCAAACCTTCAGCAGAAATAATATAATGTGAGATGTCTATTGCAGTCGGGAACAATTTAAATGGAGAGAGATTGCAAAACTCTGTGATGCAGATGTTTTTCATATTCTTGGTACATGTATCATATGAAGACTGTCTGCAGATGCAGCAAGTGATTTCAGAAGGTAAGTGGAATGATGCTGCTTGTGGCAACGTGTATTGGGTTTAATTAGGAATATTTCACTGTATCTGTGCAAGGATTGCTGAGACCACATCAGATACACTGGGTGCAGTTCTGATCCTCTAAACTAAAAAAAGGATTCAATTCCTTTCAAAGATGTTCAAAGATGCTTCCCTTTACTCCTTCCTGAAATGAAGGCCTTTTGTTCTCGGGGATTATCTGTTTAGATCTTAGATGAGAAATCTTACTGAACTACGATTTGCAGAGAAGTCTTTAAGCTGGATACATATTTTCTCTTGTTAAGAAGACTAAAGCTAGATATTTTTTTTTGAATGAGATGCATTGTTATTAACACAAATATTATGAAGATATCAACCCATTTGTAAAAATTACGCAGACGCATATAAGCATCTCATCAAATCATAAAACGAGCACATTATTTTCTTTTGCTAATGAAAGGCACTGTGCACAACAACTGCAATGATGCTGCATACAGCATACAGTCTATTATCATCCATTCCAAAGAATGTACATGGAGAGTGCACATGGTCCACTTTGGTGTTCAGTTGACATTCTTGTATTTTTCCACACAGAGACGGAGAAAAATATTACTTGCTTCAGAAGCAGCAGCCAATTGGTCTCTCTATCTCTCTCCTACTTTGTTCTGCCTGAAAACAAGGTGTAAGAGCAGAAAAATCCTGAGTCATCTTTACCACTCGTGGAGGATTCCTGATGAGGATTCATAGGAATCTCTGTACAGCTCGAAGCAAAGGTAATTCAGACAAATCCAAATCCAACTGTTCCGGGAAGAAATCCGCAATCCCAGACATTTGTGTGAGCAGAATAAATTCAAAGTCAGAAACATATTTGAGACACTCTATCATTGTACCATTTGTTCACAGTTCAGCTTTCTGTTTCTCAGATTTTTCTAGAAAATTACCCAGTCCGATACCTATATCATTGGGCACAGCACTCAACTGGTTACATTTAAAATTTGCTTTCACCAATAGAGGAGTGGGAAAAGACATGAGTGACCCTCCAACATTGGTCAGAACATGAACAAGAGATTCTCAAAAGGTTTTTAAGGTGTGAACTCCCTTCCACAGAAAAGTGTGATGCCTGGATATTTCAATTTGTTCAAAATTATCTATGTAAGACATTTGAAAGACAAATGAATGTAGAGAAATGGTACACAGACAGAATAGTGCTGCTGAGACCTTAATCAGATCATAGTGCATGGTAGAGCTGTGACAAATTGTCTGATGACACACTCTTGCTCCACAGTTACTATGGTGCATGCAGCCTCTCACAGCTCCTGCAAGGTGCAGATGGCGGCCAATGCTCCACAGGAACACAGGATTTCATTTAATCCCTCACAACTATCACACTCAGATTGGTATGGATTGGAAAATGTTATTTGGAAATCCAGGCTGGTTTTGAAAGACGCCTCTGGTCTGTTTACAGAGTGCCCCCTCTCTACAACTTGTGCTTCATTTGTTGGTCTTGGTCTCGACCAGGATTCTTTATGAATAAAGCTCCACACCTCACTCAGAGATGACTCAAAAATGCTTTGCACTCTCTGATTACAACATACAAATATAGTACATCCAGGAAAATTACAGCCGTTTACTTTGAAATTACAGAAAATGAAAACATAAGGAACAGGAATAGGTAATTCGGACGGTCAAGCCATTGTATACGATCATGGTTGATCAACTGTTCGCATTAACTCCTCCATAATGCTCAGTTCTTCACACTCCACAGCTCTCTGACAAGTCAAAGATTCATGTTACACCTTTTTAAATACTTTCAGTGATACAGCTCCCCTAACTCTCCAATCCGGATAATTCCTGACATTGATTACCCTCTGTGAGAGGATAACACTCTTTACACATACACCGTTACCTATTGATTTGAACAAGAGGTGAAGACAGGGGCTCAGGAAAGAATGAATGGCCTTGATATCAAGGCAGTAGTTGACTGAGGATGTCATCGGGACCACCTAATTTTTTTGAGCTGAATGAGAATCAGGTCTAACCTCCTCAGTGGTTGGGGTCTTTCAGAGCACAAAGGAAGGTGTTTGTGGTCGGTGGCCAACAATCCTCTCAGTCCCGGGACATCTCTTCAGGAGATCCTCAGATTAACTTCCTCAGCACAAACATCTTCAGCTCCTTCGTCAACGTCTATGTGCCCCCATTCCCGTCGCCCCTCATCTATCCCAAGATCAGAAGTGGAGTGATCACTGAAGATCACACAATATTCAGAACATTTTGTCCCCACTCAGCTGCTGAACGGGTCTGTGTCCATATTCAGCAAGACCCAAACAACATTCACATTTGTGCTGTTAAAGTGTCGGTAACATTCATTTAACAGAATGGACAGGCACTGCACATTTCCACAGTTAAAAGTGGAGCTCATTCAGCACCTCAAGCTGGTTTCACCCGGATATGTGGAAACTATTCAGCCCATCGAAATGACTGATCAAGAAGAGGGACAGCCCATTCAATCCTCCTGCCTGTTTCACAGGAAGAGGAGGCGTCTGGTCAGTACATTGAGCTGTTAAACAGGAATAGGCAGAGTTCAGTAAGACCCCTAAACCTGTTCTATGGAACCAGGAGGAGACCATTCACCCCTCGAGACGCTTATACAGGATTAGGAGGGTGTCATTGATGCTCCAACCTGGAATACGAATGGAGCAGATACTGCACTCATAGACTGCTCACAATGTTCCTCGTGGCTCCATTGCCTGTGGACCAAATGATACTTTGACGTATTTTGCCAGCAATGAGGAAGGAAGCCAAATGTTTTGTACCAAGCCTCAAGGAGGCATCTTCCATCTCCAAGACGACAGACCCATGTTCTCCGTGGGGTTCAGAAGCTGGTGGGGATAGTTAACTGTTTTAGAATGAAGGTATTGTAGCTCCTGTTGCGATGGTGAATAACGTGAAGTTCTATGTATGATCACCCAACAAATGCATTGTATTAATTTTGGAAGAGTTTAGTTAAAGACTGGCTCTCTCTCTCAATCGAATTGGGGAGTGGTGTGGAGCGAGAGGAACATTCTCAGAGTCTTTTAAGCCATCGAGAATCATGTAAACCAAGTTTAAAAAACATGGAATTTATCACCGTATCAGTTCTGTTTGGAATATAATGAATGACTGTCCATCATCTTACGTTTCAATGCAATCACCTCTTATACTTCAAAGCGCTACAGAATAATCCTCATACACGCCCGATGGTACAATTATCCCAACAATTAGTCTGGTGAAACTCCTTTATACTCTTTCTGCCAAGAGGATTATTCCTTATAGAGGAGAGAAAATCTGTGCACAACACTTCAAATATTATCTCAACAACACTCTAGGGTTGATCACAATAATTCTGTTCCCTCACTTAGCTGTCTCAGCTTCTTTCAGGTGGTATAAAAAGCCATTCCTTCTCTCTACCCTGCGAATGATGTGGAATTTTAAAGTTTCTTACATCTGTGCGTCAGTCATCACCAGAGGTCCCGATGGAGATGTATATCACGTTCAGAGGGAGACTCAATCAGAAAGAATTCACTTGAAACAGGGAATGGTCACCTACCTGAACGGATCTGCCTTACAGGAGAATGGAAATCAGGCAGAGAAAGGGAGCTATCTTTCCTTTTGTTCTTCCCTCACGGGATGTGTGCAGCCCTGGTCAGGCCAGCATGTTATTCTGATCTTGAACTGAGTGGCTGATTCAGCTGTTGCACAGGATAACAAAGAGTAAACCCCATTGCTGTGGGTTTGCAGTCACACAGAGTCCTGAACATGGAAGGATAACCCATTGCCTTCTCTAAAGCAAATAGATATGCTTCTGTTGAAAACTAGTGGTGATGACTTCATTTGCATTCCATCAATTTCCTTCATGAGATACCAACAGATTATTATTCTGTGCCGTTTGATTATGAGTCAATGATTTGACCACCATGCACTGTCTGTCCATCTGACAGATTCTGTAGAAAGGACAAATTAATCAGCTCAAGTGCAAATATTTTGTGACGTAAGCATAGTTAGAAGGGACTTGAAACGGTTATATCTGGATCGACCAAAGGCACAAACGATGGATTATTCAGCAGTTGCATTGAGGCTGAGAAGGTGACTGAAATATCCTGATAGTGGCCTTGGGCATGATTAGTGAGTGGGGAGAGTATGTAGAAATGTAAATATGAATGAAGAAAAAAGATCATGGAGATTAGGAACAGTCTGGTTTCTCCTTGCGTATTGTTGGGAATAGTAATTTGCTAGTTATAATCAGTAAGGAATAAAATTTTTGACTGGATCTGAAAATGATGATTTCCAAATTTTAAAATTTGAATATGAACAGCAATTCAGTTCAATTCAGTTTAATGGTCAGATGGAATGACTTACCAGGAACACCAACTATAGCAAGGATGGGATAATAACCACCTTGTATAATCCAAAGGATATCTTCGACCCGTGATGCTAATGATATCCAAGGCTGAGAAAGATAGAAAAGACCCAAGGATAAACTCCTGTCTGTTATTGTAATATTCCAGTCTAATGTTCTCAGATTCTGATCTCTCCTCCCCCTGTCTCTCGAGCTGCTGATCCCTGTTAGTCCAGTCATTGATGCTCCCGCCCATACTGGGATAACACATTGAACCGAGTCCTTAATTAATAGAAGAGGCAAACCCTCCAGTGACACATCTCGGATCCACGGAGACTGACATCAATCTCAGTCACTGAACAAATAGCTCCAGCCAACGCCTTTCAATTCAATATTGTTTTATTCAAATTCAAAATAATGATTCAAACTGTCATTTTCTGGATGGGCTATGTGAGGGTGACTGATGGAACAAATCTTGAGGTAACCATTCAATCTGTCTTGGATGCAGGAGTAATGCCATAAGTTTATCACAATGTAAACATGCGTCTCCGATAATAAATGGAAACATACATCCGGGAACTATTGATCAAGCATCATAATTTCAATAAAACATTGAGACAATTTTTATAATTCATGATCTGAGGCGAATGTGCGTCTGAGAAACGTGGGGTTGTAACAGACAAGTAGCATGGATATGTTAACAGAGAATTGAACGTGACAAATGCAATTCTGATTGTTATTCCAGGTTCAGAGAGAGGCAGATGAGGCCTGTGCTATTGATGTTAACAATGTTAGTGAACTGTGATGAAATGTCATTTACTGGACTTCAATTGCAGTGTGATTATGGCATTGTGGAGGAGCCAGAAAACAGAGAGAATTGGGGGACATGGCAGTTCAGACTGGAGGGAGGGACAATAATATTCCCCAGTTATCAGTATTGGAATGTTATTCCTTATAACTCACATGAAGAACAGATTCAAGGATATATCTAAAGTGAGGAATGAGGAGTAAAATCTGTTTATTGAACACAAAATACGGGGACAAAATGATTTTCTGTCCGTACTAAACTATGGAAAATACAAAGAAATAAGATACACTCATGATATTGTGCTACATAAATTGAAATGAGTACTACAAAACCATGGAAGTGGTGTGCAATCATTATCAATCATTATTTGGCTCACAGCTCAGATGCTGATTTCCCCTCTGTCAGTGATCCACCTCATTGAGATTCTCTGGCGCAGTATCTCAGTATCGAGCACGATTCACAGTTCCTGCTGTTGTTCACCCAGTCTATTTAAATTAAATCACCTTCTCACTGTAGAGAAAAAAAATCACTCAGCCTTTTGGACTCTATTTAACTGTCAACAACTCAGCTCTGTGATATTATTGGCGATAAAGGCTCTGGGACCACAGCCAGTATCCGCACAGTGCTCAAACGGTGTGGCAATAGGTAAAGGCCTTGCAGTCCGTGAGAATTTCTAAATAAAACTTCAATTTTCTGTCTATTCCCATCTATCTCCCCTCATGCTGTCTTCTGATCTATCCAACTCACACTCATTTAAAATCCCTCCAATCACTCCCTGTTTCCAAAGTGTGCAGTTGTACAGCTTGATGTTTTGTCCATTTTGGAGAAATGGATAGAGCAGGGAAGGACTGATCTTTGGACGTTCCCGGGTATAGATGCTTCATTAAGAACAAGGAAGGTACTAAAAGTGGGGCGGGTTGGGGATTGGGGTGGGGGAGGGTGGGGTGGCATTGAAAATCAAAGACAGCATTACGTTGGTGGAAAGGATGCTTGATAACTTCTCGGCTAGTGAGGTCGTATGGGAAGAGGTTAGATACAAACACGGAGAGGTCACTCTGCTGAAAGTTCTCTATTGCCGTTTGAAAAGTTTCAGCGATGTAGAGGAAAGTATTACAAAGATGATACTGGATAGGAGTGAAACTAACAGAGTAGTTGTTATGGAAGAGTTTAACTTTCTAAATATTGATTGGAAATGCTGCAGTTCAATTACTTTATATGGGTCAGTTTTTGTCCAATGTGCGCAGAATGGTTTACTGACACAGTATGTAGATAGGCCAACAAGGGCTGAGGCCAAATTGGGTTTGGTACTGAGTAATGAACCAGACCAAGTGTTAGATTTGGAGGTAGGTGAACACTTTGCTGATAGTGACTACAATTCAGTTATATTTACCTTCGCGATGGAAAGGGACAGGTGTATACCGCAGGGCAAGAGTTATAGCTGGGGGAAAGGCAATTATGATGCGATTAGGAAAGGTTTTAGGATGCATAGGATGGGAAGGAAACTGCAGAGGATGGGTACAATTTAAGAGTGGAGCTTTTTCAAACAACAGCTACTGTGTGTCCTTGATAAGTTTATACCTGTCAGGAAAGGAGGAAGTGGTCGAGTGAAGCTGCTGCAGTTTACTGAAGCAGTTGAATCTCTTGTCAAGAGGAAGAAGGAGGCTTATGTAAAGATGAAACGTTAAGGCTCAGTTCGTATGCTTGAGAGTTACAAGTTAGCCTGGAAGGTCTTAAAGAAAGAGCTAAGATGAGCCAGGAGACAGCATGAGCAGCCTGTGGCAAGTAGGATCGTGGAAAAGCCTCAAGCTTTCTATCAGTACATCATGAAGAATAGATTGAACAAACGAAGATTAATGGCAATCAAGGACAGGAGTGTGAAGTTGTGTGTGGAGTCTGAGGAGATAGGACAGGCTGTAAATTAATATTTGAATCAGTATTCACAATGGAAAAAGAAAATGCTGTCAAGGCCAATACTGAGATACAGGCTATTAGACTCGATGGGATTGAAGTTCGTAACGTGGAGATGTTAGCTGTTCTGGAGAGTGTGAAATTAGATAAGTCCCCTGGGCCAGATGGGATTTATCCTAGGATTCTCTGAGAAGCTAGGGAGGAGTTTACAAAACCATCTATTTGGACTTTTACATCGCTATTATCTACAGGAATAGTGCCAGAAGACTGGAGGACAGCAAACGTTGTCCCCTTGTTCAAGAAATGGAGAAGAGACAATTAGATACCTGTCTTACTTTGGTTGTGGGTAAGGTGTTGGAAAGGATTATAAGAGATAGGATTTACTATCATCTAGAAAGGAATCATTTGATTAGGAATAGTCAACAAGGTTTTTTGAAGGGTATGTCATGCCTCATAAATCTTACGGAGTTCATTGAGAAGGTGACCAAACAGGTGGATGAGGGTAAAGTGAGGTATGTGGATTTCAGTGAAGCGTTTGATAAGGTCCCCCATGGTAGGCTATTGATGAAAATATGGAGAGTGTGGTGTTGGAAAAGCCGAACAGATGAGGCAGCGTCCAAGATGCATGCAAGTTGATGTTTCTCTTGTAAGCCCTTCATCAGGAATCAGTTTTCTGGTCTGCAGCATCTGTAGTCTTCATTTTCTCCTCGCTCCTCGTATGTTGCCTGACCTGCTGTGCGTTTCCAGCGCCACACTCTCGACTCTGATCTCAAACATCTGCAGTCCTTACTTTCTCCCAGAAAATATGGAGACGTGGAATTGTGGGTGATTCAGCGTTTGGATCACAAATCGGCTAGCTGAAAGCAGATAAAAGGTGGTAGTTGATGGGGAATGTTCATCGTGGAGTTTAGTTGCCAGTGGTATACTGCAAGGATCTGCTTTGGAGTGACTGTTGTTTGTCCTTTTGAAATTGACCTTAATGAGCATATAAAAGGATGAGTTAGTAAATTTACGGTTGACAGTAAGGTCGGCGGATCTGTTGGCAGTGCTGAAGGATGTGGTAGGTACTGAGCAGTAACGTTCTATGTGCATGGACCTACAATGGGCTAAATAGCTTCCTTCTGTGATGCAACGATTCTGAGGTACTCTGGCCAACAATAAAAGCTTTAGGTGCCTGGAGAGACAAGCTGGTCCAGTAAAGGACACACACCGCACAGTTATCCATCATCTTTTCCTGTTTTTTGATGTACAGCGGCCTCGAAATATCAGTCCAAACAAAATAGATTGATTCACATTCAAGCAGTCAGCAGGACGTTCACCAGAGGGGATTACCGTCAGAGGATTCAATGAATAATAAGATTTCAGAATAACGCAAAAAATAAAGCAATATCACAGCAACATAATAATTGGCAGCAGAGTAAAACTTACAGTTCCAAATATTTCCTAGTTCAGCATTTTGTTCAGTTTTGGTCACCTTGCTATAGGAAGGATGGTATTAAACTGAAACTTTACAAGGGTGTTGCCAGGCCTCAAGGGTCTGAGTCATAGGGAGACGTTGGATAAGCTGGGACATTTCTCTTTAGAGTGCAGGAGACTGAGGGGGGGCATGAAGTGCTTCGAGAGTCTAGTCATGGCCCACATCAGTTCCAGTTTCCCAGCCTGCCTCGATCCCCTACAATTTTCCTACCAGTGGAATGGGTCCATAGCGGGTGCCATATCCTTGGAACATCTGGACAACAAGGACACCCACGTCAGATTCCTGCTCATTGACTATAGGTTCACCTTCAACACCAATATTTTCTTCAGAATAATCACCAAACTCCCTGACCTTAGCCTTGGTTCCGCCCTCTGAATTTGGATCCTCATCTTTCTGACCCACAGTACACAATCAGTGAAAATAGGTAAGTGTGTCTCTTCCATGATAACATTCAACACTGTAATCCCAAAGGATGTGTCCTCAGCCCCCTAGTATACTCCCTGTTCACCCACGATTGTATTGCCAAATTTGGAACGAAGGCCAGCTACATGTTCACTGATGACACCATCATAGTAGGACAGGTATGTAATGATGGCAAGTCAAAATACAGAACGGAAATAGAGGACTTGGTGTTGTGCTGCACTGAGACCATACTCTAATTCAACGTCGGCAGAACTAACCAACTGATCAATGACTTCAGAAAGAAATTAGGAGAACATGCCCCCATCTGCATCAATGGAACTGAAATTTAAAGAGTGGAAAGCATTAAGTTGCTTGGAGTGACGATAACCGACCTCCCATGTAGATGTGACAGACGAAATGCACAGGAAAAGCCTCTTCTTTCTCTGGTTGCTCAGGACATTTGACATGTCCACAAGGACCCTCACCAATTTCTACAAATGCACCACTGAGAGCAAACTATCTGTGTGCACAATGACCTGGTGTGGCCACAGCCGTGCCCATGACAGGAAGAGAAATGACAGAACGTTGTGTTCACAGCCCATGCCATCACGGAAACCAACGTCCTATCCATTGTCTCCATTTTCACAGCTCGCTGCCGCGGAAAGGCTGATAACATTATCAAAGACCCATTGCACCCAGGATCTCCTGCAATCTCTTCCATCATGCAGACAATACAGAAGCTTGAACACACAAACCAGCGGCTCATGAACAGCATCTTCTCAGCCATTATTAAACTGAGGAATGGACTCTCTAACTTCAAATAATGCTGATCTTGCTCACATTTAAATTGCCTATTGCATACCCTTTCTTGTGTAGCCTTTATGTCTCAGTCTGTTTTTCCTTTACCCTTTGATCTTTATGTCCTTGCTTATTGTTGGAGCGAGATTCCCCAGCGAGGGTCAAAGACTCTGGAAGCAGACAGGGCACAGGCACGGAATGGACTTTAATTCAAGCAAAACCTGGTTAATGCTGGAAGAATACCAAAGGATCTTCCTCGATACTGGCTTTGACATGAGAAGACAATCGTTTCCTTAATCTTTAGCTTAGATCAGACGGCAAATCAATGACACACTTCGAGTTTACCGTAAAAAGACAGTATTTGTATACGTTCTGTGTTGCAATGATCATACACAACTTTGTCAGTGTACCCTCCACTCTCCTTCTGCAGAACCAGTCTTGTAAAACAACTGATCAATGATGGACACTCCCAGAGACAGCCCGAGTTTCTTATTTGTTTCGGAAGTTTAACGATTGTTGTTGTCTCTAGTCCGTGGGATCTTTCTATAATGCATTCCAAAGTTCGTGGCTGTGCTCTTTTTAGTCATATCTTTATTGTTTATCTTGAAGGATTGCATAAATTCTATTCTCCAATGGGCAGGCTATCTTTTATCAAATTCCGAGATCACGTTTTACATTAAAAAGTTGATTCTGTTACAAAATTCGTATTGATATTATTATTTCTACTGTTATTGTTTTTCTTACTGAATTAGACAAGACATGCCAGGCATCTCTTTAAGCTTTTAGAATTACGTTGAAATCTGTGTCCATGATTATTTACCAAATATTTACCTCGGGCTTATTACAGTTGCAAATAGTTTCAAAGGCACAGCGAGCTTCTGAAGGTTAAATTGAGTTGCTGTTTTTGTGGATGAAAAGAATCTTTACTGAGATCAGAATAAGTTACCTTTTGTAATGATTCTTCAAAGTTTTTGTGCTACAATTTCATTATTTCATCTGTGTTCTGTTACAAATCATCAATTCTTTAAAAAATAAATTTCTTTATCACTATGTTGGCATGTTTCAGAATCTTAAATATCAGATTATCCTTTCTTTTGCTTTGGAATAATTCCCTTCTCAAAGGCCCTTTTTTCACGAATGCTGAAACAACCTATTTTAATTTCTGGCTATTTTGTGGCTCTTCAAAAACAGACAGTTGAAGTAGACTTTTAAATTTTGGCCACTCCATGTCTCGAAAAAAAGGCAGCTCCAACTCTCACTATGATCTGCCAGAACCGTGTATAAACAAAGAGTTTCACTCTACTTACATACATGCAATAATGACTCCTATCAAATCAAATGAAACCAAATCTAATGATAGAGAGAGCGAAATTGTCACAAGGTCAATACACCCAGATTGAACTCGGCAGCCTGCCACATCCGGCCAAAAATCGTGATCGACGATTAAACAACTGACTGATGGAGAGGGCTCCACAATTATCCCCATTCTATCAATGGATCAGCTCTGCACATCAGTGTAAAAAACAAGGAAATAGTATCTGTACCATCCTCGCCAGGGGTGTTGAGTCGATGATTCAACTCACCGTCATCATGATGCCCACAGAATCACAGATCAGTCTTCAACCAATTCGATTCGCTGCACGTGACATGAAGAAACAGCTGAACACAGTAGAGACGGCAAAGGCAATGGGCCCTGACCCCATTCCTGCAATAGGACTGAAGACTTGTGCTGTACAACAAGCCGTGCCCCTGGGGAATCGGTTTCCTTCCAGCTCCAACTCTGACATCTCCCTGGCAATGTGGAAAATTACTCAGTGTCGGGGAATAATTACAATATGACCAATTACAACCCTCTCAGTCTCACCATGATAGTCAAATTGGGAGTTCGTTTTGATAGAGCTGTCAAGCAGCACAGACATAAACTTGCTCAGCATGGTTTCCGATCGGTCCCCATGTGGAGATGGTACTGTTTTGGAAAAGTCACTGGATTAATAATCCAGACCAGGCTAATTCTCTAGCAGCTGGTGGAAGTTAAAAACAATTAATAAAATATCGAGATCTCAAATCTGGTGTCAGTAACAATGGCCTTGAAGTCAATGTCGATTGTAAACACCAATTTGCTTTTCCAATGGACTTTCAGGAAGTGAATCTCCTGTGCTTTCCTGGTCTGGCCTAAAAGTGACTCCAGACGCACAGACATGTGATAAACTCTTCAATGGTCTCTGAAACGGCCAAGCAAGACACTCTTTTGGATCAAACTGTTCCGAGGTCTTAAAGAATAAAACCTGACAGAACATCCAGCCCCAGCCTCAGTATGGAAAAGGGAACTGGAAACACAGTCCTGTTGACCCTGCAGAGACCTCCTTCCTAACATCTGTGAACTTGTGACAACATTTACAGAGCTTTCCTACAGACCACACAGAAACATCGGGAATGGAATAGGCCATACAGCACATTGAGCCTGCCCCATTCTAGTTAATGTCTGAACATCTCCTCAGTGCACTTCCCCTCACACACTGTACACAGCCCTTAATGTGATTAACCTTGTGAAGCTATAAAATAGGAACTGCAGTCGTCCCCTTGGTCTGTCGAGTTTGCTATCAAATTCAATATAATGATGACTGACCCTTTATTTCTACACCATACTCCTGCTCTCTCCCCCATCCTTTCGGTGTCTAGACATCCTTATTAGTCTTTAGTGCCTTGTCTTCCACAGCGTTATGTGAGAAAGAATTCTCAGGTTCACCAGTCTCTGAGTGCAGACATTTATTCGTATCTAAATGCAATGTGACCCATCTGTATTTAATACTGTGGCCTCTTGTTTTAGACTTCCCAGCCAGGGGAATTATCATCACTGCTTCCAATCTACCTCACCCTGTCAGTGTTTTATATATCTCAGTGAGATCTCCACTCATTTTCATAAACTCCATGGAATACTGGCTCAGTCGCCCCAAACTCTGCTTCATAAAAAAGTCTGTCATCCCAGAGATCAGTCTGTTCATCCTTCGCTGCACTCCCTCAATGTCAGGTTTGTCCTTTATTAGGTACGGAGACCAAAACTGCACACAATATTGCACAATGTTCGAGTTGAGGTCTCACCAAAGGCCTGTACAGCTGCATTGAGACACCCTTACTCCTGGACTCAAGCCCAAATGAAATAAGGGTCAACACCCCATTTATCTTCCAGACTGCTTTCTGCTCCTGCAATATTGCTTTCAGTGACTGGTGTACAACGCGATCCCAGATCCTTTTCAATGTTACAGCTCCCCACATGATGGGTCTGCGTAAACTAGTCTGTGTGCCAATGTATTCCCAGTATTGGCTTCTGTCTTCAGAACTCACTGTCCTGCATGGAACTCAGATGTCTGTCCAAACAATAAAAGAAGAAAGGTGCAGTTCCCTTCATAGATCGACATTCCTTAACCACTCCCTTTTCCAATGGTTGGCTGGAATTTTAGTTTTTCCCAACAAAGTAGACAACATCACATCTATCCACACTGCTCTTCATCTGCTACATATTTACTCATTCACTCCACTTGTTTCAATCACCTTGAAGTTTTTTTCACATCCTCCTCACTTTCAAAATCCTGGTTCCGTCAGCAGACTTGGAAACTTTGCATTTGATTCCCACAACGAGATGTTTGAGATGTATTATGAATATGTGGCGCCCCAGCACCAATCATTGTGATGACTCATGAGCCTTCCAAACTGAAAACCATCCATTTATTCCTACTCATTGTTTCCTGTCAACACTCCCATTTTAACACCATGTCCATATATTACCCCCATCCCATGTGCTTTTACTTTGCACACGAGGCTTGGGACTCTATTAAAATTCTTGCTGAAAATCCAAGTTCAGTGCCTCTATTGTTTTTTTTCTGTAATTAATCTACCAGTCAGTTTCTCAAATATGTTTCCCATTTCATCAATGTGTGTTGATTTTTTCCTATGCCCATTATTTTCAGTTCCAATAATTTCTCCAAATTAGTTTATTTAGTAGTTTCATTCCACATCATTTTCTCATCAGACTCAGATTTTCTCCTATTGCTGGGAAGGCTTTGTTTATGTATTTTTCTGTGAAGGCAAAGTGAAGTAGTTGTGCCATGTTTCTATGTTCTCCATTCTCCATTCCCTGGTTTCTGACTGTATGGAAGCTGACACTTTGACGAAAAAGAACAGTTGTTGTCTATTCATCCTGTCCATGCCCTTTTAATCTTAAACCTGAATTACTTATCCGCTCAACTTCCTCTGCTCCAAAATAAATAACTCAAGCTTACTAAGCCTCTCTCCACAGCTCATATGTTCCATCCCAGGGAACATCCTGGTGAATCTCTTCTGCACCTCATCCAGTACAATCACATCCTTCCTGTAATGTGGCTCCCAGAACTGCACACAGTCTTTCATTTGGCCTTACAGAAGTGCTATATAAAACTCGGATAATCTTTGTGTCAATGAATAAAGGCTTTATCTACAGTCATGCTGAACTCATCAATTATCATATCCAGTCACATTCAGAGATGTGTGGGGAAGCACGCTCTGAGCTTCCTAGTGTGATGCCGTTCTTTGAGTCCTCCCCTGCGTGGTTCTTTCTTCCAAAGCGTATTACCTCATATTTATCAGGCTTACATTCCATCTGTCATTGATCTGACCATCTGACCAATCTACCTGTATCTTTCTGTAACATAAGTTCTTCCTCCTCACTGCCAACCACCCGGCCAATCTTTGTGTCAAACACAAACTTACTTATCACACTCCCCCTACCCACTTCACATTCAGATCACTTGTGAATACCACAAATAATAAGGGACACAGCATTGATCTCTGCGGTGGAATTTGGGAGTTCTCTGTCAGTCATATTCTAACAGATTTCGAGGTGAGTTGAGCATTCCTGGGTGTTTGGTTTAATTAATAGAGGCATTCACCACCATGTCGTAACATTTGGAAAGACCAACAGAGAGCAAAAAAAAACAGAAGTAAGGAGTGAGAAGATTAAATATAAAGAAAAACTGTAAGAGCTTCTTTCGATATGGAAAGGGCAAACGAGAGGCAAAAATGGACATCTGATCGCTAGAAATTGACACAGGAGAGATAAGAATGTGGAACAAGGAAATGGCTGAGGAGCTCAAAAATTACTTCGTGTCAGTCTTCATGGTTGAAAACACGAGTTATATCCCAAAATTTAAAAAGACGTAGTGGACAGACAGTAAGGTGGCCATCACCTCAGAGAAGGTGCTGGGAAAACTGAATGGCCTGAAGGTAAGTAAATCAACTGGACCAGATGGACTCCACTCCAGATTTCTAAGGCAGATAGCTGATGAGACGGGGGAGGCGTTGGTGGTGATCTTTCAGGAATCTCTCGAATCAGGGAGATTCCCAATGGACTGGAAAATCGCTAACGTGATACCACTGTTTAAAAAGTGAGTAAAGCAAAAAACGGAAAATCACAGACCGTCTAATCAAAACTTGGCTCTGGGTAAGATCCTGGAATGCATTATGAAGGATGAGATTTCTGAATAGTTGGATGTGGACGGTAAAGTAGGACAATGTTACCATGGTTTCATCGAGTGGAGGTCATGCCTGGAAAACCTGCTAGAAAACCTTGAGGACGTAACGATCAGCTTAGAACAAGGAGAACCAATGGATGTCATTTACCTGGACTTCCAGAAGGTCTTTGACAATGGCTACGGAGTAAGGCAAAGGCCCATGGTATGAGAGGCAAAGTGCTATCATGGATAGAAATGGCAGGAAGCAGAGAGCGTCGATAATAGTGTCCTTCTCAGGATGACAGCCAGGTTACAAGTGGTGTTCCATAAGGCTCAGTGTCGGAAGCACAACGTTTCATTTTATACATTAACGATCCAGATGAAGGAGCGGAAGGCATTCTGGTTAAGTTTGAAGGTGATACAAAGATAGGTATAGGGACAGGTAATGTCGAAGAGGCAGGGAAACTTTAGGAGGATGTGGGTAAGATTGGATAATGGGCAAAGAAGTGGCAGATGGAGTACAAACTGGGAAATTGTGGGAACATGGACTTTGGTAGGAAGAATAAAAACATGGACTGCCGAGAACATTCAGATGTCTGAAGTGCAAAGGGACTTGAGAGTTCTACTCCAGGCTTCTCTCAATGTAAACTTGCAGATTGAGTCAGTGGTTAGGAAGGCAAATGCAGTGATGGAATTTATTTTGAAAGGATTTGAATGTAAAAGCAGGGATGTACTTCTAAGGCTCTATAACGCTCTGGTCAGACCACGTGTGGAGTATTATGCACTGTTCTGAGCCCCATGTCTCAGGAAGGATGTGTTGACCTTGGAATGGGTTCACAGCAGGTACACGGGAATGGTCCCAGGAATGAAAAGCTTAACATATGAGAACGTTTGAAGACTCTGGGTCTGTTCTTGATGGAGTTCAGAGGGATGTGGGTGAATCTAATTGAAACATACAGAATACTGAATGGCCTGCACAGTGTGGATGTTGAGAAGACGTTCATTGGTAGGAGATTCTAGGACCCAAGGATACAACCTTAGAGTAAAGGGAAATCCTTTTAGAATGGAGGTAAGGGGAAATGTCTTCAGCCAGAGTGTGGGGAACCTATGGAATTCATTTTCACAGAAGACAGTGGAGGTCAGATCATTGAGTATATTTAAGATAGAGATAGTTTGCTTCTGGAGTATCAAAGGGATCGAGGGTTACAGGTAGAAAGTAGGAGAATGGGGTTGAGAAACTTGTCAGCATAATTGAATGGCGGATCAGACTTGATGGGCTCAATGACCTCATTTCTGTTCCTATGTTCGATGATCTTATGGTTGAAAGCTGCAGTCTGATGCTCCCATTCTCTGACTTTGTCCCTGCTGACAGCAGAGTGTGAGATTAAAAAATCCCTGAGTAATATTTAACAAGCGTGGAGGATTCCTATTAAGGATTCATGGGAATCACTCCACAGCTTGAAGGAAAGGAAATTCTGCCAAATCCAACTGTTCCAGGAAGATGTCTCATACCAGCGGCTTGTTTGAGTAGAATAACGTCGGAGACAGAATAGCAGTTGGGACACATTATCTCTTTTCCATTTGATATGAGTTCAAATACTATGAAACTCTGGAAACCATTCCTTATTCTTTATCATCTTCAGACAGGTGCGATTGTGTATGTGTCTGTATGTGTGTGACTCTGCGTCTCACATTTTTCGAGAAAGTGACCGAGGTTACACTTCAAATTTGTTTAAACCAGTGGAAAAGTGGTGCTGGAAAAGGAAGCAGTGACCCTCCAACATTGGTCAGAGCAGGAATGAGAAATTCTCACAGGCCTGTTCAAATGGGAATTCTCTTTCCTAGAAGTTTATTCCCAAGATGGCAGCTCAACACCATTGCTTCCAGCGTAATTAAATATGGCCCATAAATGTTGGCCGATCAACAACACCCACATTCCATGAATAAATAAAAAAATGATGAACTGCAGCAGAATTAATTGGATGGGAACAAGACTCTTCGACCACTGCCTGGTGCCTTCCAGAACTGTGCTGCCTGTGTCTTTGGCTTTGTGCAGTTTCCTAGTATTGTGCCTGGGTGTTTGCATTTATTCAAAGTTGTGTTTTGCAACGTTTGACAGACAGGTGAATGGAGGAAAATTGTGGACAGACAGAAAAGTGTTGCGCAGACCACACTCAGATCAGCCATGATCTTACTGTCTGTTCGAGCAATGACAAAGTGTCTAATTACCCACTCCTGCTCCTCAGTCCTATGTTCCTATGTTCCATTCAGTCCTTAACACCACCTGAACAGGAGCATATGGAGACCACTTGCTCCAAATATCTGGTCCACAGTATTACAGGATATCATTCAGTCCCTCAACACTGGGTGATTTGGTGTGGGTTGGAAAATGTGATGGGAAATCCAAGCTTGATACAAAAGAGGCCTCTCACCTCTTTACAGAGTATCTCCTCGCTGCAACAGATGCTTCATTTGTTGGTCATGTTGTAGACCCAGATTCACTGTGAATATGGGGTCCATATCTCGCCCAAAGATGGGTCACCAGATACTTTTCTCTCACTGTCCTCAACATTCAATAACAGCACTTCTAGGTAAATTACAACCATTCATTTTCCAATGACAGAATATGAGAGCATAAGAAACAGGAGGAGATAATTCCGATGCTCACGCCATTGTATGCAATCATGTCTGACCTACTGTTGGCATTAACTCATCTTTAATGCCCAATTCTTCCCTCCCCTCAGCTCTCTGACAGGTTAAAAATCAATCTAACTCCTCTTTAAATACTTGCAGTGATCTACCTCCCCTAACTTTCTATACGTGAGAATCCCTGACATTCACTACCCTCTATAAGAAGAAAACACTCTCCACACAGACGCCATCACGTATTAACATTAACAATAGTGGTTAACTGCTCAGGTAAGAGGGATTGACCCCGATATCAAGGCAGTATTTGACTGAAGTTTTTATCCTCAGAGGCACTTAAATATCCAGAATCATGCATCCCGAGTGAAATAAAAATACAAGCCATGGAATTTATCATCTTGTCAGTGTCTGTGTAGAACATAACGGGTGATTGCCCATCACCATCAAGGTTCAAAGCAATTACCTCTTATTCTCTGACAGTGCTACAGATTAACCTTCACTCAGTCCTCTTTTACCATCAGCTCAGGGATTATTCTGGTGGAATTCCTTGACACTGTCTCTAGAGCAATGAGATCATTCGTTCTCAGGATAAAAAAATCTGTCCATAATATCCCAACTACTGTCTCAACCACACTCTCAGTGATGATCATTATAATTCCTTTCCCACACTTACAGTCTCTGTATCTTTATTATGACATAAAAAACCATTCCATCTCTATGCACTGTCACTGTTGTGGAATTTAAAAGTTCCTTACATCTGTATGTCAGCATCAGTAAATCCAGCACCAAAGGTGCCTCTGGAGATGAACATCACTCTTGGGGAGAGACTCAGTCAGAACGATAGCACTTGAAATAGGGAATGGTCACCTACCTGAATGGAAATTAAGTGAAGAAATAATGAAAACAGGCAGAGGAAGGGAGCTAACTTTACTTTAGTTCTTCTCTCACGGGATGTGTGCAGCCCTGACAAGGCCAGCATGTTATACGGATCTTGAACTGAGTGCCTTGTTCAGCTGCTCCACAGCACTGTACAGATTAAAACATATTGCTGTGGGTTTGCACAGACATGGCTGGGGAAGAATAACTTCTCTGAATTACAGGAAGTAAGCAGATGGGCCCCTTTTATCACAAATGATGATGTTTTCACTTCATTACATCAATTTCCTTCTTGAGTTCTCACCAGATTATTATTCTGTGCCTCAAGATTATGTGTCAATGATTTAAGTTGCATGCAGTGTCTGCCTGTCTGACAGAATCTGTGCAGTGAACAAGTTCAACATAATCAAGAGCAATTATTCTGCCAATGACATGTGGTTAGAAAGGACTTGATAAGTTGTATCCAGGTTTAACAACGGCACAATTGATGGTTCTGAGGCTGAGGAGGAGACGGGGATATCATGATGGTGATATTGGGACAGAATTAGTGAGTGGGGAAGATATAGAAATGTAGATCTGTGCAGGGCTAGAAGTATGAAGTTTAAGAAGAGTCTGGTTCCTCCTCGCATATTGGTGAGCAATTTGCCATGAGTAATTTGCACGTTATAATTTGTGAGGAATGGAATATTTCATTGGAATTGAAAATATTGACGTCCACCTTTCTAAATTACAAATAATATGAGCAGCAATTCAGTCCAACCTGGCTTTATGAACAGATAGAATGAATTACCAGGAACACCAACTATAATGAGGATGGGATAGTAACCATTTTGAATAACCATCAGTACACCATAGAACCGCAATGTTAATGAGAACCAAGGTTGAGAAAGCAAGTAAAGACCCCCGGATAAACTCCTGCCCATTGTTGTAACATTCCAGTCTAATGTTCTCAGATTCTGATCCATTGTTGGGACATTCCAGTCTAATGTTCTCAGATTCTGATCTCTCCTTCCCCTCTCTCGAGATCTGCTGATCCCTGTTAGTGCTGTCAGTGATGCTCCCGCTGATACTATGATACACATTGAATTGATTCCCTCATTAATAGAAGAGGAAAGTCCTCCAGTGACATATTTAGGATCCACGGAGACTGAGATCAATCTCAGTCGCTGAAAAAATATCTCCAGTTAACCCATTTCAATTCAATACTTTTTATTAAAATTTTTAAAAAACGTATAATTAAAATTTACGCATTCTGGGTGGGATATGTGGGGGTGACAGAGGGAACAAATGTTAGGGCTGGTAGATCAATCATGTGTAAGCATTCAATCTACTTTGGATATGGGAGTAATGCCAGAGGTTTATTAGAACATGAGCAAGCTTCTCTGTTTATAAATTGAAACGTATGTTCTTTAACTACTGATCAGGCATTACAATATCAGTAAAACGTTAAAAGAACTTTTATCGTCCATGATCTGAGAAGAAAATGTCCCTAAGACTACGTGCAGTTGTAACAGACAACGACATGGTTATGTTAACAGGGAATTGTACCTTAGAGATAATGGAGACTGCAGCTGTTTGATAATTCAGAGTATGTAAAGCATGGCGGTGGAAAAGGCACAGCAAGCCAGGCAACATCCGAGAAGCAAGAGAGTCGACGTTTCAGGCAGAACCCTTCTTCAGGACAGGGCGAGGGGAAAGGGGGTTAATGGAAAATGGGTGATGGGATGAGGCTTGGGGAAAGGTAAGTAATAGGTGAGCGAAGGTAGGAGGTGATAGTGATAGATCGATGGGGAGTGTGGGACGGAGCGGTGGGAATGAAGATTGGTATTAGGTCTCCTCTGGAGGGCAGAGGTGAGTATGGGGGTTGGATCTGGGATCTGGGTTGGCCAGGGGAAATTTGTAAATCAGTGGATCCAATGTTCATGCCGCGTGTTTGTTGGCTCCTGAGGCAGAAGATGATGTGTTACTGATGACATCCTGGTACATCTCTTCTGAACCCTCTTCAGCTTAACAATCTCCTTTCTACAACAGAACTGCACACAGAACTATAGAAGAGTCTTTATCAATGTCCTGCGCAATCTCAGCATGCCTGCTCAGCTTCTAAACTCAAAGGTCTGAGCACTGAAGTAACCTGAAACACCCTGAGCCACAGACTTCAAAGCATTGTACCTGCACCCCTGGGTCCCTCTTTTCTATGTAACTACCAAAGCCTAGTATTCATTGTGTAAGCCCTCTCCTTGTTTGTTTTACCAAAATGCAATACTTCACATGTATCCAGGTTACACCCCATCTGACACACCTCAGCCCAGTGAATGATATTACTGCCCCCTCACACTCCCCCTTCGGATTAAAACGACAATCCCCTGTGCAGAAGGCCTACAGACACCAGCCTTGAGTTTCCCAAAGACCCAGAGCTTGGTTTGCCTTATGCAGGCAGAAGGAGGAGTCGGTAAGCAAAAGCTGGATAGGAAATAGCTGTCTTATATCAATTAATGATTTTAGAAAGAGGGAAGCCACATGTTAGAGATTTGAAATAGTGACCGGTGTCTTGGGCCCAGAATTGTGTTCTTTCCTCATCTTTGGGGTTCAGTATTGATATCTACTCGAGATCCTTCATAGTGTAGAGTGTGTTGCAGGATTTCTTTCCCTCGTATAGCAGACTACTGATAAAAGACATTTAAACCGGAAATCATAGCCAAGCAATTAAAGATGTTCATAGTTTATCTCAATGGTACAGCGAATGCACTCAACATCCTCTAGTTGAGGCTAATAATTTGTACTTTTTTTTCAATGAGAATTGTCCCCTGTATAATTTGGTAATGTTAACCAGAATTTAATAAATCCATACACTTCAAATATGACCCAAAATCTGGGCATAGTTTAGGCCTTGTTTAATGGATGGTGCCCACGTTTCTGAGCCGGAGCTCTGGATTCGATTCCAGTCCATGAATGTTTGATAGTGCCCCTATCTCTGGAGAAGGTAGAGCGTATTCATGTCCTATGGAAGTGTGGCACAGCGTGTTACAACAAGCTGATGAACAACATACAGGAGCATCATGTTGCAGCTTTAGGGGCTAATGCTCAATGATGGTAATGTATCTATCACTGCGCCGAAAATTCTCGTTTCAACTCCCACAGAGCTGTTTCACAGGTCTGAACAAGTTGATTAAACTTTTTTGGAATAGTGCCTTGGTGGAGAAGGAAGAGGTACGACTATTGAATTTGAGACTACAGACCCAGGATGACTGAAATCGCAGCCAACCGTCTTGATTGGAGTCACATTTACACTTTCTAGAGGTTTATAAAATTATGAAGGGCATGGATAGAGTGCATCTGTCTCAATGTAAGATGGCTGACAGGTAAGACCGATGAACTCAGTGCGTGGAGAGATATGTGGGACTGGGATATTATAGCCATTACAGAAACATGGCTAAGGGAGGGACAGGAATGGTGGCTTAATGTACCAAGGTACAGGTGCTTTATGCGAGACCGAATTGGTGGAAGTAGGTGTGGAGGGTTTCATTTTTGATTAAGGCGAGTACCACAGCAGTAACTAATGAATCATCCAGTGAGGATTTGTGGGGGAAGCTAAGAAATAAAAAGGGAATGATGATATTATTTGGGTTGTACTATAGGCCCCCAATAGTAAACTGGAATTAGAATAATTAAAATATGTACAGAGATTGGGGAGACTTGCAGGTCCAGTAGTATTGCCATAGTCGTAGATTTTAATTTTCCTAACATTGACTGAGAATTACATAGATTAAGGACTGAGATGGGGTGTATCTATTAAGTGTGTTCAGAAACGTTTCCTCAAGCAGTATGTCGAGGGTGCAATTCGGGAAGGGGTAAAACTTCACCTAGTCTAAGAAATAGGGCAGGACAGGTGACTGAGGTGACAGTGGGGGAAAACGCTGGGACCATTGACCATAGATTTAAAATACTTATGCAGAAGGCCAAAACTGGCCTGCATGTTCAATTTCTAAATTGTTGGAAGGCGAATTTTGATGGAATTAGACAGCAGCTTGTAGGGGTTGGTTAGAGGAATTTGTTTAGAGGCAAAGGGACCTCCGGCTAGTGGGAGGGCTTTAAAAGTGAAATGGCTGGAGTTCAAGGTTTTATGTTCCTGTGAGGGTAAAAGGCAAGGTTGGCAGGAGAGGGAACCCTGGATGTCAGGAGAAATTGAGGCATTGACAGGCAAAAAGGAGGTGTGGATGAGGTCCATGCAGCTGGGATCAAGGAAATCCCTGGCGGTGTACAGGGAATACAGGAGTTTACCGAAGAAGGAAATCAGAAGGGCGAAAAGGGCGCACACGATAGCATTGTCTGAGAAGATTAGGGTGAATCCAAAGAGGTTCTTTAAGTATATTAAAGTTGAATGAATAACTACATGAGAATATGACCCCTCAAGGTCCAAAGTGGACATGCATGTCTAGAACCATAGGAGATGTGTGAGATCCTCAATGGATATTTCTCTTCTATCTTTACTGTGGAGAAATACAAGAAGACTTGGGAGGTTAACAAAGGTCGTGGTGATATCTTGAGGTTAGTCAATATCACAGGAGAGGACGTGTTCGATGCATTAGAATGTATGAAGGTGGATAAATCTCCTGGTCCTAAACAGATGCATCCAAGAATGCTGCAAGAGGCTACGAAAGAAACTACAGGGACCTGCGTGATATTTTTGTACCATCGTTAGCCGCAGGTTAGGTTCCAGAATATTGAAGAGTAGCAAACGTTGTGCCATTATACAGGTTGGGAAGCAAAGAAAAATCTGGGAACGATAGACCAGGAAACCTAACATCTGGAGTCGGTAGGTTACTTGAGAAGATTCTGAGGGATAAGATATACACACGTTTGGAAAGACAGGGTTCGATTCGAAATAGTTTATTTTTTTTCAATTTCCTACAGTATAGAAACAGGCCATTTGGCCCAACAAGGCCACACCGACCCTCTGAATAGCAACCCACCCAGTCCCATGCCCCTAATCTATATTTACCCCTATCTAATGCACATAAAGCGGTGGCCAATTCACCTAACCTGTACATCTTTGGATTGTGTTGCTGGAAAAGCGCAGCAGGTCAGGCAGCATCCAAGGAAGCGGAGAATCGATGTTTCAGGCATCAGCCCTTCTGATGCCCGAAACATCGATTCTCCTGTTCCTTGGATGCTGCCTGACCTGCTGTGTCTTTCCAGCAACACATTTTCAGCTCTGATCTCCATCATCTGCAGTCCTCACTTTCTCCATCTTTGGATTGTGTTAGGAAAATGAAGCTCCCAGAGGAAAGCCACGCAAACACGGGGAGAATGTGCAAACTCCAAAAGAGAGTCACCCGAGGCTGAAATCAAACGCGGATCCGTGGCACTATGAGGAAGCAGTGCTAACCACTGAGCCACCATGCCACCCTTGCTTTTTTTCTACGCAGTTCAATGACACAGGTACAAAATATATTCTGTGTTGCTAGAAAAGCGCAGCAGGTCAGGCATCATCCAAGGAGCAGGAGAATCGACGTTTCGGGCATGAGCCCTTCTTCAGGAATCGTCACTGAGATCTTTGTGGGCGGCATGGTAGCACAGTGGTTAGCACTGCTGCCTCACAGCGCCAGAGACCCAGGTTCAATTCCCGCCTCAGGCGACTGACTGTGTGGAGTTTGTACGATCTCCCAGTGTCTGCGTGGGTTTACTCCGGGTGCTCCGGTTTCCTCCTACAGTCCAAAGATGTGCAGGTCAGGTGAATTGGCCATGCTAAATTGCCCGTGGTATTAGGTAAGATGTAGATGTAGGGGTATGGGTGGGTTGCGCTTCGGCGGGGCGGTGTGGACCTGTTGGGCCGAAGGGCCTGTTTCCACACTGTAAGTAATCTAATCTAATTTAATCCTGAAGCCCTTCCTGAAGAAGGGCTCATGCCCGAAACGTCGATTCTCCTGCTCCTTGGATGATGCCTGACCTGCTGCGCTTCACCAGCAACACATTTTCAGCTCTGAACTCCAGCATCTGCAGCCCTCACTTTCTCCACAAAATCTGTTCTGCCCTTCACCAATGATGCACGTTCCAGTGCCACAAACCATGGATAATTTGTTGTCTTTTGAAAATGTCATCTTACTATTATTTATTATTGTTTGTTGTTATTTATTTAATAATTATTATTAATAGTTGTTTTTAGACTGGAACGATTGCATGACTTTGTGAGTGGGAGATCATGCCTCACAAATTTGTTTGAGTTCTTTGATGAAGCGACCAGGAATGTTGATGAGGGTAGCGCAGTAGACATAGTCTGTATGGTTTTCAGTAAGGCCTTTGACAAGATTACTCTTGATAGGTTGGTCTGGAAGGTTAGAATCACATGGAATCCAGAGGGAGCTGACAAATTAGATGCACAATTGGCTTGATGGTAGTAAACAGAGGAAGGATGCTCTCCGACTGGAGGCCTGTAACACATGAAATGCCTCAAGGGTCAGTGCTGGACCCATTGTTGTTTATTATCTATTTCAATAATATTCTTCAGAATGTATAAGGCATGATTAGTAAATTTGAAGGTGACACTAAAATTGATGGTATTGTGGACAGTGAGGAAGCTTATCAGAAATTGCAGCAGGATCTTGATCAACTGGAGAAGTGGGCTGAGGAATATTTTTTGCAAACTAAGATTAATTTAGGAGCTTCATGGTGAATGGTAAGGCCTTAAGCAGTGTCGTTGAGCAGAGAAACCATGAAGTTCAGATCCACCGTTCTCTGAAAGTGGAGTCACAGGTACACATGGGCAGTGAAGAAGGCTTTTGGCTCACTGGCAGTCAACGGTCAGGACATGGAGGAGAGAAGTTGTTAAGTTATGTTGCAGTTATACAGGATGTCGGTGAGACTGCACCTGTCGTGTTGTGTTCAATTTTGGTCACGTTGCGATCAGAAGGATGTTTTTAAATTGAAATATGTGCAGACGGAATTTACAAAGATGTTGCCAGGACTCAATAGAATGAATTATAGGAAGAGGTTGGACAAGCGAGAACTTTTTTTCTTTAGATCGTAGGAGACTGAGGAGGATTTTATAAAAGTGTTCAATATTATGAGAGGCATGGATAGGGTGAATGGACTGAACCTTTTTTCCCAGATTTGGGGAATTGAGGACTAGAGAGCATCAATTTAAGATGAGATGGGAAAGAATAAAAGAGAAACTGATGGAAACTGTTTTACACAGAGAGTGGTACACAAAGGGAATGAGCTGCCAGCGGAAGTATTTGAAGCATTTATATTAACATTATTTAGACGGTATTTGGACAATTTCATGGACAGGAAAGGACAACAAGTGACATGTGCTGGGAAAAGAAGTTAATGTGGATGGATATTTGTGTCAGCATGGACCAGTTTGGGCCAAAGGGCCTCTCTCCATGCTGTAGGACTTGGTGACTTCATAAGTAGAATAGCATTTGGGTCAAACTCTCATTCTTCCTTTGATCATGAGTTCGAATAATACTTGGACAACGTTCTTTCAAGATAACTTTGCAGAGCTTTTCCTTTTCAGTTTGATATCAAACAGACGTGTGTGTGTGTGTGTATCTGTGTCTGTGTGTTCTGCAGTATTTTTCAAAGGGAAATATCAATGTACATATTTGCAATATCCACTCGTCATTCATCTTTCCATCATACTTTGAGCAACTTTGGTCATATACATGTTGTTTTAACAGATTAAAGAAATCTTTCTGACTTGTTCCTAATACTGACCCTGAGACACTCTGAGAACTATATCATTGGCCATATCACCAATCTAGTTATAATTTTTTTGTGGCTAGTGGACGAGTGGGACTAGAAAAGGGAACAGCGATTCAAAAAACACAAGAAATTAATGACTCAGTCAGCCTAATGCCAGTGTGGAGGAGATTGTTGGAGGGAATTCTGAGGGATAGGATTTACATGCATTTAGAAAGATGAGGACTTATTAGGAATAGTCAACATGGCTTTGTACGATGGAAATCATGTCTCATTAATGTGATTGGTATTTTGAAAAAGTGACAAAGAAGATTGAGGAAGGCACTGTGGTATATATTGTTCACGCAGACTTCAGCAAGGCATTTAATAAGGTTACTCATCGTAGACAGAATACCAAGGTGAGGTCATATGAAATTCAGGAAAGGCTAACCAATTGTATACAAAATTGGATTGAAGGTCATGCGTTGTTTTCCAGACTGTAGGCCTGTGGGCCGGGGAGTGCTGAAAGATTCAGTGCTGAGCTCAGTGCTTTTTATCATGTATATAAACAACTTGTATGTGATTATCGGAGGTATGGTTAGTAGTTTACAGGTAACATTTAAAAAAGTGGGGCAGTGGACAGTGATGATTATTCCAGGGTACAACGGCACCCTTGACAAACAAAGGGCCAAGGACTGGCAGATAAAATTTAATGCAGACATTAGTGGGGTTTTGCATTTTGGTAAGTTAAAGCAGGGTGGTATCCTGGGGAATGTTGATGAACAAAGAGACTTACGGATGCAGGTTCATAGTTCCTTGAAAGTGGAGTAGCAGGTAGACAGAGTTTTAATGTTCAGTCAGAACATTGAGTATAGGAGATGGAGTAGCATATTACGCTTCTACAGGACGTTGGTGAGGCCACGTTAAGAAAACTGCATACAATTCGGTTGGCACTGCTAAAGGATGGATGTTGGTAAGCTTGATTGGGTGCAGAAAAAATTTACAAGGATTTTCTGGAACCTGAGAAATTTAGCTGCAGGAGAGGATGAACAGGTTGGGGCTTTTCCCCCTGGAGTGTTGGAGTCTGAATAGTGACATGACAGAGGCTTATAAAATCCTGATGGCCATTTATAGTCTCAATGGCCAACATCTTTATTTCCCAGTGTAGGGACTTCCAGACCTAGACGGCAAAGGTTGAAGATGGTAGGGGAAAGATTTAGACGGAACCTGAGGGGAAACTTTTTCATGCAGAGACTGGTGGGTGCACGGAAAGTGCTGTGGTGAAAGCGGGTACAATTACATGTTTAAAATATGTCTGGATAGATACATTAATAGAAATGGTTCCGAGGGATACGGACCAAATGCTGGCATTGGGAC
Organism: Chiloscyllium punctatum; assembly: GCF_047496795.1. Lineage (NCBI taxonomy): Eukaryota > Metazoa > Chordata > Chondrichthyes > Orectolobiformes > Hemiscylliidae > Chiloscyllium > Chiloscyllium punctatum. The sequence continues at coordinate 12,108,826 of NC_092755.1, read as the reverse complement.
TAGGTCAGGTTAGGATGCCTCATTGGCGTGGAGAATTTGGACAAAACGATGTGTTTCCATGCTGTATGACTCTCCTATTCTATCACAGGGATGAGGAAAAATGCTAAAAGGGCTTTTGAATGGGAATTCCCTTCCCCAAAAGTTTGTTGTGCCTCTCTGATTGCAAGTATTCACAGCTGAGTTAAAGACTTCACAGAGACTGCGTCATGGATAATGGGATACAGACAAGAAAGTGGGGCTGAAACCAAACCTGATCAGCCACAATCTTAGTGCCTGGTGGAGAAGGCTCAAAGTATCTCAGGACCCACTCCTACTCGTCGGTTTCTGTATTCCATTCAGACCCTCAAACCTGCTGCTGGATCTGAGCAGTTGGAGGCCACTTACTGCTATCACCTGGTGCACAGAAACAGAGGAGAACATTCACTCTCTCATGACTGTCACACACGGTTTGGAGATTTGGAAAATGGAAATTGAAATCCCAGGCTGGATATGAAAGCGGTCCATCATTTCTCTTTACAGAGCTTCCCCTCTCTGCAACTTGTGCTCCATTTGTTGGTAGACCCAGATTCACTTTGAATACAGCCCACATACCTCACCCAGAGATGGTCACAAAGTCCTCTGGGCTTCTTGACTGCAACATTCCATAACAGACCTTCAAGGTACCTTCCTGTAAGTAATCTCATTTTATCTAATCTAATCTAATCTAATCTAATCTAATCTATTCTAATCTAATCTAATCTCTAGATTTTCCAATCACAGAATGTGAGAATATCAGAAACAAAGGCAGGTCGTTCACCTCCCAAGCCTGCCTTGTCTTTCACTAAGATCATGGCTTCACAGCCCTCACCTCTCTGATACATCAAAATCCGTCTCCAACCTCTATGAGCACTTCCATAGAACACAGAACAAAGAACAGTAGAGTACAGTACAGGACATTTGACTTTCGATGTTGTACCATCCGTTTATCCTACTGTATGATCAGACTATCCTCCATGCTTCCGTTCACGTTCTTCCATATGCCTATCCAAGATTCTCTTAAGTTTCCCTCACGTAATTGACTCTACTTCCACTGTTGGCAGTGCATTCCACACACCCACCACTCTCTGTCTAAAGAACTAACCTCGGCTATCTCCCCTAAACCTTCCTCCCATTACCTTAAAATTATGACCCTTTGTGATAGATATTTCTGCCCTAGGAAACAGTCGCTAGCTATTCACTCTGTCTATGCCTCTCATCATCTTGCACGCCTCGATCAAGTCACCTGTCATCTTTCTTTCCTGCAATGAGAAATGCCCTTGCTCCCTCAAGCTTTCTTCATAAAACTTGCCCTCCAGTCCTGGCAGCATCTTGGTAAATTTCCAGTCTTAAGCTTCCACATCCTTCCTATAATGGGGTGACCAGAACTGAACACAATATTCCAAATGTGGTCTATCCAGGGATCTGTAGAGCTTCAGCATAACCTCACGGCTCTTAATCTCAAACCCCCTGCTAATGAAAGCCAACACACCATATGCCTTCTTAACCACACCATCAAGTTGGGGAGCATATTTGAGGGATCTGTGGACACGGATCTCGAGGTCGCTCTGTTCCTCCACACTGCCAAGAATTCTGTCTTTAACCATGTATTCTGCATTCACATTCGAGCTTGCAGAGGAATTCATTTCACACTTTTCCAGTTTGAACTCCATCTGCCACTTCTCAGCCCAGCTCTGCATCCTGTCAATGTCCCGTTGCAACCTAAAAAAGCCCTCCACATTCTGTACCACTCCAACAACCTTTGTGTCATTGGCAAACTTGCTAACCGACTGTTCCACACCCCCATCCAAGTCATTTATAGAAATAATAAAGAGTAGGAGTCCCAGAGCCACTCCCTGCAGAACGCCACCGGTCCCTTTCAGTGATCTAGCTCCCCAAACTCTCTGTGTAAGAGAATTCCTGACATTCACTACCCTCTGTTTGAAGAAAACATTCTCTGCTTCTACATCATGACCTATTGATATGAGCAAAAGAGGGGACACAGGGGCTCAGCTAAGAGAGACTGGCCCTGAACTCAAGGCAGTATTTGACTGAGGATGAGATCAAGGAGCCTGAGGAAAATCATACTTAATGAGAATCGATTGTGACCTCTCCACTGTTTGGAATCATTCACGGTACAAGGGAAGATGATTACCATTGGTGGGCATCAATCATCTCAGCCATGGGGCATCTCTGCAGGAGATCCACAAGGTAGCTCCCTCAGCCCAGGCATCTTGTGTTTGTCAGCGGGGAATCCTGCAGTTTGGAAGGAGGCCTTTCAGCCCATTGAGTCAAAACTGAGCAGAAGTGGGGATATTCACTGAAGTTTACATAATGTTTAGAACAGGTTGTCCCTCTTCATCTCTTGAAGCAGTCTGTGTCCATGTGCAAGTAGACCTGGACAACATTCAAGGTTGTGCTATTAAAATCTGGGTAACATTCATGTTACAGCACTGTACCTTTCCACAGTAAAACGAGGAGCACATTGAGCACTCCAATCTGGTTTCACAAGAATATGAGGAAGCCATTCAGCCCATCAAAACTACTGAGCAAAAAGAGGGATAGCCCATTCAGTCCCTCCTGCCTATAAAACAGGAAGAGAAGGAATCTGCTCACTCCCATACCCACTTACAAAGGATCAGAAAGAGACCATTGTACTCCCAATGTCATTAAAAAGGAACAGGAAGAGGTCATTCAGCTTCTCAAGCCACGAACACAGGAACAGGAAAGTGTCCGAGATGTTTTAACGTTGCAAACAAAAAGAGCAGGGGCTGCACAGATAGACTGCTCCAAATTGATCCACATGACTTAATTACTCATAGAACATAAGTGCTACTTCAACATGGTTTTCTGGCATTCGAAATGAAGCCAACCTTTTTAAAGTATTTTCCAAATAATTGTTTTCAATCTCCAAGTAGGCAGACCCATGGTCTCCATGGAGGTCAGAAGCTGGTGAGGAATGACTAACTCTTTCAAAATGAAGTTATCATAGCAGCTGACAGGATTGTGCACAAAGTGACATTCAATGCAGTGTCAAACACTAACTGTACATTCAAGTGTCCCGAGTTCATTCAGAGCCTGTAGCTCACTGTCAATCAACATGGGGCTCTGCAGATGCAAGTAAACTATCGGGAATCAAACATCCAATGAAAAGTATGGAATTTTCATACTATTTTGCTGTTAGGGACATAATGAATGTCCGTCCATAATCATCAGGTTTCAGCTTCTTATTTTCTCAGATCCCTACAGATTAAACTCATAGTCACTGCACTCACTCCTCATGGTCCGATCATGCCAGGGTTAGTCTGGTAAAACTCTTTTGTGCTGTCTCGGTGACAGAGATCATTATCAATAAAGCAGATTAAAAAAAATACTCTCTCAACAAAACACGATCAATGGGAAATATGTTCTAACTCTGGTGCTTCAATTATTTTGCATGAAGAGCCACATATCAATTACTGGATTAGTGGTGGTGGAAGAGCACAGCAGTTCAGGCAGCATCCAACGAGCAGCGAAATCGACGTTTCGGGCAAAAGCCCTTCATCAGGAATAAAGGCTATGAGCCTGAAGCATGGAAGTAGATTCTTGTAGAGAGAAGAGGAAAACTTCTGCAAGGCAGGCCTACTCTCTCCCCACCCCCACCCTCCTCTAGCTTCTCTCTCCATGCATCAGGCTCACTGCCTTTATTCCTGATGAAGGGCTTTTGCCCGAAACGTCGATTTCGCTGCTCGTTGGATGCTGCCTGAACTGCTGTGCTCTTCTAGCACCACTAATCCAGTATTTGCTTTCCAGCATCTGCAGTCATTGTTTTTACCTCATTGATTTTAACCCGACTGCGAATCCTCTTGCAAGGATGCCTGCCTTGAAGAAGTTTTCCTCCTCTCTCTACAAGAATCTCAGGGAGTCCCTCTCCCACTGCAATGCTACTCTCTCCGCACACCAACCCTCCTCTAGCTTATCTCTTCATGCTTCAGGCTCACTGCCTTTATTCCTGATGAAGGGCTTTTGCCCGAAACGTCGATTTCGTTGCTCGTTGGATGCTGCCTGAACTGTTGTGCTCTTCCAGCACCACTAATCCAGTATTTGCTTTCCAGCATCTGCAGTCATTGTTTTTACCACATATCACTTACTACCTGCCCCATAAGAATTCTGTTTGTGAATTATGACCAAGGACATCCAGGTCCTTTTCAACAATAGCTCTTCCCAATCTCTCACCACTTAATAAATATAAGTGTACATGATGATATTTGTTGTTCACATCTGAATTATTTTTATACCTTGTGAACAGATATTGCCCAAACACTGATCTTGCTGCCAACCATCAAGCCTTTAGTCCAGAGAAAAACAGTATTCTTCTCGTATCTCAATTGTCAATGTTTAATCCATATGGTATATATTCCTCCCCGACATACCCATGGACTCTCACATTCCCCACTCACCTGTATTCAATCAGGTCAAGCGTCTTCTAAAAACTCAAATAATCCACTCCCATTGGTTCTCAATTGTCGATGTCACAATGCACAATCTCCATAAAAAGGTTTATCGATGATCATTTCCCTTTCCTGAATCTAGGCTGATTTTACCAAATCATATCATTATTTTCCAAGTGTCTAGTTGTCACGTTCCTTATAGAAGGTTCCAATGATTTTTTTCCTCACTGCTAACATCAAACTATTTAGTTTTATGTTTTCCCTCTCCATTCTGTTTTAAATATTTATGTTCCCAATAGCTGCTTTCCAGTCTGCAGGATCCTTTCCAGAATCTAACCTGCTTTGAAGAATAATCAGTAATTTTTTCACGAGCTCTGTTTTCATCTCCTCAATACTCTGGGATGTAACTCATCAGATGCAGCAACCTATGAAACTTCAGTTCAATTAGATTTCCAAAAGGATAACCTGCATTAATTCTAATTTCCTGCATTTCCTCATTTTCACCAGTCCCCCTTCTCTCTAGTATATCTGGAAGTTGGTTTCTGCACCTTCTCCTGTGGAGATGGAATCAATGCGTTCCCCTCAGCAGGCAGGTGGATTCTGTCAGCTCGTTATACATCGGAGGACTACACTTCAGAGATGGTGGATACAATACCCACTCCTGCCTGGAAAGTTCCAGAATTAAAACAGGTAAATTCACAGTGAGAGTCAGCACAGTCCTGTCCCTGGTGTGAGGCTACAGGTTATACTGAAGGAAGGACACAGTTCAGTGAGCACCTCCTGTTTGAAACAAGCTGGTTTCGCTCTTTACACCTGACTGGGTCCAGCTTAGACAAATGTTCCTGGAAATCTCAGGAAGGAAAGTGCAGTGCTTTGCTCCTCCTTGTTTCACGAGCTTCTCTTCTGTGTAGTCTTCATTAATTTGTTTACCATGGACCCAGACACTCTGTAAATGCAGTGTCCAGAGTGCGATCACCAGACCCTCAGGTCTCGCTGAATGAACTCAGCAGCTGACAAAACAAACCTGAGGACACCATCCACAGAAACTCCACTGACTTTCTAATGACAGCAGCAAGTCAATGCCCCACACACGGTGCACCCATTCAGTGTTGAAAATGCCTACTTCTCCTTAGTTTCTCTTCCTGTCTGAGAAAGCCGTTGCATCTCTGCACAGTCCCAGAGTAACAGTTCCTCTCTCCAAAGAAGCAGCTGACTCTGTAACATTACCTTTCTCTGTATCTCAGCAACTGTAAGGGCAGCACCAGTATTGCCAATGGAATAGATCATCACACTCAGAGAAGAGAGACAGAGGGAACATAACTCACTTTAATCAGGGACATACCTAAATGGACGTGATATTCGGGAATATGGGAAAGTCAGCAATGTTAGAATAACTTGTCATTCTATTTTCCTTCCAGGCCATCATCAGCAATACTTTTGTTTTCTTTTCATTTCTCTCTCTCTCTCTCTGTGGACACTGGAGAATTTTATTTCAGATCTCCATTATCCACTGTTCCTTGGTTTATTTCACCTTTAATGTTGTTGTTTCATGGTATGTCAGCATCACTGGCAAGGGCAGCAGGTGTTTTCCATCCTAATTACCCTTGACTGTGAGGCCATTTGTCAAGACCACATGGAGACAAACATTTTATTGCGGAACTGAAGTCGCCCTTAGTCCAGACCAGGCAACAATGTTAAGTTTCTTTACCAAAGACTATCAGTGAAATATTAAAAGAGGTCCTGATTGGTTTTTTTTTCCATCAGCGAAATTTTATTCCGATTTTTGTCATTCGACTTTAAGTTCAGTCATCGCCTCTGGTAGGATTTCAAACAATGCTTTTAGAGTCATCACTTTTGCATCTGAATTACACGTGCAGTGACATTATGAATCTCATACAGAGTACCTGTTGTGGAATACCTGTAGTGACGGCAACAAGTTTGTGGTCAAAATACTTGCCACTGGTAGAGAGGTCAGAATACAACGGGAGCCATAAATTCTGAAGTTAATAAAGGGCTAGATGATATTTAATTCAGCAACAGCATTGAGGCAGAGGTCGAGACTGGGGATATTATTGAGATGGGTGTGGGCAGATTCATTGATAGAGGGAATACCGAGACATAGAACAGTTCAGGGCAAAAGTCAGGTTGAGGTTGTGAACAGTCATGTTCCTTCTGAGATGTTTATGAGTGAAGAGTCTGAAATTAATTTAAAGGAAGTGGAGTTTGTGACTGAAACTGAATAAAATACTCTGCATCTTTGTGAAATATAAATAACAGAATTAGCAATGATTTTCATCATAGTTTATGGAATTGAAAGGGATAGACTTTCCGGAACACCAATAATAGTGAGGATGGGTTAGGTAGTAACCGGCTTGAATAATCCTCAGTACGAATTCGATCTGCAACTCTAACGATGGCCAAGCCTGAGAAGGCCAGTAAAGACCCAAAAATAAACTCCTGTTCATTGTAGTAACATTCCAATGTAATAGTCTCAGATTCGGATCCATTGCTGGAACATTTCAGTCTATTGAGCTGATTCACTTCCTCTCCCTCTCTCTGGAGCTCCTATCCTTATCGTGTTGAGGATCACGCTGCCCCTGATACAACGGGACAACAGGTTCAAAGATGCCCTTAATTATGGAAGAGGAAAACTCTGCAGTGACACAGTTCGGGTCCATGGAGACTAACATCAATCATCGTCACCGAACAAACAGCTCCAGTTAACCCATTTTACTGCATCCCGTATAGGTCACAATAATACTTAGTCTCGGTGGGGTATTGACATCGCTGACTATTGGGTAAATGGCACATCTCCAATTGTAAAGTTCGAGGTGACGGAGAGAGATGATGCTTTCACTTCACAAGCTCGATGATTCTAATGTGTTTTGGCAGTGTAGGAATTACTGGGTTCCCGAGCCCGTCTATGACTGATCACCAGGCCTGCTGCATGCTTTCGTTTTAATTATTTATGTTTAACTTTGACATTTATCTTATCATCATTTAACGGCTTCGGTGGGATTAGGCATTTTTGAGAGGCTCCTGCAGTGCCATAGACGGCGTAGATACACTCCATTCTTTGTGGTCCTTGAAGCTGCAGCCTGGTCCTGTGGAGTGATGGCCAAGCTCTCCTAGAAGCAGGATTTATAGTTTTACCTTTTGCCAATTATTGCTGGGGTCTCAGTAGGGTTGGAAGGCAGAAAATCTCTCCCGGCTGCTGCACTCTCTCTCTGAGATTTCTCTCAGAATTTTCTTTTGATGTTCGTTCCTCCTGGATTAGAGAACTGCATGTGAGACAATCTGTTTCCTGAATTTGTTTTGTGAAAAGCGGGTGTTTATAGGATGTTGCCATTTTGAAGTAGTTACTATATAGTAGTTAAATAATCTATTATTCTGTTATGTTTTCCAATAGAATTAAGTTATTACAAGTTGCTCCTGTTTTTGTTGTATTTTATTGACAGTGTTTGAATATATTGTATTTTGCTGAATGTCGAATATTTTGACCAAGCGAATTGCATCTGAAGCAGAGCACCTCATACTTACCTTTAAAATAAGAAAACTTTCGGGTTGAGACGACCTTCATCATATATGTTCAGGTACGTCTGCTCATGTGCATCGCAAGAAGGACAGATATTCATGTTTTAATTGGTTAATTACTTAATGGACAACATGTTGCAGAAATACGGGGTTTACCAGCGGACTGCGCCGAGCTGAAGGAGTGATAGCTCGATAAGGAATTATACCGGATACTCAATCCACTTCACAGATCCAGCCCAGACACGTATTAATCTCGATGAGATACCTGCTCAGCACGGAGCACTGTGCAGACCAGGCTCAGTTCAACACAGCAATCTGTCCAGGATGGAGCATTGTACAGACCCGGCTCAGGACAACCCTGCAATTTGTCTAGGATGGAGCACTGTGCAGACCAGGCTCAGGACAACTCAGCAATCTTCCAGGATGGAGCACTGTGCCGACGAGGCTCAGTACAATCCAGCAATCTCTCCAGGATGGAATACTGCGTAAGTCTCACCAGGCCACTGGCTATCTGTCCAACACACCGGGGCATTGATTCAGTAACCCAGATGAAACGGTCTTTCCAGCATTGGGTGATATGCAACCCACACTAGTGTCTTGCTTTATAAACAGGTTTCTGTTCAGTATGGGTAGCTGTGCAGTGACAAGCAGTGAATTGGTCTCTAAACCGGGAGCAGTTACCCTCCCAACATGTAGAGCTGTGCACACCACCCCAGTGCATTGTTCAGTAACACTGTGTTAGATCACTGCCCAGCGTGGGGAAACTTGCAGCCATATACTGGAAGTGAAAGGATGTGCAGCTCCCATCCATTTACAGCTCCATATCTCCATTGTGCCATGACAACGGGTGCTGTGGGTATGAAACTCACTGCCAGAGAGAGATGGTGGGGAAATCAGTTTAAATAACAACAAACAAAATAATTTTGGGAAAAAGAGAGAGGGAGATTGAGAGAATATTTCATTGAAGATCACACGTTTCAGCATGCTGATATGAAGTTATTTCGACAGTACCCTGCAACGTGAGCCATTATTCCCAGGATTGATGGGTGAACCAGATATTGGTGTGAGTTCAGATGATCGACAGTTTTGAATGAGTATTTGTTCTGCAGCTCTGTAACTGAAAGTGGGCACAGCAGAGTCGATGACTCACTGGGATGAATATAACAATAATTTATCTTTGTGTGATTTTCACTGAGTGTGACAGATGGATTGTCTGCACGAGGCTGAGCTAGTTTCCTGGTACTATCATATCGAACTCACCTCATTCACTACTCCATAGTGTGCCTGTCATTCAATGCCAGCCCGATCCCACCCATCATGGCTGGAATTCCTCACCACTGCCCGGATGCCCTGATAGTCCGTGATCCCTGGCACTGGTGCCATCTTTAAAAGCTAATGGGCACACGATTGAGCTCTCTCCATTTCGAGCTACCCTGCACAGTTTACCCTGAGTATGGCAGATATGGGTCAATTACACCACGGTTTGTTGACAGGGGCATGGAAGTGCTGGTGGAAGGGCTAGTACGGAGAGGGACCATTTTCTTCCCAGAGGGAGCCACACCACAAGACCCACCAAGCATGGCCTGAGCTCACCAACCAGCTCAATGCAGTATCTGTGGTCTGAAGAAATGTTCAGCAATACAGGACAAGCTTCAATAACCTTCCCCACTCTGTGAGGATAAGGGTCACCGTATTCTCCCTGCTCCCTCACACTTACTGTATATTGGTTATAGCAACGACACCCGAACACGATTCATCGTCCACAACTCTCATTATTGCATACAGAGCCTTCTCTCTCTCTCTCGCCTTTGCAATACTCCCATGTATTGATAGAATATTCTGAAGAATGCTGATTTTGGATTGTTCAAGTTAGTGTTCCAAATAATTCCCATTTTCAGGAAAGTGTCAATGCCCCAGCATGTAACACAGAAGGGGAAGGCACAAAGTTGTACAGTTTTCAAGTCGCATGCAATTCAAATCCACCACGAGGCCATTCAGCCCTTCAAACGTATTGGAGCATTTGAGAAGATTGTGGCTGATCTGATGCTTTTCTCAGTTCCATGTTACATGAACTTTAAGTCAGTCAACCCCCTGGGTTCCTGTCACTGAGCAGACAACACTCAGGCACTTTTACCCCGGTTTTCTTCAAGCGCCTGCGCAAGGGCATTTCCCAAGGGGACACACTCTCCCAACAATATATTCCATCAGTTTTCTCCATCTATGTAATGGTAAACACATTTTACGCAGACCAGTCAAAAGTCTACATTCATTTTATGGTTATCGATATCCAATCACAATTAGTAATCTGGTTATTTCATTTGTCTCACCTTATCGTATTCAGCCAAAGACGGCTTTGAAATACTTGTCTCATCATAAAATACAATTTCTAGCAGAGATCGTTTTTACCCTCAGTCGTTATTTTGACCGTTATCTGAATTGTAACTTTTTCCTTGTTATGAAAGTTTCTCTTGCCCTTTGCCTGTGACTGTTTCTGTCTGTAACAGTTACACTGTCTCCCACTCAGTTGGCTGGACGGCTGTTTTGCGATGCAGATGGAGGCCAACAGCGCCGGTTCAATTCACCACACTGACAGAGGTTACCATGATGGGGACGCAGTCTCACCCTCAACGCATCACCCGAGGTGTGGTGACCCTCAGCTTAAAGAACCACAAGTGGTCTCTTTCTAATGACAGAGCAGCTCTATGGTCCTTGGAACGCTGTTCTATCACTGCTAGCATTTTAAAATGTTTTCTAGATTACCATTTCATTTTGCCAGATGTTCTGAAGGAGTGTCATTTTGTATCACTGTCAACATTTCCCCATGCTGCACATCCCTGCTCATTCCTTGATAATCCTTGCCTCTGTTGTTACTTATGAACCTTCTGTCTGTGCCTCAAAAATATTCAATATCTCTGCCTTCAATGGTCTGCGGGGAAGAGAGTTCCAAAAACTTATGGCACTGAGAAAACAAAAAAAAAGCCTCACCTGGGGTGTGAGGTTATTTTTTTGTCTACTTCCCTGAGATTGGATATAATTACATTGGAAGCAGTTCATAGATGTTTCACTTCATGTATTCCAGGGATGAAGGCCTTATATTATAGTTACTCATAGAAAGAGAGGTGATCTTACTGAAACATACAAGACCTTCAGCAGAGTGCATCAGTTAGATGCACACTGGGTGTTTGTATAGTCCAAACTTCTTGCCATTGTTCTAGAACCTCAACCATGTGGAGGCAGGGCATTCGGCCCATCAACTCCATATTGACCCACCCAACAGCATCCCAGCCAGACCTGCCCACTATCCTATCCATGTAACCCTACATTTCGCATGACTAAGTCACCTAACATAGACATCCATTAGGCACTATGGGCAAATTAGCATGGCCAATCCACTCTATCTGCACATTTTTGGACTGTGGAAGGAAACTGGAACACTGGGACGAAACCCACACAGACAGGGAGAATGTTCAAACTCCATATACAGGACGCCCGAGGTTGGAATTGAACCCAGCTCCTTGGAGATGTGAGGCAGCAGTGTGAAACACAGATCAACCATGCTCCTCCATTAGTTATATTAGTTACTTGTGTCTGACTAAAGAAATCTGCTTGACTTGTTCTTATCACTGAACCAGAGCTCGTCGAAGACTTTTAATCTGTCTGTGTGGAGTTTGCACATTCTCCCCGTGTTTGTGTGGGTTCCCTCTGGGTGGTCTGTTTCCTCACACAGTCCAAAAATGTGCCAGTTAGCTGAATTGGCCATGCTAAATTGCGCGTAGTGTTAGGTGAAGGGGTAAATGTAGGCAAATGGATCTGGATGGGTTGCTCTTTGGGTGGTCGGTGTGGACTTGTTGGGCCAAAGGGCCTGTTTCCACACTGTAAGTGATCTGTATCTAAATAATCTAAGGTGTTGTTCGAAGTGCTTGAAACAATCCCCATAAACACCCCGTGGAAAATTCGAAAGGAAAACTCAAACCCAGGTTCTTCCAGGAGAGATGTCAGAGAGAGGGGGGATCAGCATAGACCTTCTCCTTTGGCCTGATAGCTTCACAACTGGCTGCCTGCTTTCAGTGAACAGCCAGTCTGTAAAAGATCAGTCCAAACAAATCAAAGCAGAGGGTCTGCGGTGGGGGAACTGGCCACTCCCCTTTCATAAGAACAGAAGGACGAGGAGCAGGGGTAGGTCACCTGGTCCTTCTAACCTGCTCAGCCATTCTGTAACATCAAAGCTGATCGACTCGTGGACTCATATCCACTTACCCGCACTCTCACTGTATCCGTTATTTACTTCATTGTTCAAAACATATCTATCTCAGCTTGAAAAGCATTCACTGAAGTAGCATCAACTACTTCACCGAGCAGGGAATTCCATAGAATTACAAGCCTCTGGGTGAAATGGTTTATTCTCAATTCAATCCTAAATCTGCTCCCTCTAATATTGAGGTTATTCCATCTTGTCCTAGCTTCACCTGCCAGTAGAACCATCCTCTCTACTTTTTTCTTACCTCTTCCCTTCATAATATTTTTTATGTTTCTATAAGATCCTCCACTCATTCTTATAAATTCCATTGAATATAATGCTGATCTACTCTGTCTCTCCTCATAAGATAACCCCCTCAAATCCAGATTCACCAGAGTGAATCTCCTCTGCACCACCTCCACTGCCAGTACATCGCTTTGCAAGGAAGGAGGCCAAAACTGCTCACAATACTCCAGGTATGGCCTCACCAGCACCCTGTACAGCTGCAATATAACCTCCCTGCTTTTAAATTCAACCCCTTTCGCAATGAAGAACAAAATACCATTTACCTTCCTAATTATTTTATGTACCTGCAGATCAACCTTCTGTGAATCATGCACAAGGACACCCAGGTCCCTCTGCACAGCAGCATGCTGAATCTTTTTTACAATTCAAGTAATAATCCTTTTTACCAGTACTCCTAACAAAATAAATTACTTCATATTTATTAACATTTTATTCCATCTGCCAGACCTTTACCTATTCATGCAATGTAACTATTTTCCTCTGCAAAGTTTCACAGTACTCTGGACACTTTGCTCTACCGCTCATCTTCGTGCCATCTGCAAGTTTTGACCAACTACGCATGCTCCCAACTCCACATCATCTATAAAAATTGTGAATAATTGCAACCCTAACACTGATCCCTGAGGCATACCACTCAGCACTGATTGCCAGCCAGTATAGCACTCATTTATACCCACTCTTTGCTTCCCGTTAGTCAACCAATCTTTTATCCATGCTAATACTTCAGTCGTAATGCCATCCATCTTTATCTTATGCAACAGCGTACTATGTGGCACCCTGTCAAAGCCTTTTTGAAACCTAGATACACCACATCCACTGCGGCCTCATTGTCTATCTTGCTCGTAATGTCTTTGTAGATTTCCAAAAGACTTGTTAAGCATGATCTGCCCTTCATGCATCCTTGCTGCATCTGTGCAATGGGCCGATTTCTATCAAAATACCTTGCTATTTCTTCCTTGATAATACTGTCAAAGCATCTTCCCCACTACACAGATTAAGTTAACTGGTTTATAATTCCCCAACTTTTATCTACCTGCCTTTTTAAACAGTGGTGTCCCATTTGCTGTTTTTTAATCTGCTGGGACTGCCCCAGAGTTCAGCAAAGTTTAGAAAATTACCACAAGTGCACTTGTTATTTCTCCCGCTATCTTTTTAGTACCCTGGGATACATTACATCAGGGCCAGGGGATTCGTCTAACCTTAGCTCCATTAGCTTGCCCAACGCTACCTCCTCTGAAATAATGATTGTTCACAAGTCCTCACCTACCTTCATCTCTTTGGTAAAAACAAGGACTGCAGATACTGGAAACCAGATTCTAGAGTGGTGCTGGTAAAGCACAACAGTTCAGAGCATTCCTGATGAAAGGCTTTTGCTCGAAACGTCGATGATTCTGCTCCTCAGATGTTGTCTGAACTTCTGTGCTTTACCAACACCACTCTAACCTAGAATCTTCATCTCATCGTCGATCACTGGCGTCTTATTAGTGTCGTTCACCATGAAGACTGATACAAAATACCTGTTCAATGCCTCAGCCATTTCATCATATCCTGTAACTAAATTCTCTTTCTTATACTCACAAGGACCAACATTTAAGTTAGCCACTCATTTTCATTTTATATATTTGTGGAATCATCTGCTATCTGTCTTCATATACTGTGCTAGGTTTTTTTCTCGTGTTCTATCCTACTTTTCTTTATAACTCTATTCGTGGCTTTCTGTTGACCTTTAATCTTATCCCAATCTTCTAGGTTCCTGCTGCTTTTGGCCACTTTGCATTCCATCTCTTTCAATTTGATAACCTTGCGTATTTGCTTAGACACCCACGGCAGACTTCCCCTTTTCTTTGAGCCTTTCCTTTTCACTGAATATACTTTTAGCTTAGGACTTTGAAAAAATCCTTTGAAAATCCCACACTGCTCGTCAACTCTCACCATAAAGTATTTATTTCCAGTTGACTTTTGCCAAGTCCTCACTCCATTCTGTTGTATTCTCCTTCGTTTAAGCACAGGACCGTGGTATTGAATTTTATCTTCACTCTCCATCTGTGTTTTAAATTCAACCACACTGTGATCATTCGTTCCAAGTTAATTCCTAACTATGAGGTCATTAATTATTCCTGTCTCATTACACAGGACCGGATCTAGCATAGCTCGCTCCTGATTGTACATGTTTTAATTTTAGACACGAAAGCATTCCCAAGTTGTCAAACCCAGACTCTTCGGATTCGCTGCTTTTAAGATTGCTATGAAAGAAAAACAAGGACAGCATGACCTTGTTAAAGGAGTAGCATTGTCACAACACTACACTTGGGACGTCATCAAAAATATTTCTGAAAATCCAAATTCACTGCATATACTGCTTTGCCATAATTTATTTCGCAGTCGGATTCTTAAATATGATTCACCTTTAATAATTCGGTATTGATTTGATCCATGTTCATTGTCTTTCAAATTAACATAATTCCTATAGTTCCCTGGCAAAGCATTCTTTCTAATAGACTCTTGTATTGCCCTGACTGCTTCTTTGGTGCTAAGCAGACTGTAATTCCCTGCTTTCTCCCTGCCTCCTTTTGAAATATTAGGATTACATTTGCTGCTCTCAAATCTGTCAATTCAATCATCTGGAATTTGGAAGACAACAAGCAAAGTATCCATTATTCCCATGGCCACCTCCTTTAGGAATCAGAGACATAGATTATCGTTCCATGGGGATTTATCAGATTTCAGTACAAATAATTTCTCCAAAACTGCTTATTTTGTGATTTGATTGTATTTCCTTTCTTTCTCTGTAGACCTAGAATTGTTTGGAAGCATTTTTTAAAAAATCCTATCATGAAGGCAGAACTGAAGTAGATGCTTCAGAGTCTGCCATTTTCCTGTTCTCCATTCGTTGGTTTCGGACTGTAAGGAAGCTACAATTATCTTCTCCAACATTTCACTTTGGTATATTGTACTTTGAGAAGATTTTACATTTCCCGTGTGTTAATGTACTCTTCCAAAGCCCATTACTTCCTGTCTTAAAATGTTCAATGATTGACCTTCCACAGCCATACAATCACAGAAGCATAGACTCTGTACCATCAAAAATACAGCATGATCTATATTATTCCAAATTTACTTCATCAGTCCCGTAGCCATGAATGGTATGACACTTCAAGTGCTCGTCCAAATAATTTTTAATGGTTGTGAGGTGACCCATGATAACTGACCCCTTAGGAAGTGCATTCCAGATCCCATGACCCTCTGGGTGAAAAACAATCCCTGAATCATCTCTAATCCTCAAATCCTTCCCTTTAAAAGTGTGCTCCCCTGTTCTTGGCCATTTGACTAAAAGGAACAGCTGCTGTTTATCTACCTTGTCCATGTCCCTCGTAATCTTATCCTTCTGAATCACGTTCCCCTCAGCCTTCTCTCATTCAAACTAAACAACCCGAGCTTATCCAGCCTCTCTCCATAACTGATATGCTCCATCGTTGGAATCATCCAGCTGAATCTCTGCACCCCCTCCAGAATAATCACATCCTTCCTGTAATGTGGGTCCCAGAACTCCACACAGTATTCCATATTGGCCTCACCAAAGTGCAACATAGATCTTGCAATCTATGCCTCGATGAGTGACGGTTATGCCTACTGCTTCCATTGGCTTCTTATGTAACCTTTTATCCTCCTGCGTCACATTCAAGAATGTGTGGAAAAGCTCCCTGTGAGCTTTCTTGTGTGCTACAATTCATTGCGTATTCCCCATTTAGTTCCATCTTCCAAAGTGCATCACCTCAGTTATCAGAGTTACATTCCATCTGCCATTGATCCACGCATCTGTCCATTCCATCTGTATCTTACTGTAACATAAGACCTTCCTCCTCACTGCCAACCACCCGGTCAATCTTTGTATCAAACACAGACTTACTTATCACACTCCCACTCCCCCTCTGCATTCACACCTGCACCATTTATGAATACCACAAGTAATAAGGGCAACAGCACTGATCTCTGTGGTATACTAGGGGACACCGGTCTCCAGTCACACAAACAGCCTTCTAACACCACCTATTTTGTGCAAAATTTTCTTTAACACTGACCTGAAACACACTGGTGTATAGTTCCCTGCTCTATCTCTACAACCCTTCCTATAAAGGATGGTCTCCAGTCTTCGGACACCTCACTTGTTGCCAGATTCTATTTAAACATTAGCATCAGCGCCTTTCATCCCTTGTCTCCAATAGCATCCTGAGATGTAACTGATCTGGACATGGGGATTGGTCCAATTTTATACCAGCCAATACATCAATCCCTGCTCACATCTTACATCAATTTGTTCAAGAGCTTCCCAGTCCATCTTCTTGAATTCTGTACCTGCCTCCTCCTTTTCCAAAGTAAAACAGACATGAAGTTCTCATATAACAATCAATCAGCGTCTCCAGTTTCACGCACAAATTTCCGCCTTGATCCTCGACCAATTCTCCTCAGCAGACCATCGTGCCATCTGAGGAATTAATCTGGATAAAGCCTATTCATTATATGTGATCAGTGTATTTTACTTAGTTCACGACGTCAAAATTGTACAGGTACAGTCTCCCCAACTCTCTGTGTTACTCGTGCAGAAGCAGAATCTGTACTGAAACCAACACATGCTAGAGATCACAGTTAGCCAGACAGCATCGTAAAGAGAGATCAACCTAACACTTTGTTTCTAGTTGATTCTTCATCATCTGTATTCGGATTCCCTTTAAATGAAGGCGTTTAAAGGGACACAGCACTGAAACCTGTGGCACACCAGCATACATCGGTCTGCAGTCACACAAACAGCCTTCTACCACCACCTATGTTCTCCAGTAGTTTCTCTAATGCTTACCTTCCCCTGTTTGCATATGTTCCTCCCAATACAATTTGCTTTAATGTTTCCCCCTAACTTACTGTGTGTGCTGATTAAAACTCCTCCTGAATATCTGACTGTACCATATTCACTGATTCGCCATTATTTACAAATACAAGAGATATCTTCAAGAAAAATGTTGTAAATTATAACTTTCCTTGCAGAACAATTCACTTGAAATTTGCTATTACTTTCTCAGTGTCCATTAAGATCTTCGTTACAATAGATTGCAACAGATTCCCTACTGTGGATAACAACTAACTGGCCTGTAGTCCTCCACTCTCCCACTTCTTCCCTTCGTAAATCATTTGAATGCATTTATAACCTTCCGAAGTGAATACAGAGAAATACAGTGGTCCCTATTGCAATCAACATGTGTATTGCTGTTTTCTCTGAAATTTCAGTTTGAATTGTATCTGGTCTGTCAGACGTATCAATCCTCATCCCAGTTCTGTTTCCAAATACTACTTCGTAACTGTATATAAATTATTTTAGTCTTTAGTTACAAAGGTCCCGTGGTGACTTGATATTTCTGGGAGATTTTCTGGATCTTCCTCTTTGAAGACAGATGCAATGTAACTGTTTCATCTCCTTGTCATTTTTCTGTTCTCTACAATAAATTATCGTATCCACACATTCGCTGTGCCACATGTGATCTTGATTTCATTTTCCTTTCAAGTATCAACAGATGCTTTTCGCCAGTATTTACAATTAACAAAGAAAATCACAGCACAGGAACAGGCCCTTCAGCCCTTCAGCCCTCCAAGCCTGTGTCGATCCAGATCCTCTATCTAAATCTGTCGCCTATTTTCTAAGGATCTGTATACCTCTGCTTCCTCATTAAATGACGCTATCGTCCCCACCTCTACTACCTCAGCTGGCAACGCATTCCAGCGACCCACCACCCTCTGCGCAAAGAACTTTTCGAGCATATCTCCAATAAAGTTTTCCCCTTTCATCTTGAATTCTTGACCCCCAGTAACTGACTCCACCACTCTGGGAATAAGCTTCTTGCTATCCACCCTGTTTACATCTCTCAAGATTTTGTAGACCTCAATCAAGTCCTCCCTCAACCTCGACCTTTTTAATTAAATTAATCCTAATTTACCAAACCTGTCTTTACATGTCGTTCGCTCCATACTAGGCAACATTCTGGTGAAAATCCTCTGCCTTTTTCCAAAGCATCCAGAACCTTTCAGTAATGTGGCAACCAGAACTGTCCGCAATATTCCGAATGTGACCGAACCAAAGTCCTATACAACTGTAATACAGCCTGCCTACTCTTGTACGCAATAGATTCCAACAGATTCCCTCATGTTGGTGACGAGTTAACCACTGTGGTTCTCCACTACTTAAATTGTTAGAATGCAGGAAGGAAGTATGCTGTATGCCTTATTGATCATTCTATCGACCTACCACTTTCAGCGAATGGATCTGAACACCCAGATCACACTGTCCATTAAATCTCCCCAGGGCTTTTCCCAGTTACTGTATAATTCGTTCTCGAATTGGATCTTCCAAAATGGGAAGATCACATCTGCCTTTTCGCCACCCAACTCTCCAATCTATCTACATTCAGCTGTGTTCTCTGACAGTCTCCTCAACTTTCTGCTACTCTACCAATCTTAGTGTCATCTGCAAACTTGCTAATCAGACCACCTATACATTCCTTCAGATCATGTAAATATATCACAACAAATAGTGGTCCCAGGACGGATCCCTGTGAAACACCACACAGAACAATTGTCCATTTTGAGAAACTCCCTTCCATTACTACTCTCTGTCTACTGTTGCCCAGCCAGTTCTCTCATCCATCTAGCTAGTACACCATGGACCCCTGCGACTTCATCTTCTCCAACAGTCTATATCATCAAACGCCTTACTGAAGACCATGTATTTGATATCTACAGCCCTTTCTCCACTATCAACTTTGTCATTCCTCAAAGAATTCTATTACATTTGCGAAGATGTGACCTTCCCTGCACAAACCATGAAAGTTCTTGTGTGGAGTCCGACTTGTTTTACCCTGGAGTTATACTGGTTTTATTTATAAAATGCCACATGATTGGCTGCGTACAAATTGAATGTTGTTTTGAACTAAATACAATCTATCCACCAAATATAAATCTGCAAACGCAAATTAGCCCCCCAGATTTATAGGTGTGTCTATGCGAGAGATGCGGAGTGTGTGCGTGTGGCGAGGTGGAGGGGCGGGGGGGACGTGGCGTTCGAGTGAGAGAGAGGGGATGTGTATGTTTGTTTCCATGTGTGTGAGCGAAAGAGGGTGTGTGTGTGTATGTTTAAGGATGAGAGTGAGAGCCTGTGCTCACTTTAAGACCAGACAGATTTAGCAGATCCCTTTCCCCCATACACCCAGTCCGTGGTTTCAGAGCGTCCATGCTCTGCAGCCTCTGGTCCATTGGTTGTTCATGCTACAGACACTGATGATGTAACTACAGTCTCCCTGCTCCATCCAGAGTTGGGTCGCCAAATCCTCTGGTCTCCCTGAATGTCTGAGGTAGCTCACAGCACAACCTCCAGCAAACCATTCCCATCCCCATCCTCTCCACTAACTTTTCAATAACAGGAGACAATCCGACTTCCCTCCACTAAAAGTGAGATATCTAATCCTTTATAATTATACTTCAGGGTCCTCCTCCTGTTTCCGACCACGTGATCAGCTGAGAGGGGCAAACACAGGCGTTCAGTAGACAGGCACAGACCAAATTTTAAAGACATGAGTCAAAGATGCTGAAACTCCCTGTCCAACATGGAACACAACTTGGGACACACTGGGAAGTGAGCAACAGCCCGAAACACAACCCCCTGTCCATGGAGCATCACATGGGATACACCAGCAAGTGAACAACAGCCCAGCACACACACCGCTGTCCAACATGGAGCACGACGTGGGACACACCGGGAAGTGAACAGCAGCCCTGCACACACATGCACCTCTTCATGAAGCATCTTAAGGGACACACCAGGAAGTGAACAACAGCCCAGCAGTCCCTCCCCTGTCCATGGAGTAACACATGGGACACAACGGGAAGTGAACAATAGCCTGACACACACCATTACATTATTTCTGAACTTCATGATGTCAGCATTCGATGCAATACACAACGAAAAACCAAGGCCAGGGGAAGATACAGATGGACAGAGACATTCACATTAAAGATAGAAATGGATAATTAAGACAAAAACAGAGCATGTCGTTGAAATATGAGATAAAAAGCAAGGAAGTGGGTCTATCTGGAGCAGTGAGACCTTGGCGGGTCAGGTCACAAGAATGAGAACATTGAATAAAGGCATTGCCAGATCAGCTGACCAAATTTGTTCCACTAAGTTCTGAATTTGCCTCACAGAACAAATGCAGAAACTATTCACGGGGACAAGAAGACAACCCAGCGTGGAGAGCTATGCAGACTGTGCCAGTATATTGCTCAGTAAACTGGTCTATCTGCCCAGCATGGAGAGCTGTGCAGACTGTGCTAGTGTATTGCTCGATAAGGTGGAATATCTGCCCAACATGGGGAACTGGACTGACTATGCTAGTGTATTGCTCGGTAAGGTGGACTATCGGCTCAGCATGGGGAGCTGTACTGACTATGCTAGTGTATTGCTCGGTAAGGTGGACTATCTGGCGAGCATGGGGAGTTGTGCAGACTATGCTTGTGTATTGCTCAGTAAGGTGGTCCAGCTGCCCAGCATGGCAGTATTGCAAAACTTTGCCGGTATATTGCTGCTACATTTGCACTACGTAACTGACTAACACGGGACAATATGCCGCCCATACTGCGAGTGACAGTAAATGGGCTCCCATAAATTCATGTCTCTGTATCTTCATGCATCAGTTCAAGGCAAGGGGTTTTATGTGTGCGTGTGTGTGTGGTTCTGGGGCAGTGTTAGATGTGAAAATCATTGTCTAAGAGAGACCACACATGGAGGAAATCAGTTTAAACGTGGGCGGCACGGTGGCACAGTGGTTAGCACTGTTGCCTCACAGTGCCAGAGATCCGGGTTCAATTCCCGCCTCAGGCGACTGACTGTATGGAGTTTGCACGTTCTCCCCGTGTCTGCGTGGGTTTCCTCCGGGTGCTCCGGTTTCCTCCCACAGCACCAAAGATGTGCAGGTCAGGTGAATTGGCCATGCTAAATTGCCCGTAGTGTTAGGTAAGGGGTAAATGTAGGGGTATGGGTGGGTTGCGCCTCGGCGGGGCGGTGTGGACTTGTTGGGCCGAAGGGCCTGTTTCCACACTGTAAGTCATCTAATCTAATCTAAAAAACTGTTAGAGCTTGGTATAATGGACAGAGAGAGATAGTTCATGGGCAGCTGTTAATGACGTTCTTGAGAATATTAAAGAAAGGCATTGCTGGACCCAATAGCGTTATAGATCAATACGCACAGGAATGATGGATGGATGGGGTGTTCTGTGTGATATCAGATATGAGCTGTGGAGTATTGACGCAGAGTTGTTTCGCAGGTTTGCAGCTGTGAGTGTCAGCAACAGACGAATGCCATCTTTAAGACTGTATTTCACAGCTCATGGTTCAAATTGCAGATGGGATCAGCCAGTGAAGTATATGCTGGATTTATCAGTAGTTATAATTAGGAATGGTCAGGGTACAGTGTCAGGAACTGGTTCATGGCCAAAGGGATCACTACTGTTGTCATTTATCTATTTCAGCTTCAGATATTGGCCAGGGATGAGATGGAGTCAGAGGAAGGAAATGCAGTTTGTAACCAGAACAGAAGATAGTGATCTCAATGCTTTCAATATTTAGATCGGAAGTGCAGCGATACAACTGATCATGGTTCACAGCTGAAACTGAGCAATTCAACATACCAACCCATGAGTAACACTGCCAGAAGGAAGGAGGGAGAGAGTGATTTAACAATTTAGTAGTGGTTTGTCAAGTGAATATCTGGATTTAGAGTCTTAGCAGGAACAATAACAGTGGCAAGGAGAGTAGAGTGAATGGAAGAATAGTATTAATGTCAAACATGATTTATAGAATTAATAACTGTATTGTGAGACTTACCAGGTACACCAACAAAAGCCAGGATTGGATAATACAAATATTGTATAATGTAAAGTGCATATTTGATCCGCCACGATAATAACCTTTGATCATAATATGTAGAAAGAAACCAAACATCCCAGTATAAACTCCTGTCCATTCTTGGGACATTCCAGTCTAATGTTCTCAGATTCTGATTCATTGTTGAAACATTCCAGACTCTTGTGCTCAGACTCTGATCTCTCCCCCTGTCTCTCTGGAGCTGCTGATTCCTGTTAATACTGTTGGTGATGCTCCCACCATACTGTGGGATAACACATTGAACGGAGCCCACTTATCATTAAAGGAAGGAAACCGTCCACTGGGGTAATTGCAACCCATGCCGACTAACATTAATCACAGTCACTGAACAATCAGGTCCAGTTAACCCCTTCCTGACATCACTTTTCATATCCCAATAAAAGGGAACATTTACTCGGTGTGGGTGGAATGGATGGGCATTGCTTAGGGATGGAGCATAAATCTTTCAATATTCTTATTGTTTCTTTTGTATGTGGGAGTAGTGCCAGAACACTGCAGGACTGTGTATATTACATACTGTTTATAAAGGACGACAGTGAATAAGTAACAGACCCGCTGCATAAGGTGACTGGTGGGGTAATTTCCAGAGCCAATAAAACAGGGTATATATTTATTGTCCATTTACTTTGTGTAATGTTGCTTCTGGTTTTATGTGCAATGTTGTCAAATTCTTCCATAACCTTGGGACATCATTCAGAGCATTGAGACTGCTGCACAGGGACAGGAGGAAGTAATTCTGTCCACCCGCCCCTGTTACAAAGGGACAGGGGAGGCCATTCAGCCTCTCAAGTCTGTTGCAGAGGGACAGGAGGCGGCCATTCTGTTTCTTGAGTCTGTTATGCCGTAACTATCAGTTGTAAAATACTTATGGAGAAGAATACTCCTAATACAAATTTGAAAGTTTTAAGTTGACTCAGGCCAACTTTGAACGTTTTATGTTGACACTTTGAAAAGCTGCTTTGGAGAAGCTATTGGCGGGAAGGTGGGAGGCTGTCACAAATGATTTACAGAGTCTAGCGACAGCATGTTACTGTCCATGAGCAGGGTAAGGCTGGTAGGTGTAGGGAATGCTGAATGGCGAGCAGAATTGAGGCTCTGTTCAAGGAAAGGCGGAAGCATATGATAGGTCGAGACAGTAGGGATCGGGTGAATCCATTGTGGAGTACCAGGGCTGTAGGATAATAACCAAGAGGGAAATCAGGAGGGCAAAATGGGGACATAAGATATCTTTCGAAAATAGGGTAAGGGACATTCCAAAGTGATTCTACAAATACATTAAGGTCAAAAGAGTAACTAGAGAGAGAACAGGACGCCTTAAAGATCAGCAAAGTGACCTATGTGTGGAACGACGCCAGATCGGTGAGATAATAAATATTTTGCATCAGTATTTACAGTGGAGTAGGATATGGAAGGTAGAGAACTTGGGGAAATGAATAGTGATATCTTGAATTTTGTCCATATTACAGAAGATGAGGAGCTGGATATTTTAAAATACATTAAGGTGGATAACCGCCTCTGACCTTTTAAGTGACTCTTGGTTAGGCACATGGATTTTAGTACAATGAAGGGCATGAAGGTTACTCTGACCTTTGAGTAGGACAAACTGCCGGCACAACATCAGCAGCTCAAGGGCCTGTACTGTGCTGCACTGTTCTATGATCCATGAACTAATCAGATGTACCTCAGATCTGTTGGGAAGCTAGTGAAGTAATTGTTCGGTCCCTGGCTGAGATATTTGTATCATGGACAGTCACAGGTAAGGTTGTGCCATTGTTTAAGAACAGTTGGTAAGGAAAAGCCCAGAAACTGTAGACAAGTGGGACTGATGTCACTGGTGGGTAAGTTGTTGGAGGGGATTCTGAGGGACAGCATTTACTTTTGTTTAGAAATGCAAATTCCGATTAGCAATAGTCAACATGACTTTGTGTGTGGGAAATCGTGTCCCACTAATTTGATTTAGCGTTTTGAAGAAGTGACGAATAAGATTCACGAAGGCCCAGAAATAGAACTGTGGAATAGAATATATACTTTAGTAAAGATTTCAAAAATGATCCGCATGGTAAACTGGTTAGCATGGTGAGATCACATGGAATACAGGGAGAGTTGGGGGTAATTGGCTCGAAGGTAATAGACAAAGTAAATGTTTGTGAACTGTTTTTTTGGACTGGAGGCCTGTGACCAGCAGTGTACCACAAGGATCGAATGGATTTTGTCATTTTATATCAATGATTTGGATGCGAATACAGTAGGAATGGTTAGTGAGTTTGCAGATAACACCAAAATTGGTGAGGTAGTGGACAGTGAAGATAGTTAACTCAGAGTAAAACGGGACGTTGATCAGGTAGGCTAAAGGGCCGAGGAGTGGCTGATGAAGTTTATGTTAGACAAACGGAAGGTGTAACATTTTATTGAGGCAAATTGTGTTAGCACTTATAGGTAGGATCCTGGGAAGTGTTTTCAAACGCAGACAGCTACATACAAATTATTGAAGCCCTGCAGTGTGGAACCAGGCCATTTGGCCCACCGAGCCCACAGTGACCCTCCAAATAACATCCTGAGCAACAAACTCAAACGTTACCCTGGTAACTCTACATTTCCCATTATCAATCCAACGAATCTGCACATCCCTGGATACTGCAAAACAATTTAGTGAGGTCACTGAATCTAACCTGGACATTTTTGGCAGTGAGAGGAAAACCAAACACCCAGAGGAAACTCACGCACACACAAGGAGAAGGTGCAAACACCGCACAGAATGTCACCAAAGGGTAGAATCGAACCCAGGTAATTGATGCTGTAAGGCAGTATTGCTAGCCACTGTGACACTCAAGACCAGCTGCGCGAGAAACTGCATCCTCCCACTTTCTCTGGATCTGTCACATCTGTTCAAATGATGCCGAATTCCAGTATGGTGCTTCCAACAAGCCTTCCTTACCTCCACAGGGCCTTAAGCTGTGACTGACACATTGCCTGCTCTTTGCCCCACCCCTTCCCCTCTTCCCAGATCAAGTTGCCCATTAATACTGCAGCATGCAAGATAATTGCTGATCTAAAATAAAACAAAGAGCTGCATATACTAGAGATCAAAAACAAAAGCTTTTCTGATGAAGAATTCCCAAATTAAAAATGTTGACTCACTCTCTTCCTACAGAGGATTAGGAAAAAGTGAATTCTGAAGTGAATTCCTGATGAAAGGCTTATGACTGAAACATAGACTTTCCTGCTCCTTGGATGCGCCCTAACCTGCTGCGCTATTCGAGGGCCAAACTTCCAACTTTCTTCCTTCAAATGGTACCAGACCCGTCGGGTTTTGCCTGCAAACGCTTGTATATCTAATTTCCTGTTTAGAACGTACATATTTTTTCCCTGCAGTATTGACTTCCATACACATCTCCCACCAGTATTTGCTTGTACTTCTTGTTTATAATCTCCAGTCACATTGTTTCTGTGTAATTTGATTGCTGGGGTGAGATGAATGGTAGATTCAGCGAGATCTTTCCTGAAGCCTTCCTTGATGTCACAAAACCTCGCTGCACTTTGTTCGAACAATATATGAAATTGAATGGCAGAGAAGAATATGGGCCAAGTGCAGGGAATTGGGGTTAATGTGGACGGACATTTTGGTTGGTATGGACCAGTTTTGGCTGAAGGTCCTGTCTCCGTGCATGACTGGAGATGAAAGTGGTTTTGGGTATAGACAGAGAGGGTGAGATTGATCAACAATATCATGGACGGTGTGCTCATAGGTTTCAGAATGCTGACATATAGACATTTCGATAGCATCCGGTAAAATAAGCCAGTATTACCAGGAAGGATGGTGAACAGAATATAGGTGTGAGTTCAGATGATGGAGAGTTTTGGATGAGGATTTGTTCTGAAGCTCTGTAAATGTGAATGGGGTCAGCACAGTCTTCAACTCATCCGTCTGAATCTCGCAATAATTTATCTTTGAGTGATTTTCATTGAGTGTGACAGGGGGATTCTCTGCACAAGGCCAAGCTAGTTTCCTGGTGCTATCTTACCGAACTCACCTCATTAACTACCCACTCTAACCCATGGTGGCACTCTCATTCAATGTTAACCCGATTCTCCCACCCACTTTGGCTGGAGGTACCCACCATCGCCCAGATGCCACTGGATATTCCATTATCCCTGGCACTCGTGCCATCTTTAAAAGGACAATGGGCACTCGATTGAGCTCGACTGTGTCTCTTTCCTTTGTAATATCTCCACAGATTGTAGAATGCTCCAGATAATGTTGATTATGGAATGTTGCAGATAATATTCCAAATAATTCCCAGTTTCAGGAAAATGGCAGTGCCCCAGTGTGTAAAACATTAGGTGAAGGAACAGAGTATATTTTTAAAGTCATATGCAATTAGAATCCTTAATAAGTCAATTTAGCCCTTCAAATGTGCTGTACCATTTAATAAGATCAGGGGTGATCTGACTGTCTCCTGAGCTTCACGTTGCAGGAACTTTCAATCATTCAGCCCCCTGGTTTCCTGTCACAAACCAGACGACACTCACGCACTTTCTACCCTGGGTTTCTTCAAGCATGTGTTTGGGAGCCATTTCCCATGGGGACCAACCCTCCAAAATATATTCCATCAGCTTGCATGCTTCACACAAACCAATCAAAAATGTACTCATATTGTATAGTTATCGACATCTAATCACAATTAGTAATTCTGGTTATTCGCTTGGGTCAACTTATTCAACCAAAGATAGCATCCAATCAACTCTCTCGTTATAAACCACAATTTCCAGCGGAGATTTTTTTTTCCTCAGACATTATCTTGACCGTTATCTGAATTGCACCTTTTTTTCCTTCTTATCAAAGTTTATATTTTACTTTGACTTTGGCTATTTCTATTTATAGCAGTTACACAGTCTCGCAATCTGTTGGCTGGATGGCTGGCTTGTGATACAGAGGAAAGCCAACAGCGCAGATTCAATTCCCCACACAGAGAGAGGTTGCCATGAAGGGGATGCTCTCTCAACATCGTCCTGTCACCTGAGGTGTGATGACCCTTAAGATAAACCATAATTTGTGGTCTCACTAATGAGAAAGTGGTCCTTTGGGACTCTATTCTATCCATGTTAACATTTTAATTTTTTCAAAAATATTTTTTATTCAGCGAAAGTCTTTCTAATGCTTCAATGAACCAATAAGTCCCTCACTCAAAAAACAATGCAAATTGAACTCAATTACACCCATGTGCATGTACATAAAGAAAAACAAGGTAAATCCACAGACCGAAGAAAAATTAAAAAAATAAAAAACGAATAGTAGAACTCAGTGTAACAAAACTATAGCTCTCAAACTTCAAGAGCATTAACTAAAACACATTCATTTGTTCGTAATTCTTTCTCTCTGGACATTAGATTCATTAGTCAAGTTCGTCATAGCTATATAAAAGTCCTTATTAGAGTGTCAGATCAGCTTGTATCTTCGTAATTCAAAAAGGGCTGCCATGTCTTATAAAAATCCTCTATTTTCTGGTGCAACATACCTTTAATAAAGTCCAAAGGGCTATGCTCCATGACGAGGTTACGACAACCCAATAGACCCAGGGGGTTTTCAGACACCCAACACAACAGAACTGTTTTTTATGAACACAGAGAGTGAGGGTAGTGAAGTATTTTATTCGGATGCACATCTGAGTAAGGTAGACTGGGCATGCCCAGGAAAAGGGAAACCTGATCTGTCTCCAATTCGGTCCAAAGGATCCTCTCCATCCCACCGAACACATTACTCCTATAGCGACGGTGGAAGGTCAACAAGCAATGAGTAAGACTGCCCATAGTCATTCTGTATTTAAGACATACTCCCATCTTGAATTTTGAGAAAAGATCTAGGGCCAGATAGACTCTATGAAGAATCTTCAACTACATGGCAAGAGTCTTCTTACAGATCGAAAAACTTCTTGCATTCTCACACATATCCTCCCCTGTGTGCGAAGAGATCTGAACCCCCAAATCTCTTTGCAGACCTCAGAAAGGCACAAAGTCTCGTCTGAGGGGCCACTCTCCAACAAATAATAAAGGATACTGACAGAGAGTGTGTTCTTAGCAATAAGCACCCACTTCTCTGTATCGGATCTGTATGGGTCTGTTAAAAGCGTGGTTCTTTTTTGAATAACATCTTTGATCTGATAAAAAGAAAGCAGAAGAGATCTCTATGCAGTCGTCTATAGTTACGACTTATTTGATCAAAGGGCATCCTTGATTCTCCTTCAGATAAATCATCAATGTAAGATACACCCCCGAGTTGCCCATAGTTTAAACATGGAATCCAGTACCCCCCGTCGGAAACACGGTACACCAAGTTTTGGGATAACAAATGAGGTTTGGCTATATTGCCCTCGATCGGACACATTGCCCTCCCTACTTCAAAATTATCGATACTTATTTGAAATGGCAATACTTCGTAACTGGCCTCATTTTGTCTATGAATAGCAGACTAATAAGGGAGCAGTTTGCCTGAGAAGCTTCAATATCTAAACATATTGATGCCGAGGCCTCAGTAACATTGGGTAAAGAAGAGCTTAATTGATAGCTTTTAATATCCCGGAGATCTACTCCCCACAAACTGTGGGGTCGTTGTAATTTGGTTTACATGATAAGGGGTCGCTTATGGTGACAAATCAAAGAGCTGAATCATCCATTTAGTCTCCTAAATGTCTGTCTGGGAAACATTAAAGAAAGCATTCACACGGGGTATAGCAAACAAGGGAGGGAATTCATGTTAATAAGAGCTATCTGACCTAGCCAGGATATTGGAAGTGCCTCTCATCTTCGAAGGTCTTGTTTAATTTCGTCAAACAAATGGAAAAATCCCACGTTAAATATAAATTCAAAGATAGGATTAATGAACTTTTTTTTAAAGTGCGAGCATCACCGGAGTAAGATGAACCCGAAAGACTGCAGCTAAGGAAAGGCAGTTTTTTTTAAAAAATTACTTATGGGTAGCGGACAGCAGTGATTTCCCTTTCACAGAAGGAGCGGGAGCAGCGGAGGAAGTGACGAGGACCAGAAGGGCAGCCGGGAAAGAAAGCAGTGACCATATATTTCAGCAAGGCGGCTAATATATATGGTGAGAGTTAATGCAGACGAGGTAATACCAAGAGGTATACCAGCTGGTGGGAAGAATTTTCCTGGGAAGGAACTAAAGGATCAGTTAAAGTGTGTTTGCTTTAACGCAAGGAGTATCAGTAATAAAAGTGATGAACTTATAGCATGGGTCAGTACCTGGTGCAATGATGTTGTGGCCATAACACAGACATGGGTTTCTCAGGGGCAGGAATGGTTGCTGGATGTTCCGGGGTTGAGAGCATTTAAAAAGAATAGGGAGGGGGAGAAAGAGAAGGGGGTGTAGCACTACTAATCAGAGAGGGCATCACGCTACAGAAGCTTCCATTGTCGAGGAATATCTGCCTACCGAGTCAGTATGGGTGGAAATTAGGAACAGCAAGGGAACACCCAGCTCGTTAGGCGTTTAATATAGGCCCCCCAATAGCAGCAGGGAGATAGAAAAAAAGCATAGGTCGGCAGATTTTGGAAAAGTGTCGACGTAGTAGGGTTGTTGTAATGTGTGACGTTAACTTTCCCAATATTGATTGGAATCTCCTTCGAGCAGAAGATTTGAATGGAGCTGTGTTTGTAAGGTGCGTTCAGGAGGGTTTCCTAATTCAGTACGTTGACAGGCCGACGAGGGGAGAGGCCATTCTAGACTTGGTGCTCGGAAACGAGCCAGGGCAGGTATCATATCTTTTGGTGGGAGAGCATTTTGGTGATAGTGACCACAACTGCCTGACATTCTACATAGCTATGGGGAAGGAGACGATTAGGCAAAATGGGAGGATAGTTAATTAGGAAAGAGGAAACTATGATGCGATTAGACATGAGTTAGGAAGCATGGATTGGGAGCAATTGTACCATGGTACAGGCACTATAGACATGTGGAGACTGTTTAAGGAGCAGTTGTTGCGAGTGATGAATAAATATGTCCCTCTGAGACAAGCAAGAAGTGGTAAGATAAAGGAACCTTGGATGACGAGAGCGGTGGAGCTTCTAGTCAAAAGGAAAAAGGTAGCTTACATAAGGTGGAGGAAACTAGGGTCAAGCTCAGCTCTAGAGGATTACAGGCAGGCGGGGAAGGAGCTCAAAATGTTCTGAGGAGAGCCAGGAGGGGGCATGAGAAAGGCTTGGCAGAATGGATGAGGGAGAACACAAAGGCATTTTACACTTATGTGGGGAATAAAAGAATGGTCAAAGACAGATTAGGGCCGATAAGGGATAGCATATTAAATTTGTGTGTGGAGTCTGAGGAAGGAGGGGAAGCCCTAAATGAATTTTTTGCTTCTGTGTTTATGAAACAAATTAACTTTGCAGTGAATGAAACCTTTGAGAAGCAGGTGTTCATGCTGAAATGGATAGAGATAGAGGAAGCTGATGTGCTGAAACTTTTGTCAAGCATTAAGATTGACAAGTCGCCAGGCCCGGAATAGATTTGTCCTCGGCTGCTTTGGGAATGGGAAGTGCAATTGCTTGGCCACTTGCGTAGATCTTTGCACCCTCGCTCTCCACTGGAGTCGGACCTGAGGACTGGAGAGAGGCAAATGGAAATCCTCTCTTCAAGATAGGAAATAGGGAAATCCCCGGCAATTACAAACCGTCTCACGTCTGTCATCTGCATGGTGTTAGAAAGGATTCTGAGGGATAGGATTTCTGACCATCTGGAAGAGCATGGCTTGATTAAATACATTCAACACGGCTTTAGAGGGGCAGATCATGCCTCACAAACCTTATCGAGTTCTTTGAGGATGTGATTAGAAAAGTTGATGAGGGTCGAGCTGCAGATGTGATGTATATGGATTTCAGCATGGCGTTTGATAAGGTTCCCCATGGTAGGCTCATTCAGAAGGTCAGGAGGAATGGGACACCAGTGAACTTAGCTGTCTGGTTCCAGAATTGGCTGGCCTACAGAAGACAGCGAATGGTCGTAGAAGAAAAATATTCTGCCTGGAAGTCTGGCGAGTGGTGTTCCACAGGGCTCTTTCCTTGGGCCTCTCCTGTTTGTAATTTTTATTAATGACTTGGATGAGGGGATTGAAGGATGGGTCAGCAAGTTTGCAGATGACACAAATGTTGGAGGTGTCGTTGACAGAATAGAGGGCTGTTGGAGGCTGTGGCGGGACATTAACAGGATGCAGAGATGGGCTGAGAGGTGGCAGATGGAGTTCAACCTGGATAAATGCGAAGTGATGCATCTTGAAAAGTCGAATTTGAAAGCTGAGTACAGGATTAAGGATAGGATTCTTGACAGTGTGGAGGAACTGAGGGATCTTGTGGTGCAGGTACATAGATCCCTTAAAATGGCCACCCAAGTGGACAGGGTTGTTAAGAAAGCGTATGGTGTTTTGGCTTTCATTAACAGGGGGATTGAGTTTAAGAGTCATGAGATCTTTTTGCAGCTGTATAAAACTTTGGTTAGACCGCACGTGGAATACTGCGTCCATTTCTGGTCGCCTTATTAGATGAAAGATGTGGATGCTTTGGAGAGGGTTCAGAGGAGGTTTACCAGGATGCTGCCTGGACTGTCGGGCTTATCTCATGAAGAGAGGTTGACTGGGCTCGGATTTTTTTTATTGGAGAAACGGAGGAGGAGAGGGGATTTAATTGAGATATACAATGTAATGAGAGGCATCGATAGAGTCGATAGCCAGAGAGCATTTCTCAGGGCAGAAATGACTAACACGAGGGATTATATGTCTTACAAACGTTTCGTCCCCTTTCTCGGTGACATCCTCAGTGCTTGGGAGCCTCATGTGAAGCGCTTCTGTACTGTTTCCTCCAGCATTTATAGTGGCCTGTCTCTGCCGCTTCTGGTTGTCAGTTCCAGCTGTCCGCTGTAGTGGCCGGTATATTGGGTCCAGGTCGATGTGTTTGTTGATAGAGTCTGTGGATGAGTGCCTTATCGACTGCCTCTAGAAATATCAATTTTACAGGATCGCACACAGAGGATCACTTTCAAGGACCCTCACCCATTTGATAAAAACTTTGCCTGGACCATAACATTCTAAAGTATAGAAGAGATACCGCCACTCAACCCAAGCAAATGCCTTCTCTGCATCTAAAGAGATCATTAATACCTGTATAATTTGCTGTTGACATGCTTGGGTCATATTGAGTAATCTGCTAACGTTGTTGGAATATCTGCAGCCTTTTATAAGCCGGTGTGGTACACTTTGACAATGGAAGGATAAATAGTTTCCATGCTTAATGTAAGGGACTCAGACAGAATTTTGAAATCAACATTTTGAAGCGAGATGGGTCTCGGAGAAGCACAATCTTTCGGTTTCTTACTTTTCTTAAGAATAAGAGAGATATGGGTAGTGGGAGGCAGTCGTGACTGTGAGAGTGACTAAAATGGTAAGCATCGGCCCTGACAATAGGTTTATAAATTCCTCATGAAATTCACGTGGACATCTGTCAGGACCGGGCGCCTTTCCGCCTGGAAGCTACTTTACACCCTCCAGCACTGACAATGGTGCATTAAGGCAAGACACTTATTTGGGGGTTACCGCAGGAAGGTCCAAGTTCTTGAAGAAAGATTCCATCTTAATCCTCATAATGCTCAGTCTGATATAATTCGGAGTAAAATCTCCGAAATGCTGTTTTTATCTTTATCAGATTACAGGTAAGGGTCCCAGTAACTTCCCTAATTGAGATAATGGTATGGGGCTTTCTTTTCCTTCGCAAGATAGGCTAAATACTTACCCGGCATATCACCATGCTCAAACAGCCTTTGTAAGTAAGTTCCTCCTTGGCTGTCTGTGTGAGCATAGTATTCACTGCAGACCGAAGCGTTGTGACCCTCTGCAGCCCAGCCACCGAGGGTCTATCACAGTATACCCTCTCGGCTGCCTTCAACCGTGCCTGTAGCAAGCATTTCTTCTCCAACTTCTGCCGCATCCTAAGGAATAATTATTCCCTTGGCATAAGCTTTAGCAATTTCCCATAGAATGGATGGGTTACTGCTGGAATCTGAATTAATGGCTAAGAAAGATCTGAATTCATGACAGAAGTACTCAATGTACTTACTATCCTTAAGAATAAAGGAATCCATTCGCCAGTGTCTCGAATCTGCTATACTGCCCTTAATCTTAACCAATATGTATACTGCTGCATGGTCAGAAATGGTAATATTCCCAATTGTACAGAACACCACTGAGTCGAAGATTGCTGAGGAAGAGATCAACCCTAGTGTGGCATTTCTGCGGGTTAAAGAAGAAAGTAAAATCCCTATTTATGAGGTGGATCGGCCTCCAAACATCCACCAGCCCAGTTCCACACAAAAATCCACTAATTGCTTAGATTGTAAAGATGGTGCTGGGAGCCTTTGGGCATTCTGTCCATCGTGGGTGCAAAAGACAATTGAAATCTCCTCCTCCAATAATGTGCGACGAAGAAAGATTACTTAATTTGGAAAATGCATCTATCAGGAATTTAAGGCAGTGAGCCAGGGGGCAATAAACATTCAAAATACCGCTTTCTTCCCCATGTATCTTTGAGGGTTATGTTCCTCCCGTGGGTGTCTAATACAATCTAGTAATTTAAATGAAAGATTCTTCCTATCCAGTATGGCTTCTCCCCTACTCCTAGTAAAAAAAACGAGAAATAAACCCGATCAAACCCGCCCTGCTGTAATGTCAAATGTTCCTTGTCATCAAAGTGCATCTTCTGCAATAGGACAATATCCACCCTCACCTTTTAAGAAGAAAAAGTACCTTTTCCCTCTTAACTGGCGAATGGCTCCCCTTAATGCTCCAGATACACCATTTAAGCATGACATTAGCCATTACAGACTGAAACAATATTTGAACTCCAGAGAGGAAAAACTCGAATTACAAATCGCTGAGCACCAATGAAAACAGAATCATAGAGCCTAAAAAAACATACAAACTAAAGCTACTACAAATAACAAGCTCTCAAAACGTTCCAAAACTAAACGCATACAAATACAAAAAAAAAAGGATACAAAGTGCCAATGGCACTCAGGAGGGGCATTTACCCCCCGCCCACTGGGGGCATTTGCACGTCACAAATCTCTATCTTCTGCCCCATTATCAATACTGCATCCAGGGCAATTAATCACAAACATCGGGATTGAACTGCACTTAGGTAGGCATTCAGTCATCATGATCACCTTCATAACTCCCTCCAGCTTGAGCCGAACTAGCCACACAAACTAAGCAAGAGAAAAACGAGTAGTATTAATAATGAAGAAGTTAAAAGTAAATACTCTACCCATCCCCGTCTATAATTTAACACTGCTTAATAACAGAAACATTCAACAAACTTTCTTTTAAGAAACAGAAACAAGATTATCGCTTTCCATTAAAGCATCCAGCCTACTTTAAAGTGTCCACAAAGTTTTTGCATCCTCTGGAGAGTCAGTGGATAGATTGAAAGATCCACGAGTACGTGGATCTATTGAAAACATATGGAGCACCGCTGAGTTTATTCAGGAATGCTGAATCTCAAGTTCCCTTAATCTTCTCTTGATATCATCAAAAGATTTTCTTTTATGAATCACTGCTGCTGAAACGACCTGGAAGAACATAATCCTGGAGCCCTCGTCGGGTCTTTTCCCTGTGTTCTGGAAGCTTCCATAAGTCTTTGTTTGTCCCTGCAGCTATGTAATCGCACAAGGACAGGGTGAGGGCGCTGGTCTGAACCTGACCTGTGCACCGTAACCCGATGAACTGTCTCACTCTTCACCCGTCCCTCTTCAGCTTGGAAGTGAAGGAATCATGGCAACCAGTTCTCGCAAAAAACTCACTGGCTGATCACCTTATGTCCGGTCCAGCAGACCGATGATATGAACATTCTTCATCCTGCCCCTGTTACCGAGGTCGTCAACTTGTTCATTTAAGGTACGGACCTGTTTTTCAAGGGTGAGGATCCGCTCCTTACAGGAATCGATCCCATCTCTGCCCCTCCAGTTTGGCGCTCAACCTCATTAGTTCTGTTTCCAAGGCTTTCAAGTTGGTGCTCATGTTTTTGGAGCACTGCTGAGAGTGGTTCCATCCTCCTGCTGAACTTTTCTTCAATCATGGCTTCAATCATTTCACATAACTTGGTGAACTCGGTAACTGGTGAGAAACTGAGTCCATCGAACTAGCAGAGGGGTTTACAGGTGCGGCCCCAGGCATGCTGAATGCTTCTGACGGGTGCCCCGTGTGTTGAGGCTTAATCATTGATTTTCCCGAAACATTGATTTTCCTGATCCTTGGATGCTGCCTGACCTGCTGTGCTTTTCCAGCATGTCTCTAATCTTGACATTTTCAGGGATCTCCAGAAAAAAATGTGCATGACTTTACAGAACAAAAATAGTTTTCCTTTCACAAAACCATGCCAACTCTGCATTAAGCTTTTCTAAATGCCCTGCGATTCCTTCCTTCATAGCAGACTCAAGCAGATTCCCAGCAATAATGGTTAGGATAAATGGTTCCTGCTTTCTGTCTCTTTCCTTTATTGAAGACAAGTGCCACACTGGAGGTTCTCCAGTTTTGCTGGAACACTCCTGTAATCCAGAGAGTTATGGAATATTTCACACAGTGCTGCTCGTCACTCTGTAACCACTTCTTTTAAAATTAACTATGAATTATTGCTGACCTGCTAACCCTTATTCTTACCTGTTAGTTAAAAACCTTGTTACTTTTGTTACAGACAGTTCAAGAAATTCCTTCATGATTGACTTCATGATTCAGATCTCATTGCCCTACACTGACCTCGGAGGGCTGCACAGAAGAAACAAAAATGCAGCTTACGTTCCTTTTTCCATCAACATTTTTCAACCAATCCCTTTTCAAATGATAGGCTCCAGTTCTGTTTTTCCCATCAAAGGTCACAATATCACATATCCCCGCCTCCCCTCCCCATTGCTCCTCATGTGCCACGTATTTGCCCAGACACTCCACTTGTCTCAATCACCTTGGAGCATTTTGACATCCTGCTCACCCACTCACAATCTGATATTGTTTAGTGCCATCTGCAAACTTGAAAATATTGTAATTGATCCACTCAATCATACATATGATGTGCATTGGGAATAGCTGGAGCCCAAACCCCAACCCTTGCTATATCCTCCAAGCCTTCCATTCAAAAATACATTGTTTTATTTCTACTCACTGCTTCCTGACAGCTCTCCCATTCTAAAACCATATTAGTCCCAGTCCCATAGGATTTGAATTTGCATAATAGGCTTTATCAAAAATCTTTCTGAAAATGCACATATTTCACTGATTGCTTCTCCATAATTAAGCTAAAGGCACTTTCTCAAATATGATTCCCATTTGATCTATCTCTGTTGACTTTGTCTGTGCTCATTACTTTCAGTTCCAATACGTCCTCTAAAACTGTTCAGGTCCTAATGTCATTCTATTCCCTTTTTCTAAACAGACTAATGTTCACTAGTTTTGTTGGGAAGTTTTCTTTTTTGTTTCGTTTTCTTACGTGAAGACATAACTGAAGTATTTGGTCCACAGTTCTGCCTTTTCCCTGTCCTCAATTCTCTGGTATCAGACTGTAAGAAAGCTGCACTTTTTTTCCCGTAATTTTGCCATTGACATATTTTCAGAAGATATTACAAGTTCAAACTTAAAACCCTTGTTAATATACTCTTCAGAAACCCATCAATTCCTATCTGAAGCTAGTCACTGATTGATCTTCCACAGCCATACAAACCCAGAAGCACAGACTTTGTCCCATCAACAATACAGCACGGTCAACATTAGTCCCACTTTCCGACACAAGACCGTAGCCGTGAATCTTATGGCATTTCAAGTTCACAACCGTGTATTTTCTAATGATTGTGAAGTTACAATGACAATTCTTCTCTCGGGAAGTGCGTTCCTGACCCCAGCACCCTCTGAGTGAAAAACAATCCTCAATTCCTCTCCACATCTCAAGTCCTTCACTTTACAATGTGCTCCATTTTTCTTGGCCCTTTGACTAAAAGGAACAGCTGCTATCTATTCATCCTGTCCATATCCCTCGTAATCCTATCCTTCTGAATCTCGGCCCACTCAGCCTTCTCTCCTCCAAACTAACCAACCTGAGCTTATCCAGCCTATCTCCATAGCTCATATGCTCCATCCGAGTGAAAATCCTGGTGAATCTCCTCTAAGCCCTCTCCACTACAATCACATTCTTCCTGTAATGTGGTTCCCAGAACTACAATCAGTATTCCATCTTGGCAAAAGCAAACTTCCGCATAGCTCTTATAATGTATGCCTTGATGAATAAAGGTGATATCTACGGTCCCTATGCTTTCTCAAATTGTGCATTAACCAGTTTAGTCACATTCAGGGATTTGTGGAGAAGCACCCTCTGAGCTTCCTCGTGTGCTACCATTCATTGAGTTTTCCCCTGTCCAGTTCCTTCTTCCAAAGTGCATCATTTCATATTCATCAGGGTTACATTCCCTCTGCCAGTGATCCACCCATCTGACCATTCCATCTGTATCTTTCTGTAACATAAGACCTTCCTCCTCACTGCCAACCACCTCGCCAATCTTTGTATCAAACACAAACTTAGTTGTCACACTCACGCCCACCCCCGTCTATATTCACAGCTGCATCACTTATGAATACCACAAATAATCAGGTTAAAGATGACACAACACCAGGTTATAGTCCAACAGGATTATTCAGAGGCACTAGCTTCGAAGAGCTGCTTCTTCATCAAGTGGTTGTGCGCTTTGAAATCTCGTGCCTCTGAATAAACCTGCTGGACTATCACCTGGTGTTATGTAATTTTTAAGTTTGTCCACCCCAGTCCAACACCAACACCTCCGTATCACAAATAATAAGGGACACAGTACTGATCCCTGTGATGCACCATTGGACACCGGTCTCAATCACACTAACAGTCTTCAACCACTACCTTCTGTCTCCTAAGGATGCAACTTGGCTAGTCACGAATGACTCCGACCTGTTCCTTTGTTATTCTTTTCCGCTTGACACATTTGCAGAATATCTGGGAATTCTCCCTAATCTTGCCCTACCAGCAGGTTTCTATGCCCCTGTTTTAGGCAGTTCTCACCAAGTGAAGAATTTCCTCATTATTGTGGTCTTAAATGGTCTGTCCCTTAAACTGCAATTATTTGTCTTGAATGTGGAAATGACAGCCAGGGAAATGTCCTGTTTATTTCCAACTTGGCATATGTTTTGTGAAGTTTCCAAGTTTCATTGTGACCCTCCTCTCATTCATTCAAACTCTAAAGAACACAGGCCGAGTTTCCTCATCAGGCAATCTCGCCATCTGAGGGATTAATCTGGACAATGTCCATTGCACTTTTTTGTGGTCAGTATATTCTTTCTCAGATTAGGTCACCAAAACTTTACACAATGGATGTAGGTTTCCTCGCTACATTTCCAGACGTTTCATTATCTTACTATATAACATCTTCAGTGGACCTCATGCGAAACAATGCTGAAAATTCCTGCTTTCCATTTATATGTTTGGATTTATTTGTGTTGGTGATGCTATTTCCTGTGGCAAAGTCACTTCCTGTTCCTTTTCTCAGAGGGTGGCTGATGGGGTCTAAAAACTAATAGCACATCGAGTTAGACATCTGTCAGAAATACAGATGGATTTTCTCCATTGTTGCTGTTAATTCCTAAATATCTAGCATCACATGCTGTATAATAGATTCCAACAGTTTCCAACCTGCAGATGTCAAGTTAATTGTTCGGCAGTTCTCCAAATTATGTCTTCTTCCCTTTATAGATGCTTAGATTCCTTCCATTAATCTATAGTGCTTGGACCACGTTTGCTAACTTCCATTTATCCACAATGGCTTCCAACCTCTGCAGAATGCACAGGAAAATAGAACACAATCATCGACTGTGCAATTAATATTTCTATTGCCGATTTATGTCTGACATTTTAATATGAAGTACATTAGGTTTGTCAGACTTAGCAATGCTCAATCCAGTTATGTTCTCAAATACCACCTTGTTACTGATATGTCTTCAGTTGCACAAGCCCAACATGATCACTGGGTATTACTGGGTGATTTTGTGGATCTTCGTCCATGAAGACAGATGCAAAGTGACTGGTTGTTTTCTTGGCCATTTCCCTGTTTTTCACAATAAACTCTCCTCTCCCGATTATCATCTTCCATATTTGACCTTGCTTTCACTTTGTTTCCTTTGAAATACAGATTCTAGATTTATGCAGTGTTTTTGTTCTTGTTTGTTAGCATTCATGTTCTGTTTTTGATTTCCTTCTCAATTTCATGGCCTTGTTTCTAGATCGTGAATTTGTGAGAATTCTCAGGTTTCCACACTGACTAAAATTCTTCCGAAGCCACTTCCTATGATTAATACGTTTTCTAATTTGTTATGTTAAATATCATTGTGTCATTTTCCCTTTCTTTGGTGTTTATACCTGAAATAAATAGACGTATTATTCAGATTTTGCATTATTTCTATAAATCTCCTCGTCCTGACCAGATATATTCAGGAACACTGCGGGAGGACAGAGAAGGAATTGCGGGAGCCCTGGCTGATATTGTTGCATCATTGCTGGCCAACATGTGAGGTCCCGGAGGACTGGAGGGTCGCGAATGCTGTGCCCTTACTCAAGAAGGGCTACAAAGAAAATCTTGGGAACTATGGACCACTGAACCTAAAATCTGTAGTAGGTAACTTACTTGAAAAGGTTCTGAGAGATAAGATATACGGGCATTACGAAAGACAGGGTGTGATTCGGAGCAAGATTAGAGTGGTGCTAGAAAAGCACAGCAGAGCAAGCAGCATCCGAGGAACAGGAAAATCAACGTTTCGGGCAAAAGTCTATCATCAAAGTCAGCACGGCTTTGTGCATCGGACACCATAGCTCACAAATCTGTTCAAATTCTATGACGAAGTGACCAGCAACGTTGCAGAGGTCAGGGTGGTATGCGTAGCCTATATGGATTCAAGTAAGGCCTTCAATAAGCTTCCACATGGTGCGCTGCTCTGGAAGGTTCGATTGCATGAAAATTGAGGAGGACCTGCTAAATTGGATAGAAAATT
The DNA here is from genome assembly GCF_047496795.1 of Chiloscyllium punctatum. NCBI lineage: Eukaryota > Metazoa > Chordata > Chondrichthyes > Orectolobiformes > Hemiscylliidae > Chiloscyllium > Chiloscyllium punctatum. The sequence continues at coordinate 12,068,230 of NC_092755.1, read as the reverse complement.
GGCTTGATGGTAGGAAGCAAAGAGTAATAGTGGAAGGATGCTTGTCAGACTGGAGGCCTGGGACTAATAGAATGCATCGGGACAATGCTGGCAAAACTATATATTACATATATCTATAATTTAGATGAGAATGTTTGTAAGTTTGAAGGTGACAATAAAATAGGCGGTTACATGGAGAATGACAAAGGTAATCAGAAATTTCAGAAATTACAGCAGTACCTTGATCAGCTTGGGAAGTGGGCCAAGAAATGGTAAATGAGTTTTAATGCAGATCAGTGTAAGTTCTTGCATTTTAGAAGCTCAAATCAATATCGGAGTTTTATGGAGAATGGCTGGGTCTTAAGGAATGTAGTGGAACAGAGGGACCTTGGAGTTCAGGCACATGGTTCTTTGAAAGTTGATTCAGAGGTAGACAAGGCAATGAAGAAGACTTTTGGCACACTGGCATTCATCAGTCAGGGCACTAAGTAGCGAATTTGGGGAGCTATGCTGCAGAATACGCCGCACCGATGAGGCCATACTTGTAGAATTATGTTCAGTTTTGTTTACTTTGCTCTAGGAGTGATGTTATTAAACTGGAATAAGTGCAGAAGAAATTTACAAGGATGTTGCGAAGGACTCAAGGCTATGAGTTATAGGGAGAGGTTGGAAAAGCTAGGACTTTTTACTTTTGCGTGTATGTGACTGGGGAGAGGATCTTATTGAAGGGTATAAGATCATAACAGGCATGGATAGAGTGAATGCACTCAGCCTTTACTTCCCGAGATTGGACAATCATGGAGTAGAGGGCATCAGGTTAAGGTCAGAGGAGTAAGAATAAAAGGGAACCTGAGAAGCAACTTTATTACACACAGGGTGATACGCTTATGGAATGAGCTACCAGCAGAAGTAGTTAAGGTGGGTACATTCACAACATTTAAAATGCATTTTGACAAATACAGGATAGGAAAGGATTAGAAGGATGCGGGGCAATGGCTCGGACATGGGGTTAGTGTGAATTGACATTTTGGTCGGAATGGATCAGTTTGAGCCGAAGGACCAATAGGACTCAATGACTCTAACAACCATTGCTTATCTCCCACTGAATGTTATTTTGTTTTTTAGCAATTCACTGGAACAAACTTGACCCTGTCGGCTCCATGCTTTCATCATTGATCAAAATGTACAAACATTCTATATTGTATGCAGACGCCATGTAAAATACAACATATTAATGTCACGACTCCTCCAAAGCTGCTTCAGAGCAAGGGCATTGATTAGTCCTCCTGACCACACAACACCCAAATCTGAAAATAACTTGATCTCAAGTTTGTTTCAATATATACTCTTCAACACACCTGATATACATTTAGGGAATTTATTTTTCACAGTCACTGAGTTAACGCAGTTGAGATGCAATTTGAGACCATCCAATAAGAATGCAGTATCCATGATATTTGCATATCTAATTTTCAGAGCATATGACGCTCAGAATTTCTGCAACAGTTTTAGTTTCGGTATATAATACACCAATGTTTGCTTCTCCTTGTTATTTGTTAGCTCCCCTTAAACTGAATCTCAGGGACATGGTCTGTGGCGTCATTGGTGATAGATTTGGACAAGACATTCCGGAAGGGTCACCTTGACGCTGTGATACAGGCCAAGCGTCAATAACCTTCTCCGCTCTGTCAGGATAAGGGTCACCATATTCTATCTGCTCCTTCACACTCCCTGTATACCTGTTATAGCACTGACTCCCGAACAAGGCTCACAGTCTATTTCCAAATAAGGCTCAGGCATTTCCAAACTCACTACTGAATTCAGCAAATTTCTTCCTCACTTTCTCTGTCACCTACACAATACCCCCCACACTAATAATACTAAATTGATTTACAACTGTCGACTGACTCATTCCGGACACCTCACCATTCCCCCCAGCCCCACATCCACCAGCACTAACAGCAGGGTCACTCATTTCCACTCTCCCTCCCTCTCTCCCTTTCTCCTGTTCCAGGAGAAACTGTCTGGAATGGGACAGAAAGGGCCAAGCCGGGTGGTGCTGTGCCTGATATCTGTTCCCTCACACCCCCTTCTGCCTCCATGTGGGGAGGAACCTGGCATGAGTCAGGCAGAAACAAGATGGCTCATGTGGAGCTTCTGAAACATCCACTTCCCATCAACTGAGGAAAGAGCAACATTCAGTTCTCACTTTAAACCACTGACAGTTCCAACGTCAGTCCATTCACTCCCAAACAAAAACAGATACCTCTCTGCACAGAGATGCAGACACTGAAATGCACAGACGTATTGGTAAACCCCCCAACATACTAACATGCACAACACATATAAGGAGATGGGCATACACACAGATTGCAACACACAGAGACATATACAATTGCACACAAATAGACCCAAACACACATAGAAACACAGAGGCTGATACATAGGTACACAGATGTAGACACACAAATACACAGAAAACAATCACTTCGACATACACATACGGACACACACACACACATATATATATATTTATATACACACATACACACAGAGACACAAGCACTAGTGTCATTAAGACACAAATCGACACTTTTGTTTGGTTTATAAAGGGATCAAGGATTCTAGGGAGAAGGCAGGAGATTGAGTTTGGGGTACATGCAAGAAATTATTGAATGGCATATCAGACTTGATGGGCGGAATGGCCTCATTCTTCTCCTTTTTTCATGCTCATGTGGTGTTATGCTGTCAAGTATTCACTTTCTGAGTTTGCAGCAGAGGCTGGATTTGATACATATTTGACTGGAAAGAGTCAGTGGGAATGTGGGACAGGTTTGGAGGGCAGAATGGTTTATAGTTATTCCTAATTATTATATCCTTAAGTATGAAAAGAGGTGGTGATTTGATGTGAGGTTAGCACAGTTTTAATGTAATGGGTCCGACAATGAAATAAACATTTCCATTTAGTGCTGTGCAGTCTGTGGTATCCTCATCCTCGGGGAAGAGGGAATATTGAGGATATTCGAGACTGAGCTCGACTGATCTTTGCTGGACAGGAGAGTCAATGTTTATCGGGAACAGACAGGAGAGGGATGATCAGAGATAATTGGACCAGCCATGAACATTCTGAATGTGTTGTTATCTCAATGCACCCTCGATGCTGTTATAGAGATATACTGCTGCCCCTACTCCATGTGTTGTTCCCTCAATCCACCACTCGAAGCTGTTACAGAGATATACTGCTGTCCCTACCCAATGTGTTGTTCCCTCAATCCGTCTCACGGTGCCGTTACAGACATATACTGCTGCCCCTACCCCATGTTTTGTTCCCTCAATCCACCCACGAGGCTGTAACAGAGATATACTGCTGCTCCGAACCCATGTGTTGTTCCTTCAATCCACCCCTCGATGCTGTTACAGGGTAGAGGACCACCCCAATCTGTCAGACAGGATCGTTACAATGAGACAGGAGGAGACCATTCTGCCCCTCTAAGAAATTACACAGGAATATAGAATTAAGTAATTCAGCTCGTTGAGTCCATTACACAGACCAGGACGAGGCCATTCATCCCACCTGAGCGGCTACACAGGAACAGGGAATATGTCGCTAGCAGGAAATAGAGAGTAGAGAGAAATGTTTACTTTCAGGCTGCAAAGCTCTAACTGATGAAGTGCCTCAGAGATCACTGTGGGGTCATCAATGACCAATAATCTGTATCAATGATTTGGAGGAAGTGGAGGGAATAGCTTGGAGCTCAATTAGCACGTACACCAAGATTCATTGTGTCGTCAAATTGAGATACTGAGTCTGCAATATGATTATAGACAGAGATGGTTAGTGTGCAAACCTTCAGTAGAAATAGCATAAGGTAAATTGTCTGTTTTGGCATGAAGGTTAAAATATTGGTAATCAATTTAAATGGAGAGAGATTGCAGAACTCTGTGATACAGGAGGTTTCCATGTTCCTGGGACATGAATCATGTGAAGTCAGTCTGCAGATGCAGCAAGTGATTTGGAAGGTAAGTGGAATGATGCTGTTTTTGACAAAAGGTTAAGGTTTAATTGCAGGAATGTTTACGGCATCTGTACAGGGCATTGCTGAGACCACATCTGATGCACTGTGTGCAGTTTTGATCCCCTAACTCTAAAATAAAAGGATATAATTATTTTTGAAATTTTCAAAGAGGTTTTGCTTTTCTCATTCCTGGGATGCCAGCCTTTGATTATGGGGGTAATCAGTTCCGATCTTAGCATAGAAATAGTATTGAACCACCATGACTTTCAGAAAAGTGCATCAGCTGGATGCATATTATCTCTTGTCAGGGAGACTAAAGCTAGAGAATATATTTGAAGAAAAATATGCATTGATATTAACACACATACTATGAAGACACCTACCAATATTTACAAATTACATAGACACTTGTAAGCATGTCATCAAATTATAAAATGGGGACATTTTTTGAGATTGAATAGAATTGTGTACAACAAGAGTAATGATGCCCCTGCATATAATCCATAATCAGGTTTCCCAGAGAATGTTCTAGGAGAGCACACATGGTCCAGTTTGGTGTTCAGTTGACATTATTGTATGTTTCAACACAGAGAGGGAGAAAAGTGTTCCCTGCCTGAGAAGCAACAGCCGATTGATCCCTTTCTCTTACATTGTTCCACCTGATAGCAAAGTGTCAGTCTATAAAATCCCTGAGTTATCTTTGCCACTTGTGATGGATTCCTGGTGAGGATTCATTGGAAACTCTCATATGCCCGAACCAAAGGGAATTTAGCCAATCCAACGGTTCCAGAAAGAAATCCCACAACCAGTAGCTTATTTGAACAAAATAACTTTCAAGGCAGAATAACATTTGGAGCACTCTGTTATTTTACTATTTAATATGAGCTCAACGTGCTGTGTCTTACATTTTGTTTCTAGAAAATGACCTATCCTGAGACTGATATCATTGGCCACATCGTTAAACTGGTTACATTTAAGATTGGTGTAACCTGTTGAGGAGTGAGACAGAAAAGGAAAGAGTGACCCTCCAACATTGGCTGGAACACAAATGAGAAATTTTCAAAGGGCTGTCCAAGTGGAAATTCCCTCCCCGGAAGTTTATGGTGCCTGGATGTTTACATTTATTCAAAGTTGTATTTGTTGACATTTGACAGAAAAGTGAATGTAGAAAATGGTATACAGACAGAAAAGTGCTGGGGAGATCACAATCACATGACCCATAATCTTTGTGCATGATGGAGTGGTGACAAAGTGTCTAATGGCACACTCCTGCTGCTCAGTCCTATGTTCCTATGTTCCATCCAACTACTCACAGCTCCTGCGAGGAGCAGTTGGAGGCCACTTGCTCCAAATACCTGATCCACAGTAACACAGCATTTCATTCAGTCCCTCAAGACTGTCGCACTCACACGGGTTAGTGTGGGTTGGAAAAGGCTACTTGGAAATCCAGGCTGGGTTCGAAAGACGCCTCTGGTCTCTTTGCAGAGTGTCTCCTCACTGCAACTTGTGCTTTATTTGTTGATCATAATACAGGCCCAGATTCACTGTGAATACAACCCTCATATCTCACCCAGAGATGACTCACAAAATACCTTGCTCTGTCTGATTGCAACATTCAACAACAGAACGTTTAGGAAAATTACAACCATTAACTTTGTAATTAGAGAATTTGAGGACATAAGGAACCGGATCAGCTAATTCGGGACGATCAAGCCATTGTCTACCATCATGGCTGATCTACTATTGGCATTAACTCCTTTTTAATGCCCAATTCTACACATCCCTTAGCTGTCTGACAGGTCAAAAATCCATCGACCTCCTCCTTAAATGCTTTCAGTGATGTAGATCCCATAACTCGCTAGCCCAGATAATTCCTGACATTGATTACCCACTGTGAGAGGAAAACATTCCCTACACATACATCGTCACCTAATTGATATGAACGAGAGGTGAACACAGGGGCTCAGCAAACAGTGAATGGCTTTGATATCAAGTGAGTATTTGACTGAGGATGGCATCAGGACCACCCACTTATTTGAGCTGAAGGGAAATCAGGTGTAACCTCCCACCTGTCTGGGTATTTCAGAGCACGAAGAAAGATGCTTGTGGTAGGTGGCCAACAGCCCTAACAGTTCCGGGATAACTCTGCACGAGATCCTCAGGTTAGCCTCCTCAGCACAAACATCTTCAACTGCTATATCAATGTCTTTCCCCATCATAATATCTGAAGTAAGGACGATGACTGAAGATCACACAATATTCAGAGATTTTGTGCCCCCTCAGCTCCTGAACCATCCTGTGTCCATGTGCATCAAGACCTGGACAGCATTCCGTTTGTGCTGTTAAATCGTCGGTAACATTCATGTAAAAGCGCTGCCAGACACTGCACATTTCCACAGTTAATAAAGGAGTTCAATCAGCATCCCAGGCTGGTTGCACACTGATATGTGGAAACCATTGAGCCCGTGGAAACTACTGAACAAGCGGTGTTTTTTTTCACTCTCTCTTCACAGAAAGAGCGGGAGCAGTAGGGGGAAGTGATGACGACCAGAGAGGCAGCCGGGAAGGAAAGCAGTGAGTATAAATACTCACCCTTCGACGCTAACGGTCATTTTGAGTGCGAGCAGCAGCTAAGGTAAGACTGTTTGTTTTAAAAGTACTTACCGGTAGCAGGCAGCGGTGTTTTTTTTTCACTCTCTCTTCGCAGAAAGAGCGGGAGCAGTAGGGGGAAGTGACGACGACCAGAGAGGCAGCCGAGACCCGGAAGCAAGTAGAGCGTAAGCTTACCTGGGTAGGTTTGTTTCCACTTTAAAAGCGCGCAGCATTTAGTAGGGTCAGAGGTGGGGGTAAAAGAGGGGGGGGTGTGGCTTTGCTTGTCAAAGATAGTATTACAGCGGTGGAAAGGAAGATGGACGAAGATTTGCCATCTGAGGTAGTTTGGGTTGAGGTTAGGAATAGGAGAGGTGAGGTCACCCTGTTAGGAGTCTTTTACAGGCCTCCTAATAGTCCTAGAATCGTTGAAGAAAGGATTGCGAAGATGATTCAGGAGAAGAGTGACAGTAATAGGGTGATTGTTATGGGAGACTTTAACTTTCCTGATATTGATTGGGAAAGCTATAGCTCAAGTTCGTTAGATGGGTCAGTGTTTGTATAATGTGTGCAGGAGAGTTTCCTGACACAATATGTAGATAAGCCAACAAGAGGTGAGGCCATACTGGATTTGGTTCTGGGTAAGGAACCAGGCCAAGTATTCGAACTAGAGGTAGGTGAGCACTTTGGGGACAGTGACCACAATTCGGTGATTTTTACTCTAGTGATGGAGAGGGATAAGTGTGTACGACAGGGCAAGAGTTATAGCTGGGGGCAGGGAAATTATGATGCGTTGAGGCATGACTTAGGATGTGTAGATTGGAAAAGTAGATTCCAAGGCAAGAGCGTAATTGATATGTGGAACTTGTTCAAGGAGCAACTATTGAGTGTCCTTGATAAGTACGTACCTCTCAGGCAGGGAGGAAAGGGTCGTGTGAGGGAGCCGTGGTTTAATAAGGAGTTGGAATCCCTTGTTAAATGGAAGAGGGCGGCCTTTGTAAAGATGAGGCGTGAAGGTTCAATAGGGGCGATTGAGAGTTATAAGGTAGCCCGGAAGGACCTGAAGAGAGAGCTAAGAGCAGCAAGGAGGGGACATGAAAGGTCCTTAGTTGGTAGGATTAGGGAAAACCCTAAGGCTTTCTATAGATATGTTAGGAATAAAAGAATGACTAGGGAAGGAATAGGTCCAATCAAGGATAGTAATGGGAAGTTGCGTGTGGAGGCTGAAGAGATTGGGGAGGCGCTGAATGAATACTTTTCGTCAGTATTCACTCAGGAACAGGACATTGTTGTCGATATGAATACTGAGGCACGAATAAGTAGAATGGATGGCTTTGAGATATGTAGAGAAGAGGTGTTGGAAATTCTGGCAAGGGTGAAAATAGATACGTCCCCTGGGCCTGATGGCATTTATCCTAGGATTCTCTGGGAAGCAAGGGAGGAGATTGCAGAGCCATTGGCCTTGATTTTTGTGTCCTCTTTGTCTACAGGAGTCGTGCCAGAGGACTGGAGGCTAGCAAACATGGTTCCCTTGTTCAAGAAGGGGAGTAGGGATAATCCTAGTAACTATAGGCCAGTGAGTCTCACTTCTGTTGTGGGCAAAGTCTTAGAGAGAATTGTAAGGGATAGGATTTATGCACATCTGGATAAGAATGATGTGATTAAGGATAGTCAGCATGGTTTTGTGAAGGGCAGGTCGTGCCTCACAAACCTTATTGAATTCTTTGAGAAGGTGACTAAGGAGGTAGATGAGGGGAAAGCGGTAGATGTGGTATATATGGATTTTAGTAAGGCGTTTGATGAGGTCCCCCATGGTAGGCTACTGCAGAAAATACAGAGATATGGCATTGAGGGTGAGTTGGAGGTTTGGATTAGGAATTGGCTCTCTGGAAGAAGACAGAGGGTAGTAGTTGATGGCAAAGGTTCATCTTGGAGTGCCGTCACTAGCGGTGTTCCGCAAGGATCTGTTTTGGGACCATTGCTGTTTGTCATTTTTATAAATGACCTGGAGGAAGGGTTAGAAGGTTGGGTGAGCAAGTTTGCGGATGATACGAAAGTCGGAGGAGTTGTAGACAGTGAGGAAGGATATGGCAGGTTACAGCGGGATATAGAGAAGCTGCAGAGCTGGGCAGAAAGATGGCAAATGGAGTTCAATGTAGCTAAGTGTGAAGTGATTCACTTTGGTAAGAGTAATAAAAAGATGGATTACTGGGCTAATGGTAGACTACTTGGTAGTGTGGAAGAGCAGAGGGATCTTGGTGTCCATGTACACAGATCTCTGAAAGTTGCCACCCAGGTAAATAGTGCAGTGAAGAAGGCATATGGCGTACTGGCTTTTATTGGTAGAGGAATTGAGTTCCGGAGTCCTGAGGTCATGCTGCAGTTGTATAAGACTCTGGTGCGGCCGCATCTGGAATATTGTGTGCAGTTTTGGTCGCCATACTATAGGAAGGATGTGGAGGCACTGGAACGGGTGCAGAGGAAGTTTACCAGGATGTTGCCTGGTATGGTAGGAAGATCCTATGAGGAAAGGCTGAGGCACTTGGGGTTGTTTTCATTGGAGAAAAGAAGGTTTAGGGGTGATTTGATAGAGGTGTACAAGATGATTAGGGGGTTAGATAGGGTTGACAGTGAGAACCTTTTTCCACGTATGGAGTCAGCTATTACAAGGGGGCATGGCTTTAAATTAAGGGGGGGTAGATATAGGACTGATGTTAGGGGTAGGTTCTTCACTCAGCGAGTCGTAAGTTCATGGAATGCCCTGCCAGTAGCAGAAGTGGATTCTCCCTCATTATGGGTATTAAACGGGCATTGGATAGGTATATGGAGGATAGTGGGTTAGTGTAGATTAGGTGGGCTTTGATCGGCGCAACATCGAGGGCCGAAGGGCCTGTACTGCGCTGTATTCTTCTATGTTCTATGTTCTAAGAGGGACAGCCCATTCAATCCACCTGCCTATTCCACAGGAATAAGAGGGGTCTGGTCAGTACATCGAGCTGTTAAACAGGAACAGGCAGAGCCTATTCAGACCCTTAAACCTGTTCCATGAGACCAGGAGGAGATTATTCAGCCCCACGAGATAGTTATACAGAAACAGGAGGGCGTCATTGATACTCTAACATGACAAACCAATGAAACCGAGACTGCATTGATAGGGGGCTCCATGGTGTTAATCATGGTTCCATTGTTTGTAGAACGTGTGCTACCTTAACATGGTTTGCTGGCAGTGATAAGGGAAACCAAATATTTTGTGTAAAGTCTAAAGGAGGCATCTTCTATCTCCGAGAAGACACTCCCATGTGCTCTATGTAGGTCAGAAGCTGCTGGGAAGAGTTAACTCTTTTTTAATGAAGGTACTTTTGCTGCTGTTGGGATTATGGATGGCATGACGTTCATTGCAGGATCACGCACCAATTGAAAGGTATTAACGTTGGGAGAGTTTTTTTTTCAAAAGCCTGAACCTCTCTCTCTCTGTTTCTGAATCGAAATAGGGAGTGGGGAAGGTTGGGTAGAACGTTCTCAAAGGCTCTTAAACTATCGAGAATCATGTAACCCGATTGAAAAAAAAGCCATGGAATTTATCACCGTAACAGTGTCTGTTTAGAACATCACAAGTGATTGTGCATCCCCCTTAATGTTCAATGCAATCACCTTATTCTCTCACTGAGCTTCACTCACTGTTCATGTTGCCATCATCCCAGGGATTAGTCTGGTGAGACCTGAGAGAAAGTTTATCCACAGTACCCCAAATACTGCCTCAACACACTCAGGGATGATCACAATAATCCTTTCCTCTCACTTAGACATCGCCGTTTCCTTCCTGTGTTATGAAACGCCATTATTTCTCTTTGCACTACGACTGACATGGAATTAATAAGTTCCTTATATCTGTACATCAGCATCAATAAAGCCAGCACCAGAGTTGCCGATGGAGATGTGTATCACACTCGGGGAGCATTTCAATGAGATCGAATCCACCTAAAAGATGGAATGGTCACCGACCTGAATAGAAATGAGCTGTACAAATACGGGAAACAGGGAGAGAGTGGGAGATACCTTTACTATTGTTCTTCTCTCACAGGATGTATGCAGGTCTGGTCAGGGCAGCATGTTACACCAACCTTAAAGTGAGTGGCTGGTTCAGTTGTTCCACAGGAGGTTTGTAGTGTTACAATTCAGGATAAATTCTCCTGCTTAATTAAAACCAGCAACACAGAAAAGATTTATCCAGTGCAGTAATGTGTGATAATTCTAGAGTTTCAGAACTATTTAAAGTAAAAAATAACAACTTTATTTCTTAAAGTTTTACAGAGAATAATAATCGAATGAATATTTACAACTTCTTCCTCTAACCTGTCTTTGACCTTCCCCTTCCACAATACGAGTCAGATAAGACTACTAATTAAGATTTACAAAATAAAACTTCTTATCTCAAAACCAGGAAGCTTTCGGTTCTTCTCCATAGTCCTGTCTTCTTTTCTTCTGGGGGATTCTGCTTCACTAGTTACTAATCAATGAATATACTTTTAAGGGAACTATTTTTCAGGCAGTCTTTGCATGCCGGTAGCTTGGCAGCTCTGCTCTCAACTGTTCAATTTTTCACGGTCTTGTACCTCCAAAGTATTGAATTGTGTCATTGGCTTTTAAGATTATCAATCTATTACATTCAAACTTGATTGGAAGTGGGTCATTTGGAGTATAATTTAAACTGTTTGGCTGAATTTGTTTTTGTCTCAAGACAATGAGCTAATTGAGTTGTTCAGCCAAATGTTAAATTATATCTATTTTTCAGAAGACTTGGTGCTGTCAGGTAGTTTAAAGGTGCAGTACACCCACATGTTCATCACTGAAGTCACACGGAAACCTGATTAGGGAAGGTTGTCACATTGACTTACCGAAAGGACTTCAGGCAAGCAGATGGGCTTTTATAACAAATGATAATGGTTGTTTTTAAATTCCACCACTTTCCTTCACGAGATATCAACAGACTATTATTCTGTGGCTCTAGATTATGAGTCAATGACTTGACTACCATAAACTGTCTTCCTGTACGTGCAGAGAACACATCAAACATCCTCAAGAGCAATTATTTAGTGATGGACATGTGATTAAAAGGCACTTGAAACTGTTGCATCCAGATTGAACAAAGGCAAAAATCATGGTTCATTCAGAAGTTGCACTGAGCCTGCAGACGAGACTGAGATATCATGATGGTGGTTTTGGACAAGATTGGTGAGTGGGGAGGACATGGAGATGTAAATCCGTGAAGGACAAAATTGATTATGATGTTTGAGAACATTCCGTGTCCTTCTCACATGTCAGTGAGTAATTTATAAATAGTAGTTTGATAGTTATAATTTATAAGGAAAGGATTTTTTGTTTGGAACTGAAGACATTGACTTGCACTTTCCAAAATTTGTATATCATGAGTAGAAATTAAGTTCAACCTGGTTTAGTAGACAAATATAATGACTTACCAGGAACACCAACTATCGCAAGGATGGGATAGTAACCACCTTGAATAATCCAAAGGATATCCAGGATCCGTGATGCTAATGATATCCAAGGCCGAGAAAGCCAGTAAAGACCCGAGTATAAACTTCTGTCCATTGTTGGAACATTCCAGTGTAATGTTCTCAGATTCTGATACATTGCTGTACCATTCCAGTCTAATGTTCTCAGATTCTGATACATTGCTGCACCATTCCAATCTAATGTTCTCAGATTCTGATCCATTGTTGGAACATTCCAATCCATGGTCCTCAGATTATGAATCATTATTGTAACGTTCCTGTCTAAAGTTCTCGGATTCAGATCTCTCCTCCCGTTCTCTCTCTCAAGCAGCGGATCCCTGTTAGTGCAGTCAGTGATGCTCCTACTCACACGATGTGATAGCACATTGGACAGAGCCCATTTATATTTCAACTATGGAAACTCTCCACTGCCATAATTAGGATCCACTGAGATTGATATTAATCTCAATCACTGAACAAATAGCTCCAGTTAACCCCTTTGAATTCAATAATGATTTCATTAAAATTCAAAAGAACTTTTAAAGTTTACACATTTGGCATGGGATATGTGTGGGGGGTGAACAGGAAGAAATATTTGAGATGGTAGATTGAATGTATGTAATCATTCAATCTGCCTTAGATATGACAGTAATGTCAAAGGATTGTCAGCACTTAAACAAGTTTCTCGGCTTATAAATCGAAATATACTGTCTGTAACTACTGATCAGTGATTATAATGTCAGTAAAATATGTAGAGAACTTTTTTCATCCATAATCTGACAGAAAATTTCTTATGACAACATGAGTGATAACAGAGAATATGATGTGACACACAATTCAGATGGTTATTCAAGGATCAGAGAGGGCAGGTAAGGGTCCTGCTGTTAATGTAATCCATGTCAATCAACTGTATTGAAGTAAATTTCACTGGATTTCAATTGCAGTGTGGTTATGGCTGCTGAGAGTGGAGGGAAGGAACATGATATTTCCCAGCCATCAGTATTGGAATTTTATTCTTCATAAATCATATGAAGATCAAACTCAAGGGTACATTGCCAATGAGGAATGAGGAGAGCCAATATTAACCATACAACCAGAAGACATTGGAGCAGAAATTTGGCCATTAGGCCATTTGAGCCTGCTCCGCCAAGCCATGATGGCTGTTAAGCTTCTCAACCCCATTCTCACACTTTCTACCTGTAACCCTTGATCCCCTTTACAGTCAAGAACCTATCTGTCTCACTCCTAAATATACTCACTGACCTGGACTCGACAGCCCTCTGTCGAAGTGAATTCTATAGATTCACCGCTGTCTGGCTGAAGAGGTTTCTCCTTATCTTTGTTCGAAAAGATCTTCTCTTTCCACTGTCCCCTCAGGTGCTAGTCTCTCCTACGTTGGATACATCTTCCCAAAATCCCCTCTCTCCCAGGTCATTTAGTATTCTGTAAGTTTCAATTAGACCTCCTAACATCCTTCTGAATTCTATCAAATACAGACCCAGAGCACTCAAATATTTTTAATATGATAAGCTTTTATTTCCTGGCACCATTCTCGTGAATCTCTTTGGAAAACGCACCAGGACCAGTGCATCCTTCCTGAGATATGGGACGCAAAACTGCGCACAATAATCCAAATGTGACATGACCAAAGCCTTGTAGAGCCTTAGAAGTACATCACTGCTTTTATATTTAAGCCTTCTTGAAATAAATACCATCATTGTATTTGCCTGCCTAAGTACTGACAAACTGCAAGTTTACCTTTCAAGACTCCTGGACTAAAGTCCCTCGTCTTTTTGCCCTTCAGACTTCTGAATTTGCTCGCGATTTCGAAAATAGTCCATGCCTCTATTCATCCTGGCAAAATGCTTTCCCACACTTTCCCACTTTGTACTCCATCTACCACTTCTTTGCTCACTCTCCAAACCTGTGAAAGTCCTTCAGGAGGTGAAAGTGAGGACCGCAGATGCTGGAGATAAGAGTCAAAAAGTGGGGTCATAGAAAAGCACAGCCTGTCAGGCAGCATCCGAGGAGCAGGGGAGTCGACGTTTCAGGCATAAAGCCTTCATCAGGAATGTGGGGTGGGTGGAAGAGGGCAGAGAGATAAATGGGGGTGGGGAGGGGGAGCTGGCGCTGGGAGGAAGGCAGCTTGAAAGGTGACAGCTAGATGAAGGTGGGTGATGATAGTGATAGGTCAGAGAGGAAGGTGGATTTGATACTTGGGAAGGTAGATGGATAGGTAGGACAGTTCAAGAGGGCGGTGCTGAGTTGGAGGGTTAGATCTGGGATAAGGTGGAGGGAGGGGAGATAAGGAAACTGGTGAAATTGTCCTTGATACCGTGGAGGGTCCCAAGGCAGAAGATAATGCGTTCTTCCTCCAGAAGCCAGGTGGCTAGAATTTGGCAGTGGAGGAGGCCAAAAGCTTGCAGGGCTTTGGCGGAGTGGGAGGGGGAGTTGAAGTATTCGGCCACAGGGAAGTGGGGTTGTTGGGTTTCTGTGTCCAAGAGTGTTCCCTGAACCGTTCTGTAAATTGACATCCTGTCTCGCTAATGTATAGGAGACAGGAGCAATGTACTGACTAGAAGAGGTGTTTGGATGCACAGGATGTTTTCTGCCTGATGTGGTAGGATCCTTTTGGGCCTTGGGTGAAGGTGAGGAGGGAGGTGTTGGCACAGGTTTCATATCTCTTGCTGTGTCAAGGGATGGTGTTGGGAGTGGAATGTGGCTTGATGGGGGCGTGTGGACCGAACGAGGGAGTTGAGGGAATGGTCTCAGCAGTATGATGATAGGGGTGGGGAGCGAAGTATATCTCTGGTATTGAGGTCTGACTGTTGGTGGCAGAAATGGTGGAGGATGATGTATTGTATCCTGAGTTTGGTGTGATCGAAGGCGAGCACCAGAGAGGTTCCAACTTGTTGTCGTTGGAAAGGTGGAGTGCAAGGGCGGAGGTGTGGGAAGTTGAGGAGATGCAGGAGAGCACCCTCCTGCAGCCGAACCACCTCTTCAATGCTACCTGTCCCTCTGTCTATCTTTGCACTTTTTGAAAGCTTAGCCAGAATGCCCTCAGTTCCTTCATATAGATAATGAATGCACAAAGTAAAACGTTGTGGTCCCAACATTGAGTTTTGTGGAACACCACTTGTCACTGTTTGCCATCCTGTGAAGAACACTTTTATCCCCACTCTATGCTTTCTCTTAGGCATCCAAACTTCTATCCATGCTATCACCTTGCCTCTAATACCATGGGACCATACCTTCCTCAATAGCCTCATGCATGGCACTTTGTCAAAGGATTCTTGAGTGCAGATGGATAACATCTATTGGTTCTACTTGATCTAATCTGCTCATTACTCCGTCACTGTTTTCTAGCCAGTTTGGCAGGACTGATCTCCTCTTGAAGAAACCATGCTGACTCTGTCCTATTTTACCAAACATCTACAAGTATCAGAAATCCCAACCTTCACGATGGATTCCAGGATGTTACCCACAACCAACGTTCGGCAAATCAGTCTGCAGTTTTCTAGCTTCTACCTAACTCCCTTATTACACGGGGTGTCATGTTAGCAATTATACAGCCACTTTGCCGTTTCCTGATTTTAGTCATTCCTGAAAGATTACCACTTACGCTTGCACTAACTCCTCAGCTATCTCCGTTACCAGGCTGGGGTGTAGTCCAACTGGTCCAGGTGAGCTATCCACATTCAGGCCATTCCGTTTTCTAGCATGCTCTTCTTGGTGATGACCACCATATTCAGGACTGCCCTCTCACTCTCGTCAATTCTTGAGAAATTACTTGTGTCTTCCACCGTGAAGACTGATGCAAAGTTCCTCAGCCATTTCTTTGTTTCCCACTACCGTCACTCCAGCATCATTTTTCAGTGGTCCATGTTCACTTTTACCTCTCTTTTGCACTTTATATATCTAAAGAATCTCTTAAAGTTTCCTTTATATTATTAGTTAGCTTATCCCCATAATTAATCTTCTCCCTCCTTATTTATTTTTCCTTGCCTTCTGTTGGCCCCATTCTCCAGTTTCCCTTTTGCCCTTCACATTGCTTGCGCTTTTACTTATACGAAATCCCTGACTTCTCTCGTCAGCACTGGTTGCCTCATCCTCCCTGTACCATGCCTTTATTGCTCAGCATGGATCTCTGCAGTGTCTCCTGAATTAATCTTGGAATTTTCTGCCATTACTGTTCTGCTGTCTTTCCTGCTAGACCCCTGTTCCGGTCAATTCCACCCAGCTTCTCCCTTGTGCCTCTCCAGTTGCCTTTATTCAACTGAAATACTGTTAACTCTGATTCTACTTTCTCTCTCTCAAATTGCAGAATAAATTCAACCATGTTCTAATCACCGCTTCTGAAGTTTTCTTTCACTTTAAGCTCCCTTATCTAGCCTGCGTCATTAAACCTAGTGTCATCTGTTCCAGAGTGGGCTCCACCACATGATGCTCCAAAAAGCCATCCCATAGACATTCCTCAAATTCCTTTTCTTGCGATCCACTCCCAACCTGGTTTCCCATTCCACTTGCATATTGAGATCCCCCAATGATCACTGTAACTTTGTCTTTCCTACAGATCTTTTCTATCTCCTGGTGCATCTTGTACCCCAGCTTCTGACTACTCTTTGGAGGCCTGTGCAAGTCTCCAACTGTGGTTGCCTTATCTTTGTGATTCCTCAATTCTACCCACGCAGATTCTACCCCACCTGACTTTACTTCCTTTCTTACTATTGATTTAGTTTTATTTCTTAGTAATAATGTAAACCTACTCCCTCTGCTACCTAACTTTTTTGATAGGATGTATGTCCTTGAATATCCTGATCCCCTTGCAACCACTTCTCTGTGATGCCCATCACGTCATACCTACCAATTTCAATCTATGCCACAAGCTCATTTACTCTATTTCTTATACTGTGTGCATTCAGATATAACCCCTTCAGTCTTGTATTAACGGTTCCTCTTCTCATTGTTATTTGTTTGTCCGGTGTGCTTGAAGTCTGATTGCTTACACTTTCCATACACCCGGTCTTATTTGCGTCTGTGCTGGAGATTTTAATAACCTCTCTTGAGCTCTGTGCATTTACCTCCTCTTTTCTAATTAAAACCTATAACGGACAGCCACTCTCCCACCTTGCCAACACAAACACTCTCCTAATCAGTTTAGACCTCTGTCCACAGCCATAGTTAGGATTCAATCGGACTCTAGTCCCAACACAAAATAAAGGGACAAAAACCAAGCTTTTCTGTACATACCAAGACATGAAAACTACAAAGATGCAAGATTGTTAAAACACACTTACAATGTGGAGTTATATAAATTGAAATGTGAATTTAAAAACCACGGACGAGGTTTTCAACCTTTATCAGTCATTATTTGACCCACAGCTGAGATGCTGATCTCCCCCCTGTCAGTGATCCCCCTCATTGAGAATCTCTCCCCCTGTCTCTCACACCGTGTCTAGAGGGACTACAAATTCCTGTTGGCCCAGAATATTTAAATTAATTCACCTTCTCCCTGGAACTAATCTATTGTTCTTTTGGATCCTGTTCAGCGTCAGCAACCCGGTTCTGTGATATTATTGGTGATAAATGATCTGGGATGACAGCATAGTGTTCACAGGGTACGGACCAGACAAAGGGCTTGCAGTCTGTGGGAGTTTCGAAATGAAATTTCTGTGTATTTCTCCTCATGCTGTCTTCCGATATAACTTCACACTCGTCTGACACCCCTTGTTCTCACTCACTCTGTCGATCCATTTTCTCTCCATTCCTTTTATCTCTCTTCACTTCCTTTTTTCTCTTTAATTTTTTCTCTGTCTCACGCACACACACAGACACACACATTCTGTTCTCTCTGTTGACAAATTGTGCTGTTGGAGAGCTCGTCGGTGTACAATGAGCTAAATGGCCTCCTTCAGTGCTCTATCAATTCTGAAGTTCTCTGACCCACAATAAAGACTTCAGGTGCCTGGAGAGACAAGCTGATACTGAGAAGGACACAGTGCAGAATCATCCCTTATCGCTTCTTGTTGTCTGATATGCAGCGGCCTTGAAATATCAGTTCAAAAAAAAGATAGAAATTCGAGCAGTTGAGAGAACGTTCACGAGATGATTTTGCTGTCAGGATTTAACAAGTAGTTCCCTCTTACAAAATTGGATTTGCCTGATAGCAGATCCTCCCAATTGACACGTCCTAGCTCTGCCTGATGCTGACGTAATTTGCCTTCCGCCAATTCAGTAGATTCCCACAAGGTCCTGACATATCTGTGTTTTTGGCTATCTTAAATCTGAAGGAACTGTGACCACTGTTTCTAAAATTATGTCCCACTGAAAGGTCAGTCACCTGGCCAGGCTCATTAGCCAATACGAGGTCCAGTATGGTTCTTCCTCTCGTTGGTCTATCCACATATTGCTGCAGTTAACAAATTTTGCCCAGTCTAAACCCCTTGCTCTAATGGACTTCCAGTCATTATTGGGGATATTAAAGTCACTCACTATGACCACTCTGTTTTTAATACATTTTTCTTTAATTGACATACATATCTGTTCCTCAATCCCTCCTTGGCTGTTGGAGAGATTATAGTAATGCAGTGCTTGTATCCATCTTATTTTTGAGCTTGACCCATATTGCTGCAGTGGATGTTCCCTCCTGTATGTCCTGTTCACGTGCAGATGTAGCATTCTCCCTGATCAGTAAAACAACTCGTCCACCTCTTTTAGCTTCTTCTCTATCTCGCCTAAACCAATGAAACCCTGGATACTTTGAACGGCCAGTCCTTTCCCTCTCTCAACCAAGTCTCTGTAAAGCCGCAACATCATAGTCCCATGTATGGATTCAGGGTCCCAGTTCATCGTCCTTACCCATAACAATTCTTGCATTGAAATAAATACACTTCAGCCAAACTACATCAGATCCTGACCTGATATTTAGTTTGAGTTTCCCTGATGTAAATTCCTCCTCGTCTATTCTCTGGTAACAGGAGATTACAAAGGACTGTCAGTAAAGCTGAAAATATTGTAAACAGACAATTTCAGTTTCCTCCCTTGTCCCTTCAATCTGTACATTGCATCCCACACTGTCCAATTCCAATAAACTGCTGGATGATTATTTTGCTTCAAACAACCGTCTCCAGCCTCTCACTGCACATTCTTCTACTCGCTCTGGACCCATTGGATTGATAGTTTTCTGATCCCTCTCTCAACCAAATCTCTGTAATATTTTTATCATGGTTATATATATTCATCTGTCTTGCCTGTCATACTTCAGACTTCCAGTCCCATTGTGTTCACTCCCCTCTGCCAGTTTGTTGCTGGTCTTAGTTGTACTGGGATTAGTCTCCAACTGCCCTTCAGTCACTGTGCTTGTGGATGTACTGCTCTGGCTCCAACCTCCCTCCCCCACCGCCACACTAGTTTAAACCCTCCTGAGTGACAATAGCAAACCTGCCTGCCAGGAGATTGCTGCCAGTTCAGCTGCATCCCGTCCTTCTTGTGTCTATCCTACTGACCCGGGAATCCCAATGATCCACATATTGGATGTGCTGCCTACCCTAACAGCTCTTTGCCATGTTTTTAACTTTACTGCCTTCCTATTCCTAACCTCACTGGCACGTGGCATAATCTCGTCGCCCCAACATTCAAATATTCTTTCAGCACAACTCCATTAAGACGTTTACTTTAAAATGGATAGACATGACAATAAAAACTTAAGTGTGATCTCATTAACCAGGAACGTGGCGCCCAGCGAATCGTCGTAATGATCATAAGATCTGATATCTCTCACCTCCACCAAACCTGTGTGACAAGATATACTTTTGGAGCATCTATTTGTACATGGACGAGAATAAACAGAAATTAGTCCAAAAGACCTGAAAATGTCATAACAGATGGGTGCCAGTCAGCCTGTTTACTCTGCTTTGCTGTTCAATTGGATTTTAGCTATTCTGTTCCTTTTAATGGCTGGGTCTTTACCCCGGATCCCTCGTGCGTTAGAAAGTGCGCTCACTGCGTAGGGAGCATCCAGTGCCAGGCGATGGGGTATGGGGAATTCTGGGGTGGCTCAATGAAAGGCTGCATGCAGTGACGGATGGACTCAGGGACTGAGAGAGACAGAGTAGGTAATCAGGGACATGCACTCACATAGGTCGCTGGGCAAGATTCCCAAGCACTCAGGAAACCTGAGGACCAGAGCCACTTTTACAATAAACCCGTCATATTTGCAGCAATTCTCCATCAAACACAAGCAAATATACTGTAGATGGCAGAAACCTGAAACAAAGACAGAAACATACTGTGGAGAGAGAAAAGAGGCAATTCTCCCAATGCAGAGATTGCAAAATCTCCAGAAAGACAGGGTCCAGAGATTGGAATTGAACCCGAGTCCCTGGCACTGTGCAGCAGCAGTGTTGTGTCCCCACGCTATCCAATGATGGACAACAGGATTAGGACAGTTACATTAGTATATTTTCGACAGTTAGTTAACAGGAATGCTCTCACGCAGCCTATCTAAGATTGGGAAGCCTTGTACAGCAGCAGAGGACAATTCAAGAAGCAATAAAGTGATGAACACGACACATGTAAGCTAGCTTGCTTTAGAAAAGGAGATTGCAGGAGTTTTGTTAAGATATATAAAAGGGGAGAGTGAACATTGGACAACCAGAAATTGAGGCTGACCGCAGAGAAATGGAAAACAAAGAATTGGAGAATGACCTGAATAGGTACTTTCCGTCAATCCTCACAATGGTAGATACTATGGACATTCCAGAACTTAAAGCGAGTCAAGGGTGAGGAATGGATGTAGTGATCAGCGCTGAGGAGAAGGTACTGAGGAAGCTGCAATATTTGAAAATGGATAAATCACACAGACTGCAAGGATAACAAACAATGTTCTGAAGGAATTAGCAGAGGAGATTGTGAAACCATTGGTCGTGACTGTTCAGGAATAACTATCATCAGACAGAGTACCAGAGAACTGGAAAATGGACAATTTAAAATCTCTGTGTAAGAAGGAAGAAAGGCAAAATACAGGAAATCATAGGACAGTATAGTCTGGCATCGGCCGTTGTTAGGGATTTAGAGTGCATTGCTAGCATTGACATTGCAGAGTACTGCCACACACACCTGCCACACACCGTCTCCATCCTGACAATCACTGCCGTCCAACAATGATCCAAGCCTGACCCTCACCACCGTCCACACACCACCCCCAGCCTGACCCTCAGCGTCGTCAACCAACCGCCCCAGCCTGACCCCCACTGCGATCCACCAACCGCCCCCTGCCTGACACCCACCACAGTCCAACACTGCCACAAGCCTGACCCTCACCGCCGTCCAATGCCGCCCCAGCCTGACCCTCACTGCCCCCCACACACCGACCCAGCCTGACCCTCACTGCAGTGCACACACCGTAAGCAGCCTTTCCCTCTGCCATCCACACACCGCCACCAGCCTGACCCTCACTGCCGTCCACACACCACCCCAAGGCTGACCCTCACCACTGCCCATACACTGCCCACAGCCTGCCCCTCACCACCACCCACACACTTGTCTCTAACCAGACCCTCATTGCCATCCAACAATGACACAAGCCTGACCCTCACTACCGTCCACACACCACCCCCAGCCTGACCCTCACCGTCGTCAACCAACCATCCCAGCCTGAACCCCACCGCCATCCACCAACCGCCCCCAGCCTGACCCCCACCGCCGTGCAATACTGCTGCTCACTGCTGCCCACACACCAACCCAGCCTTATCTCACTGCAGTGCACACACTGTAACCAGCCTTTTCCTCACTGACATCCACACAGCGCCCCCAGCCTGACCCTCAACATTGCCCACACACCATCCCCAGGCTGACCCTCATTGACTTCGAACAAAATGGCGCCAGCCTGACCCTCACTGTCGTCCCAACGCCGCCCCAGCCTGAACCTCACTACCGCCCACACACTGACCCCAAACTGACCCTCACCATCATCCAACACCGCTCCCAGTCTGACCCTCACCACCATCCTCACACTACCCCCAGCCTGAACCTCATCACCATCCGCACACTGCCACCAGCCTGACCACCACTGCCGTCCACTCTCTGCACCCAACCTGATCCCCACCAATGTCCACACACCGCATGAAGCCTGACCCTCACTGCCGTCCTCACACCGCCCCCAGCCTAACACTCACCGCCATCTACACACCACACCCAGCCTGATTCTCACTGCTGTCTACATACCGCCCCAAGTGTCACCCTCACCAACGCCCAACAACCGCCACTAGCCTGACCCTCACTGCCGTCTACACACCGCCCCAGCCTAACACTCACCGCCATCTACACACCACACCCAGCCTGACGCTCACTGCTCTCTACATATCGCCCCCAGCCTCAACCTCACTGCCATGCACACACCGCCCCCAGCCTACTGCTCACCATCATCTCCACACCACCCCAGACTGGCCCTTACCGCTGTCTCATACTGCCCCCAGCCTCACCCTCACCACAGTCCACTCATCGCACCCAGCCTGACCCTCACTGCCGTCCACACGCCGCTCCCAGACTGACCCTCACTACTATCTGCACATCGCCCCCAGCCTGACCCTTACCGCCGTCCACACACCGGCACCAGCCTGTCCCTCACATCCATCCACACACCACCCTCAGCCTGACCCTCACCTCCATCCACACACCATCACCAGCCTGTCCCTCACCGCCGTCCACAACCGACCCCAGCTTGACGCGCACAATAATTCACACATCGACCTCAGCCTGACCTCCCCTCTGAACACACACCACCCCCAGCCTGACATCCAACGCCACCCAACACCGCCGTCAGCCTGAACCTCACCGCCATCCACACACGGAACCCAGACTGACCCTCACCGCTGTCTATACACAGCCCCCAGCCTGACACTCTCCACCATCCACACACCACCACCAGCCTGACCCTCACCGCCACCCATACAACCACCCCAGAATGATCCTCACTAACGCCAAACACACCGCCACCAGCCTGACCCTCACCGCCATCCACACACCATCAGCAGCCTGACCCCCACCGTCATTCACGCATTGACCTCAGCCTGACTGTCCCCTCCGAAAACACACCACCCCCTGCCGGGCACCTAACGCCACCCAACACCGCCCCCAGCCTGAATATCACCGCCGCCCACACACCACCCCCAGCCTGAATCCCACCTGCATCCACTCACTGCACCCAGACTGACCCTCACCGCCACACACACAAAGCCCCCAGAATGAAACTCAGTACCGTCCACACACCACCACCAGCATGACCCTCACCGCTGTCCACACACTATCCCAAGGCTGACCCTCAGCACTGCCCACACACCGTCCCCAGCCTGAAACTCACTGCCACCCATACCGTCTCCAGCCTGATCCTCACCGCCACGAACACACCGTCACCAGCCCGACCCTCGCCTCCATTCAAAAACGCCCCAGCCTGAACCTCACTGCGTTTCAAAAACGCCCCAGTCTGACCCTCACTGCTGCCCTCACACCAGTCTTAGTCTTATCATCACAGCTGTTCACACTCCATCCCCATCCTGATCCTCACCGCCGCCCAGACAGAGACCACAGCCTGTCCCTCACTGCTATCCACACACTGACCCAGCCTGACCTCAACATCATCCAACACCATCCCAAGCCTGTCCCTCACCACCGGTCACCCGCAGCCCACAGTCTGACCCTCACTGCCATCCACACAACGCACCCAGCCTGACACTCACTGCCATCCACCAACTGTCCCCAACCTGACTCTCACCGCCATCCCGCACCGCCCCAACCTGACCCACAGCACCATCCAACAACCACCCCCAGCCTGACCCCTCCGCTGTCCACCAACCACCCCCCAGCCAGACCCCCACCGCCGTCCAACACTACCAAAGCCTGACCCTCACTGCTGCCCACACACCGCCCCTAGCCTGCCCCTCACTACCATCCACACACCACCACCATCCTGACCCTGACCGCCATCCACACTCCACCCCAAGGCTGACCCTCACCACTGCCCACACACTGCCCACAGCCTGACCCTCACCGCCACCCACACACCGACGCAGCCTGAACCCCACTGCCGTCCACAGGCCGCACCCAGCCTGACAATCACTGCTGTCCACACACCGCCACCAGCCTGACCCTCACCGTCGTCCACACACCACCCGAAGGCTGACCCTCACCACTGCCTATACAACACCCCCAGCCTGAACCTCGCCACCACCCACAGACTGTCTCCAGCCTAACCCTCACTGCCATCCAACAATGACCCTAGCCTGACCCTCACCACCATCCATACACCACCCCCAGCCTGACCCTTACCATCGTCAACCAACCGACCCAGCTTGACCTCCACCGCCATCCACCAACCATCCACAGCCTGACCCCCACCACCGTCCAACACTGTCACAAGCGTCACCCTCACCGTCGTCCAATACCGCCCCAGCCTGTCCCTCACTGCCGCCCACACATAGACCACAGCCTTATCGTCACAGCCATTCACACACTAACCCCAGCCTGAACCCCACCACCGTCCAGACTCAGCCCCCAGCCTGTCCCTCACTGCTGTCCACACACTGACCCAGCCTGACCCTCACTGCCGTCCACACACACCGTTCCCAGCCTGACTCTCACCGCCATCCAGCTACGCCCAAGCCTGACCCTCACCGCTGTCCACACTCCACCACAAACCTGGCCATTGCCGTCAACACTCTCCCGAGCCTGTCCCTCACCGCCGGCCACATACCGCCCCCACCTGACACTCACTGCCGTCCACACGCTACCCCCAGCCACTCCCTCACCGCCATCCACACACCGCCTGCAGCCTGTCCCTCACAGCTCTCCACACACCGCCCCCATCCTGACTTTCACTGCGATCGACACACCGCCTCCAGCATGACCCTCACCACCGTCCACCAACCGCCCTCATTCTGACCCCACAGCTGTCCACCAACCACCTCCAGCCTGACTCCCTCCGCCGTACACCACTGCCACAAGCCTGACTCACCTCCGCTCACACACCAACCCAGCCTTTTCCTCACAGCCGTCCATACATCAACCCCAGTATGACCCTCACAGAGACCACACAAAGCTCCGATTCTGACACTCACCACCACCCACAGACTGCCCACAGCCTGACCCTCACCTCTACCCACACACCATCTCCAACATGACCCTCACTGCCATCATCCAACCGTCCCAGCCTGATCTCCACCACCATCCATCAACCGCCCACGGCCTGACCCCCACCACTGTCCAACAATGCCACAAGCCTGACCCTCACTGCCGCCCACACACCGACCCTAGCCTTATCCTCACAGACGTTCACACACTACGACCAGCCTGACCCTCACCGCCGTCCACACACAAACCCAACCGGTCCCTCACTTCCATCAACACACCGACCCAGCCTGACCCTCACTGCCGTCCACACACCGTCCCCAGCCTGACTCTCACCACCATCCGGCTATGCCCCAGCCTGACCCTCACCACCGTGCACACTCGGCCACCAACCTGGCTACCCCTGCTGTCCAACACTGTCCCGAGTCTGACCCTCACCACCGGACACACACCGCCACGAGCCTGTCCCTCACCGATGTCCAAACACTGCCACCAGCCTGACCCTCACCGCCATCTCCACACCAGCCCCAGCCTGACCCTCACCACCGTCCATCAACCACCCCCAGCCTGAACCCACCGCTGTCCACCAACTGCCCCTAGCCTAACCCCCACCACCGTCCAACACTGCCACAAGCCTGACCCTCACTGCCGCCCACACACCGCCCCTAGCCTTATCCTCACTGCCATCCACACACCATCCATAGCATGACTATCACCGAGACCACAGAAAGCCTCGATCCTGACCCTCACCACTGCCTGCACACCACCCCTCAGCCTCACGCTCACCACTGTCTAACACTCACTCATGCCTGACCCTCACTGCCATCCGCACACCACCCCCAGCGTGACCCTCACTGACCTCCACACACTGCCACCAGCCTGTCCCTCACCGCCATCCAATGCCATCACCAGCCTGTCCTTCACCGCCGTACACACACCGCCCCCAGCCTGACCCTCGCCGTCATTCACACATCGACCTCACCCTGACCGTCCCCTCTGAACACACACCACGCCCTGCCTGACACCCAACACCACCCAGCAAAGCCCCCAGCCTGAACCTCACCCCCCCTCACACATAGCACCCAGCCTGAGCATCACTGCTGACAACACACCGCCCCCAGCTTGACGATCACTGCCGTCCAACACTGACACAAGCCTGACCCTCATTGCCTTCCACACTCCGACCCAAGTCTGACCTCACTGCCGTCCACACACCACACCCAGCCTGACCGTCACTGCAGCCAACACACCGCCCCCACGTGACCCTCACTGCCATCTCCACATCGACCCTAGCCTGACCCTCACCACCGCCCACACACCGCCCCCAGCCTGACCCTCACCACCACCCACACACCATCCCCAGACTGACCCTCAATGATGTCGAACATACCGCCCCCAACCTGACTCTGACGTCCAAATGTAGTCCCCAGTCTGACCCACACCACCGCCCACAAACCGCCCCCAGCCTGACCCTCACCGCTGCCCACACACCAACAACAAATTGTCCATCGCTGCCATCCAAAACCGCCCCCTGCCTGACCGTCGCCACTGTCGACACACCACACCCCAAACTGACCCTCACCACTATCCACCGACACCGACCCCAGCCTGACCCCCACCATCGTTCTCACACCAACCATAACCTGACACTCCACTCTGAACACACTCCGCCACCAGCCTGACCCACACCGCCATCCAACATCACCCTCAGCATGAACCTCACCGCCGCCCACACACCGCTCCAGGCCTCACCCTCCCCTCCACCCACACACCGCCCCCAGCCTGTCGCTCTACACCGTCCATACACCACGCCCAGCCTGACCCTCACCACCTACCACTCAATGCTGCCAGCCTGACCCTCACCGCCGCCCATTCACTGCCCCCGAATGACCCTCACTGCCGTCCAGAACCTGCCCTCAGCTGACCCTCACAGCCATCAACACATCGCCTCCATCCTGAACCTCACCACTGTCAACACACCACCTCCAGCATGACCCTCACCACCATCAACATACCACCGCCAGCCTGTCCCTCATAGACTTCAAACACACCACCCCCAGCATGACCCTCACCGCCATCCACCAACCGCCCCCAGCTTGACCCCCACTGCCATCCACCAACCTCCCCCATCCTGGCCCGCACCTCCGTCCAACACTGCAACAAGCCTGACAAAAACCGCTGTGCATTCCGCCCTATCCTGTCCCTCACCACCGCCCACAAACCACCCCCATCCTGATCCTCACCACTGCCTCCAGCCTGACTGTCACCCTCGTCCACACACCATCCCCAGACTGACCCTCACCACCATCCACACACCACTACCATCCTGACGCTTACCACCGTCCACACACCGCCACAAGCCTGAGTCTTATCACCACTCACACACCGCCCCTGGCCTGACGCTCACCGCTGTCCAACACTGATCCAAGCCTGACCCTCATCACAGTCCACACATCGCCCCCAGCCTGACCCTCATCGCCATCCACACACCAACCCCAGCCTGAACCTCAGTGCCATCTACACACCACCTCAAGCCAGACCCTCACCACCATCCACACACCATCCCAGCCTAACCCTCATCGAATTCGAACACACCACCCCCAGCCTGACAATCACCGCCGTCCATCAACTGCCCCCAGCCTGACCCTCTCCGCCATCCACTAACTGCCCGCAGCTTGACCCCCACTGTCGTCCACGAACCTCCCCTGGCCTCACCCGCACCACCGTCCAACACTGCCACAAACCCGACCTTCACCACAGTCCATAACGGCACAGCCTGACACTCACCACCCCCAGCCTGACCTTCACCATCGCCCACACAACGTCCCCAGACTGACCGTCACCACCGTCCATACACCGTCCCCAGACTGACCCCAACCACGGTCCTCACACCACCCCCTGCCTGTCCCTCACCACCGGCCACACACCGCCCCCAACCTGACGCTCCTCTTCATATGCATACCGCACCCAGCCTGATCCCCACTGCCGTCCACACTCTGCCCCAAACTTGACTCCCACTCCCGTCCGCACTCCGCACCCAGCCTGACCCTCAACGTCACCACACACCACCTCCAGCCTGACCCTCACTGCCGTCTACACACCGCCCCAGCCTGACCCTCACCACCGCCCACACAAGCCCGCCAAACGAACTCTCAACACCACCCACTCACCAATCCCAAAATGTCCCTCACTGCCGTGAACTCATTCCCCCCAGCCTGACACTCACCATCACCCACACACCGCCCCAATCCTTACACTCACCGCCGTCCAACACTGACCCAAGCCTGACCCTCATCGCTGTTCACACACTGCCCCCAGCCTGATCTCACCGCCGTCCACACAATGCCACCAGCCTTACCCTCACCACCTCCAACACACTGCCCCAAGCCTGAACCTCACCACCTCCAATACACCGCCCCGAGCCTGACCCTCATTGACATCAAACACACCGCCCCCAGCCTTACCCTCACCGCTGTCCAACACTGACCACAGCCTGACCCTCTCCACCATCCACACACCACGCACAGCCTGGCCGTCATGACGTCAAACAGGCTGTCCACAGCCTGACCCTCACCACTGTCCACACACCACCCCCAGCCTGACCCTCACTGCCATCCACACACCATCCCCAGACTGACACTCACTGCCGTTTTGCACTACCCAAGTCTGACGCCCACCATCATCCACACACTGCCACCAGCCTGACCCTCACAATCGCCCACACACCACCCCCAGCCTGACCCTCGCCATTGCCCACACAAAGCCCCTAGCCTTATCCTCACTGCCATCCACACACCACACCCAATCTGCACCTCACCGCTGACCACACACCATTCCTAGCTGACACTCATCACCACCCACACATCACAGCCAGCCTGACCCTCACCACCGTTCACACAATGCCCACAGCCTGACCTTCACTGCCAACCACGCACCACCCCCAGCCTGTCCCTCACTTCCATCCACACACCACCTGCAGCCTGACCCTCATCGCCATTAACACAATGCCCTCAGACTGATCTTCACCGCCATCTACACACCACCCCCAGAATGACCCTCACCATTGCCCACACACCGGCCCTAGCCTTATCCTCACCACCATCCACACACCACCCCCAACCTGCCACTCATGCCGACCACACACCGTTCCTAGCTGACCTTCACCACAGTTCACACACCGCACCCAGCCTGAACCTTACCATCGTCCGCACACTGTCCATAGCCTGACCCTCACTGCAATCTACACACTACCTCCAGCCTGTCCCTCACTGCCATCCACACACCACCCCCAGCGTGACCGTCACCGCAGTCTACACACCACCCCCAGCCTGACTCTCGCCACCGCCCACACAGCCTCCCAGCATGACCAATGCCATCGCCCACTCACCATCCCCTGCCTGACCCTCATCGACTTCGAACCCACCACTCACAGCCTGTCCCTCACCGCCGTCCACCAAATGCACCCAGTCTGACGCCCACTGCCATCCAAAACTTCCACAAACCTGACCCTCACTGCCATCCAATACCGCACCAGACTGACCCTCACTGCCGCCCACACATCGCCTCTAGCCTCACCCTCACCACCGACCACACACTAAACCAAGCCTGACCGTCACCAACGTCCACACGCCACCCGCAGCCTGACCCTCACAGCTGTCCACACGCTGTTCCCAGCCTGACTCTCACGCCCTCCAGCACCACCCCAGTCTGACCCTCTCTGCTGTCCACACATCGGTACCAGCCAGTCCCACGCCGCCGTGCAACACCATCCCCAGCCTGACCCTCACTGCCGCCAGCTTGACCTTCACCGCTGCCAACACACCAACCCCAAATTGACCCTCACCACCATCCAACACCGCCCCCAGCCTGCCCCTCACAGCCGTCCACACACCACCCTCAGCCTGACACTCATCACTGTCCACACAAAGCCCCCATCCTTACCCTCACCATCATTCACACACCGACACCAGCCTGATCGTCACCACCATCCACACACCACCCCCAGCCTGACCCCCACTGTCGTTCACACACAGGCCCCAGCCTGACCGTACTCTCCGCCCACACACCACCCCCAACCTGAGCCTCACTCCCGTCCACACGCCACCCACATCCTGTCCCTCACTGCCATCCACACACCGCGCCCAGCCTGACCCTCAATGCTGTCCACGCGCCGTCCCCAGACTGACTCTCACCGCCATCGAGCACCACCGCAGCCTGACCCTCACCGCCATCCACGCACTGCCCCCAGCCTGACACTCACCGCCGACCACACATCTCCCACAGCCTGACCACCGCCATCGCCAATGCACCATCACCAGACTGACACTCATCGACATCGAACACACCACTCACAGCCTGACCCTCACCACCGTCCACCAACTGCCCCCAGCCTGACGCCCACTGCTGTCCAACACTGCCACAATCCTGACCCTCACCGCTGTCCAATACCGCTCAAGCCTGTCCCTCACCGCCGCCCAAACACCGCACCCAGCCTGACAATCACCACCGTCCAACAACTGCCCCAAGCCTGACCCTGTCCGCCATCCACCAACTGCCTGCAAGCTTGACCCCCACTGTCGTCCATGAACCTCCCCCGGCCTGACCCACACCACCATACAACACTGCCACT
Source organism: Chiloscyllium punctatum (assembly GCF_047496795.1). NCBI lineage: Eukaryota > Metazoa > Chordata > Chondrichthyes > Orectolobiformes > Hemiscylliidae > Chiloscyllium > Chiloscyllium punctatum. The sequence goes on along the minus strand of NC_092755.1, from coordinate 12,037,382 downwards.
AACCCGACCCTCACCGCAGTCCATAAATGCATAGCCTGACACTCACCGCCCCCAGCCTGACCCTCACCACCACCCCCAGCCTGACCCTCACATTGGCCGACACACCATCCCGAGACTGACCATCACCGCCGTCCACACACCACCCCCAGCCTGTCCCACACCGCTGGCCACACACCGCCCCCAACCTGACCCTCCTCTTCATCCGCATACCACACCCAGCCTGACCCCCATCGCTGTCCACACTCTGCCCCCAGCCTGACTCCCACGCCCGTCCAAACTCCGCACCAGCCTGACCCTCACCGTCCACCACACACCACCTCCATCCTGGCCCTCACCGCCGTCTACACACCGCCCCCAGCCTGACCCTCACCACTGCCCACACAAGCCCGCCAGCCGAACTCTCGCCGCCACCCACTCCCCAATCCCAAACTGTCCCTCACTGCCGTGAACACACCACCCCCAGCCTGACACTCACCGTCACACACACACCGCCCCAATCCTGACGCTCACCGCCATCCAACACTGATCCAAGCCTGACCCTCATCACTGTTCACACACCCCCCCAGCCTGATCTCACCGCCGTCTACATAATGCCATCAGCCTGACCCTCACCACTTCCAACACACTGCCCCGAGCCTGACTCTCACCATCGTCCACACACCGCCCAAAGCCTGACCCTCACCATCGCCCACACAGCCCCCCCAGCCTGACCCATACCATCACCCACTCATCATCACCAGCCTGACCCTCACCATTGCCCACACACCGCCCCTTGCCTTATCCTCACCGCCATCCACACACCACCCCCAATCTGCCCCTCACCGCTGACCACACACTGTTTCTAGCTGACCCACACCACCGCCCACACACCGCACCCAGCCTGACCCTCACCACCGTCCACACACTGCCCCCAGAGTGACCCTCACCACCGTCCACACACCACCCCCAGCCTGACTCTCATCAACATCGAACACACCGCTCACAGCCTGACCCTCACCACCATACACACACCGCCCACAGCCTGAGCCCCACCGCCGACCAAAACTGCAACAAACCTGACCCTCACCACTGTCCAATTCCGCCCCAGCCTGACCCTCACCGCTGTCCACACGCCGCCCCCAGCCTGACCTCTACCTCAATCCAACACCGCCCCTAGCCTGTCCCTCACTTCCATCCACACACTGTACCAAGCCTGACCCCTACCGCCGTCCACAAGCCTCACCAGCCTTTCCCTCGCTGCTATCCTCACACGCCCCCAGCCTGACCCTCACTGCCCTCCAACACCGTCTCTGTCTGACCCTCACCGGCGTCCACACACCACCACCAGAATGTCTAACACTGCCGTCCAACACCATCCCCAGCCAGGCCCTCACCGCCGTCCACACACCACCCCCAGCTTGACCCTGACCTCCACCCACACACCACCAACAGCGTGACCCTCACCACCTGCCTCACACCATCTCCAGCCTGACCCTCATCATTGCCCACGCACAGTCCCAAGACTGACCCTCACCGCTGTTCACACAACGCTCCCAGCCTGACCCCCTCCGCCGTCCACACACCAACGCCATCTTAACCCTCACTGATGTCGAATACACCGCCCCCAGCATGACACTCACCTCCATCCATCAACTGCTCCCAGCCTGACACCCACCTCCGTTCACCAATCGCCCCCAGCCTGACACTCAATTCTGACCACACGCCCTCCCACCCGGACCCTTACCAAAATCCACCCACCACCTCCAGCCTGATCCTCATTGACGTCGAACACATTCCCCACAGTCTGACCTTCACCGTCGTCCACCAACCGTCCACAGCCTGACCTCCACCCCGTCCAACACTGCCACAAGCCTGAACCTCACCACTGTCCAATACCGCCTCAGCCTGACCCGCACTGCCACCACACACCATACCTACCCTCTCCCTCACCGTCAACAACATACCACCACAAGCCTGACCCTCACCACCATCCATACACCACCCCCAGCATGATCCCTACCGCCGTCCACCAACCGCCCCCAGCCTGACCCCCATCACCACCCAACCCTGCCACAAGCCTGACCCTCACCACCATCCAATACCGTCCCAGTCTTACCCTCAACGCGGTGCACACACCACCCCCAACCTGAGCCTCACCGCTGCACACACACCGCCCCCAGCCTGACGCTCACCGCCCTCCAACGCTGACGCAAGCCTGAACCACATCTTCGTATTCACACTGCCCCCAGCCTGACCCTCACTGCCGTCCACACACTGCACCCAGCCTTAATCTCACATCCATCCACATGCTGCCCACAGCCTGACCCTCACCGCCACCCACACACCGCCCATAGGCTGACCCTCACTGCTGTCCACACACCACCCTCAGAATGACCCTCACCACCACCCACACACCGCACCCAGCCTGATGCTCACCACCGTCCACACACCGCCCACAGCCTGACATTCACCGTCATCCACACACCGCCCCCAGACTGACCCTCAACTCCGTCCACACACCACTCCCAATCTGACCCCCACCATCGTCCACACACCGCCCTCAGCCTGACACTCAACGCCATCCAACACTGACCCAAGCCTGACGCTTACCACCGTCCAACACTGACCCAAGCCTGACCCTCACTGTCATCCACACACCGCACCCTGCCTGACCTCACCACTGTCTACACACCACTCCTAGCCTGATCCTCGCCACTGACCACACGCTGCCCCAAACTAACCCTCACCAACATCCACACACCACCTCCAGCCTGACCCTCATCAACATCAAACACACCGCCCACAGCCTGACCCTCACCGCTGACCACCAACGGCAAACTGCCCGACTCCCTCCGCCGTCCACCAACCAAACCCATCCTGAACCCCACCGCCGTCCTACACTGTCAAAAGTCTGACCCTCACGGCTGTCCACATACCACCCTCAGCTTGACCCTCACTGCCAACCACACACCACCCCTATCCTGACCCTCACTGCTGCCCACACATCGCCCCCAGCTTGACAGTCACCGCCCTCCAACACTGACCCAAACCTGAAACTCATCGCTATCTACACACCACACCCAGTTTGACCCTCACTGCCGACCATACACCACCCATAGCCTGACCCTCACCGTCGACCACACACCACCCATACCCTGAAACTCATCGCTCTCCACACACTGCGCCCAGCCTGACCCTCACTGCCGAGCACACACATACCCCACCTGACCCTCACCATCATCCACACACCACTCCCAGCCTGATGTGCACCACCATCCACACACCGCACCCAGCCTGACCCTCAACGCCATCTAACACTGACTCATCCTGATCCTCACCGCGTCCATAAACTGCACCCTGCCTGACCCTCACCGCGTTACACACGCTGCCCCCAGCCTGAACCCATCCGCCGTCCACATACCCCCAGCAACTGCCCCCAGCCTGATCCTCACCACCATCCACAGACCACTCCCAGCCTGACACTCAGTGACGTCCACGCACCATCCCCTGCGTGACCCTCATCGAAGTCGAACATACCACCCCCAGCCTGACTCTTAGCACCATCTACACACCGCCCCCAGCCTGACTCTCACCTCCATCGACACACCATCCCCAGCCTGACCCTTACCATTGTCAACACACCGCCCCCAGCCTGACCCTCACCACCGTCCACACACGACCCGCAGTCTTACCCTCACCAGGGTCCAACACCATCCCCAGCCTGACCCTCATTACCGCCCACACACCGCCCCCAGCGTGACCCTCACCACTGTCCCCACACCACTCAGAGCCTGACCCCCACCGTCATTCACACACGGACACCAGACTGACCGGCCCTTCCGAACACACTCCATCCCCAGCCTGACCCCCACCGCTGCCCAACACAGCCGCCTACCTGAACGTCACCACCATCCACGTATCGCACCCAGCCTGACCCTCACCACCGTCCACACACCACCGCAGCCTGACCTGAACCACCGTCCACACGCTGCCCACAGCGTGACCCTCTCCACCGCCCACACACCGTCCCCAGCCTGACCCTCATCACCGCCCATACACCACCCAAAACCTGACTCTCACCGCCGTTCACACACCACCCCCAGCCTGACCCTCATTGACTTTGAACCCAGCGCCTCCAGCCTGACCCTCAGTGCAGTCCACCGACTGCAGCCAGCCTGACCCTCACTGCCGTCCACACACCACCCCAGCCTGAACCTCATTGACGATGAACACAGTTCCTCCAGCCTGACCCTCACTGCAGTTCACTGACTGCAGCCAGCCTGACCATCACCACCGTCCACACACCACCCCAGCCTGACCCTCACCAATGTCCAGACACCGCGCAGCCTGACCCTCACCATGGCCCACGCACCGCCCACAGCCTGACCCTCACCATCTTCCACACACCGTCCCCAATCTGACCCTCAACGCCGTCCACACACCGCTCCCAGCCTGACCCCCACCACCCTCTAAACACCGGCCCCCAGTCTGACGCTCAATGTCATTCAACAAAAACCGAAAATTTACACACACCACCATCGAAAACTGCCAAAGACTGACCCTCACTGCTGTCCACCCACCGCACCCAGCCTGACGCTCACCGCCATCCATCCGCTGCTCCCAGCCTGACCCCCTCCGCCGTCCACATACTGCTCCGAGCCTGACTCACCGGCGTCCACAAACTACCCCCAGCCTGAACCTAATTGACGTTGAACACATGGCCCCCAGCCTGACCCTCACCACCATCGTCCAACCGCCCCCAGCCTGACACCACCGCCGTCCAATACCGCCCCTTCCTGACCCTGACTGCCGCCCTCACACCACTCCCACCTGACCCTCACCACCGACCACATACCGCCCCTTGACTGACCTTTGCTTCTGCCCAAACACCGCCTCAGCCTGAAGCTCACCGCCGTCCAACACTGCCCCCAGCCTGACGCTCATCACCGTCGACACGCGGCCTCAGCCTGACCCTCATTGCCATCCACACATCGCCCCCAGCCTGACCCTCACTGCCATCCACACACCGGCCCCAGTCTGCCCCTCACTGCCATCCACATACAGTCCCTTGCCTGACTCTCACCGCTGTCCAGCACAACCCCAGCCTGACCATCACCGCTGTCCATACACCACTCCCAGCCTGACATATTGACACTGAGCACACAGCCCCCAGCCTGACCCTCACTGATGACCACCAACCACCCCTAACCTGAATCACATCACCACATACACACCACCTCCAGCCTCACCCTCACCACCGGACACACTCCGCCCCTTGACTGACCTTTACTTCTGCCCAAACACCACCTCATCCTGAAGCTCACCACCGTCCAACACTAACCCAAGCCTGACCCTCACCCCCAGCCTGACTCTCTCTGCCAAACAAACACAGCTGCCAGCCTGACCTTCACCGTCACCCACACACCGTCCTTAAATTGACGCTCACCGCCATCCAACACCGCACCCAGCCTGACGTTCATACACCACCCAGAGCCTGACCACCACCGTCATTCACAGACAGACCCCAGCCTGACCGTCCCATCCGAACACACACCACACCCAGCATGAGCCCCACCGCTGGGCAACACCGCCCCCAACCTGAACGTCACCACTGCCCACGCACCGCCTCCAGCCTAACTCTCACTGCCGTCCACCTACTGCCCCAGCCTGACCCTCACCACCGCACACACACCACCCCCAGCCTGACCCTCACCGACGCCGAACATACCGTCCACAGCCTGACCCTGACCGCCATCCACACACCATCCCCAGCCTGACATCCACTTCCGTTCACCAACCTCCCTCAGCCTGATCCCCACCACCGTAGAAAACTGCCACAAACCTGACCCTCACTGCCGTTCACACACTGCACCAGGTCGGACCCCTACAGTCGTCCACACGCCACGCCCAGCCTGTAACCTCACTCTCATCTACACCTCGTCCCTAGCCTGACCCTCACCGCCAACCACACTCCACCCCCAGCTTGACCATCACTGCCATCCACATACCGCTCACAAACTGACCCTCACTGCCATCCACACACTGCCCAGAGCCTGACACTCACCGCCATCCACCCACACACCCCAGCCTGACCCTCACCACCATCCAACACCGCCAGCAGCCTGACCTTCAACTCCATTCAACACCACCACCAGCCTGACGCCCACCGCTATCCACACACTGCCCCCAGCCGGACCCTCACTGCCATCCACACACCGCACCCAGCCTGGCCCGAACTGCTGTCCAGAAATTCCCCCCGCCTGACCCTCACTTCCGTCCACACACTTCCCCCAACCTGACCCAACCCTCCGCCCAACCCCACCCCCTGCTTGACCCTCACCAGCATCCAACACCGCCCCCAGCCTGACCCTCATTGACCCCAGCCTGACCCTCACCACCACACACAAAATGCCACCAGCTTGACTCCAAACACAGTCCACACATCGCCCTCAGCCTGACCCTCACCGCCATCCACACAAGGCCCATACCCTGAATGCCACCGCCGTCCACAAGCTGCACCCAGCCTGAACTTCAGCGCCCCATCCTATCTCTCACTGCACTCAACCAGACCCTCTCCCACATCGCCTGACCCTCACCATGTCCAACACTACCCCAGCCTGACTCTCACCACCGCACCCAGCCTGACCCTCACTGCCGCCCACACACCATCCCCAGTCTGATACTCACTGCTGTCCACACACCGCCCCCAGCCTGACCCTCACTGTCATCCACACACCGCCCACAGCCTTACCCTCACCGCCATCTACACACCAACCCCAACCTGACCCTCACCGATGCCCACTCACTGCACCAGCCTGACCCCTACCACCGCACAACACCGCCCCAGCCTGATCCTCACCACTGTCAAAACTGCCCTCAGTCTGACCTCACAGCTGCCACACACTGCCCCCAACTTTGGTCTCACCACCATCAACACACCTCCCCAAGCCTTGCCCTCACCGCCTTCCACACACCTCCACCAGCCTTGCCCTCACCGCCTTCCACGCACCTCTACCAGCCTGGCCCTCACCGCAGTTCATGTACCGCCCCTAAACTGACTCTCATTGCCCTCCAACACCGCCACCAGCATGAACCTCACAGGCCCTCCACACACCACTCCCAGCCAGCCCCCCACCGCCGTCCATCACTGCACCCCCAGCCTGACCATCACCACCATTTAATACAACCCCTAGCCTGGCCCTCACCGCTGTCCACACACTGCCCCAACCTGACCCTTCCCTCTGCCATCCACACACACTGCCCCCAATCTGACCCACCCCTCCGCCCAACACCACCACCAGCCTGACCCTCACCGCCATCCTACACAACCCCCAGTTATGCCTCACAGCGCCAGAGACCTGGGTTCATTTCCCCCCTCAGGCGACTGACTGTGTGAAGTTTGCACGTTCTCCCTGTGTCTGCGTGGGTTTCCTCCGGGTGCTCTGGTTTCCTCCCACAGTCCAAAGATGTGCAGGTCAGGTGAATTGACCATGCTAAATTGCTCATAGTGTTAGGTAAGGGATAAATGTAGGGGTAAGGGTGGGTTGCGCTTCGGCGGGGCGTTGTGGACTTGTTGGGCCGAAGGGCCTGTTTCAACACTGTACGTAATCTACTCTCGGCTAATCACCGTCCCCAGCATGACCCACACTGCCGCTCACAAACCTACCACAGCCTGACCCTCACCATCGCCCACAGACCGCCCCAGCCTGACCCTCACTGCCCCCAACCTGACTCTCAACACCATTCAACACCGTCCACAGCTTGACCCTCACCACCACCCACACACTGCCCCAGTCTGACCCTCACCACCGTCCACACACTGCCCCCAGCCTGACCCTCACCACCGTCCACACACCACTCCAGCCTGATACTCAACGCCATTCACACCGCCCCAGCTTGACCCACACTGCCGGCCAGCAGCTGCCCCAGACTGATCCTCACCGCGGTCCAACACCGCCTCCAGGCTGACCCTCACTGCCGTCCGCACACGTCCTCCAGCATGAACCTCACTGTCATCCAACACCGCCCTAAACCTAACCCTCACTGATGCACACACACCACCACAGCCTGACCCTCATTGCTGTACACACACCTCACCAGCCCGAATCTCACCGCTGTCCACACACCGTCCCTAGCCTAACCCTCATGAACGCCCACTCACCGCCCCCAGACTGACCCCCATTACCGCACAACACTACACCTTCCCTGACCCTCACCGCCATCCACACACCATCCACACTCTGACACTAATCGCTGTCCAACACCGACCACAGAATGAATCTCAATGCCTCTCCAGACACGACCGCAGCCTGACGCTCACCACCTGTTCAGCACCGTGGCCAGCCTGCCCCTCACCACCACCCACACACAGTCCCCAAACCTGACTCCCACCACCGCACAACACCGCCCTCAGCCAGACCCTCACCACCATTCAACACCGGCCCCAGCATGAACCACACCACCATCTCACACTGTCCCCACCCTGACCCTCACCGCCATCCAACACTGCCCCCAGCCTGACCCCCACCACCGCACAAAACTGCCCCAGCCTGACTATCGCCACTGTCCAACACCGCCCACACTCTGACCTCCAGCGCTGTCCACACACTGCCCCCAGCCTTGCCCTCATCGCCATGCACACACCGCCCACAGCCTTGACCTCACTGCTGTTCACACACCGCCCCCGGGCCTGACCCTGACTGCCGGCCAACACCGCCCCAACCCTAAACCTCACTGCCGCCCACCCTTCTCCCCCAGCCTGACCCTTACTGCCATCCACTCACCGCCTCCCGACTGACCCCACCACTGCACAACACCGCCCATAGCCTGACCCTCACCACCATTCAACACCATCCCAAGCCTGACCCTCTCAACCGCCCACACACCGTCCCCAGCCTGACCACCACCACCGCCCATACACAGCACCCAGCCTGATCCTCACCACCATCCATACAACACCCCCAGCCGGTCCCTCACCACCCCAAACCTGACCTTCGCCACCGTTCAACACCATCCCCAGCCTGACCCTCATCACCGCCCACACACCGTCCCCAACCTGACCATCACAACCGCCCACACACAGCACCCAGCCTTACACTCACCGCCGTCCATACACCACCCCAGCTTGGCCCTCACCGCCCCAAACCTGACCCCAAACCCAAACCACTGTTCAACACCATCTCCACCCTGACCCTCACCACCACCCATACACTGACCCTAGCCTGACCCTCACGGCTGTCCACATAATGCCGCAGCCTGACCCAAACTCCATCCAACACTGCCCCAGCCTGACCCACACTGCCCCTTGCCTAACCCTCACCGCCATACAACATTGCCCCCAGCATCAACCACACCGCCCCCAGCCTGACCCTCAACGCCGTCCACACACTGCCCACAGCCTGACCTTCACCACCATCCATACACCACCCCCAGCCTGAACATCACCACTGTCCACATAATGCCCCCAGCCTGACCCGCACTGTCGTGCACACGCCGACACCAGCCTGATGCACCCCTCCGAACACACACCAATGCCACCCAACACCGCCCCAGCCTGACACCCACCACCAACCAACACCACCCCCAGCCTGAACCTCACAGCCATCCACACACCACCCCCAGCCGGACCCTCACCACAGTCCACACAACGTCCCCATCCTAATGCTCACTGCTGTCTACATACCGCCCTCAGCCTGACCCTTACCGCCGCCCAGACACCACCCCCAGAATGATCTTCACCACCTTCCAGACACTGTCCACAGTCTGACTTTCACCGCCGTCCACACACCGCCCCCAACCTGACCCTCACCTCTGTTCAACATCATCCCCAGCCTGACCCTCACTACCGCTCACATACCGCCCCCAGCCTGACCCACACCACTGTCCACACACTGCTCCCAGCCTGACCCTCACCGCCGTCCAACTCCGCTCCCAGCCTGACCCTCACCGCCATCCAACAACGCCCCCCAGCCTGACCCCCACCACCACAAACACCGCCCCAAGCCTGAAACTCACTTCCGTCCACACACCACCACCAGCATGAAACCCATCAGTGTCCACACACTGCCCCCAGCCTGACCCTCACCGCCATCCACACACCGCCCCCAGAAAAAATCTCACCGCCATCCACACACCACCCCCAGCCTGAGACTCACCGCCGTCCACGCACACCACAGCCAGACCCTCACCGCCGTCCAACATGAGCCCTGCCTCCCGCACTTAGCACCACACCCCACACCCAAACCCATGCCCACTGCTCCCATCCAACACTGCGACCCCGCCACAAATCCACTCCCCAACCCCTTCCAGCACCTCCCCTCTCCCAACCCCGTCCACCAACTCCCCTCCCCAACCCCGTCCAACACTGCCACCTCCCCTACTCCGTCCAGCACTGCCCCTCCCCCAACCCCATCGAACACCTCCCCCTCCCACAACCCTGTCCAACACCGCCCCTCCCCAATCCCATCCAACACCGCACCCTCCCACAACCCCGTCCAACACTGCACCCTCCCACAACCCCGTCCAACACCGCACGCTTCGTACAACCCGTCCAGCACCACCCCATCCCCAAACCCGTCCAACACCATCCACTTCCCCAACCCAATCCAACACCGCCCCCTTCCCCAACCCCGTATTTCACCGGAATCTCCCCAACCCAATGCAACACTGCCCCTTCCTCCAACCCCTTCCAACACCACCCCTGCCTCAACCCCATCCAACACCGCCCCCTTCCTCAACCCCCTCTCTCTCACACTCCCTCTCCCCTCTCTACACCCCCTCTCTCCCCCTCACTCTCCTCTCTCTCTTCCCCTCTCTCTCTCCCTCATTCTCTCGCCCCCTCTCTCTCACTCACCTCTCTCGCCCCCACTTCCGCTCTCTCTCTCATCCCCCTCGTTCCCCTCTCTCTCAACCCCCTTCTCTCTCTCCACCCCCTCTCTCCCTCTCTCTCAACTCCCTCTTTCTCGCGCTCACTCTATCTCTTACTCGCCCCCCATTTCACCCCCCTTTCCCCCCCTCTTTAAACCACCTATTTCGCCCCTCCTTTCACCTACTCTCTCTTTCACTCCCCCTCTCTTTCGCCTCCCTCTTTCACGCCCCTCTCTTTTCCCATCCCCTCTTTTGCCCCGTCTCTTTCTCCCCATCTCTTTCGCCATTCCTTGCCCCCGTTCTCTTTCGCCCACTCTCTCTCTCGTCCCCATCTATATCGCCTACCTCTTTCTCTGCCCCGCCTCTCTCTTGCGCCCCTCTCTCTCCCCCTCACCCTAACTCTCTCTGCTCATTCACTCTCCCTGCACATTCTCTCTCTGTCGCCCACTCTTGCTCTGTCGCTCTGTACCCACCATCTCCTCCCTCTGTCTGTCTGTCCCTCTCTCTCTTTCTTTCTCTCTCTGTCACTCTCTCTCTCTTTCTCTCTCACTTTGTCTCTCTGTCTGGACCCATCTCCCCCCTTGCTCTCTCTCTCTCAATTCACTATCGCCGCATCGCGCTCTCTCTCTCTCTCAAATTATCGCCCACTGTCTCGCTTTCACTTTCCACCATCCCCTCCCTCTCTTGCCCCCTCTCTCTCTGTATTGATCAGCTCCTCTCTTTCTCTCACTCAGCCTCTCTCTCAATCTCTCCCTCTCATCCACTCTCTCACCCTCTCTCTTTCTACTGCTCGCCCTCTGTCTGTCCTTTCTCTCTCTCCTCGTATGTCTCTTTCTCGCTATCTCCCTCTCTCACCACCTCTCTCTCGCCCCACTCTTTCGCTCCCTCGCTCTCATGCTCTCTCTTCTGCTGTGCACCTCGTCCCTTCTCTCTCACTCTCGACAACCCTCTCGCAACCTTCTCTCATTCTCACCCATCCTCTCTATTTCCTCTCTCTCACCATCGTTCCATCGCACTCTCACTCGCCCTGTCTCTTTATCTCTCCCATATCTCTCTCTCTCTACCTTCCTCTCGCTGACTCTCTTCGGTCCCCTTATTCTCTCTCTCCGGTTTATTTTCTCCATCTCTCTCTCTCTCTCTCTCTCTCTCTCTGTCTCTCTTTCTGTCTCGCCCCTGCGCTCTCGCTGTCACCCTTTCTCTCTCCCACTCCCTCTCTGTCAAACCCCCTCTCACGGAGCCCTCTCTCCTTCTTGACCTTCTTCACTCTCACTCTCTCTCTCTCTCGCCCTCACTCGCTTTCTTGCCCTCGCTCTCTTTCTTGCCCTCGTGCTTTCTCTCTCGACCCCTTTCTCTCTCCCTCGCGCCCTCTCTCACACCCTCTATCTCTCTTTTGGCTCCATCTCTGTCGAGCCCCGATTCTCTCTCTCTTGCTCCTTCTGTCTCGCTTGCTCCCTCTCCCTCTCTCGCCCCTCAATCTCTCTTACCCATCTCTCTTTCTTGCTCTCTTAACGCCTCCCTCTCTCGCTTCTTCTTTCTCTCATCCCCTCTCTCCTTGCCCCTCCTTCTCTCTGTCTAGCCCTCCCCTCCCTCCCTCTCTCTCACCTCTATGTCTGTCTCATCCCGTTTTTCTTTCTCTCACTCACCTCATCAGTCTCTCACCCACTCTAACTCTCTCTTGCCCAGTCTCTCTCGCCCTCACAAGCCCTCTCACTCACTCTCCCGCCTGCTTCCTTGCCCTCTCTCTCTCGATCACCCCTCTCTCTCTCGACCCCTCTCTCTCGACCCACTTTCTCATGCCGCCTCTATCTCTCTCGACCTCCTGCTTTTTTGCCCCTCCTTCTAACTCTCACCACTGCCTCTCTCTCATTCTCTCAACCCTCATTCTCTCTCTCTCTTCCCTCTGTCCTCTTCTCTCTCTCTGTCGCCTCCCCATCTCTCTCTTCCACTTTGTCTCTCCTTTTCCCTCTCTCTCTAAGACTTGCCCCCTTTCTCTCTCGTTCCCTCCCTCGCAACTCTCTGTCTCTGTCTCTCTCTCTCTCGGAGCTGTCTCTCATTATCTTCACCCCGTCTCTCTCTCTCCCTACTTCACCCTATCTCTCTCTTGCCCCTGCTCGCTCTCTCTCTGCTCCTTCACTCTCTCTCCCCGTTCTCTCACTCTCGATCCCCCTCCCTCGGTGTCGCTCTGTTTCTCCCCACCTCCCTCCGTTTCTCTCTGACTGAATGTCTCTTCCTTCTGTCCGTCCCTCTCTCTCTGACACACTCTGTCTCCCTGGTCCTTCCTTCTCCCTCTAACCCAGACACTGGGGGTTGGTAGTGAGTCTGCGTGTGTTTTGGGGGGGGGGGGGGGTGGGTTGAGATGATAGAGAGATGTGGGAAGTGGGTGGAGAAGAAAATGGGGTAGAGACGGAATTGTGGGAGGGAAACAGAGACGGCAGGAGAGAGTGAGTAAGGGTGAGGGTGAGAGGGAAGAGTGGAGGCAGGTGGAGAATCTCGTGTTGGGGGTGTGAGAGGGAGAGGGGGAGGGGGATGGAGAAACAATAGTGGACGCAGGTGGAGAAATCGGGGTTGAGGGGCGTCTGAGAGGGGATGAGAGAGTGAAAGCTAGAGGTGTTGAGAAAGAGACTGCAGAAAGAGAGGGAGAGGGGGAGACGTGATGAGAAAGAGTAGGGGAGAGGAAATGGGAGGTTAGGTTGGAGTGGGGGGACAGAGGGAGTTAAACCCAGCTCCTAAGCTCAGGGCCCGGTGCCCTCCCCTTCCCTGAGGTCCAGGACTTGGGGCTGAGTCTGTCTCTCTCCAGCTCAGCTTGTACAACACAACAACATCTGTCACTCTGCTGCTCGGCACGCTTTAATCAACATTTTTATTGTTTACAAATGGAAGTGATGGATACAGACAGTTGGGATAGTGCCTTTTCTCACTGGCTACTGAGTTGTGAGAAACATTGAAATGTTTCCCTGTAACCCCTGCCCACCCCCCCCCCCCCCACTGTGGGATAAGGATGGACAAGCCAGCGCTACCCTCAGTCTGTTACCATAGCGACAGGCTGCTCCATCGCTGAAACAATGAACAGAAATGAGAAAATCCCAGATGGATTGATTAATGAGCGAATTTGATGGATGGATGGATTTGGGTGAAGGGATATTTCAACACATTCTTCAGCTGCTGCCTGAACTTAGTCTGGGTCACGGCATAAATCGCGGTGTTTGTGCAGCAACTGAGAAGCTGCAGCAAGAAGCCCAATTCCCTCACAGAGCTATGGAGAGACATAGACTCATACCCAATATACCACATCCGGTACCATATAGAATATAGCATAAATGTTGACCATAACAGGATGAAATTGGCCAAGATCACAAACAGTAAAATGATGGATTTTTTTCGGTTTCTCATTTCTGTGTCCGACTGAGTATCCCCATTGGTGTGAGCGCGGAGTCTCCTGCGGGCTCTGCTGGTCACTAAAATGTGTCTGACGGTGAGAACATTGAGCAGCAGAATCAGGAGAAACAGGACACACGTCGTTAGAATGTGGTGGAGGAACTCGATTGTGCCCCAGACACGGGAGACTCGAACAGCCTCTGTTACATCACAAAACCAGGGGGTGTTCCACAGCCAATACCAAGGCTTGAGCATAAAATACCAGGAAATGTTCTTTAAACAGCTCAGCACAGTCACTGCTCCCAGAACCACAGCCGCCGTTTTGTCATTGCAATATTTACTTTTCAGCTTTTGGCAACAAATGGCCACAAACCGATCAAAGGTGAAAGTGACGGTGAACCAGACAGAGCAGTCAGTGGCTGCATAAAGCAGGACGGCGTGAATATTACACACGGATACGGAGTCCACCAGGAAATAAAACTGTTCCTTATAAACAATGGGAATGTGTCTCAGGATCAGGTCGAGGAAAATGACCAGGAGATCCGCCGCTGCCATGGCCCCCAGATAACGTCTGACACATGGAGACAAACCACAATCTTTATAAAGCAGGACGTAGATGGTCACTACGTTAACTGTGAGGAAGGAAAACAAACCCATTATCCAACAGCTTGGAGGCAAAGGGACCCGTTTGATTGGGGACCCAGTGAGATTTTCAAATGTGTCCCTGTATTCAGGGATTTATTAAAATAATTGGAGCTGGAATAACAAATGGGAAGTTTGGATTAATGACAAAAAATGACATAAACCACAAGAAACCCTCGCTCCCCAAACACACAGAGACACATACATAAGGACAGATGGTTTCTAGAATATTCCCACACACTCAATCACTCGAGAGCAGACACAGGTCACTCCTTCCCAGTTCCTAATACGGAGGGTGGAAACGTTGCTGTCCTGAAGGATTCTCTCCCAGTTTCCTGAAGACAAACGGAGTTTGGGAATTTCTGTATTTTGGTCTAAATTGTGGTCGATCCTGCGTCGTGGAGAAACGTCAACGCAGGGAAAACGAATTCACCCCATTAACTGCTTGAGGGGCCTTCGGAACAGTGTCTCCTTCGCCCAGGAACGGTATCTCTTCCCTCGGGATCTTATCGTTTGCAAATTCACTGACGTCCGCCCGTTCATAAACAACGTCGGGGACAGAAAGTTCTGGGTAATGTCAGTTATAGAATGTCAGGGACAGAACATTCTGGGGAATGTCAGTTATAGAATGTCGGGGACAGAATGCTCCGGGGAAGGCCAGTTATAGAATGTCGGGGACAGAGCATTCCGGGGAACTCCATGACCTGCCCATCACCTTTCCCCCATACCCACCCCACCAAGATGATTTACTGTCCCTGGGCGCACTGAAACATTAATGGGGTTTGAGAGGGAGGGTCCAATCACAGGAATGGGAACTAAAGGCATTGCCAGATCAGCTGAAATCGTTCGATATACCACATTCTCAATCGACCGCACAGAACCAGCCCCGACACCATCAACCCAGAGGAGATATCTGTTCACCGTGGTTCACTGTGCAGACCAGGCCAGTGTACTGCTCAGTACGACGCAGCAATCTGTCCAGATTCATCCATTGCACTGGTCAATACAATCCGGCCAGAGTGGAAAACTGTGCAGATCACAGCAGTGCATTGATCTATAACCCCGGATTAGATATCTGTCCAGCACCAGGAGCTGTGCAGACAATAGGAGGGCATTATCTATAAACATCAACCAGATAGTCGGACCAGCACAGTGAACTGTGCAGTGATCAACCGTGAATTAATCTGCAAACCAGGAGCAGTTACCCTCCCCCCCCCCCCAGCATGTAGGACTGTGTACCCCACCCCACTGCATTTATCTGTAAACCAGGAGCAGTTACCCTCCCAGCATGGAGGATTGTGTACACCACCCCACTGCATTTATCTGTTAACCAGGAGCAGTTAAACTCCCAGCTGTAGGACTGTGTACCCCGCTCCAGGGCATTGATCTATAAACCAGGAGCAGTTACCGTCCCAGCATGTATGACTGTGTACCCCAACCCAGTGCATTGATCTGTAATCCATGCAGCACCTTCTCTCTCTCTCTCTCTCTCTCTGTCACCCCGTCCACTCTACCCCCCCCCCCCCCCACATCAATAACACTGCATGGATACAACACTCTCGATAGACTCCCACTGAAAACCTCACCATTTGCCATTATCCCCTCCTGCACCAGTACTAACAACAGGGACACCCACTCCCACCCTCTCACCCTCCGTCCCTCCCTTTCTCTCATTCCAGGAGAAACAGCCTGGAATAGGACAGAAAGGGCCATGCCGGGTGATGGAGTGTCCGATATCCGTTCCCTCCCCCCCCTCCCCCTGCCATGTGGGGAGGACCCTGGTAGGAGCCGGAGAGGACCGGGACACATCGTGTGGAGATCCTGAAACATCCACGTACCACCGACCGAGGAAGGAGCAATGTTCCATGAAGGGTAATTCTCAATTTAAACTCACTGGCAGATCCGTTTCTCCCCGGCACAACTGAGAAGCCATGGCCCTGATGCCATCTCCCTTTTGTGTCGAGCTGGTACAAATGGAATACCCATGGTCTCGGTGGGCAAGAGGGTGGGCTCACAACACATCGTCACCACCACCTCCCAGGAAGGGAGCACGGAGACTCCCTCCTACACCCCGCCCCTGTAAACAGCTCAGATACTGAAACTAATCTGTGATAGTCACTGCTCTCCTCACTTGTCCTGACATCTTCAACAATCTGTGCTCATATACAAACAGCGCCCGCTGGTCCTGCAGCCGCTTTATAATGGTACAGCCTGTTTTTCTTGTCGTTCATTGTCTTTCCGACCAAAGTGCATCACCTCACACAGCTCTGCACTGATCCCCAACTGCGATACAACTGAACACAACACCAACGTGTCACTGTGCTGTTAGAGTTCCACACTCTCCTCCATAGACTTCACAATTCTTCCAGTTTTGGCGCCATCTACAAACACTGAAATTGTCATAGTGTCACAGTCCCCATGAAACAACTGAAATCCTGCCATAGTCACTCGTGTGAGGAAGTTAAATACTAATATGTTCCTATGGACGTGGTCGAATAATGGTATGCTGTCAATGGAGCAACAAAAATCCTGACACATACGAGACAGAGTAGATGAAATATTGACAAACCACAAAGCAAAAGAAATACGGATAGGTCCCACTTATCGATATTGAGATCTGGCAGTCTCTGTGGTGCTTAAAGTGATGTAATGCCACCCTCTGCTGGCCTCCACACGCCACTGCACAGGCATTGGCAGAGGGTGAAAACCAACAGGGATTCATTCAGAGAGCGGAAGGGAGAGGGCAGCTGCTCACAGCACTATCCAAACTGATGTCTTATCCATGTACTGATCTGAATGTCCTTCAAACATTGTAACTGTCCCTGCTTTCACCAGTTAGTCTGAAAGTTCACTCCACACACATGCCAGCTTCTGTCTAAAATAATTTCCTCTCATTACTTTTGTAAATCTTTTTCCTCGCAGCTTAAAATATCCCTCAGTTTTGAAACCCCACCTCGAGGGAAAAGACATCAGCTTATCTGTACCCCCCATTATTTTATAAACCTCTGTAAAGGTATCCCTTAACCTAATACTCTCCAGTGAAAAAGGTCCCAGTCTACCCAGCCTCTGTTATCACTCAATCCCTCCTCTCCCTGCTACATCCAGGTTAATCCCTTCTGAACCCTCTCCAACCGAATAATTTCAAGGTCAGTAATATCAACGTGAATTTTCAAGGTATTTTTTAAGTATAGATCAGACCAAAACTAGAGGACATAGCCTTAAGGAGAGAACGGAATCATTTAAAAGTGATCTACAGGACAGCGTTTTCACCCAGAGGGTGGTGTGCCTATGGAATGAGCGGGCAGGATGACCAGACTGGACACAGTATTCCAGTAGAGGTCTCACCAATGTCGCATACGACCTCAACATAACGTCCCAATTCCAATACTCAAAAGTCTGACCAATGAAGACAAGTGTGTTAAACACCTCCTTAACCATACTATCTATCTGAGATGCAAATTTTAAAGAATTATACCTGACGGCATAGGTCTCTGTTCTGCAACACTGCCAAAGGCCTTGCTTTTAATTGTATAGTTCCTGCTATTGTTTGATTTACCAAATCCTAGACCTCGCATTAAACCAATGTAAACTCCATCTGCTAACCCTCAGCCCAGTGTGTGATATTACCACCTCCTCACTCTCCCTCGTTAAAATATCCTCCCCGTCTCCAGAAGGCGTGCACACTTCGGCCTGGAGTTTCCCAAAGACCCTGAGCTTGGGTTGCCTTGTGTGGTAGGGGGAGGAGGGACAGATTGAAGATACAGTCCATGGGGAGGAGAGGCTGGACTGTAATCAGCGGCCTGGTGTCATTTCATGGTTTTAGGAAGCGGGCAGTCACACGTTAGAGGTGGGTAAGTGTGATCGGTGTTTTTGGGACCAGAAAATATGCTTTTTCTTCATCTGTGGTGTTCACTGAATAAAATCTATTCGAGGCCCTTCATTGGGCTGAGTGTGTCTGCAGGATACTTTTCCCTAATATTGCAGATGACAGTTAATAGCGATTAAAGATGGTCAGAGTTAATTTCGGTAGCACAGCACGTGGACTCAACATCCTAAATTTGAGACAAATGTCTTGCATTTGTTTAACAATACAAAGTGTTTTGTGTAGCTCAGTTTTGGTAAGCTGATTATAATAAATCCAACTGAGCAGAAAGCTGGCCATTAAAATATGACCCAAGTCTAAGTATGGTAGTCTAGTGGGTAGTGTCCCTGCCTCTGAGCCAGAACTCTGGATTTGGTTCCAATTCCTGAACTTGTGTGATAGTGTTCTTCGCTCTGGTCTAGTAGGACTGGATTCAAGTCCTGCCTGTTGCAGAGGTATGTCACAGCATTTCATAACAGGCTAATGAGCAAACACACAGGAGAATACTTTGACAGCTTTATGGGTATTGCTGAGTGATGCTAGTGTCCCTACCTCCCGGCACAAAGGTCTGGGTGTAAATCCCACAGATGTGTCTCGTTATACATCTGAACAAACTGATTAAAATGGATTTAGAGAGGTGACTTGATAGATAAGGAAGTGGTGTCAGTATTGAATTTCAGAATTTAGGCCCAGGATGACTGAAAGTATAGCTATTCGTCTTGATTGGAGTCACATTGCGCAGCAGCAAAGGTTTATAAAATCAGAATGGTCATGGATATGGTGAGTAGTCAGGGTTTTTCCCCAGGTTAGGGGCGTCCAAAACTAGAGGGCATTGGTTGAATGTGAGATGGGAAAGGCGTTGAAGAGGCCTAAAGGGCACCTTTTCATGCAGAGGGTGGTGTGTGTATGGAATGAGCTGCCAGAGGAAGTGGTGGAGGCTGGTACAACTACAGCATGTGAAAGGCATCTGGGTACTGACAGTCTTGCCGAGTTTTTCCAGCAATTTCTGTATTTTTAAAAAATGCAGTCATTTTACCTCAGGTATTCTGAGTACATTAAACATTTTATTTTTAATGACACAGGGTCATGTAAACATATTTCAAATTGAGCGAGACCATTTTCTGCTCAAGGTACATCTCTGTGTACGACAGCAGCAATGATGCACCGACATGGAACAGGGAATGTGATGGAGTCATAGTTTGGACAATGTACAAGGAGACCTCACATGGTCCAGTTTGGGAGAGGATGACATTACTGTGTGATTCAAATCAGAGAGGGAGATAATATAATCTGCCCGAGAAGAAACGGCCTATTGCACTCTCTCTCCTTCATTGTTCCTCATCACAGCAACGTGTGCGAGCTAAAAAAAACTACAGTCATCGTTACCATTCTTATTTTTATAGAATCCCTGCAGTGTTGAAACGGGCCCTTCGGCCCAACAAGTCCATACCAACCTTCCCAACCATTTTCCTATATTTACCCCTGACTATTGCACATAACCTAGAAATCCCTGAGCACTACAGACAATTTAGCATGACCAATCCACCGAAACTACACAATTTGTGGTAGGAAACTGGATCACTCATTAGAAGCTCACACAGACAAGGGGAGAATGTGCAAACTCCACACAGACAGTCACCCAAGGCTGGAATCGACCCCAAGTCCGTGGTGCTGTGAGGCAGCAGTGCTATCCACCGTACTACCCTTTGGATGATCCCTAACCAGAATTCATTGGAACCTAATCACTGCCTAAAGCAAAGGGAATTCAGCCAAATCCACACTCTCCCAGGATGTTGGTGAGGCCACTTTAAGAATACTGCGTACAACTCGGTTGTCTGCAGAAAAGATTTACATAGATAGAACATAGAACATAGAACATATAATAATACAGCGCAGTACAGACCCTTTGGCCCTCGATGTTGCGCCGATCCAAGCCCACCTAACCTACACTAGCCCACTATCCTCCATATGCCTATCCAATGCCCGCTTAAATGCCCATAAAGAGGGAGAGTCCACCACTGCTACTGGCAGCGCATTACATGACCTCACGACTCGCTGAGTAAAGAACATACCCTTAACATCTGTCCTATACCTACCACCCCTTAATTTAAAGCTATGCAGCCTTGTAATAGCTGACTCCATATGTGGAAAAAGGTTCTCACGGTGAACCCTATCTAAACCCCTTATCATCTTGTACACCTCTATCAAGTCACCCCTTAACCTTCTTTTCTCCAATGAAAACAACCCCAAGTGCCTCAGCCTTTCCTCATACGATCTTCCTGCCATACCAGGCAACATCCTGGTAAACCTCCTCTGCACCCGTTCCAGTGCTTCCACATCCTTCCTATGGTATGGCGACCAAAACTGCACACAATACTCCAGATGGGGCCGCACCAGAATCTTATACAACTGCAACATGAACTTAGGACTCAGGAAATCAATTCCTCTACCAATAAAAGCCAGTACGCCATATACCTTCTTCACCGCACTATTTACCTGGGTGGCAACTTTCAGAGATCTGTGTACATGGACATCAAGATCCCTCTGCTCATCCAGAGATCCGGGACTGGACCTTTGAGCTTCGGGGAGAGGTTGATTAGGTTGAGGTGCTTTCTCCTGGAGTGTCAGAGACTGAGGGGTGACATTACAGAGGTTTATAAAACCATCAGGGGCATGGATATTCTGAACAGCCACGTCTGCTCCTCAGGATAGGGGAGTCCAGAACAAGAGGGCATAGGTTGAAGGCTAGAGGGCGAATGATTTAGAAGGGACTTGAGGGTAAATGTTTCACACAGAGAGTGTTGTGTGTACCGAAAATGCTGTCAGAAGAAGTGGTCAAGGCGGGTACAATCACAAGAGGAATATTGGCCAAATGCTGGCAAAGTGGACTAAATTAGATTTGATATCTGATCGGAGTGAACAGATTGGACTAACGGGTAGGTTTCAGTTCTGCATGACTCTCTGATTCTATAAGAGGGATGACGAAAAATGTTTAAAGGACCTTTCAAGTCGGAATTCTCTTCACTGGAAATTTTATTGTGCATCTATGATCGCATGGACTCAAAGCTGTTAGTTAATTAATTGACAGGGAAGTGAGTCACAGATTATTGGACACAAACAGGAAAGTGGGGCTCAGACCACAACCTGATCAGGCACAATCTTAGTACCTGGTGGAGAAGGGTCAAAGCATCTAATGACCCACTCCTGCTCCTCACTCCCATGTTCCTGTGTTCCATTCAGCCCGTTAAACCTGCGAGACAGCAACAGTTGGAGGCTACTTACATCTATAACCTGATGCACAGAAATAGAGGAGACCATTCAGCCCTTCAAGGCTGTCAAATGCTTTGAAGTGATTTGGGAAATGTAATTGAAAAACCCAGGCTGGGTATGAAAGAGGCCCCTCATCTCTCTTTACAGAGATTCCCATCTCTGAAACTTGTGTTTCATTTTTTGATCATGTACAGACCCAGATTCACTGTGAATGTAGCCCATATACGTCACCCAGAGATGGTTCACAAAATCCTCTGGTCTCCTGGCTGCAATATTCAGTAATTGCACATTCATGAAAATAACACCCACTAAATTACCGATAACAGAATGTGAGAACATCAGAACAGGGGCAGGTCGTTCAATTTCCAAGCCTGCCTTGCCCTTCACTAAGATCATGAATGATCCGCTCTTGGTCTCAAATCCTCTTTCATACCGAATTCTTCATCGCTCTCAACTCTCTGACAGGTCAATATCCATCGACCTCCTCTTCAAATGGTTTCAGTCATCTAGCTTCCCGAACACCCTTGAAAAGAGAAATTCTGACATTCAATAAAAATCGTTTGAAGAAAACACTTGCTGCTCCTATACCATGGCCTCTTGATATGAACAAAAAAGGATGGCACAAGGGATCAGGTAAAAATGACTGGACCTGATATCAAAGCAGTGGTTGACTTTTATTGACATCAAGGAGCTCAACAAAACTGGACTTAATAGGAATCAGAGTAAACTCTCCAGTGTTTGGAGTCAATCATGGCACAAAGGAAGATGTTCATCGTCTCAGTCCTGGGTCAACTCTGTGGGAGATCCTCAGGGTAGCTTCCTCTTCACAAATATCTTTTGCTGCTTCATCAATGTCTCCCCACTCTCATCCTCCCCACCATAAGAATAGAAGTGGGGTTGGTCACTGATGATTCCACAATGTTCAGAACATTTTGTCCCCCATCAGCTCCTGAACTGGTCTGTGTCCATGTGCAGCAAGACCCAGAATCCATCGAGACTTGTGCTGTGAAATGGTCTGTAACATTCATGTAACAGCACTGCCTGACAATGCACATTGCCACAGTAAATCAAGAGTTCATTCAGCACCTCACGCTGGTTTCACAGCAATATGAGGAAGTCATTCAGCCCATTGACACTATTGGAGAAGAACAGGGATAGCCCATTCAGTGTCTCCAGCTTATTACTCAGGAAGGGAAAGAGTCTAGTGTGATGGACCACACCAGAGCCCCTCGAAAATATTTGAAGGCGGTAGCCTAGACTCTAATGTTTTTATATTTTAAAGGAGATGTAACTGTCTGTTCCAGATGCAATGTGACTGGTCAAACTACTCGGTGTAAAGCAAAATACCATTTATTTTAACACGTAAGATAAAATGAAACCAAAGAAGGGGGAATTTAGAATAACTTTATTCTATTGGCCAAGTTAACAGAATAATAGATCTAGGAACTATTACTTATGAACTGTTCCAATATAGGAAAATCCCATAAACACAGCCCCTGGCAAAAAGGAAAATTCAGACACAGATTGTCACAAACATTTCTCCAACCAAGGAATTAAAAAACAGCATCAACAGAGCATTCAGACAGAGTAGCAGCCAGGAGACATCCACTGAAGCTTCCAACTCTGTGTAGACCCCAAAAGTTTCTGATGTTGCTGAGAAACCAAAGCACAGAGATCCTAATCTGTGAGAGCTGGCCACACCCATTCAGGCTATATTAAACTAAACACAAGGCCTCCCTAACTGTTTACTTAAGTGGTCTTAACTAGCCAGCTTGGTAACAATCGTTCAATCTCTCTTTTAAATTGATCCAGGACAAAATAACCTTTTAAAGCAACAGCATCATCAGAATTGTCAGTACATCGAGCCGTTAAACGAGAATCAGGGGTAACCCAGTCAGGCCCTTGGCTTTGTCCAATTGGACGAGGAATAAGCCAGTCGGTCCGTTGAGTCACTGACACTGCAATAGGATGAGGCCATTCAGCCCCTTGAGTCAATTACACAGGAACAAGAAGAAGCCATTCAGCCCCTTGAGTCACTTATGCAGGAACAGGCGGAGGCCATTCCCAGCTCAACGCACTTACACAGGGACAGAGTGAGATAATTGATGCTGATTCCTGATGAACGCCTTATGACCAAAACATGATTTCTCCTGCTTCTCAGATGCTGACTGCCCTGCTGTGTTTTTCGAGCAATCCATTCTCTACTCTGATCTCCAGCATCGGTAGTCCTCGCTGTCTCCTAATTGTTGCTCTAACATGATGAACAAGTGGAGCAGAGGCTGCACACAAAGACTGCTCCATTTTGTTCTTCGTAGCTCCATCACTTATGATACACACGTGGGATTTTAACGTGGTTTTCTTGCGGTGAAGAGAGAAGCCATATGTGTTGTGTGAAGTCTCAAGAAGGCACCTTCCATCTCCGAGAAGACAGCCTGGTTTTCTCTATGCAGGTCGGAAGCTGTTAGGAATGACTACCTGTTTCAGACGAAAGGTATTGTAGTTGCTGTTGGGGATTGTGAGTAACATGTCGTTCAGTACGCGTTCACACGCCGACTGCACAATAACGTGCGGAGAGTTAATTAAGGCATATAAACTATTAGGAAAGTCACGTTAGACTGATGAATGGACTCTCTAAGTTCAAATAATGCTGATCTTGTTCATGTTGATCTTGTCTAGTTCATGTCATGTTCAGTGTAACATGTACGACTTACTCTGTCCAAGTCTATTTCCACCATATGATCTGCCTGTCCATCCTTACTATGATCTACCTCCACTGCTCATAAATAAAGTGTGTCCCTGTACTGAGGTACTCGTGGCAATAAATCTAACTGATTAATCCTGGGTAAAGTATGGCATTGCCCACCCTATCAATGTCTCTTTTAGAAATAAGTGATCGCTGCCACTCCTCTTGTTCAGCATCAACATTTCTTCATCTCTCACAGCTCTACAGATTAAACACTCAGCTTATTCACTCTATCCTCATGTTATCATCATCCGTGTCTGTGGTCATTCCTTACAAAGGTGATCAAATTTGTACAGAGTGCCCATAATGCTCTCTCAGCAAGGCTCTACAACAGCCGGAAGATGGCTTTCCTTATGTACTCGAATCATCTTACAATGAAGGACAGCATACCATTGACTGCACCCATTACTTACTCAGGGTTTGATTTGGAGCAGTCAGCATAGACTTGATATCATGCTTCCCAAATTTGTTAGAGTTCTTTGGTAAAGTGACCAGGAAGGTTGATGAGGACAGAGCGGTAGATGTAGTCTAGCTGGATTTCAGTAAGACCTTTGATAAGGTTCCACATGGCAGCCTGCTCTGGAAGGTTCCATCACGTGGAATGCTGGGGAACTGGCCAATTGGATACACAGTTGGCTTGATGGCATGAAGCTGAGGGTTTAGTAGGAAGATGCTTGTCAGACTGGAGGCTGGGTCCATTGCTGTTTCTTATCTATGATTTATTGAGAATGTACAAGTAAGTTCGCAGATGACACTAAAGTAAGTGGGAGCATGATCAGTGAGGAATTTTATCAGAAATTGTAGCAGGACCTTAATCGGGTCGGAAGTAGGCCGAGAAATGGCAAATGGAATTTAATATATAAGTGTGAGGTCTTGCATTTTGCAAACTCAAATTAAGGTAAGAGTTTCATGGTGAATGGGAGGACCTTAAGGGGTGAAATGGGCAGAGAGACTTTGGTGTTCAGTTGCACACGGTTCTCGAAGAATGGAGTCACAGGTAGACAGGGCATTGAAGAAGGCTTTTGGCAGATTGCCCTTCATCAGGCAGGATATTGAGTATAGAAGTTGGGAATTTATGCTGCAGTTACACTGGACTTTGGTAAGGCCGCACTTGAAGTATTGAGTTAGGGTTTCTCACCTTGTTTTAGGGAGGATATTATTAAATTAGAAAGAGTGCAGAAGAAATTTACAAGGACGTTGCCAGGACCAAATGATCTGAATTATAGGGAGAGATTGGACAAGCTAGGACCTTTTCTTTACAGTGTCGGAGATGAAGGAGTCCTTATAGAGCTATATAAGATCACGAGGGGCATGGATAGGGTTAATGTTGTCAGTCTGTTTCCAAGGTTTAGAGAATTGAGGATTAGAGGTGATCAGTTTAAGTTTAAAGGGGAAGGAATAAAAGGGAAACTGAGGGACCACTTATTTACATAAATGGCTGGTACGTGGATGAACTGCCAGAAGATGTGGCTGAGGGGGGTGTATTAACAACATTTCAAAAGCATTTGGATAAATATGTGGATAGGAAAGGACTAGAAGGATATGGGACAAATGCAGGGAAATAGGGTTAGTGTGAATGGACATTTACAAGGTGGAGTCGAACCCCTCTGTTAATTAAAACCAAACCCCCAGAAAAGCTCGCCTCACCTCATAATCTGTTCAAATATGAGTAACACAGATCTCCTACATTCCACTATTTAAAAAATAGCAAGTTAGTTTCTTAACTTTAATGTTGAACACTAAACAACAATTATTCACAAACACAAGCCCCTCTTTTCTTAGCTACTTACTATCTGACTCCAACTCTGTAAACATATGCTGTTCCAAAAACCCAATATTTATCATTACAATCTCAAAACCACACAGTCTCTATCTTTCCCCTCTGTGTTCACTCTTCCAGCTGCTGATCTCCCTGGGTCATGTATTTTTTTTACTGCAAGTAGGTTTTACATGAACATGTATCTTTGATAGAGAGTGTTTGAGATGGCCAGTTAGCACTCCTGCTTGACAACAGTTACTCTGCTGTTGGATGGCAGTGGTTTTCCCCCTAGTGTTCAAAATGCTCGGATTATATACTCTCCATGACACAATAATTCTCACAATATGATTGCTTTCCAGGTGTCCAAGCAATTATATTCAAATTCTGTTGGCTTCTGGTTTCCTAAGCATTATTTAAACTCTTTCGTTGCATTTGAATTGCTGTCAAAACAGCAACCAAAACTCAGGTATCCGTTTTCCAGCTACTTGTGACATGTGGAACAGCGTGACCTTTAGCTGGCATCTGTGGCTGTACTTTCCATTCAGCAAAACCCGTTCTGTCTTAAAGTGACCAGACATGCTTTTGGCTTCATAACACCTCCCCCCTTCAGAAAAGAAAATGAACCATCAGAATGAAAAGATGGTTTCATTTCTTTTCCACTAATTCTTAAACCCATCATTATGACATATAAAAGTATTAATCTCAATTATACCATTCATATTAATTCTGCACACATATACAACACTGGAATAAGTCAAATCTTATCCGCATTGTTTCCTTTAGTACCCACAGCATACACATTTTGCAAGTTTAAAGTTGGTAACATAAAACTCCAGGGAAATAGTCTAATATTCTGATATTTAAGTATTCCAAAAAAATGCGAGAGGATTGTCATTGTTGTGCACAACCGTCTCTGACAGTGTGTTTGTCAAATAAACATTAAAATGTTTCCTCTGCTCTGAAGCTCTTCAACCATGTTGTGACTCTATGCTACTCTCTCCCCACCCCCACCCTCCTCTAGCTTATCTCTCCATGCTTCAGGCTCACTGCCTTTATTCCTGATGAAGGGCTTTTGCCCGAAACGTTGATTTCGCTGCTCGTTGGATGCTGCCTGAACTGCTGTGCTCTTCCAGCACCACTAATCCAACATTAGAATGTTGTCAGGCCAGTACCAAACTCAATCATTCTTTTTCATTAATAGAGATTTTGTATTTTTATCTGGTGGGTGTTGAGTTTTTTTCGACAAGTCGCTAATTAGCTATTCAATTCCATCATCCTCTTTCTGTATCAATGCGTGTCCGACCCCAATATCCCGAGCATCGAACACAATTTTCAAAGGGACTCAAAATATATGGTGCAGCTAAAACTGGTGCGGTGATTAATCCTGCTTTAATATTCTCAAATGCCTCCTGGCATTGCTCTGTCCACCACAATTCTGTATTCTTCTTTAATAAATCCATCGGTGGTGCCAATATGCTGCTGACGCTTGTAACAAACTTCCGATAGAATCCACTCAGTTCCAAAAATCGAAGCACCTCTTTCTTCGAGGGTGGTCTTGGAAATTCCTCAAAGCCCTTCATCTTTGTGTTCCATGGGGTCAACCTTCCATGTCCAAGGTAATGTCCCAAGAACGTCACCTCTGCCTTCGCGAATTCGGTTTTCTTTAAGTTTATTACCAAGTTTGCTTCTTGTAATCGTTCAACATGCTCTGGCAACTGTAATATGTGAGCTTTCAATCACTTGCGAAAGATCACTACATCATACAGATAAACATGCACAATTTGTTCATTTGGCCGCAGCTCTGTTCATGAGTCTAAAATGTGGCTCGAGCGGTATTCATTCACATGGCAGACACGATCACGTTTTTTGTCATATCCGCTATCTTTACCAGATATTTTAACTGACTCAACGTTTTTTTAATTTGAAAGGCGCCCCTAAACCTGGCTTTGAAGTGATTTACTACCATTGGTGGTGATAATAATATGTCATCCCCATGGGAAATCGTCAAAGTTTCAGAGTTTTTATCTGCCAACCTGCATCACTCTATGCTGCGCCCTCTGCGGCTGCTGTTTAGCTAACTCACCTGCTACATCTAATCTCGCCCTCACCTCACATACATAATGCAAGTCGGAGATCTCCGACTTCGGTCCTGTCAATTAATATATCATTAATTTACAAGGACCTCTCACTTCTTTATGGACATTAACTCAAAGGAAGTAAACTGAGTAGAGTTATTTGGGACATCTCTGATGGCAAGCAATTTAATGGAGCACCTGACAGGACTGCAGATGCTGGAGATCAGAGTTGAAAACTGTGTGGGTGGAAATGCACAGCAGTTCAGGCAGCATCCGAGGGGCAAGAGAGTTGACGTTTAAGGCACAAATCCTTCATCAGGAAAGTGGGGGGCAAGGGAGGGGGAAGGGGGCTGTGAAGTAAATAGGATGGTGGGGTGGAGCTGGGTGGGAGGTAGCTTGGAAGGCGATAGGTAGATACAATTGGAGTGTGGTGGTGATAGGTCAGAGAGGAGGGTGAAGTGGATGGGTGGCAGGACAGCATCAACGTTGACTTCACCAATTTCCAAATCTCCCCTCCCCAACCTCATCCCAGATCCAATCGTTCAACGTAGCCCCGCCCTCTTGAACTGTCCCAACTTTACATCTTCCTTCCCACCTATCGGCTCCACCCTCCCTTCCGACATATCACTATCACTCACAACTACATCATCTGATCACCTTCCCAGTGACCCTCCGACCAGCCCAGCTCCTACTGTCCTATTTATCTATCAGCCCCCTTATCCCCACCCACCAAATTCCTGACGATGGGTTTATGCCATTATGTTGATTGTCCTTCTCTTCGGATGCTCCCTGATCTGTTGTACTTTCCCGACACCTCACTTCTCAACTATTAATGACTGAACAGATCCTGTATCTCACAAAATTATAACTTCTCATCCATGCCTTCCTCCCCACCTCCCCCCCCCCACCTTTCTGCGTAAACTTTATATACAGAGGCGAATCCTTTAGAGAGATCAGGCACTGACTCCATACCCAGCGCCTGCCTAGGATTTGCAATGTCCTGCAGCTCCTCGGTTCCACTTGGGGTCTCCTTTACCAGTTTCACTAATGCCACTGGGCTTAGCTTCTTCTACCACATCTTTCCCCAAAGTGTCTTCCTTCAACCCCAGCCCGGTGTGTCCCAGCTTACTGCAGTGAAAACAGCTTTTCCAGAACCTCTTTAGCATTCCAGGAGAAACAGCCTAGAATTGGACAGCAAGCGCCAAGCCGGGTGGTGGAGTTCCAGATATCCGTTCCCTCAGCCCCCTACCCCGACATGTGGGGAAGATCTTGGAAATAGCCGGAGAGGACCAGAGGGCCTTGTGTGGAAATTCTGAAACGTCCACGTCTCACCAACCGAGTAAGGAGCAATATTCAGTAAAGAGCAATTCTCAATTTAAACCCACTGTCAGTTTCAACCTCCTCTCTCTCAATCGCAAAAGTACAGAAACCAATTGCACAGCGATGCAGGCAGTGAAATACACAGAAGC
This sequence comes from Chiloscyllium punctatum, assembly GCF_047496795.1. Lineage (NCBI taxonomy): Eukaryota > Metazoa > Chordata > Chondrichthyes > Orectolobiformes > Hemiscylliidae > Chiloscyllium > Chiloscyllium punctatum. Next base: position 12,007,342 of record NC_092755.1, on the reverse strand, counting down.
ATTGCTTAACACCCAAAATACTAACATGCATACTGCATACATGGAGATAGGCATACACACACATAGAAGCACACAGAGACATATACAGTCACAGACAAATAGGCAGAAATGCAGATAGAACCACACAGGCTGATACACAGACAGACAGACGGAGTCACAAAAATACACAGACGACAAGCACAGAAGATGAAGGATTCTAGGGAGAAGGTAGGAGAATGACGTTGAGGAACATATAAGAAATGACAGAATGGCATATAAGACTTAATCGGCCGAATGGCCTAATTATCTTCCTTTATTTAATGCTCGTGTGGTGTAATGTTATCAGGTATTCTTTTCCTGAGACAGCAGCAGAGGCTGGGTTTGATACATATTTGATTGTAAAGAGTCAGTGATAGCGTGGGACAGAGTTGGAGGGCGGAATGGTTTCTGTCTATTCTTGATTATTGTATGCTTATATCCGAAAAGGGGCAGTGATTTGATGTGAGGTTAACTTATTTCTAAAATAATGTTTCCCACAATAAAATATGGAAGTCCCTTTGCCTTTAGTGTTGTGCTACCTGTGGTATCCTCATTCTCAGGGAGCAGTGAAAACTCGGTTATTGAAGGTATTCAAGTCTGAGCTCAACTGATCTTTGCTGGACAGGATAGTCAATGTTTATTGGGAACAGACAAGAGTCGGATGGTCAGATACACTCAGATCAGCCATGAGCAGTCTGAATGGTGCAGCCGAATGGTCAACTGCCGCCCCTATCCAATGTGTTATTCCTTCAATCCAGCCCTCTATGCTGTTGCAGAGATATACTGTTGCTCCTACCCGAAGTGTTGTTCCCTCAATCCACCCCTTGCGTCTGTTATAGCGTAGGGGACCACCCCATTCAGCCACACAGGATCGTTACAATGAGATGGAAGGAGACCATCTGCCCCTCGAAGGAGTTACACAGGAATATAGAATGAAGTAATTCAGTTCGTTGAGTACATTGCACGGGTATTGGGTTTAATCAGGAATGTTTCACCGCATCTGTACAGGACATTGCTGAGACGACATCAGATACACAGCATGCAGTTTTGATCCTCTAAACTAAAAAAATATATAATTCCTTTCGAAGATTTTCAAAGATGCTTCCATTTACTCATTCCTGAAATGAAGGCCTTTTGCTATCGAGGATTTTCTGTTTAGGTCTGAGATAAGAAATCTTATTGAACTACAATTTTCAGATAACGTGTTTCGGGGTATACCTGTTTTCTCTTGTTAAGGAGACTAAAGTTAGAGAATATCATTTATGAATGCGATGTATTGATATAAACACAAATATTATGAAGATATCAACCCAATTATAAAAATTACGCAGACACATAGAAACATGTCATCAAATTATAAAGCAGTCCCCTTTTTTTGCTAATGAAAGACACTGTGCACAACAACAGCAATGATGCACCTGCATACAGCATAGAGCCTATTATCATTCATTCCAGAGAATAGTCATGGAGAGTACACATGGCCCCGTTTGGTGTTCAGTTGACTTTATTGTATTTTTCCACACAGAGAGGGACAAAAATATTACTAGCTTCAGAAGCAGCAGCCAATTGTTCTCTCTCTCTCTCTTACTTTGCTCTGCCTGAAAACAAGGTGTAAAAGCAGAACATCCCTGAGTCATCTTTACCCACTCGTGGAGGATCTCTGATGAGGTATCATAGGAATCTGTCCACAGCCCGAGGCAAAGGGAGTTCAGCCAAATCCAACTGCTCCGTTCAGAAATCCGCATCCCCAGACATGTGTGTGAGCAGAATAACTTCAAACACAGAAAGATATTTGGGACATTCGATCATCTTACCATTCGTTCAGAGATCAACTTCCTGTTTCCCACATTTTTTCTAGAAACTTACCCAGTCTGATACCTATTTCATTGGCCACAGCACTCGTTGCATTTAAAATTTGCTTTCACCAGTAGAGGAGAGGGAAAATGCATCAGTGACCCTCGAACATTGGTCAGTACACAATCAAGAGATTCTCGAAGGGCGTTTAAAGTTTGTGATGACTGGATATTTCCATTTTTTTCAAAATTGTGCATGTTAAACATCTTACAGACAAGTGAGAGTAGGAAAATGGTACACAGACAGAAAAGTGCTGCTGAGACCATAATCAGTTCATAGTGCGTGGTGGAACAGTGACACCGTGTCTGATGACCCACTCTTGCTCCACAGTCCCATGTGACCATGTTGCATTCAGCCCCTCACAGCTCCTGCACAGGGGCAGATACCAAATACCAGGTCCACAGTAACACATAATCTCATTCAATCCCTCCAGACGTTAACACACGGTTTGGTGAGTGTTGTAAAATGTTATTTGGAAATCCAGTCTCGCTTCGAAACATGCCTCTGGTCTCTTTACAAAGTGCCTCCTCTCTGCAACTTGTGCTTCATTTGTTGGTCATGGTCTAGACCAAGATCCATTAGGAACAAATACCCATACCTCACCCAGAGATGACTCAAAGTGCTACGCCCTTTCTGATTGCAACATTCAATAACACATAGTCTAGGAACATTACAACCATGAACACTAATTACAGAAAATATGAACATAAGGAACAGTATCAGGTAATTCGGATGGTAAGCCATTGTATGCGATCATGGTTGATCTACTGTTAGCATTACCTCCTCTTTAATACATAATCGATCACACCCGTGAGCTCTCTGACAGGTCAAAAATACATCTACCTCCTCTTTAAATACTTTCAGTGATTAAGCTCCTTTAACTCTCTAGCCCAGATAATTTCAGACATTGATTTCCCTCTGTGAGAATAAAAGACTCCCCACACAGAAACCGTCAACTATTGAAAGGCACAAGAGGAGTTCACAGGGGCTCAGGACAGAGTGAATGGCCTTGATTACAGAGACAGTATTTGACTGAGGGTGTCATCGCGATCACCGACTTATTTGAGTTTAATGGGAATCAGGTGTTCCCTCCCTACTGGTTGGGCTCTTTCAGAGCACAAAGGAAGATGTATGTGGGCGGTGGCTGACAATACTCCCAGTTCCAGGACATCTGTTTAGGTGATCCTCAGGTTAACATCCTCACTATAAACATCTTCAGCTCCTTCGTAAACGTCTACGCGCCCACATCCCTGGCACCACTCCACTCCATTCCCGCCCCCCCCCCGCCGATCCATCATAAGATCAGAAGCGGGGTGTTCACTGAAGATCATACAATGTTCAGAACATTTTGTCCCCCCTCAGCTCCTGAACCAGTCTCTATGTCCATGTGCAGCAAAACCTGGACAGCAGTCAGGTTTGTGCTGTTAAAGTGTCAGTAACATTCATGTAACAGCACGGCCAGACACTGCACATGTCCACAGTTAAAACATGAGCTCATTCAGCACCACAAGCCGGTTACATGATATGTGGAAGCCATTCTGCCCATCTAAACGACTGAACAAAAGCAGGGACAGCCCATTCAATCGTGCTGCCTGTTCCCCAGGAAGAGGAGGGCTCCGGTCAGTACATTGAGCCGTTAAACAGGAACAGGCAGAGCCCAATCAGACACTTGATACTGTTTCATGGGAGCAGGAAGAGGCCATTCAGCCCCTTAACATATTTATACGGGAACATGTGGGTGTCATTGATGCTCCAACCTGAAAAACCAATGAAGCAGAGACTGCACTCATAGACGGCTCACGGTTTTCCTCGTGGTTCTTTTGCCTATGGGACACATGAACTGTTTTGCCAGCAGTGAGGAAGGAAACCAAATGTTTTGTACCAAGTCTCAAAGAGGCATCTTCCATTTCCGAGAAGACAGATCCATGTTCTCCGTGGGGGTCAGAAGCTGATGGAAATAGTTAACTGTTTTACCATGAAAGTATTGAGGCTCCTGTCGGGATTGTGGATTACATGAGGTTCATAATGTGGAGAGAGGTTAGTCAAAGACTGACTCTCTCTCTCTCAATCAAAATGGGGGAGTGGCGTGGGGTGAGAGAAACGTTCCCAGAGGCTTTTAAAGAATCGACAATCATGTAAACCTAGTAATAAACAAGCCATGGAATTTATAACCGTACCATTGTTTGTCTGGAATATAACCTTATGGTTCAATGCAATAATCTCTTATTCCCTCAAAGCGCTACACATTAATCCTCATGCACTCCCGATGGTACAATCATCCCAACAATGTGTCTGGTGAAACTCCTTTACTCTCTTTCTGCCAAGAGGATTATTCCTTATAAACGAGAGAAAATCTGTCCACAATACCCCAAATACTGTCTCAACAACACTCTCAGGGTTGATCAGAATAATTCTGTTCCCTCATTTAGCTGTCTCAGCTTGTTTCCTGTGCTGTAAAAAGCCATTACTTCTCTCTCACTGCGAACGATGTGGAAGTTAGACATTCCTTAGATTTGTACGTCAACATCAATAAAGTCAACACCAGAGGTGCCGATGGAGATGAATATTACTCTCGGAGGGAGACTCCATGATAAAGTCTTCACTCGAAACAGGGAATGGTCACTTACCTGAATGGAAATGACTTGCAGGGACATGGAAATCAGGCAGAGGAAGTAAGCGATCTTTTCTTTTGTATTGCTCTCACGGGATGTGTGCAGCCCTGGTCAGACCAGTATGTTATGCTGATCCTGAACTGAGTAGCTGTTTGAGCTGTTCCATAGGTTAGTACAAAGTAAAACGCATCGCAGTGCATTTGCAGTTACACAGAGACCTGACCAGGGATGGATGACCCATGAACCTCTCTCCAGGACATGAGGCAAACAGATAGACTTTGTTCAAAACAAGAGGTGATGATTTCATTTACATTCCATCAACTTTCTTCATGAGACACCAAAAGATTATTATTCTGTGCTGCTTGATTATGAGTCAATGACTTGACCACCATGCACTGTCTGACCATCTGACAGATTCTGTGGAGAGGACAAATTAACCATCTCAAGTGCAAATATTTTGTGACGGAAGCATAGTTAGAAGAGACTTGAAACGGTTATATCTGGATTTACTAAAGGCACAAACGATGAATTATTCAGCAGTTGCACTGAGGCTGAGAAGAAAACTGAAATATCCTGATAGTGGCCTTGGGCAAATTGGTGAGTGGGGAGAACATGTAGAAATGTAAATATGAATGAAGCAAAAATGGTTTCTGTCTATTGCGAGTTATTGCATCCTTATATCAGAAAAGGGGCATTCATTTGATGTGAGGTCAAGGCAGACTTAAAATAATGGGTCCCACAGTGAAATCAGATGTTGTGCTATCTGTGGTGTCCTCATCCTCAGAGAGCAATGAAGACTCGGTTATTGAAGATGTTCTCGGCTGAGCTCGACTGATCTTTGCTGGTCAGGAGAGTCAATGTTTATTGGGAACAGACAGGAGAGGGATGGTTAGACACAATCGGATCTGCCATGAGCATTCAGAATGGTACAGCTGAATGGTCAACTGCCACCCCTACCCCATGTCTTGTTCCCTGAATCCACCCCTAGAGTCTGTTACAGGGTAGCGGACCACCCCGTTCAGCCACACAGGTCGTTACAATGAGATGGGAGGAGACCATTCTGCCCATCAAAGGAGTTACACAGGAAAATAGAATGAAGTAATTCAGCTCGCTGAATACATTACACAGCCCAGGAGGGGGCCTTCAACCCGCCTTAACTGCTGCATAGGAACAGGGATGCTGTCCCTAACAGGAAATAGACAGTAGAGATAAATGAATATTTTACCAACATATAACTAGTCTGGCCTCAAAGATCACTGTGGGGTCATCAATGATCAATAATCTATCATGATATGGATATCATTCGATATATCTTCGAATGGAGGTTGTGAATCTGCATTGTGATATACACAGGGAAAGTTAGTGAGCAAACCTTCAGCAGAAATAATATAACATGAGCTTTCTATTGTGGTAGGAAGGAATGAACAGCAGGAAACAATTTAATTGGAGAGAGATCACAGAACTCTGTGATGCTGGTATTTTTCATATTCCTGGTAATGAATCATATGAAGTCTGTCTGCAGATGCTGCAAGTGACTTGGACGGCAAGTGAAATGATGCTGTTTGTGGCCAAGGGTATTGGGTTTAATCAGTAATGTTTTACTGCATCTGTACAGGGCATTGCTGAGACCACATCAGATACACTGGGTGCAGTTTTGATCCTCTAAACTAAAAAACGGATATAATTCCTTTCGAAGATTTTCAAAGATGCTTCCCTTTACTCATTCCTGAAATGAAGGCCTTTTGTTATCGGGGATTATCTGTTTAGGTCTTAGATGAGAAATCTTTTTGAACCACGATTTTCCGAAAAGTGTATCAACTGGATACGTATTTTCTCTTGTTAAGGAGGCTAAAGCTGTAGAATGTTTTTTTATGAATGAGCTGTATTGATATTAACACAAATATTATGAAGATATTAACCCATTTTTAAAAATTACGCAGATACATATAAACCTGTCATCAAATTATAAAGCAGGCACTTTGTTTTGCTAATGAAAGGCACTGTGCATAACAACAGCAATGATGCTGCATACAGCATACATTATCATCCATTCCATAGCATGTTCATGGAGAGTACACATAGCCCAGTTTGGTGTTCAGTTGACATTATTGTATTTTTCCACACAGGGAGGGAGAAAAATATTACTTACCTCAGAAGCAGCAGCCAATTGCTCTCTCTGTCTCTGACTTTGTTCTGCCTGAAATCAAGGTGTGAGAGCAGAAATCCCTGCGTCATCTTTACCTCTCGTGGAGGATTCCTGATGAGGATTCAAAGGAATATCTCTACTGCACGAAGCAAAGGGAATTCAGCCAAATCCAACTGTTCTGGGGAAAAATCCCATTACCAGACATTTGTGGGAGCAGAATAATTTCAATGGCAGAAAAACATTTAAGACACTCTATCATTTTACCATTTGATCAGAATTCAACTTAGTGTGTCTCACATTTTTTTAGGAAATTATCCAGCCTGAGACCTATATCATTGGCCACATGACTAAACGGGTGACATTTGAAATTTGCTTTCACGCGGAGGTGTGAGAAAAGGCATTAGAGACCCTCGAACATTGTTCAGAACATGAATAAGAGATTCTCAAAAGCCTGTTAAAGTGTGAATTCCCTTCCCCAGAAGTTTGTGATGCCTGGATATTTCCATTTATCCTAAATTCTGTATGTTAAACATTTGACAGACAAATGAATGTAGGAAAATGGCACACAGACAGAAAACTGTTGTTGAGACGATAATCAGAAATTCGTGCTTGGTGGATCAGTGACAAAGTGTCTCATGACCAACTCCTGCTCCTCAGTCCTATGTCCCTAAGTTCCGTTCAGCCCCTCACAGCTCCTGCAAGGAGCAGATGGGGGCCACTTGCTCCAAATACCTGGTCCATTGCAATCCAGAATCTCACTCAATCCCTCGCAGCTGTCACACACAGATTGGTATGGATTCGAAAATGTTATTTGGAAATGCAGGCTGGGTTCGAAAGACGTCTCGGGTCTCTTTACAGAGTGCCCCCTCTCTGCAACTTGTGCTTCATTTGTTGGTCTTGGTCTAGACCAAGATTCATTATGAATTATGACCCATATCTAACTCAGAGATGACTCAAAAATGCTTTGCTCTCTCTGATTACAGCATACAATAACAGAACGTCCAGGAAAATTACAACCGTTTACTTTGCAGTGAAAGAAAATGAGAACATAAGGAACACAATAAGGTAATTCGTAAAGTCAAGCCATTGTATACAATAATGGCGGATCTACTGTAAACATTAACTGCTCTTTAATGCCCAATTCTTCACAACCCTCAGCTCTCTGACAGGTCAACGATCCAGCTACCGCCTCTTTAAATAGATTCAGTGATGTAGCTCCCGTAACTCTCCAGCCCTGACAATTCCTGACAGTGATTACCCTCTGTGAGAGGTCAACATTCCCTGCAAATATCTATTACCTATTGAAATGAACAAGATGTGAACACAGGGGCTCAGGAAATAGTGAATGGCCTTGATATCAAGGCAGTATTTGACTGAGAATGTCATAAGGACCAACGATTTATTTGAGCTGAATGCGAATCAGGGGTAACCTCCCACTGGTTGGGGTCTTTCAGAGCACAAAGGAAGATGTTTGTGGGCGGTGGCTGACAACCCTTTCAGTCCTGGATCATCTCTTCAGGAGATCCTCAGGTTAATGTCCTCCGTACAAACATCTTCAGCTACTTCGTCGACAGCTACGCACCCGCACCCTTGGCACCCATCCATCATGAGATCAGAGGCGGGGTGATCACTGAAGATCACACTATGTTCAGAACATTTTGTCACCCCTCACCTCCTGAACCAGTCTCTATCTCCCTGTGCAGCAAGACCTGGACAGCAGTCAGGTTTGTGCTGTGAAATTGTCGGTAACATTCATGTAACAGCACGGCCAGACACTGCACATTTCCACAGTTAAAAAAGGATCTCATTCAGCATCTCAAGCTGGTTACACTGATATGTAGAAGCCAGTCAGCCCATCGAAATGATTGAAAAAGAAGAATGACAGCCCATTCAATCCTGCTGCCTATTCCCCAGGAAGAGAAGTGGACTGGTCACTACATTGAGCTGTTAAACAGGAACAGGCAGAGTCCAATCAGACCCTTGAACCTTTGGAACCAGGAGGAGGCCATTCAGTCCTTCGAGACACTTATACAAGAACAGGAGGGTTGCATTGGTGCTCCAACCTGAATAACCAATTGAGAAGAGAATGCAGTCATAGACGGCTCACGATGTTCCTCGTGGCTCCATTGCCTGTGCAACACATGGTACTTTAACGTGGTATGCCGGCAGAGAGGAAGAAAGCCAGATGTTTTGTGCCAAGTCTCAAAGAGGCATCTTCCATCACCAAGAAGGCAGACCCATGTTCTCCATGGAGGTCAGAAGCTGATGGAAATAGTTAACTGTTTTAGCATGAAGGTATTGTGGCTCCTGCCGGGATTGTACATAACACAACGTCCATAATGTGGAGGGAGGTTTGTCAAACACTGGTCCTCTCTCTCTCTCCCTCTTTCTCAATCGAAATGGGGAGTGGCGTGGAGTGAGTGGGACGTTCCCAAAGACATTTGAACTATCGAGAATCATGTAAAACAAGTCATAAACAAACCATGGAATTTACCATGGTATCAGTGTCTGTTTGGATAATAATGAGTGACTGTCCATTCCCTTAAGGTTCAATGAAATCACCCCTTATTCCCTCAAAGTGTTACAGATTAATCCTCATGCACTGCCGATGGTACAACCATCCCAACAATGAGTCTGCTGAAACTCCTTTACACTCTTTCTGCCAAGAGGATTATTCCTTATAAAGGAGAGAAAATCTGTCCACAATACCGCAAATGTTATCTCAACAACACTCTCAGGGTTGATCACAATAATTCTGATCACTCACTGAGCTGTCTCAGCTAGTTCCCTGTGCTGTAAAAAGCCATTAGTTCTCTCTCACAATGAATGATGTGGAATTTAGATGTTCCTTACATCTGTGCATCAGCATCAATAAAGACATCACCAGAGGTGCCGATGGAGATGAATATTTCTCTCGGAGGGAGACTCAAGCAGAAGGACTTCACTCGAACCAGGGGATGGTCACTTACCTGAATGGAAATGACTTGCAGGAACATGGAAATCAGGCAGAGGAAGGGAGCTATCTTTCCTTTTGTTCTTCCCTCACGGGATGTGTGCAGCCCTGGTCAGACCAGTATGTTATGCTGATCCTGAACTGAGTACCTAGTTCAGCGTTCCACAGGACAGCAGAGAGTAAAACACATTGCTGTGGGTTTGCAGTCACACAGAGAACTGACCAGGGAAGGATGACCCATTGATTTCTCTCCAGGACATGAGGCAAACAGGTGGTGATGATTTCATTTGCATTCCATCAACTTCCTTCATGAAACACCAAAAGATTATTATTCTGTGCCGTTTGATTATGACTCAATGACTTGACCACCATGCACTGTCTGTCCATCTGACAGATTCTGTGGAGAGGACAAATTAACCATCCCAATGCAAATATTTTGTGATGTAAGCACAGTTAAAAGGGACTTGAAACGGTTATATCTGGATTTACCAAAGGCACAAATGATGAATTATTCAGCAGTTGCACTGAGGCTGAGAAGTAGACTGAAATATCCTGATAGTGGCCTTGGGCAGGATTGGTGAGTGAGGAGAATATGTAGAAATGTAAATATGAATGAAGTAAAAAGATTAAGGAGATTAAGAACAGTCTGGTTTCTCCTCGCGTATTGTTGAGTAAGTTGTGAATAGTAATTTGCTAGTTATAATTTGTAAGGAATAACATTTTTGACTGTATCTGAAAATGATGACTTCCAAATTCTAAAATTTGAATGTGAACAGCAATTCAGTTCCACTCAGTTTAATGGTCAGATGGAATGACCTACCAGGAACACCAACTGTAGCGAGGATGGGATAGTAACCACCTTGAATAATCCACAGGATACCTTTGATCTGTGATGCTAATGATATCCAAGGCTGAGAAAGGTAGTGAAGACCCAAGGATAAACTCCTGTGTATGGTAATATTCCAGTCTCAGGTTCTCAGATTCTGATCCACTATTGGAACATTCCAGTCTAATGTCCTCAGATTCTAATCTCTTCTCCCCTTTCTCTCGAGCTGCTGATCTCTGTTAGTCCAGTCGGTAATGTGCCCACCCATACTGGGATAACACATTGAACCGAGTCCTTAATTAGTAGAAGAGGCAAACCCTCCAGTGACACATTTACGATCCACGGAGACGGACATCAGTCACAATCACTGAACAAATAGCTCTAGCCAACGCCTGTCAATTCAATATTTTATTAAAATCCAAAACAATGAATCAAATTTTCGCATTCTGGATGGGATATGTGAGGGTGACTTATGGAAAAAATCTTGAGGCTGGTAGATGAAGTGAGTGTTCCCATTTAATCTACCTTGGATGCAGGAGTAATGCTACAAGTTTATCAGAATGTAAACATACTTCTCTGTTTATAAATGGAAACATACATTCTGTAACTACTGACCAAGCATTATAATTTCAATAAAACATTGAGACAACTTTTATAGTTCATGACCTGAGGGGAGTGTGTGTCTGAGAAACGTGGTGTTATAACACACAAATGGCATGGATATGTTAACAGAGAATTGTACGTGACAAATGCAATCCAGATTGGTCTTCCAGCTTCAGAGAGAGACAGATGAGGCCTGTGCTATTGATGTTATCGATGTTAGTGAACTGTGATGAAGTGTCATTTACTGGACTTCAATTACAGTGTGATTAGGGTATTGTGGAGGAGACAGAAAACAGAGAGAATTGGGGGACATGGCAGTTCAGACTGGAGGGAGGGACAATAATATTCCCCAGTCATCAGTATTGGAATGTTACTCTTTATAACTGATACGAAGAACAGATTCAAGGATACATTTAAAGTGAGGAATGAGGAGTAAAATCTGATTATTGAACACAAAATACAGGAACAAAATGATTTTCTGTCCATACTAAACTACGGAAAGTACAAAGAGATAAGATACACTCATGATATTGAACTACATAAATTGAAATGTATATTACAAAACCAGGGAAGTGGTGTGCAATCGTTCTCAATCATTATTTAGCCCTCAGCTGAGATGCTGATTTCCCCTCTGTCAGTGATCCATCTCATTGAGATTCTCTGGCGCATTATCTCAATATCGAGCAGGATTTTCAGTTCCTGCTGCTGTTCACGCATTCTATTTAAATTCAACCATCTTCTCACTGTAAAAAAAGCATTTGGCCTTTTGGACTCTGTTTAACTGTCATCAACTCAGCTCTGTGATATTATTGAAGATAAATTCTCTGGGACACAACCAGTATCCGCACAGTTCTCGAACGGCATGGCAATAGATAAAGGCCTTGCAGTCCGTGAGAATTTCTAAATAAAACTTCCATTTTTTTTGTCTGTTCCTGTCTATCTCCCCTCATGCTGTCTTCTGACATATCCAACTCACCTTCGTTTTACATCCCTCCAAATCACTCCCTGTTTCCAAATTGTGCAGTTGTACAGCTTGATGTTGTGCCCATTTTGGAAAAATTAAGAACAAGGAAAATACTAAAAGTTTTGGGGCGTGGTGGCATTGTTAATCAAAGGCAGTATTATGGTGGCCGAAAGGATGTTTGATAAGGACTTGTCTACTGCGTTAGTGTGGGAAGAGGTTAGAAACAAAAACGGAGAGATAACCCTGTTGACAGTTCTCTACAGTCCTCTGAAAATTTCCAGAGATGTAAAGGAAAGGATTACAAAGATGATACTGGATAGGAGCGGAAATAACAGTCTAGTTGTTATGGAAGAATTTAACTTTCCAAATAGTGACTTGAAACGCTAAAGTTTAAGTACTTTATATGGGTCAGTTTTTGTCCAATGTGTGCAGAATGGTTTCCTGACACAGTGTGTAGATAGACCAATAAGGGACAATGAGACATTGGATTTGGTACTGGGTATTGAACCAGATCAGGTATTAAAGTTGGAGGTAGATGAACACTTGGCTGATAGTGACCAGAAATCAGTTATGTTTACCTTAGCGATGGAAAGGGACAGGAGTGTACTGCAGGGCAAGAGATATAGCTGGCGGAAAAGCAAATATGTTGCGATCAGGAAAGGTGTTAGGATGCATAGGATGGGGAAGGAAACTGCAGGGGATGGGCACAAGTCAAATGTGGAGCTTTTTCATACAACAGCTACTGTGTGTCCTTGATAAGTTTGTACATGTCAGGAAAGAAGGGAGTGGTCGAGTGTGGTTGCTGTGGTTTCCTGAAGAAATTGAATCTCTTGTCAAGAGGAAGAAGGAGGCTTATGTATAGATGAAACGTGAAGGCTCAGTTAAGATGGTTGAGAGTTACAAGTTACCCTGGAAGGACTTAAAGAAAGAGATAAGATTAACCAAGAGAGCATGAGAAGTCTTTAGCAAGTAGGTTCCAGCAAAACCATCAAGCTTTCTATCAGTATATCACGAATGACCAAACTAAGATTAAGGCCAATCAAGGACAGTAGTGTGAAATTGTATGAAGAGTCCAAGGAGATAGGACAGGCACTAAATAAATATTTGAATCAGTATTCACAATGCAAAGACAATGCTGTCGAGGCCGATATGGAGTAAAGGCTATTAGACTAGATGGGATTGAGGTTCGTAAGGTGGAGATGTTAGTAATTCTGGAGAGTGTGAAAATAGATAAGTCCCCTTGGCCAGATGCATTTAATCCTCGGATTCTCAGAGACGTTAGGGTGGAGGTTACGCAACTTTGGTTCGAATTTTACATCGCCATTGTCTACAGGAATAGAGCCAGAAGACTGGAGGACAGCAAATGCCCCCTCTTTCAAGATATGGAGAAGAGACAAGCCTAGTAATTAAATACCAGGCTTACTTTGGTTATGGGTAAAGTGTTGGAAAGGATTATAAGAGAAAGGATTTATTATCATCTAGAAAGGAATCATATGATTAGGGATAGTCAACAAGGTTTTGTGAAGGGTATGTCATGCCTCACAAATTTACTGAGTTCATTAAGAAGGTGAGCAAACAAGTAGATGTGGGTAAAGTGGGGTATATGGATTTCAGTAAAACGTTTGATAAGTCCCCCATGTTAGGAAGAAAATATGGAGAGTATGGTGTTGGAAAAGCAGAACAGATGAGGCCGTGTCCAAGGAGTAGGAGAGTCGATGGTTCATTTGTAAGCCCTTCATCAGGAATCAATGTTCTGGTCTCCAGCATCTGCAGTCTTCACTTTCTTTTAGCTCCTTTGATGCTGCCTGACGTGCTGTGCTTTTCTAGCACCACACTTTCGACTCTGATCTCAAACATATGTACTCCTTACTTAGAAAATACGGAGACGTGGAATTGAGGGTGATTTAGTGGTTCGGATCAGAAATTGGCTTGCTGAAAGAAGACAGAGGGTAGTAGTTGATGGGGAATTTTCATCCTCGAGTTCAGTCGCTAGTGGTATACTGTAAAACTCTGTTTTGGGGTGACTGTTGTTTGTCTCTTTGAAAATGACCTTAATGAGGGAATGGAAGGACGATTCAGTAAATTTACGGTTCGCAGTAAGTTCGGTGGAGCTATGGGCAGTGCTGAAGGATGTTGCAGGTACTGAGCTGTAATGTTCTATGTTCACAGACCTACAATGGGCTGAATAGCTTCCTTCTGGGATGTAACATTTCTGAGGTACTCTGACCCACAATAAAAGCTTTAGGTGCCTGGAGAGACAAGCTGGTCCAGTGAAGGACACACACTGCACAATCATCCATCATCTCTTCCTGTTCTCTGATATACAGAGGCCTCAAGATATCAGTCCAAACAAAATATATTGATTCAAATTCAAGCTGTCAGGAGGACGTTCACCCGAGAGGATTGCCGTCAGGGGATTTAATTAATAACAAGATGTCAGAATAACACAAATAATAAAATAATATCACAGCAGTATAATAATTGTCAGCAGAGCAAAACTTACAGTTGCAAATAGTTCCAAGTTCAACATTGTGTTCAGTTTTGGTCACCTTGCTATGGGAATGATGGTATTAAATTGGAACTTTACAAAGATGTTGCCAGGACTCAAGGGTCAGAGTCATACGGAGAGGTTGGATAAGCTGGGACATTTCTCTTTAGAGTGCAGCAGCCAGGGGATGCACAAAGTGCTTCGAGAGGCTAGACATGGCCCACATCAGTTCCAGTCTACCAGCCTGCCTCGATCCCCGACAATTCTCCTACCCGTGGAATGGGTCCATAGCGGGTGGAACATCTGGACAACAAGGACACACACGTCAGATTCCTGCTCATTGACTACAGGTTCACCTTCAACACCAGTATTCCGTTCAGACTGATCACCAAACTCCCTGACCTTAGTCTTGGCTCCGCCCTCTGAAATTGGATCCTCAGCTTTCTGACCTACAGTGCGCAATCAGTGAAAATAGGTAGTGTGTCTCTTCCATGATAACATTCAACACTGTAATACCAAAGGACGTCTCTTCAGCTCCCTACTACACTCCCTGTACACCCATTGCCAAATTTTGAACGAATGCCATCTACGTGTTCACTGATGACACCGTCATAGTAGGAGAGAATTGTAATATGGCAAGTCAAAATACAGAATGGAAATACAGGACTTTGCGATTTGCTTCACTGAGACCAACCTCTCTTTCAACATTGGCACAACTAGCCAACTGATCAATGACTTCAGGAAGAAAGGAGGAGAACATGCCGCTATCCACATCAATGGAACTGAAGATGAAATGGTGGACAACATTAAGATCCTCGGACTGAAGATAACTGACATCCTGTCCTGGCCTTCCCATGTAGATGTGACAGTCGAGATGGCACAACAATGCCATCGTTTTCCGGCAGCTCAGGACATTTGACAGGCCCACAAGGATCCTCACCAGTTTCTACAAATGCACCACTGAGAGCAACCCATCCGGGTGCATAATGGCCTGGTGTGGCAACAGCCCAGCCCAGGACAGTAAGAGAGATGACAGAAGGTTGGGTGCACATACCATGCCATGAAGGAAGCCGACCTCCCGTCCTTTGACTCCATTTACACGGAAACCAAAGACCTATCGCACTCTGGATCACCTACAATCTCTTCCATCAGGCAGACATTACAGAAGCTTAAACACATAATCCAGCGACTCATGAACAGCATCTGCCCAACCCATTATTAAACTAAGGAATGGAATATCTGACTTAAAATAGTGCTGATCTCAATCACGTTGATCTTGCCTATTGCATGCCATTTGTGATGCAGCCTGTATGCCTCAGTCTGTTTTTAGTTTACCCTATGATCTGTATGTCCTTGCTTATCGTAGGAGCGAGATTCCCCAGCTAGGGACAAATACTCTGGAGGAAGACAGGATACAGGCAGGGAGTAGACTTTAATTCAAGCAAAAACTGCTTATTGCAAAGAGAGTACCAAAGTAACATCCTCAAATCTGTCTTTAACATAAGAAGACAATGGTTTCTTTAATCCTCAGCTTAGATCAGAAGAGGGTCGCTGCTCTCAGTTAACTGGAGCTGTGGAGTGGTGGGTATCTTCTGGTTTTCACCTGGTGGAGGGTGGCCTATACCAGTCACCTCAGACGGTTCGTCGTTTCCTGTTTGGGAGGTTCTGCTATCCTTTCTTCCCGCAGAGCTCTGTCTGTTCTTCTGGTGATGACCCTCCTTGAGGCCATCTATGATTAGTTTAGATATGTTACAGTGTAGAAACAGGCCCTTCAGCCCAACAAGTCCACAACGACCCGCCAAAGCGCAACCCACCCAGACCCATCCCCCGACATTTTACCCCTTCACCATGCGCAATCTAGCATAGCCAATTCATCTAACCTGCACATTTTTGGGTTGTGGGAGGAAACCGGAGCACCCTGAGGAAACCCAGCAGAAACGGGGAGAATGTGCAAACTCCACACAGGGACTCACCTGAGATGGGAATTGAACCCGGGCTGTGAGGCAACAGCGCTAACCATTGTGCCATCGTGCCGCCCATCTTTACCATCCAAAGAGCTGCCTGTATCCTCACTGTGCTGCTGCCGTTTCCCCCTTTGCTAGGAGCTTTTGGTGGCCTGGTCCGTATTCCTCCTTTTTTTATAGGAATCCACTCCTCTGCCTCCTTTGTTCCCTCCTCCTCCATTGCCTCCGTCCGTCCTGTAGGATTTTGGATCGGCTGCTGTCCCTACCTGCTGGCTGCCTCCGGCTGCGCTCCAGCCTGTCCTTCGTTCTGGGTGCCTCCAGACACCATTCCCTTGCTGGTTTGTGGTGTCTTGCTTATCTTTTGCCGTCCACATCTGGCCGTCTGTGCATCGGTGGCGGACGCTCGTCTTGGGCAGGCCGGGTGCCCGTGGTCCGCCTCTCCACACAGATTACAGTTATTGGCCTCTTTGCATTCCTTTGTCAGGTGACTTTCCTGCTTGCAGTTCCAACAGTTAGTGACCTTACAGTCAGCTGCAATGTGGTCTGACCTCTGGCAGGTTTGGCACACTTTTGGCTGCACTCCGTATGTCAGGTACTCTCTGCTCCCTCCGTTTGCAAAGCTGGAGGGTGGGTAGAGGATGATCCCATGGTTACCCTGATTTGTCGCTTGCTGGTCCAGATTCTGAAAGTGTGCACCACATCATTGGTTTGTGCCTTAACATGGATGTATCTTCTCAGGAAGATGGGGACATCAGCTGCGAGAACGTGAGGGCTATAAACTTGAATCACAACAACACGACTGCTCTATGCAGGATGCACACACAACAGCTGACAAGATGGAGAACAGAGGTGCCCTTTCCTACTCCTTGAAGACCTTCAGGAGCTGCTCGCACTACTTCATGCTCCTCAAGGTCACATTGAAATCGCCAGACTCAGGAAAATGCTACATGCAGTACACATCAGCTGCTTCAAACCCACAGCACTTGATCAAAATCTTCTCCATGAACAGCCTCCGATTGACAGGTGTATGATTCTCCAACTTCTTCACAGTTACCCTGACTGTGTTGCGAATGTCCTGGCCATGGCTGCGGGCTGCTGCTGAGGCCATAACTCCTAGCTTGGCTGGTCCCTGAATTGGCGTTTGGCCGAAGCCAGCATGAAGATCCACCAAGAGCAGGACAGCACAACCAAACGACCCTCCACCGTCCAACCATGATCCAGCAATGATCTCGACGAGCTCTGATGACTCGCAACTCGACACCCGTCCTGATATGAACAGACACTTGATCTTAGCCAAAAGGGTCACTAGTGAAAACCTTTCTGAAAATCCAAGTTTATTTCCTCTATTGCTTTTCCGTAATTGATCTACCAGTCAGTTTCTATATATGTTTCCCATTTCACCAATGTGCGTTGAGTTTTTTTCTATGCCCATATTTTCAGTTCCAATAATTTCTCTAAACTAGTTTATTTACTAATTTCATGCTATATACTTTTCTCCTCAGTCTCCGGTTTTCTCCTATTGCGGGGAAGGGTTTGTTTATGCCTTTTTTTGTGAAGACAGAAGTGAAGTAGTTGATTCATGTTTGTCTGTTCTGCATTCTCCATTCCCTGGTTTCAGACTGTAAGGAAGCTGACACTTTTACTGGAAAGAACAGCTGCTGTCTATTCGCCCTGCCCATGCCTCTTGTACTCTTAAACCTGAATTACATACCCACTCAACTTTCTCTGCTCCAAGAGAAACAACTCGAGCTTATCCAGCCCCTTCTCCACAGCTCATGTGTCCCATCGCAGGGAACATCTCAGTGAATCTCCTCTGCACCTCATCCAATACAATCACATCCTTCCTGTAATATGGCTACGAGAACTGCACACAGTATTTAATTTGGCCTTACCAAAGTGCTATACATCTCTTATGATCTTTGGGACAACGAACAAAGGCTATATCTACGGTTCTGCTTAACTCATCAATGATCATATCCATTCGCTTTCAAGGATGTGTGGAGAAGCACCCTCTGAACTTCCTAGTGTGCAGCCATTCATTGAATTATCCCCTATCTGGTTCCTTCTTCCAAAGTGCATCACCTCATACTTATCAGGGTTACATTCCATCTGCTATTGAACATTCTCGTCTGACAAATCCACCAGCATCTTCCTGTAATAAAAGGCCTTCCTCCTCATTTCCATCCACCCCGTTAATCTTTTTTTGCAACACAGACTTGCTTATCACACTCCCCCTACCCACTTCAAATTCACATCACTTATGAACACCACAAATAATAAGGGATACAGCACTGATCTCTGCAGTACACCAGGGGACACTGGTCTCCAGTCACACAAACAGTCTTCTACCATGAAGTTGAATTTGGATGCAACTTGCCAAGTCAATAATAGGTCCTACCTTTTCCCTGGTTATTCTGTTCCAGTTGACATGCCTGCAGAATATCTGGCGATTCTCCGTAATCTTGCCGTGCCAGCAGATTTCCATGGCCCTGCATGCGTCAGTTCCTTTGAGTGAAGAATTTCCTACCTTATTGTGGTCTTAAATGGCCTGTCCCTTATCCTGCCATTATTTGCCTTAAATGTAGAGTAGACAGCCAGAGAAACATGCTATCTGTTTCCACCTTGACACATGTTTTGTAGATTTTCTAAATTTCATTGTGATCACCTCTCGTTCTTTGAAACTGAGGGATTTCACAAGACAAGTCCCCCATCAGAAAATCTTGTCATCTGAGGGATTAATCTGAGAGAATGTCCATTGCATGTCCTCTGTGTTCAGTATACTCTTTGTTAGATAAGTCACCAACACTTTACACAATTGTCCAAGTATACTCTCACCAACACTCTATGAAACTGCTTAATGATGTCTCTACATCTATATTCATATTTCCTTAAACGAAGGCCAAACTAACTTGAAATTTTCAATTACATGTATTCTTCCAAATACTATTCACGTTAATTGCATTTAAGAGCTCACTGTGTGTGTTCTTACAGAAAGACTTCCGAACATCCAAATGCACTAGTTTCCACTGGTTGTCCATTGTCTATGCTGCAAAAAACGACTTCAAACAATTCCGAAGTTTGTCGGGTATGATTTCTCTGTCAGAAATAAATAGCGATATTCAGCAATGTTGCTGTTCATTTCTAAATAACCAATATCACATCTTATATAGTGGATTCCAACTGTTTCGCTAGAGATGTCAAATTAATTGGTTTGCAGTCCTCTGCATTATCTTTCTTGCCCGTATATAGTTGGATCATGTTTACTACGTTCCAGTTATCTACAATGGATTATAGCCTTTGCAGGATCTGCAGGAAAATAAAACACAGTCACCGACAGTTCAATTAATATGCTGTTTTATTTCTGACATTTTGATATGAAGTATATCTGGCCCATCAGACTTAGCAATGATCAATCTAGCTTCACTTTCAAGTACTACTTTGTTGCTGATACGCATTGACTTTATGTCTTCAGTTCCACAATTCCCATGTGACCACTTGCTTTACGTTAGAGATTTCCTGGAGCTTTCTTCATGAATGCAGATGTGAAGTAACTGGTTAGTTTCTCTGCCCTTTTGTTTTTTCCCCACAACCTTACAAATTTCCACATTTGACCTTGCTGTTGTTTCCTTTAGTACATGGATCATAGAAGTAAACAGTCTGTGTGTTTCCTGTTTGTTTGTTTTCATGTTCTTTTTGATTTCCTTAACACTTTCTCCGTCCTTATTTTCGGTAAAGTAAATCTCTCTGTAAGTTCAGGTTTCCACAATATCTGGAATTCTCCAGATACTGCTTCCTTTGATTTAACACAATCTTTAATTTCTTACATTAACCATTATTGAGTCACATTCCCTTTCTTTGATATTTGTAACTTAGTGACATGTTTGTATTTTTAAGACGTTGCAGTATTTCTATCAATAACAACCATTATTTGGCTCACACTAAATGTCATATTGTATTTTTCCAATTCACTTGACACTCTCGTTTCCGGGCTTCCACGACATTTTAGTCTAATGTTCAAAACTTGTACATTGCATGCAGATGCCGTGCAAAATGCAACATATTAATGTCACGATTACTCAAAAGCGGCTTAAGAACAAGATTATTAATTAGCCCTTGTGTCTACACAACACCAAACCCGAAATTACATGCTCTCTAGTTTGATTCACAACATACTCTTCAACCTAACTCATATACATTTATAAAATTTACTTTTCACAGCATTAGCAATCATTTAGTTAACGCAGTTTAGATGCAATTTTAGATCATCCAGTATTATTGCAACACCGACAATATTTGCATATCTAATTTCCAGAGCATAGCATGCTCAAAATTTGCGCAACAGTTTTGGTTTCGATATGTAAGACACCAACGTGTGTTCCTCCTTGTTGTTTACAAGATCGACGCAAACTGATTCTGAAGAAGC
Source organism: Chiloscyllium punctatum (assembly GCF_047496795.1). Taxonomy (NCBI): domain Eukaryota; kingdom Metazoa; phylum Chordata; class Chondrichthyes; order Orectolobiformes; family Hemiscylliidae; genus Chiloscyllium; species Chiloscyllium punctatum. The sequence goes on along the minus strand of NC_092755.1, from coordinate 11,986,491 downwards.
TGAGGGATGTGGCCTGTGGTGTTATTAGTGACAGATGTGGACAAGACATTGGGGAGGCTCACCCCGATGCTGAGATGATCCGAAGAAATGCACATCAATATAGGACAAGCATCAATAAACCTCCCCGCTCTGTTAGGACAAGTGTCTCCCTATTCTCTCTACTCCCTCACACTCACTGTATATCTGTTATATTCCTGATGAAGGGCTTTTGCCTGAAATGTCGATAGTCCTGCTCCTCGGATGCTGCCGGACCTGCTGTGCCTTTCCAGCACCACTCTGGTGTAAATCTTGTTTCCAACACCGGCAGTCCTCACTTTTGCCATATCTGTTATAGCACCTACCCCGAACAAGGCTCTCGCTCCACCACTCTCACTATTGCATGCAACACTCTTTTTCCTTCACTCTCTCTGTCACTGAAAGCAAATTGAGTTTGAATTTATCGTTTTGCCAACATCAAACCAGTAAAGCGATTTAAAAATACTGACATCTTGAAAGTTGGAGAGAGGGAAGATGCCATCGAGATGGAAGAAGCCTGTGGATCAACCATCTTGCTCTGCAAGGCATTAGGAAATACTCTCTATCAAACATATTTGTGCATATGAACTTTAGTCAGAGTAAACAGAAACATGACGACCCAGGGAATTCAACAGCATGAAGAGTGAGATCACAGAGAATGACTGTGGCTGTGTGGTTTTGAAATTAGATTGATGTAATTTTCATAAGAGTCTTATTGAAACAGCATAATATTATTGAGTTGGAGTCAGATAATAAGCAGTTGTGAGGAGAGGGGGGTTAGATCTGTGAATAGTTGTGCAATGTTCACTTTTAGATTTAAAAAATTGACATTATTATCTTTAAATAGTGAAATGTGGGAGTTTCTCTCACTCATATTCTAATAGATTACGAGGTGAGGTGAGCTTTCCTGGGTGTTCACTTTAATTAACAGAGGGGTTCACTGCCATGTTGTAACACTTGCAAAGACCAACATAGAGAAACGAAAACAGAAATAAGGAGTGAGAAGATTAAATATGAGAGGAAGACAGCCAATCATGTAATGAAAGATTGTAAGAGCTTCCTTCGATACATGAAAGGCAAACGAGAGGCAAAAATAGGCACTTGATCGCACGAAGTTGACACAAGAGAGATAGTAGTGTGGAACAAGGAAATGGCTGACGAGATGAATAATTACTTCGCGTCAGTCTTCACGGTGGAAGACACGAGTAATATCCCAAAAATTGAAAAGAGTGAGTGGACAGAGGTAGGTATGGTGGCCATCACCAAGGAGAAAGTGCTGGGAAAAAAACTGAATGGTCTGAAGTTAAGTAAATCACCTGGACCAGATGGACTTCAATATAGTGTTCTAAGGCAGATAGCTGATAACACAGTGAAGGCATTGGTAGTGATTTTTAAGGAGTCACGTGAATCAGGGAGATTCTCAGAGGACTGGAAAATCGCTAACCTTTTTTCAAAAAGGGAGCAAAGCAAAAGACAGAAACTTACAGACTGACTAATCTAAACCTGTCTGTGGGTAAGATCCTGCAATCCATTGTGAAGTATGAGATTTCTGAATACTTGGATGTGGATGGTAATGTAGGACAAATATGCATGGTTTCATCAAGCGGAGGTCATGTCTGTAAAATCTGCTAGACAACCTTGAGGACGTAATGAGCAGCTTCAAGCAAGGAAAGCCAATGGATGTCATTCAGCTGGACTTCCAGAAGATCTTTACAATGTGCCAACAGGAGGCTACTGATAAGGCAAGGACCCATTGTGTTAGATGCATGATGCTAGCATGGATAGAAGTTTAACTGTCTGGCAGGAAGCAAAGAGCGTCGACAAAAGTGTCCTTCTCAGGTTGACAGTCGGTGACAAGTGGTGTTCCATAAGGCTCAGTGTTGGGACCACAACTTTTCACTTTATACATTAACGATCCAGATGAAGGAAGTGAAGACATTCTGGCTACATTTGAATATGATACAATGATAGGTGTAGGGACAGGTCGGCTCAAGAAGGATTTGGACAGGTTAGGAAAATGAACAAAGAAGTGGTAAATGCAGTACAAAGTGGGAAATTGAGGGAACATGCACTTTGGTAGAAAGAATACAAACATGGACTATTTTCTAAAAAATGGGGAGAAAATTCAGATATGTGGAGTGCAAAGGGACTTGGAAGTTTTACATCAGGTTTTTCTCAACGTAAACTTGTAGGTTTAGTCAGTAGTTAGGAAGGCAAATGCAATGACGACATTTATTTTGAAATGATTTGAATGTTAAAGCAGGGACGTACTTCTGAGGCTCTATAAGTCTCTTATCAGACCACATTTGGAGTATTGTGCGCTGTATGAGCCCCATATCACAGGAAGGATGTGCTGGCTTTGGAATGGATTCAGAGGAGGTTCACGAGAATAGTCCCTGGAATGAAAAGCTTAACATATGAGAACGTCTTAGGACTCTGGGTCTGGTCTTGATGGAGTTCAGAGGATGAGGGGGGATCTAATTGAAGTATACAGAATACTGAATGACTGGACAGTGTGGATGTTGAGAAGACTTCCATTGGTACGAGTCTCTAAGACCGAAGGACACAGCCTTAGAGTAAAGAGAAGACCTTTTGGAATGGAGATATGGAGAAACGTCTTCAGCCGGAGAAAGGAGAATCTATGGAATTCATTTTCACAGAAGGCAGTGGAGGTTAGGTCATTGAGTATATTTAAGACAGCGATAGGTAGGTTCTTGAGTATGAAAGGGATCAAGGGTTACAGGGAGAAAGCAGGAGAATGTGGATGAGAAACTTGTCTGGCATAAATGAATAGTGGATCAGAAACGATGGGATGAATGACCTAGTTTCTGTTCCTATGTCCGATGATCTTATGGTCATAAGCCGCAGCGGATAGCTTCCTCTCTATCACTTTGATCCTCCTGACAGCAAATTGCAAGAGTAAAAAATCCCTGAATCATCTTTACCAATCATGGAGGATTCCAGTTGAAGATTTACGGGAATCACTCCACTGCTCGAAGGAAAGGAAATTCTGCCAAATTCAACTGTTCCAGGAAGGAGTCTCATATCTGCAGTTTCTTTGAGTAGAATAATTTCGGAGACAGAATAGCAGTTGGGGACACATTATCACTTTTCCATTTGATATGTGTTCAACTACTATGCAACTCTGGAAATCTTTCCTTATTCTTTTTCGTTTTAAGACATGTGCATTTGTGTATGCGTCTGTACGTGTGTGACTCTGTGTCTCACATTTTTCGGGAAAATGACCGAGGTTACACTTCAAATCTGTTGTAACCAGTGGAGAAGTGAGGCTGGTAAAGGAAACAGTGACCCTCCAACATTGGTGGGAACAGGACTGAGAAATTCTCACGGTGCTGTTCAAATGGGAATTCCATTCCCCTGAAGTTTCATCCCAAGATGGCAGCTCAGCACCACCACTTCCAGCGTAATTACACATGGCCCATAAATGTTGGCTATCAAAAACAGCCACATTCCAAGAACAATTAAAAAATGATAAACTGAAGCAGAATTAATTGGATAGGAACAACACTGATAGATAAATGCCTGTTGCCTTCTAGAATAGTGCTGCCTGTGCACTTTGACTTTGTGCAGTTTCCTAGTATTTATTCAAAGTTGAGTTTATTCAACATGCGACAGACGTGAATGGTGGAAAGTTGTGCCCAGACAGAAAAGTGCTGTGGAGACCACACTCAGATCTGCCATGATCTTACTGTCTGGTTGAGCAATGACAAAGTGTCTAATAACCCACTCCTGCTCCTCAGTCCTATTTCCTATGTTCCATTCAGTCCTTACAACCACCTGAACTGGAGCATATAGAGACCACTTGCTCCAAATACCTGGTCTGTAGTAACACAGGATACCATTCAGTCATCAACACTGCGTGGTTTAGTGTAGGTTGGAAAATGTGATGGCAAATCCAGGCTGGTAACGAAAGAGGCCTCCCATCTCTTTACTGAACGTCTCCTCACTGCAACTAAGGTTTCATTTCTTGGTCATGTTGTAGTCCTAGATTCACTGTGAATATTTGGCCAATATTTCTCCCAGAGATGGCTCACAGAATACATGTCTCTCACTGTCCTCGACATTCAAAAACAGCACTTCCAGGAAAATTGCAACCATTCACTTTTCAAAGACAGAATATGAGAACATAAGAAACAGGAGTAGGTAATTTGGATGCCCACGCCATTATGCAATCATGTCTGACAGACTGTTGGCATTAACTCCATTTTAATGGCCAATCCTTCACACCCCCTCAGCTCTCTGACAGGTCCAAAATCCATATATCTCCTCGTTAATTACTTGCAGTGATCCAGCTCCCCTAACTTTCTAGACCTGAGAATTCCTGACATTCACTACGCTCTATGAGAAGAAAACACTCTCCAGACAGATATCATCCTATTAACATTAACAAACGGGGTTAACTGATCTGTTCAGGTTTGAGGAATTGAGCCGGATATCAAGGCAGGATATGATTGAAGATTTTATCCTCAGAGGCACTTAAATATCCAGAATCATGCATCCTGATTAAGATTAAATAAAAGCTATGAAATTTATCACGTTCTCAGTGTCTGTATAGAACATAACGAGTGATTGTCCATCACCATCAGGTTTAAATGCAATGACCTCTTATTCTCTGACTGTGCTACAGATTAACCTTCACTCACTCCTCTTTTACCATCAGCCCAGTGATTACTCTGGTGAAATCCCTTAATACTGTCTCTGTTGCAATGAGATCATTCCTTTTAAAGGAGAGAAAATCTATCCACAGTATCCCAAATACTGCCTCAACTACACTCTCAGTGATGATCACTATAATTCCTTTCCCTCACTTATCGGTCTCCGTATCTTTATTATGACATAAAAAAACCATTCCTTCTCTATGCACTGCCACTGTTGTGGAATTTAAAAGTTCTTTACATCTGTACGTCAACATCAGTAAAGCCAGCACCAGAGGTAACGTGGAGATGAACATCACTCATGGGGAGAGTCTCAGTCAGAAAGATTTCACTTGAAATAGGGAATGGTCACTTACCTGAATGGAAATGAAGTATAGGAGTAAGGAAAACAGGCAGAGGAAGGGAGGTAACTTTACGTTTTTTCTTCTCTCACGGGATGTGTGCAGCCCTGGCCAGGCCAGCATGTTATATGGATCTTGAACTGAGTGACTGGTTCAGCTGTTTCACAGGACAGTAAAGAGTAAAACACATTGCTGTGAGAATGCATAGACCTGGCTGGGGAAGGAAAACCCATTGATTTCTTTGGAGGACATGATGCAAGCAGATGGGTTTTTTCGCACAAATTATTATAGTTTCATTTCAATTCCATTAATTTCCTTCATGAGATATCAACAGATTATTATTCTGTGACCCTAGATTATGTGCAATGTTTTAAACAGCATACAATGCCTGTCTGTCTGACAGATTCTGAGCAGTGAACAAGTTCAACATACTCAAGCGGAATTATTCTGTAATTAACATGTGGTCAGAAGGGACTTGGTACCGTGTGCACAGATTTAACAAAGGCACAATTGATGGTTTATTCAGAAGATGCACTGAGGCGGAGGAGGAGACGGGGATATCATGATGGTGGGATTGGACAGGATTCGTGAGTGGGGAGGATATCGAAATCTGTGCAGGACTAGAAGGATTATGGACTTTGAGAACAGTTTGGTTCCCCTCGCATATTGGTGAGTAATTTGTCATGAGTAATTTGCTCAATATAATTTGTGAAGAATGGAATATTTCATTGGAATTGAAAATGTTGACGTCCACCTTTCTAAATTTTAAATATTTTCGGCAGCAATTCAGTTTAACCTGGGTTAATGAACAGATAGAATAACTTACCAGGAACACCAACTATAGCGAGGATGGGATAATAACCAGCTTGAATAACCAGCAGAAAATTATAGATCCACCAAGGTAATGATATTCCAGGCTGGGAAATCCAGTAAAAACCATAGGATAAACTCCTGTCCATTATTGGATCATTCCAGTCTAATGTTCTCAAATTTAGTCCATTGTTGGAACATTACAGCCTAATGTTCTCAGACTATGATCCATTGTTGGAACATTCCAGTCTAATGTTCTCAGATTATGATCTCTCCTCCCTCTCTCTCTGGAGTAGTTGATCCCTGTTAGCGCTGCCAGTGAGCTCCTGCTCATACTATGGGATAATTCATTGAACAGAATCCTTAATTAATAGAAGAGGCAAATCCTCCCATGACACAATTAGGATCTGCGTTGACTGACATTAATAACATTCGCTGAGCTAATAGTTCCAGTTAACCCGTTTCAATTCAATACTATCTTCTAAAATTCAATATAACGATTAATATTTTCACATTCTGATAGGGATATATAAAGGGGACTGACGGAACGAAGGGGGCTTGTAGGTCAAGTCAATTCAATTTGCCTTGGACATGGGAGTAATACTGGAGATTTATCGAAACATAAATATGCTTCCGTGTTTTTAAACGGAAGCATACGTCCTGTACCTGCTGCTCTGGCATCACAATATCAATGAAACATTGAGAGAACTTCTATCATCCATGATCTCGAAGAAAATGTCCCTTACACTATTGCGTTTACAACAGATAACGGCATTATGTTCACAGAGAATTGTACCTAAGAGACAATGGGGACTGCAGATGGTGGAGAATTCAATGTAGATAAAGTGTGGTGGTGGAAAAGGCACGGCTGGTCAGCCAACATCCGAGGAACAAGAGAGTCAACTTTTCAGTCAGGACTCTTCTTCATGACTGGGGAGGGGGAAGACGACTGAGAGAAAATGGGTGGTGGGGGGTGAGACTGGGGAAAGATAGGTGATACAAGGATGTAGATGGGAGGAGATAGAGATAGGTCGCTGGGGTGTGTGGGAAGGAGGATGGGCAGGTAGGTCCCCTCGAGGGGGGCAGATCTGAGTGGGAGAGTTGGATTTAGGATCTGGATGGGTGGGGGTGGTTTAGAAACTGGTCAATTCAATGTTCATGCCTTGTGTTTGTTGGCTCCCAGGACAGAAGATGAAGTGTTCATGGTAACAACCTGGTAAATCTCTTCCCATACTTCTCCAGCTTAATAATATCCCTCCTATAACATAACTACTAGAATTGCATACAGTACAAGAGAAAATGCTACATCAATGTTCTGCACAACCTCAGCATAACTTCGCAACTTCTAATCTCAAAGTTCTGAGCAATGAAGTAACGTTAAACGCCCTGCAGCACAAACTTCAAAGAATTATACCTGCGCCCCAGATCCCTCTTTTCTACATCACTACCAAACCCAGCATTAATTGTACAAACCCTCCCCAGTGCCTCATCTTCTGCCTGGGAACCCTCCAACCACAAGGGATGAATTCAGATTTCTCCAGCTTCCTCATTTCCCCTCCCCCCACCTTGTCTCAATCCCAAACCTCGAAATCAGCACCAACTTCCTGACCTGCAATTTTCTTCCTGACCTCTCCGACTCCACCCCTTCTCCGGCCTGTCACCCTCACCTTAACCTCTATCCACCTATCGTATTTCCAACGCCCCTCCCCCAAGTCCCTCCTCCCTACCTTTTATCTTAACTTGCTTGGCACACTTTCCTCATTCCTGAAGAAGGGCTCATTCCCGAAACGTCAATTCTCCTGATCTTTGGATGCTGCCTGACATGCTGTGCTTTTCCACCAAGACATTTTTCAGCTCCTCAGTTTCTCTTCCTGGCTGAGAAAGCTCTTACATCTCCACACAGTCGCACAGTAACATTTCCTTTCTCCAAAGAAGCAGTTGACAATGGAACATTACCTTTCTCTATATCTCAGCGACTATAAGTATTGCTGATGGAGTTGATCACCACACTCAGAGACGAGAGATAGAGGAACATAACTCACGGTAAGCAGGGACATCCCATAATAAATATGATACTCAGGAATATGTGAAAAGGAGAAATGGTAGAATAACTTCCCATTCTATTTTCCTTCCAGTCTATCATCAGCAATCCTTTTGCTTGCTTTTCCTTTCTCTCTCTCTCTCCATGTCTCTCTCTTTCACTCTCACTTTCTCACTCTTGCTGGACATCATCCACTCAACACAAAGCTCCCGCTCACCCTTCCATCCATCCCTGATATAATTATATTATTTTTCAGTTGCATTCAGTTTTGATATGTTCACTGAACTCGATATGTTATTTGTTTTTTTTCCGACAGACTGCCATACCTGCTGAGATTCTCCAACATTCTTTCAGGTGGTAGAGAATTTTATTTCAGATCGCCAGCATCCACATTTCCTTGGTTATTTCACCTTTAATGTTGTTGATTCCCTGGTTGCCAGCATCACTGGCAGTGACAGTATTTGTTGTCCATCCTAACTGTTCTTGACCACGCGACCATTTGTAAAGGAAATATGGAGGCAATCATATTGTTGTGGATCTGAGGTGACACTTAGTTCAGACAGGGCAAAAATGTTAGGTTTCTTTACCAAAGGTTATCAATAAAATAAGAAAAGAAATTCTGATGGTTTATGCTTGCCATGAGTGAAATTAAGCTTCATTCCAAGTTTTTGATATTGGAATTTAAATTGACTCATCGGCCGTGATAGAATTTCAGTCAATGCGTTAAGAGTCATAACCTGTGCCTCTGAATTACACAGTCAGTGACATTATTACTCTGTTTAAGAGTCCCTGTTGTGAAGTAACTGTAGACACATGAACAAGTTTGTGGTCAAAGTATTTCTGACTGGAAGAGAGGTCAAAAGAGAACTGGAGCCATAAAATCTGTCGTTAATGAAGGGGTAGGTGATGGCGAAGTCAGCAACAGAACTCAGGCAGAGCTGGTAATTGGGGATATTATGAAGGTGGGTATCAGCGTGTTTGATGACAGAGAGAATATGGATACATAAAACGGTTCAAAGTAAATGGAGACTCAAGGTTCTGAACAATCTTTTACCTTAACAGATGTTTATGAGTAAGTCGTTTGGAAATGCATGAGAAGGAAGTGGCATTTGTGACGGAAAGTTGATGTTTTTGTTAAATATAATCATCAGAATACCACTAACATTCAGCATCATTCATAGAATTGATAGACATAGACTTACCAGGCACACCAATAATAGCGAGGATGGGATAGTAACCAGCTTGAATAATCATCAGTATGGCTTGTATCTGCAACTCTAACCATGCCCAATCCTGAGAAAGATAGTAAAGACCCCAGGATAAACTCCTGCCCATTGTTGTAACGTTCAAGTCTAATGTTCTCAGATTCGGATCCATTGTTGGAACATTCCAGTCTAATATTCTCAAATTAAAATCCATTGTTGGAACATTCTAATTTTCTAAGATTCTGATCTCTCTCTCTTTCCCTGTAGCTGCTGATCCCAATCTTGTTGAGGTTGACGCTGCGCCGAATACTATGGCATAACAAGTTGAAAGAAGTCCCTAATTATGGAAGTGGAAAATCCTCCAGTGACCAGTTAGGTCCAGGAATACTGATATTAATCACAGTCACTGAACAAACAGCTCCAGCTAACCCATTTCACGGCAACTCTGACATATCTCAATAATATTCTTGGTATTTGTGGGATTTTGATATCAATGTTTATGGGTCTAATGGCACATCTCTAGTTGTAAACATCGAGGTGAGGGAGAGACATAATTCTTTCTCTTCACAAGCTCGATGATTCTGCTGTGTTTTGCCAGTAAAGGAATTGCTGGGCTCCCGAGGCCGTCTGTGGCTGATCACCGGGTCCGTTGCATCTTTTCGTTTTATTTACTTATGTTTAACTTTGACTTTTGTCTGTGCAGCATTAAACGGCTTAGGTGAGTTTAGGCATTTTTGAGAGACACCTACAGAGCCATAGCCATAGTCCATTCCTTGTGTTCTTGCAGCCACGGCCTGGTCCTGTGGAGTGATGGTCAAACTCTCACAGAACCAGGATTCTTAGTTTTACCTTTTGTCAGTTACTGCTGGTGTCTCAGCAGAATTGGAAGGCAGGAAATCTCTCCGGGTGCCAAACATTGTCTCTGTGATTTCTCTCGGAACTGTCTTTTGATGTTCTTTCCTCCTGGATTGGAGAACTGCATGTCAGACAATCTGTTTCCTGCATTTGCTTTTTGACATTTGTGTGCTTATCGGATGATACCATATTGGAGCAGTTACTGTACAGTTGTTAAATAAACTATTATTCTGCTACGTTTTCCAACAGAATTATGATATTGCAAGTTCCTCTTCCTTTTGTTGGCTTTTATCGACAGTCTTCGAATAAATTGTGTTTTGCTTAATGTCGAATATTTCGACCAAGTAAATTCTATCTCAAACACATCACCTCACATTTACCAGCAGAATGGGCCGACCTGGAGGAGTGATAATCATGTCTGGAATTATATCGGATAATCAATCCACCTCTCAGATCCAGCCCAGACACGTATAAGCCCAGATGAGATACCTGCTCAGCATGAAGCACTGCGTAGACCAGGCAAGTGTACTGCTCACCAATCCGTCCAGGATCGAACACTGTTTATAACTCACCAATTCACTACTTATGTGTCCAACAGTGCACTGATCTATAAACCTGGATTAGATGATCTGTTCAGCACAGCGCGCTGTGCAGAAGACACAAAGGCATTGTTCTATACACACGGACTGGATATCTGTGCTTCCCAGCTGTGCAGTGAATAGCAGTGTATTTATCCATTAACCTGGAGCAGTTACCTTCCCAGCATACACAGCAGTTTACACTAATCACGGCATTACTGAGTAACACTTTGTTAGATCACTGCCCAGCGTTGGGAAACTTGCAGCTCATGCTGGAAATGACAGGATGTGCAGCTCCCTCCATTTAGATTAGATTAGATTACTTACAGTGTGGAAACAGGCCCTTCGGCCCAACAAGTCCACACCGCCCCACCGAAGCGTAACCCACCCATACCCCTACATCTACCCCTACACTGCGGACAATTTAGCATGGCCAATTCACCTGACCTGCACATCTTTGGACTGTAGGAGGAAACCGGAGCACCCGGAGGAAACCCACGAAGACACGGGGAGAACATGCAAACTCCACACAGTCAGTCGCCTGAGGCGGGAATTGAACACGGGTCTCTGGCGCTGTGAGGCAGCAGTGCTAACCACTGTGCCACCGTTCCGCCCATTTACAGCTCCTTATCTCCATTGTGGAATGACACAGGAGTGCTGTGGGTGTGAAACTCACTGCCAGAGAGAGATGGCGGGGGAATCAGTTTAAATACCAACAAATGGGAGGCGCTTGGTTAAAAGCGAGGGGGAGATTGACAGAGAATTTCACAGAAGAATCTGATGGTAGGTTTAAAAATTGTGAAATGAAAACTTTTCGATAGCATCTTGCAATATAGGCCACTGTTTCCAGGAATGATGGGTGAGCAGGATATTGGTGTAAGTTAAGATGATTGAGAGTTTTGGATAAGCATTAGTCCTGCAGCGTTGTAACTGGCAGAAGGACCAAATACTGGATTAGTGGTGCTGGAAGAGCACAGCAGTTCAGGCAGCATCCAACGAGCAGCGAAATCGACGTTTCGGGCAAAAGCCCTTCATCAGGAATAATTCCTGATGAAGGGCTTTTGCCCGAAACATCGATTTCACTGCTTGTTGGATGCTGCCTGAACTGCTGTGCTCTTCCAGCACCATTAATCCAGTATTTGGTTTTCAGTATCTGCAGTCATTGTTTTTACCTTGGCAGTAGGACCAGCAGAGTCTTCGACTCATTGAGCTGAATCGAACAATAATTTGTCTCAGTACCATTTTCCTTGAGTGTGACAGAGGGGTTGTCTGCACGAGGCAGAGTTAGTTTCCTGGTGTTATCTTATCGAACTCGTCTCATTAACTACCCACCCCACCCCATGGTGTCCCTCTCATTCAATACCATCCCGATTCTCCCACGCATCATGGTTGGAGGTACACACCATCTCCCAGATGCCCCTGGATATTCAGTGATCCCTGATACTGCCGAATTCATTATGAGGCCAAAGGGCACACGGTTGAGCTTTCTCAGTTTGGAGCTGCCCTGCATAGTTTACCGAGCATGGCAGATAAGGGGAAATTACACCACAGCTTGTCGACAGGGATACGGAGGTCCTGGTGAATACTCTCGTACAGAGGGGGACCATTCTCTTCGCAGAGAGAGCCGCACCACCAAACTCACCGAGCATGGTCTGAGCACATCACCCAGCTCAATGCAGTATCTGCGGTCCAACAAAAGTCTAGCAATACTGGAAATGCACCTTCCCCGCTCTGTCAGGATAAGAGTCACCGTATTCTGTCTACTCTCTCACATTCACTGTATACCTGTTACCGTCTTCCCCAGAATAAGGCTCCAGCACTCTCACCACTGCAATACAGCACCTTATCTCTATCACTCACACACCTATGCAATACCCCCACATGGTTATAAAATGTTCTTATGAGTACAGACGTTTGTACAATGTTCCAGATAATTTTCAAAATAATTCACTTTAGCAAAATGTTCATCCCCCAGTAGGTGACGAATCAGAGGAAGGAGCAGAGTTTTACATTTTCTTTTAAATCACTCAGGATGAAAGTGCATCCTGAGGTCATTAATCCTCTCAAATATGCTCCACTATTCAGACAAAGGGAGAACCGAAACACTTGAAGACTTACTCTCTTCTTGAAGACAGGCGCCACATTGGAGTTTCGCCATTTTCACTGGAACACTCTTTTAATCCCGAGAATTATGGAATATTTCACAAATGCCACCAGTCACTCTGTAACCACTTCTGTTAAAGCAAGCTATGAATTACTGATGAGCTGTTTACCCTTGGTCTTCTCTGTTTGAGAAAAGTCTTGTTCGTTTTGTTAGAGACAATGCAAAACGTTCATTTGGCTACAATTTTGTTTATAATATTGAAACACTTTGTGCCTTCCCCTGAGAGAAAAGATGTAAATTACTGCTTTAAATTCTCTGCCTGTTCCCTGAAACCAGTTCCCCAGTCTCATCCTCCAGATGTCTCACATATTCTTTCCTGCCTTTCTTCCAAGGATCACACATACAGCATGAACGTTTTTTATTCGATACGGGAAAACTCTTGTGGTTAGTTTTTTTCATATTTCTTGCCAGTTTTGGAATATTTTTCTTTGTATTTTGTTTTATACAATCTGCTTCTGCTCCCAAAAGTAAACTTCCCAAATGTGGCCGACGCTAGAACTCACCAATTTGAATTCTTTAGTTTGTGATTGATTAGTATCCTTCACAGCCTTTGTGCATCATAGGTGGTTCATCTTCACATCTTCATATCATCTTCTTTTTGACCAGTCAATAATAGCTGAGCGTTATTAAGCAGTACCTGCTTAAATGTGCCCCAACACATCTGCTGACCTTCACCTCTATCTATTTTCACACTCCGTATTTGACCCAATATATTACATAAATCTGCATTTGAAATATCTGGCTCTTTTCAGTCATTCAGGGGGAAGCTATGTATGTGGCTGAACACATGGAGAGTGACTCCATTCTCTCAGTTTTTCTGGCTCTGTGATTTCTGTTCAATGATGTCACATTCCAGTGGGAAGCTTCCTACATGACATCCTTTTCTCTCAAACGAGAAATCCGCTCACTCTGATGTACTGAACCTTCAGCTGTGACTGTCCCGTCTCCCTCACTTCTGCCCTCACTCCATCCCCTCCTTCCCAGAAAAATGATAGACCTCCCCTTGTCCTCACTATCTACTGAACTTGAATCCACATTCACAGAATCACCCTCTGCCACTTCCACCATCTCCAGCAGGACAGCACCATCAAACACATCTTCCCCTCCCGTCCACTGTCTATATTTCACATGGACTATTCCTTCTGTGGCACACTCCATGACCCCGAACATTTCCCCACAACCCCATGGCACCTTCCCATGTAAATGTAGAAGCTGCAACATTTGCCCATTCACGTCTTCCCTCCTCACTGTCCTTGGACCTAAACACACTTTTCAGGTGAAGCAGCATTTCAGTTGTACTCTTTAATCCAGTCTCCTGTCATTGCTGCTAACAGTGCAGTCTCCTTTACATTAGTGAACCAAACAGAAACTGCTTTGAGGAATATCTCCACTTTGTCTGTAGGAAGGACCCTTTCCTTCTGATTGCTCCCCATTTCAATAACCTACATTGATCTCAGGATAATGAGAATTCTTTGAGGAGGTAACGACGCATTGAACCAGAGAAAGTTACCTATCTGAACTTCCAGAAGGCCTCTGATATGGTACCGCACAGGAGGCTGCAGAGTAAGATACGGACCCATGGTGTCAGAGGCCTGGTACTAGCATGGATAAAAGGTTGTCTGTCTGGCAGGAGGCATAGTGAGGATACAATTGTCCCTCTCAGGATCGCAGCCGGTGATTAGCAGTGTTTCACAAGAGTCAGTTCTGTGAGCACAACATTCCTCTTTCTAGGTTAATGATCTGAGTGGAGGGACAGAAGGCATTCTGACTATTTTTGCAGATGATGAAAAGATAGTTGGAGGGGCATGTAGTATTGAGGAGGCAGGGAGCCTGCAGAAAGATTTCGACAGTTTAGGAGAGTGTGAAAAGGAATAGCAGATGGAATACAATGTGGGAGAGTGTGAGGTCATGCACTTTGGTATGAAGAATACAGGCATGGACTATTTACTAAATGAGAAAAATAATCAGAAATCTGAAAAACAAAGTGACTTGGGATTCCAAGCGCCGGATTCACCTTACATAAACTTGCAGGTTGAGTCAGTAGTTAAGAAGACAGATACAATGTTGTCATTCATCTTGAGAGGAGTAGGATATAATGGTGGGGATTCTGAGGCTTTCTAAGGCTCTGGTCAGACCACATTTCCAGTATTTTGTGCCTCATACCTCAGGAAGGATGTATTAGCCTTGGTGTGTGTCAAGAGAAGGTTCACCAGAAATGAAAAACTTAACACGACGAACGTTGGAGGACTCTGGGTTTATACTCGATGGAGATTAGAAGGATGAGGGGGGATCCATTTGAAACTTACAGAATACTGAATGACCTGGATACAGACAAAACTGGGAGGACGTTTGCACTGGCAGGAGGACACAGGCTTAGAGCAAAGGGAAAACCCATTAGAACGGGGATAAGATGAAACGTCTTTTTTGCCAGAGAGTGGTAACATTGTGGAATCCCTTACCACAGAAGGCTGTGGAAACCAGATCATTTGACACCAATGATATAGCCAGGAAAGTGACTGAGGATCTGAAAAGTGACTCCAGAGATTAAGTTTGGAAGCTGAAGAGCAGGACGAGTAGAGTCGTGATCTCAGGTTTGCTACCAGTGCCACGAGCTAGTGAGATGAGGAACAGTGAATGAATGCAGAATTACACGTGGCTACGAGGCTGGTGCAGGAGGGAGGGCTTCAGATACCTCGACCATCGGTATACCTTCTGGGTAAGGTGGGGCCTGTACATGAAGGACGGGTTGCACCTGAACTGGAGAGGCACAAATGGCCTGTTTGGGAGGTTTGCTCGTGTGATTCTGGCGAGTTTAAACTAGTTCGGCAGTGGGTTAGGAATAAGACCACATGTCTGAGAGGGGGTGAGTTGCAGATGGGACAGTGACAGAATATATTGAATCTATCAGGAAGGTTTCTCACGCGCTGAAACAAAGGGATCGGTTAAAGTGCGTCTGCTTTAATGCAAGGAATGTCCGAAATAAGAATGACGAACTTAGAGCATGGATCAGGACTTGGGGCTACGATGTCGTGGCCATAACGGAGACGTAGGTTTCATAGGGGCAGGGATGGTTGCTTGATTTTCCAGGGTTTAGAACGTTTAGGAATGCTTCAGGGAAGCACGGTGGCCCAATGGCTAGCACTGCTGCCTCACAGCGCCAGACACCTGGGATCAATTCCCACGTCAGGGAACTGTCAGTGCGGATTTTGAAAACTTTTCCTGTCGATTTCCTCTGGGTGCGCCGGTTTCCTCCCATAATCCAAAGATGTGTACATTAGTTGAATTGGCCATGTTAAATTGCCCGTAGTGTTAGATGAAGGGGTAAATGTAGGGGAATGGTTTTGGGTGGGTTGCTCTCTGGAGTGTTGCTGTGGACTTGTTGGGCCGAAGGGCCTGTTTCCACACTATAGGTAATCTCATCTAATCTAAAAAAGAATAGGGTGTGTGGAAAATGAGGAGGGTGTGTCGAATTGCTAATCAGAGAGTGCGTCACAGCTACAGAAATGAAGGTTGTTGAAGAAGGTTTGTCTACTGAGTCAGTACGGGTGGACGTTAGGAACAGCAAGGGAACAGTCACCGCATTTGGGGGTTTTCTACAGACAATGTAATAACACTAGAGATACTGAAGATCACATAGGCGGGCAGATTCTGGAAAAATGCAAAAGTAGCAGGATTATAGTTATGGGTGATTTCAATTTTTCCAATATCGACTGGAACCTCGGAAGTGCAAATGATGTGGATGTAGCCGGTTTTGTCAGGCGTGTTCAAGAGGGCTTTCTTGTTCAGTATGTACACAGACCATTGAGGGGAGAGGCTATTTTGGATTTGATGCTCGGCAACGAGCAAGGGCAGGTGTTAGAACTCACGGTGGGAGAGCACTTTGGTGAAAGTGATCACAACTGCCTCACATGTAGCATAGTCTGGGAGAGTGAAAGGAGCAGTCTCTGAGTGAAGATATTTAATTGTGGAAAAGGAAATTATGATGCTGTCAGACAGGAGTTGGGAAGTACAGACTGGGAGCCATTGTTCCACAGAAAGGGCACAGTAGACATGTGGAGACTGTTTAAGGAGCAGTTGTTGCGAGTGATACACAAATTTGTTCCTCTGAGAAACGTAAGAAGGGGGATGATTAAGGAACCTTGGATGACGAGAACAGAGGATCGTCTCGTAAAAAGGAAACAGGCAGCTAACGTAAGATGGAGGAAGCAAGGATCTAGCACAGCTTTAGAGGATGACAGGCTTACTAGAAAGGAGATCAGAAAAGGACTGAGGCGAGCCATGATTGGGCACGAAAACGGCTTGGCAAGAAGGATTAGGGAGAATCCAAAGGCATTTTCCTCATACATGAAGATGAAGAGAATAATCAGGGAGAAGGTAGGGCCGATCAGGGATAGCGTGGGGAACTTATGCATGAAGTCTGAGCAGATAGGGAAAGCCCTAAATGAGTTTTTTGCTTCGATTTTCACCAAGGAAAGTGAACTTGTAAATGAAACTTAGAGGAGCTGGGCCAGATCAGTCTTGACCAGATCAAGATTGATGAAGTTGATGTGCTCGCAATTTTGGAAAACATTAAGATGGATACGTCCCCAGGGCCAGAACAGATTTATCCGAGACTGCTCCGGGAAGCAAGAATGGAGGTTGCTAGGCCGCTGGTGAGGATATTTGCCTCCTCTCTCTTCACAGGAGTCGGACCAGAGGATTGGAAGGAAGCGAATGTTGTTACTTATTTCAAGAAGGGTAATAGGGAAATCCCTGTCAATTAGAGACCAGTCAGTCTGACGTCTGCGGTCAGCAAAGTTTGGAAAAACTTCTGAGGGATAGGATTTATGAGTATTTGGCAAAGCATTGTGTGATTAAAGGCAGTCAGCATGGCTTCATGAGGGGAAGGTGATGCCTCACAAATCTTATTGATTTCTTTGAGGAGTTGTCAAGCCAGGTCAACGACGGTCGAGCAGTGGATGTGGTGCATGTGGACTTCAGCAAGGTATTTGATAGGGTTCCCCATGGAAAGTTCATTCATAAAATCAGGAAGTATGGGATGCAAGGAGATTTGGTTATCTGGATTCAGAATTGGCTGGTTGGCAGAAGGCAGACAGTGGTTGCAGATGGAAAGTATTCTGCTTGGACGACAGTGTGGAGAGGGATCTCACAGGGCTGTGTTCTTGGGCCTCTGCTCTTTGTAGTTTTTATAAATGACTTGGATGAGGAGGTTATGGGGTGGGTTAGTAACTTTGCTGATGACACAAAGGTTGGAGGTGACGTCGATAGAATAGAGGTCTCCTGTAGGCTGCAGCGTGACATAGACAGGATGCAGAGCTGGGCTGAGGAATGGCAGATGGAGTTCAACCGAGATAAATGCAAAGTAATGCATTTTGGAAGATCAAATTCGGATCCTGAATATAGCATTAATGACAGAATTCTTGGCTGCGTGGAAGAACAGATGGATCTGGGTGCGCAAGTGCATAGATCCCTCAAAGTTACCACCCAAGTGGATAGGGTGTCAAGAAAGCATATGGTGTTTTGGCTTTCATTAATAGGGGGATCGAGTTTAAGAGCCGTGAGGATTTGCTGGTGAGACCACACTTGCAATATTGTATCCAGTTGTGGACGCCCTATTATTGGAAAGCTCAGAGGCTTTGGGGAGGATGCAAAGAAGGTTTACGAGGATGCTGCCTGGATTGGAGAGCTTGCTTTATGAAGAAAAGTTGAACAAGCTTGGATCTTTCTCTTTGGAGACAAGGAGGACAAAGGAGAGCTGATCGAGGTGTACAAAATAATGAGAGGAATAGATAGTGTCAATACCCAGAGACTTTTCCCCAGGGCAGGATTGACTAGTATGAGAACTCATAGTCTGAAGATATTAGGAGGAAGGTAAAAGGGACGCGTCAGATGTAGGTTCTTTACCCAGAGAGTTGTGAATGCATGGAATGCATTGCCAGCTCTGATGGTGGAAGCAAAGTCATTGGGGACATTTAAGCCACTGTTGAATATGCACATGGAGAGCAGTGAGTTGAGGGATGTGTCGGTTAAATTACTACGTTTTACATGAGGATTAAATCTCGGGACAACATCATGGCCCAAAGGGCCTGTTCTGTGCTGTACTGTTCTATGTTCTATGTTCTATTTAGTATATTTAAAACAGACACAGATAAGTTTTGATTGTCAAGGGGATCAAAGGTTACTGAGAGGAAGCATGAAAATGGGGTTGAAAATCCGTGAGTCGTGATCGAATGGCGGAGCAGACTTGATGGTCCGAATGGCTTCATTTAAAATAGTATAGAGTTGTGGCCTTATAATATTTCGGTCCTGGACTGCACGGTGGCTCAGTGGTTTGCATTGCTGCCTCACAGCGTCAGGGAACTAGGTTCGATTTCGTCTGGGTGTTCTAGGTTCCTCTCACAGTTCCAAAGTTGTGCAGGTTACATGAACAGGTCATGCTGCATTGCCGATGTTGATGTTAGGTGCAATAGTCAAGGGTCTATGTATAGTATTATGGTAGAGAATGGGATAGGTTCGCAGACTCTTTGGAGGGTCAGTATAAATCTCTTGGGCAGAAGGGCCTGTTTCCACACTGTAGGGATTCTAAGAAAATGCAGGTTGCTGCAGTGTTCCAATGAAGCTCAACCCAAGCTCGAGTAATACCTCACTTTACACTTTGATACGTTACAGTCTGTAGGAGTTAATAATCAATTCCATAAATTCACAGCCTGAACCCACTATGGCTGTTCTCCATTTTCCATACACTCTCCCTCCTGGGCTCCCTAAGTTTGTGTCTTGTTTTGTTTCATTCAACAGAGAAAATCAATTTCTAATATTTACACATTAATTTACACCCATTATATATCTGTGTGTCTTTCACCACAATTTCAAGCCCATTTGTGTTTCACACTGGGCCTCCAAACACTCTTTCCCACCTCTGCCAAGATACTAAATCGCGCACTTTCCAATCCTTTACATGTCTGAAGAAGATTTCCACTGGACTTGAAACATTAACATTGTTTCTCTGTCTCTGTAGTTGCTGCCAGACACCTGAGTTCCTTCAAAAATGAAAAGTTACAGAATACATTTTCAAAAAAGCAAAGATTATTGGAGACAGAAAATCAAAACTTGTTTACGTCTGCTTTCACTCCACAGATGCTGTCAGAATTGTCAGTGTCTTCAGCAATTTCTGGTTTTGAACAAGTTTCAAACATGTGTGTCAAAGCTGCTCACACGCCCTGTCCAACGTGAAGCACCATGCACCGGGAAGTGAATGATAATGCAAGGTATAAAAATTCATTTGCTCTGAAACTACATAAGGCTGTCATCACCGACACTACAGAGCTCTTAATCATGGTCATGGAGAGAAACAGGGAAACACAGTCGCTTTAAACAGAAAATGGCATTACTGAAGGGGAAAATATTCAGATGAAAACGTTAAATGCTTTTGAGGAATGTGACAAATTGGAGGCATGGCGTCATGAAGATACCCAAACAGGATGAGAATTTTAAAAAAGGAAGCGTTCCCATATCAGAAGCCAGGATAGGGCACTGTGTACAGGGGAGAAGGGTGACCGGGTCCCCGTGCGAATTGAGGACAGGCAGCAGAATTGCATTGCAAATATCACAGCTCAAACTGGGCATTCATGTGATGTTGCAAATCATAGCAGCTGTAGTAGCAGCAGCAGCAGCAGTAGAATTATATTCAACCAGAATATAATCTCTCAGTCTGCCAATACCATGAAGCCGATCTCCGCTTCCGTGATGAGTGTGGCTGAACATGCCACGGTCAGAACTATGTGTACCTAAACCTGATGACAACCCATTCAAGCTACCGCACTTACTGCTTACATTAACAAACAGCAGAACTAACATCTGATAGAGAGGGCGCCATGATCCCAAGACTGTGACCACTTCTTTCAAAACGAGCTATGAATTACTGCTGGCCTGTCTAATCTTACTCTTATCTGTTAGAAAAATCCTTGTTCCTTTTGTTAGAGACGGTTCAAGAACTTCCCTCCTATTACCATTTTGTTTACATCATTGAAACACTTAATGTACCTTCCACCGTGAGGAATGATGCAAAACATGGGTGTAAATTATCTGTGTGCTCCCTGTAGCCAATTCTTCAGTCACACCCTCCAATTATCCTCAATATACTTTCCTAATTAATTTCACAGAATATCACACACTAAATTTGAACATTTTTTTTATATGCTCGTAAAAGCTCCTGCTGCTTGTTTTTGCATTCCTTGCCAATTTACTGCATCATGTCTTTTCTCCCCTATTCCTCGCTTTCTAGACTCATACAGTCATATAGCGTAATAACAGGCCCTTTGGTCCAACTTGTCCATGCTGACCAGATTTTCCAAAATAAACTAGTCCCATCTGATTGTATTTTGTCCATGTGCCTCTAACCTTTTCCCATTCATATGTTTGTCCTAATGAGTTTTAAATGTTTTAGCTGTACTTGCATCTCCCACTCTTCCTCTGACAGCTCATCCCATATACACACATCACCCTCTGTGTTAAAGCATTGACCCTTTGTCCATTTCAAATCTCCCCTCTTTCACCTTAAACCTGTGCCTTCTATGGTTGAACTCCCCCATCCCGTGGAAAAGACCTTGGCTATTCACTCTATTCATACCTCTCATGATTTTATAAACGTCTGCAATGTCACCCCTCAACCTCCGACATGCTATCTGACACTACCTTTATGAACAAGCATTTACAGATTAGCACTGCAAATTTGAAACAGTATTCAAATGACAGGAAAATAACATTCAGCCCAAGCTTTATTCTGAGATTTTTTTCCCCCATGTTATAATACTAAGGCAGCAAGAAACTGTTACGAGTACCAATAAGAGGTCAAACACCTGGATTGCTTTGTCCAAATGGGGTGATGATCTCTACAGTGAAAGCGCATCACTGGCCTGAACCGTATAAGAAGGGGAATTCTTGAACCACACGGTCAGCGTCGACCTTTATCAGAGTGAGATGAAGGCTGAGTATACGTTTTGAAATTTGGATCACAGTGTGAATTCAGTGCAAAGGGGGTGGGGGAGGTGTTTTCAGTAAGGTTTACTCAAAGAAGGAAACTTTCCGGAGTGAGATGTGTGGGAGGGGTAAAACAGCATGAATGGAGAGGCCGAGCCACACTGAAACCAAAGGCAAAGTGGCAGCACTAAATGCAGCTTGATGCTATTGAAGAATAGGTAGACTTGAACAAAGAGTTTCAGGTGAAGTGGGGAGGGACCATAATGTAAGAGAATGTACTCTATAATTTGAGAGGGAGAACCTGGAATCACGAAGGGGACACGAGCAGGGAAGAGAATGGAACAGCAATGGCAGCAGTTTCTGGGGGGAATTCAGGAAGCACAGCTGAAATTCATGCCTAGCATCTGCTTCTCGTCCCTGAAATAAACATCCTAAATCTGGCCCTACACTAATGCTCATCCATAGTATCCTTGAGAGCCTTTGTCAACCATGGGTGCTTCATCTTCTTATCGAGTTCATCTTTTTCAACAGAAACAATAATCACTGAGCGGTTTGGGATATCTGCTTGAATGGCTACTCACGTATACTCACTGTCTTCCTCTGGGTCTATTTTCACATTCCGCTTCAGACCAGATGTAAGGCAGAAATCCTCAAATTAGATGCCTCGCTCTTTTCAATAATTCAGGGGGAACTTCTGCCTGTGTCTGAACACATGATAAGCGGAGGCTGACTCCATTCTCCAAGTTTCTCCGTCTCTGTTATTTCTGTTTGACGATGCCACATTCCTGTGAGTGCGTCTAACGTGACCTCCTTTTCCATCAAACCAGAAATTCCCGAATTCTGGTGGACAGGGCCTTCAGCTATGACTGTCTATCTCCCACAGTGTTGCCCTCAATCCGTCCCCTCCACCCCAGAACAATGATAGATTCCTCCTAGTCTACACTTCCTCCTGCACGAGAATCCACATTCACATATTCATCCTACGCAATTTCCACCATCTCCAGCAGGACAGCATCATCAAACACATCTTCCCCTCCCGTCCACTGTCAGTATTTCACAGCGAATGTTCCCTCTCTGTCACCGTCCATCACCCTGAACGTTTCCTCACTCCCCCATCGCACCATCCCATTCAATTACAGAAGCTGCAACACTTGTCCATTTATCTCTTCCCTCCTCACTGTCCAAGGACCCAAACATAGCTTCCAGGTGAAGCAGCATTTCATTTCTAAACTGTCAATCTGATCTCCTGTCATTGCTGCTCGTAATGCAGTCTCTTTATATTGGCGAGACCAAATAGAGATTGCTTTGAGGAACACACCCACTCTGTCTGTAGAAATAACCCTGACCTTCTCATTGCTTCCAATTTCAATAACTTACCTTGCTCTCATGCTAACATTTCAGCCCTGGGCTGCTGCAATGTTCCAAGGCAGCACAACCCAAGCTCGAGTAAAAACTCACTTTACACTTTCGTACGTTACAGCCTTTAGAAGTTAATGTACAATTTCATAATTTCACAGTCTGACCCCATTATAACTGTTCTCTAATTTCCGTACAATCTCCCTCCTGGCCTCCCTATGAACTTGTGTGGTTGTATCTTCTTTATCTTTCACTCAATAGAGAAAACCCTTTTCCCTATTCACATCTTAATTTAAAGCTATTTCACATGATCTTCTCGTTCACCACTACTAAACGCATGTTTATCTTTTGCCACACCCTCTTCTACCCGTCTACCCTCTCCCCACATCAGTCAAGGGATTATAAAGCTCATTTTCCAATTCTTTTCAGTTCTGAAGAAGTGTCATACTGGACTTGAAACGCTAACTCTGTTTCTCTGTCTCTGGAGATGATACCAGACCTGTTGAGTTTCTTGAGAAATGAATAGGCTCGGAACATGTTTTCAATTAAACAAATAACTATGGATACTGGAAATGAAAATGCAAAAATTGCTGGAGAAAATGGGAGCTTTGTAGAATGGTCACTGTTCCTGAAAGATTAACTCTGCTTTCACTCCACAAGATGCCGCCAGACCTGCTGAGTTTCATCAGCAATTTCTATTGTTGAACAAGTTCCATAGATGTGTGTTAAAGCTGCTCAAACGCTCTGTCTCACACGGAATGCACTGGGATGTAACCGATAATGCAAGTTGCACAAATTCCTTGATCTGAAACTACATAAAGTTGGAATCACTGACACTGCAGAGCTCTTAATCTTGGTCATGGAGAGAAACAGAGGGGAACACATTCACATCAAACAGAGAAGATGGCATTGGGGGAATGGAACAGATTCAGATGAATATGTTAAGTGGTTTGAGTAAAGTAACAAATTGGAAGCGCGACACCAGAAAGAGGCCCTCAGCAGAATCAGAATAGGAAAATGGAAGTGTTACCACATCAGACACCAGGTTAAGACACTGAGTACAGGGCTGATGGGTGAATGGGTCTTGGTGTAAACTGGGTATAGTCAGTAGAATTGAATTGAACATATTGGAGCTCAAAGTGGGCATTCATGTTGTTCGGTAGAATCACAGCTGTCGCAGAATTGTATTCAACTACAATCTGTAACATTTTTGCCAGGATAATCCCTCAGCCTGCCATTACCATCAAGCTGATCTATGGTTCAGCGACGAGTGCGGGTGAACATGATAGGGTCGGAACCATGTGCACCGAAACCTGATGACAATCCATTAAAGCTATCGCACTTGACTGGTTATATTCACAACAGCAGGACTAACAACTGATACAGAAGACGAAATGAACCCAAGACTAACAGATCAGATCGAAGTTGTGAAGTGCTGCCACATCCAGACATAAATGTCGATGGACTATTAAATACTTCACCTGGAGGAGAGGACTCCATAAATATCGCCATCCTAAATAACGCGACAGCCCTGTACATCAGTGTAAAAGACATGGTTGCATTACCTGCACCTTCCTCAGCCAGAAGTGTTGAGTTGAAAATCCACCTCACCCTCGCCATGCTGCTCTGAGAATCAATCTTTAATCGATCTGATTCACTGCACGTGACATCAAGAAACAGCTGAACACAGTAAATACGACAAAGGCAATAGGCCCTGACAACATTCCTGCGATAGGACTGAAGACTTGTGTTGCACAACAAGCCGTGTCCCTGGGGAAGCTGTTTCATTCCAGCTCTAACTCTGTCATCTTCCTGGCAGTGTGGAAATTTACTCAGCTATGTCTAACCCCATAACAAGGGAATAACTACAGTCTGACCATTTACCACGCCCTGAGTCCCGTCGCGATAGTCACATTGGTGGGAGTTCTTTTTGACAGAGCTGTCAAGCAGCACAGAAATAACCTGCTCAGTGTGGTTTCTGATAGGTCACCATGTGGAGATGGTATTGTTGTGGAAAAATCACTGGATTACTAATCCAGTCCAGGCTAATGCTGTGGCAGCTGGTGGACGTTATAATTAATAAAGTATTGAGATGTAAAACCTGGAGTCACTAACAGTGACCTTGAACCCAGTGTCGATTGTAAACACCAATTTCCTCCCTCAATGTCCATTCAGGAAGTGAATCTCCCATGTTTTCTTGGTCTGGCTGAAACGTGACTCCAGACACACAGACATGTGAAACACTCTTCAATGGTCTCTGAATCGGCCAAGCAAGACACTCCATTGTATCAAACTGTTCCGGAGTCTTAAAGGATAAAACTGAACAGATCACCTGGCACCAGTCTCAGTATTTTGGGAACGGGAAATACTACCGTGTTGACTCTGCAGAGATTTCCTTCCAAACATCTGAGAGCAGGTGGCAGGATTTACACAGCTTTCCCACAGACTGCACCGAAACATCGGGAAAAGAGTAGTTCATTCAACACACTGAACATCCTCCATTCTAGTTCATCTGCTCAATCCAGTTTTCCCCACACAGTGTTCGTATCCTTTTAGAATGTTTAAACATCAGAACATATAAAATCGTAACGACGTGACGACGACCAGAGAGGCAGCCGGGAAGGAAAGCAGTGAGTATAAATACTCACCCTTCGACGCTAACGGTCATTTTGAGTGCGAGCAGCAGCTAAGGTAAGACTGTTTGTTTTTAAAAGTACTTACCGGTAGCGGGCAGCGATGTTTTTTTTTCACTCTCTTCACAGAAAGAGCGGGAGCAGCAGGGGGAAGTGATGACGACCAGAGAGACTGCCGAGACCCGGAAGCAAGTAGCGCATAAGCTTATCTGGATAGGTTTGTTTCACCTTTAAAAGCGCGCTACTCTGCTGTCCCCGCTACTCAGAAGGGAAGGGTGGACAAGAGCAGAGCAATAATAATTGGGGACTCGATAGTTCGGGGCACAGATAGGCGGTTTTGTGGGAACGAGAGAGACTCACGTTTGGTATGTTGCCTCCCAGGTGCAAGGGTACGTGATGTCTCTGATCGTGTTTTCCGGGTCCTTAAGGGGGAGGGGGAGCAGACTGAAGTTTTGGACCATATTGGCACCAATTACATAGGTAGGAGGAGTGCTGAGGATGTTAGACAGGCTTTTAGGCAGCTAGGTTGGAAGCTCAGAGTTAGAACGAACAGAGTTGTTGTCTCTGGTTTGTTACCCGTGCCACGTGATAGAGAGTCGAGGAATAGGAGGAGAGAACAGTTAAATGCGTGGCTACAGGGATGGTGCAGGAGGGAGGGATTTCGGTACTTGGATAACTGGGGTTCATTCTGGGGAAGGTGGGACCTCTATAAACAGGATGGTCTGCACCTGAACCTGAGGGGCACCAGTATCCTTGGGGGGAGGTTTGCTAGTGCTCTTAGGGGGGGGGGGGTTAAACTAACTCTGCAGGGGCATGGGAACCCAGACTGTAGCTTTAGGGTGCAGGACCTGGAGTGTAGGGAGGTTAGGAATTGGCATCAATCTTAAAGGAGGGTGCCTGTAAACATTAGAGTGGCTTGAAGTGTGTATACTTTAATGCCAGAAGTATACGAAATAAAGTAGGTGAACTTGCAGCGTGGGTTGGTACCTGGGACTTCGATGTTGTGGCTATTACGGAGACATGGCTAGATCAGGGACAGGATTGGCTGTTGCAGGTTCCAGGGTTTAAATATTTTAGTAGGGTCAGAGGTGGGGGTAAAAAGGGGGGGGGGTGGCTTTGCTTGTCAAAGATAGTATTACAGCGGTGGAAAGGAAGAAGGACGAAGATTTGCCATCTGAGGTAGTTGGGGTTGAGGTTAGGAATAGGAGAGGTGAGGTCACCCTGTTCGGAGTCTTTTACAGGCCTCCTAATAGTCCTAGAATCGTTGAAGAAAGGATTGCGAAGAATATTCAGGAGAAGAGTGACAGTAATAGGGTGGTTGTTATGGGGGACTTTAACTTTCCTGATATTGATTGGGAAAGCTATAGCTCAAGTTCGTTAGATGGGTCAGTGTTTGTCCAATGTGTGCAGGAGAGTTTCCTGACACAATATGTAGATAAGCCAACAAGAGGTGAGGCCATACTGGATTTGGTTCTGGGTAAGGAACCAGGCCAGGTATTAGAACTAGAGGGAGGTGAGCACTTTGGGGACAGTGACCACAATTCGGTGATTTTTACTCTAGTGATGGAGAGGGATAAGTGTGTACTACAGGGCAAGAGTTATAGCTGGGGGCAGGGAAATTATGATGCGGTGAGGCATGACTTAGGATGTGTGGATTGGAAAAGTAGATTCCAAGGCAAGAGCGTAATTGATATGTGGAACTTGTTCAACGAGCAACTATTGAGTGTCCTTGATAAGTCCGTACCTATCAGGCAGGGAGGAAAGGGTCGTGTGAGGGAGCTGTGGTTTAACAAGGAATTGGAATCCCTTGTTAAATGGAAGAGGGCGGCCTTTGTAAAGATGAGGCGTGAAGGTTCAATAGGGGCGATTGAGAGTTATAAGGTAGCCCGGAAGGACCTGAAGAGAGAGCTAAGAGCAGCAAGGAGGGGACATGAAAGGTCCTTAGTTGGTAGGATTAGTGAAAACTCTAAGGCTTTCTATAGGTATGTTAGGAATAAAAGAATGGCTAGGGTAGGAATAGGTCCAATCAAGGATAGTAATGGGAAGTTGCGTGTGGAGGCTGAAGAGATTGGGGAGGCGCTGAATGAATACTTTTCGTCAGTATTCACTCAGGAACAGGACATTGTTGTCGATATGAATACTGAGGCACGAATAAGCAGAATGGATGGCTTTGAGATATGTAGAGAAGAGGTGTTGGAAATTCTGGCAAGGGTGAAAATAGATACGTCCCCTGGGCCTGATGGCATTTATCCTAGGATTCTCTGGGAAGCAAGGGAGGAGATTGCAGAGCCATTGGCCTTGATTTTTGTGTCCTCTCTGTCTACAGGAGTAGTGCCAGAGGACTGGAGGCGAGCAAACGTTGTTCCCTTGTTCAAGAAGGGGAGTAGGGATAATCCTAGTAACTATAGGCCAGTGAGTCTCACTTCTGTTGTGGGCAAAGTCTGAGAGAGAATTGTAAGGGATAGGATTTATGCACATCTGGATAAGAATGATGTGATTAAGGATAGTCAGCGTGGTTTTGTGAAGGGCAGGTCGTGCCTCACAAACCTTATTGAATTCTTTGAGAAGGTGACTAAGGAGGTTGATGAGGGGAAAGCGGTAGATGTGGTATATATGGATTTTAGTAAGGCGTTTGATAAGGTCCCCCATGGTAGGCTACTGCAGAAAATACAGAGATATGGCATTGAGGGTGAGTTGGAGGTTTGGATTAGGAATTGGCTGGCTGGAAGAAGACAGAGGGTAGTAGTTGATGGCAAAGGTTCATCTTCGAGTACCGTCACTAACGGTGTTCCGCAAGGATCTGTTTTGCAACCATTGCTCTTTGTCATTTTTATAAATGACCTGGAGGAAGGGTTAGAAGGTTGGGTGAGCAATTTTGCGGATGATACGAAAGTCGGAGGAGTTGTAGACAGTGAGGAAGGATGTGGCAGGTTACAGCGGGATATAGAGAAGCTGCGGTGCTGGGCAGAACGGTGGCAAATGGAGTTCAATGTAGCTAAGTGTGAGGTGATTCACTTTGGTAAGAGTACCAAATAGATTGGGAACTGGGCTAATGGTCGGATACTTGGTCGTGTGGAAGAGCAGAGGGATCTTGGTGTCCATGTACACAGATCTCTGAAAGTTGCCACTCAGGTAGATAGTGCAGAGAAGAAGGCATATGGCGTACTGGCGTTTATTGGTAGAGGAATTGAGTTCCAGAGTCCTGAGGTGATGCTGCAGTTGTATAAGACTCTGGTGCGGCCGCATCTGGAATATTGTGTGCAGTTTTGATCGCCATACTATAGGAAGGATGTGGAGGCACTGGAACGGGTGCAGAGGAAGTTTACCAGGATGTTGCCTGGTATGGTAGGAAGATCCTATGAGGAAAGGCTGAGGCACTTGGGGTTGTTTTCATTGGAGAAAAGGTTTAGTGGTGACTTGATAGAGGTGTACAAGGTGATTAGGGGGTTAGATAGGGTTGACAGTGAGAACCTTTTTCCACGTATGGAGTCAGCTATTACATGGGGGCATAGCTTTAAATTAAGGGGGGGGTAGATATAGGACTGATGTTAGGGGTAGGTTCTTCACTGAGCGAGTCGTAAGTTCATGGAATGCCCTGCCAGTAGCAGTGGTGGACTCTCCCTCTTTATGGGTATTTAAGCGGGCATTGGATAGGTATATGGAGGATAGTGGGTTAGTGTAGGTTACGTGGGCTTTGATCGGCGCAACATCGAGGGCCGAAGGGCCTGTACTGCGCTGTATTCTTCTATATTCTATGTTCTATGTTCTACTGTATTCCCTTTGGTCCATCAATTTTGATCCTCCATTCAATATACAGGCAGTTACCTAGTAATGGTGTGTTTATTAAACGCAATTTCGCTGCAACACAATTAGTGAATTGGGCCCCTTTCTTTATAAAGCGAGCTCCCGTTCACTGTTATGGGAGACCGTCTCTGGCACCAGCTGAACAGCAAATCCCAGCCTCAGGATCAACTCTGCCTTCCAAATGTACCCTTAATATGTTCAGCTAAAGCAGGAATATATTCCACTCTGCAAGTCTTGAAACTGGGCCTCAATGTGGGATTTGTAGTCTACTTTTAGAAGGAAATTAATTTCAAAACCGGGAGGGGAATATCTTGGAGAGAACTGGAATTCCGCATCTGCATCACGTGGTCAGTCAGTTTGCCCGCTTTCTGAAGAAGATCTTGGTGAAAGGTGCAGGGCGGTAATCAGTGACTGTAGTGTTAAAGTGTGATATTTACTGTACTAATTCATTACAATATACAGTTTAAAGATTTATGCAGCCTCGGTTTGGATGTAATGGATGAGGGTTGCTGAGGGATAGACTATAAATCTTTTAATCTTTTAATCTGTCTTCCCTATATGTGTGAGTATTGTCGGAACACTGCACCGTTGTATATATTTCACCCTGTTTATAAAAGGAGGCAGGAACAAAATAACAGACGGGCTGCATAAAATATTTGGTGGAGACGTTTCTAGATACTTTTGTCTAATGCTGCTCCAAGTTTGAAATTCCCTGTTATCAAGTCCTTTCTTAACTTAGTGACATCATTCAGAGCATTCAAACTGCTGCTCAGGAACAGGGAGAAACAGGAGGTAATCACTCAACTGCTCGTTTCTGGGACATAGGGACAGGAGACAGTCTTTCAACGGTTCGAGATTGGGTCACAGGAATAGTAGGTAGTCACTCAACTGCTCAATACTGGGACATAGGAACAGGAGGCAGTCACTCAACTGCTCGTGACTGGGATACAGCGAAAGATGGAGGCTAGCGCGCCCCCAGATTTCTGTTCCCCAGGAACAGGAGGCGGTGATTCACTACCCACCAGTATGGGACACTGGGAGAAAAGGGAAATCGGCTTGTTACTCACATAAAAATCTGAATAAGTTGCATGAGCGAGCCATTCAATCCTGCTCCAACATTCTTCAACACCATGACTGATCTGATTGAAATTCCCTCATTCCATTTTATAGAGATTCCCCTCTCTGCAGTCTCTGCTTCATTTGTTGGTCATGTAGCAGATCCAGATACTGTAAGTACAGTCACCATGTTTCATCCAGAGTTGGGTCACCAAAGCCTCTGGTCTTCCTGAATTTCCACAGCAGTTTAATACATAGCGTCCCGGAAACCATCCCCAGCACTTCCACGAATGTACAAAAACTAGAGTTAAGACAAATGTCAGTGAAATGCTAGTGAGAAGCCTGGTCTGAATCATGAACAGTTGTGGGGATTCCTCGTGTTACTGAGCACATGAGCAGCAGAGAATGATTAACACAGGCGTTCAATGATAGGCACAGAGCAAGTTACAAAGATGTGCCTAAAAACTGCTAAACCCCCATTCTCTAACATGGAGCACAGGGCAGGACACTAGGACATACACAGAGACAACACATACACACAGACCCACACGGACACACAGACACATGAGCATCTTTAGGATATAACTAGATAAGTTATGCTTAATGATGGGATCAAGGCTTGTTGTGAGAAGGCAGGAGAATTAGCTTGAAAAGCACGTCAGCCATGATCAATAGCTCAGTAGACTGGATAGGCCAAATGGACTTTTATTCTGCACTAATTATTTACGGTCTATGGTACATGCATTTGTCTGTGTTTATGTGCATACTTGTATGTGCATGTGTCTGTGTGTGTGACTGTGATTTTGTGTGTTTGAGTGTGTCTGTGTGTGCATGTCTGTGTGTGTGTTTGAGTGTGCTTGTCTGTGTATGTAACTGTGTGAGTGTCTGTGTATGTTTGTGCTCCTCAGTATTTTCACTAACGGAAATATCAATGTACATTTTTTAAAAATTTCTATTCTGTTTGACTTTCACCTTTCCATCATAGTTTGAAGAACTTTGTTTTCGTCATGAATTTGTTATTTTAACAAATGAAGGAAATCAACCTGACCTCTTCCGAGGATGACCCTGACCCAATGTGAGACCAATAACATTGGCCATATCATCAACCTGGTTACAGCGATAATTTGCTGTGACCAATGGAAGAGTGGCAGTAGAAAATAAAACAGTTACCCAACAACCCAAGGAACTCTGGACCAGTGAGCCTGTCATCAGTGGTGGATGAGTTGTTGGAGGGGATTCTGAGGGATAGCCAATTGCATGCATTTTCAAAGGCAAGAATTGATTGGGGATAGTCACCATGGCTTTTTGCATGAGAAATCGCGTTGTACGAATTTGACTGAGTTGGTTAAAGAGGTGACAAAGCAGATTGATGAAAGCAGTGTTGTAGATGTTTTCCATGCAGACTGGAACAAGTTGTTTGACAAGAGTCTACATATTCGGCAAGTTAGTAAGGTGAGGTCACATGGGAACCAGCGCACCCAAGCCAATTGAATACAAAATTAGATTGAAGGGAGGAACAGAGGTTTGTAGAGGTTTGCTTTTCAGACTGGAGGCCTGTTTTAAGGTATGAGGGGAATTATTTTAGAGGAAGGTGTCCATATGGAATTATCTCCCAGAGGAAGTGGTAGAGTCTGGCATCTTGATGGGTATTTGAATAAGAAGGTTTAGAGGAATATGAGACAAATGCTTTCAAATCAGACTCGATCATAATGGGATATCTGGTCAGTACGTACACATTTACATGCTATATGACTCTATAAGAGGGATGAGCAGAAATTCGAAACAGGCATTTCAAGTGGAAATTCTCATCCCCACAAGTTTGAAATGTCTCTTTGTTTATATTTATTCAACGCTGAGTTAGTTAAATATTGGACAGAGAAGTGATTCTTGGATAATAGCACACAGACTGGAAAATGGAGCTGAGACCACAACTTGATCAGCCACAATCTTAGTCCCTGGTAGAGAAGCCTCAAAGTATCCAATGACCCACTCCTGCTCCTCAGTGCCTTGTTTCTGTGTTCCATTCAGCCCATCAAACCTGCTAGACGAAGCAATTAGAGGCTACTTACTCCTTTCACAGAAACAGAGGAGACCATTCAGCCCCTCAAAACTGTCAAACCCAGTTTGGATTGGTTTGGAAAGTGTAATAGGATATCCCAGATAGTGGTATGAAAGAGGGTCCTCATCACTCCTAACTGAGCTTCCCCTTTCTGCAACCTGTGCTTCGTTTGTTGGTCATGTTGTGGAGCCAGTTTCACTGTGAATACAGCCCCCCCGTTCCTCACCCTGCGATGGTCCAGACAATCTGGAAATATTCAACAACAGAGCTTCCATGAAAATAACAGCCTCTACTTTCCAATGATAGAACATGAGAAGGCGACAAACAGGGATATGTCATCTATCCACATGCACCCATCCCCGTCCACCCCCACCCCCCACCCACAAGCAGGTCTTCTCCCACAATAAGATCATCAGGTCTAATATCCTCTTTCGTGTCCAATTCGTGTCAAAGCCCTCAACTCTGACTGGTCAAAAAGCACTCCCTGCCCCACACTGTGACCTATTGATACGAGCAAAAGACGTGAACACAAGGGCTCAGGGAAGAGTGACCAGCCCTGATATCAAGGCATCATTTAACTAAGGAAGGTCTCAAGGAGTCTGAGCAGCATTGCACTTAATGGGAATCAGTTGTAAACTTCCCTGATTAGAGTGATTTAAAGCATAAAGCACAATGATTGTGGTTTGTGGACAAAACTCCATGCAGTCCTGGACATGTCTGCAAAAGATCCTCAAGGAAGCTTCCTCAGCACAACCATCTGCAGCTGCTTCATAAATGTCTTGCCCCCACCATAAGATTAGAAATGGGGGTGTTCACTGAAGATCACACAATATTCAGGAAAAAATGTCCCATTCAGCTCCTGAACTAGTCTGTGCCCATGTGCAGGAAGTCCTGCACAACATTCAGGCTAATGCTGTTGGAAGTATCGGGAACATTCATGCAACAGTGCTGCTGGACACGGCACATTTCCACAGTTAAAAGGAGGGAATTATTCAGCTCCTTACGGTAGCTTCACAGGAATATGAGGAAG
This sequence comes from Chiloscyllium punctatum, assembly GCF_047496795.1. Lineage (NCBI taxonomy): Eukaryota > Metazoa > Chordata > Chondrichthyes > Orectolobiformes > Hemiscylliidae > Chiloscyllium > Chiloscyllium punctatum. Next base: position 11,952,892 of record NC_092755.1, on the reverse strand, counting down.
TCATTCAGCTCAATGATATTATTGGAGAAGTGGAGAGATAGCCCATTTAATGCCTCCAACCAATTATACAGGAAGAGAAGGAGTCACGTGTTATGGACGACAGCAGACCTCCTCAAAAATATTTGAAGGCGTTGGCCTAGACTTTATTAATAATTAAGTGTTCTGATACATGTACTTGGCAAAAAGGAAAGATCAGACACAGATTCTCAGATGCAGTTCTCTAATCAAGGAGGGAAAACAAATCAAGTGAAAATTTAGAGAGAGTTGCAGCCAGTAGACTTCCACTGAACTTCCAATTCTGTAGAGACCCAATACTTTCTGATGTTACTGAGAAACCAAAACACTTCCTGTAACGTGGCTGCCAGACACAGTATTCTATCTATGGCCTAACCAATGGCATGGTTAACTCATATTATGTCACCTCGATGAATAAACACTATGCTTACAGTCCCGTGTGATTTCTGAACTGGTTATTACACTGTCCTGTCACATTCAGTGATGTTTGGAGAAACACCCTCTGACGTCCCTAGTGTTCTGCTATTTATTGAATTCTCCCCTGTCTGGTTACTTCTTAAAAAAATGCATCACCTCATATTTATCAGGGTTCCATTCCATCCGCCATTGATCTGACCATCTGACCACTCCACCTGTGTCTTCCTGTAACGTAAGGCCTTCCTCCTCACTGCCAACCACCTGACCAATCTTTGTGTCAAACACAAAATTACTTATTATGCTCAACCCCCACCCCCCTACCACCCCCTCCACATTCACATTTACATCATTTATGAATACCACAAATAATTTGATACACTGCACTGCTCACTGTGGTACACCACGAGACACTGGTCTATCTCTACCATCTTTCCAGTAACATGGGACCACATAGCTGTTCTCCAGTCCTCTAGCACCTCCCTTGTGTGGTCAGATTCGACTAAAACATTTAGGTCAGGACATTTCCTCTCTTGCTCAAACAGCATCCTGTGATACAACTCATCTGGACTTTACACTATCCAAAACCATCAATCCCAACTTGCATCTTATATCAATCTGTTCGAGAGCTTCCCAGTCCATCTTCTTGAATTCTGTACCTGCATCTTCCTCATCCCAACTAAAACAGATGTGAAGCTCTCGTGTTATAGTCTATCAATGTTCCCCAGTTTCTCATACTGATTACCCCCTTGGTTTCGAAATGGATCCTAATTTTTCCCTGGTTATTCAGCAATGGAGGAGACCGGAACCATGCTGGAACTGATCTCAGCCATGCTGCAGAAGCATGACCAGGAGATCCAGCCTCTCGGGCCACATGTCGTGGAGGTGGAAGAGTGGACTGCGGCTTTGGAAATCATGGCAGAATCCTCAGCTGTTCGGGTCCAAGCCCTAGAATGGTAGGTACAGACCTTAGGAGAGCAGGTCGAGGACCTCGAAAATTAGAGCCGTCAGAAGTACATCAGCTTGGTCGGGCTGCCGGAACGGGAACAAGAAAGCCAGCTCGTCAGCTTCTTGGAACAATGGCTCACACAATTTTTGAAACTGGAAATCAGGGCAGACTGGGTGCGGCTCCAGCAGACCCACCGGGTCGCAGTGTGCAGTCCCGGATCGGACGAGCATTCCTTTCCGGTCCTTGTGCAACTCCAGCACGATAGAGAAAAACAGGTGCTGGAAGCTTCTTGGGTTGTACAATTAAGAGGAGACTTTAACTGACGTGCGGACCCGGAGGTGGATGGGATGTCGAGGGTATTGGAGGTATTTCCACACCACCCAGGCAGCTGGTGGACCTGAACAGGTAGCTGGGTTGGTGGATGTGTGAGATGTATTCGTACTGAAGATAGGGACTTCACCTTTTTTTCTAACCCATATAAATGCTATACTAGGATTGACATGTTGTTTGCCCCATTGGTCTTTTTAAATTAGATACAGTCCATTAGAATTGGGAACCATTTCTGATCATGTGTCACTGTACATGGAGGTCAAGGATGGTGGCGATGAGACAGGCTCACGGCACTGGCACGTGGATCCTTTCCTCCTGAAGGATAGCAAATTCATTGAGTATTTTTCGGGGGAATTTAAATTTTTTTGGAACATGAACTTGTGTACGGCCAGTAATCCGACTGTGCTATGGGAGACTGTCAAAGCCTAGACAAGGGATTTGATTATTTCTTACTCAGTGCCACAGAAGCGGGAGAAGGGAGAACAGCAGCATATGTTTGAGGCTCGGCTGAATAGAGCTGTTACACCATATTTTGTCAGACCGTCTATAAATTAATTGCAGCAGATTACAGCCCTCCGGACTGCTCTGAATGCTGCACTCGCCCAGAGAGCAAAGAGAGACATTTCCTTTGCGAAACAGAAGTTATTCGAGAATGGTGATAACCAGAGCTGATAATGTGTTGCTGGAAAGGCGCAGCAGGCCAGGCAGCATCCAAGAAGCAGGAGAATCGCCGTTTCGGTCATGAGCCCTTCTTCAGGAACCCGAAACATCGATTCTCCGGCTCATGCCGGAAACGTCGATTCTCCTGCTCCTTGAATGCTTTTCCAGCAACACATTATCAGCTCTGATCTACAACATCTTCAGTCCTCACTTTCTCCATTGTGATAACCAGGTAGATATTAGGCGGACTTGGCCAGAAAGAAGATTACTGCTATTATCACCCGCGATCCCAAAAAGATTAATGTAGCGTTCAGGAAGTTCTACTCTGGATTGTTCCAGTCAGCGGGCTGGGAGAACTGATTGGAGACAATGGAGTCCTTTATTAAGACCTTGAACCTCCCAGGTGTAAGTTCAGAGCAGGCGTCTCTTTAGAATGCCCCTCTGATAATCAGAGAGATACAGGAGACATTGAGGCAGCTCTAGAATGATAAAGCCCCCAGCCCAGATAGATTTTCGAAGTGAGATTTTGAAGGAGTTCATAGTCATGCTGGCTGGGCCAGTGTTGGATATGTACAATTATTCATACAGTCAGGACTGCCTCCCATCCTCTCTGAGAAAAGGAAATATTCATCTTATTCTCAAGAGAGGGAAGGTGCCAGAGGATAACACTTTGTATGTGCCTATTTCATTATCAAACGTGGGCTTTAAAATTTTGTCGAAAATGCTAGCTTTGAAGGTCCATTGTGAAAAAGGACCATTTTTATTAGGGGCCGTAGGTCCTCTGATAATATTAGAAGAATGGTCAGTATGGTTCCAGTGTGCCGGAAGGTTCGATTCCAGGCTCGGAGGTCTCCCTGGATGCAGAGAAAGCACTTGACCGGATGGAGTGGTTGTGCACCTTTTATGTCCTTGAATTGTTTGGTCTTGGAGGGGTCTTCGCCATGTGTATGGCAGTGTTATATAGTGACCCCAAAACAGCGAATTTCACTAATAGTATAAGGTCTGACAATGTTAGTATTGACAGTGGCATCCAACAAAGTTGCCCCCTTTCACTGTTACCATTTACATTAATGATGGAGCCGTTGACATCCGGGGGGGGGGGAACTCCAATATCACTGGCAAGGAGGTAGGACCAAGAAGGCATAGGATCACCCTTTAAGCAGATGACGTTCCTCTCTTTCTAACTAACCCAATGATATCTGTGTCCTGTTTAATACGAATGATTAATTTATTTGGATCTTTCTCAGGGTATAAAATAAATTTTATGAAATCGGAGGCCATCACTGCTGGCGGTCTTATTGGAGTACCCGACCTTGTGGTGGAATCTGAAGCCCTCTCAGATGGTTACAAGGAGGTTAAGGTATTTTTATCATCCAAGCCTTCGATTAATTATATAAAGCTAACTTCGTGCAGTTGCTAGAGAATATAAGGCAGAATCATCCAATATTCTGTCTGGGTTAGCTCTGGTTAAAATGAATGTCCTTCCTTGTTTCTGATACACTATGCCAATGCTCTCTTTGGCGCCGCCTAGGCAGGCGCTACAGAGCCTTAACAGTTGGCTTTGATCTTTCATCTTGCATCACAGATGGCCTCCTATTATCCTGGACAAATTGCAGCTTCCACGGTGAATGGGGGCGTGTCTATTTTCCATACTTTAAGAAATACCAAACAAGTTCCTTGCTTTCTGATGTGGCTGATTGGGCTTGTCAGGACCCATGGTCAATTTGGCTGGACATCGAGGCCTTCTAGGCAAATTGTTCCCTCATTAATCTGTTGTTCATGGACAAGATGAGGACTATTAAAGAGAATTGCAGAAACCGATTGTCCTTAACATAGTGAAAACATGAAGAATGATAGGACAAGTTGAGGGCACTTTACAGAACAAAAACTTCGGCTTTCAGTCTCATTGTAGGATTGGTCGGATTCCAGCTAGGATTGATGGATTCTGGCTTTAGGCTCTGGGAGTACAGATGAGTTTCCTGTTTGGGAGAATATTTTGACAGGGAGGTCATGATGAATTTTGAGCAGCTGAGCCAGGAATATGAGGTATCTGGAAGGGACCTCTTTTGTTACTTTCAGCTTCAGGACTTTATACAGAAAAAATACTATATTAATGGTTCATCTCTGTAAGTCAGATATGGAGACGAGAGTGCTTCAGAGTACGGACACTCTCTCGTGCAGCGCTTTCTGTCATTTATTAGGAGGTAGTGTCTCGAAGCTCATTGACCCTGTTACACCAGTACATGAAGAGGCTATTCAGCCCCTGGAGCCTTATATACAGTTACGGGAGGAGGCCAGTCAGCTCCTTGAGTCAATAACACTGGGCCCAGAGTAGGCATGCAGCACCAGTAGCCTGTTATGCAGCAATAGGATCAGTGTATTCAGCCTCCTCAAGACTGCAAAATGGGAACTGGAAGAGGGACTGGAGATTGGGATACCAGGAGGACATTCAGTCCCATCGAGCCTGTTGCACGGGAATTGGAGAAGGATGCAAACTATGAGATTTCTTATGGGAAAGGAGGAAAAAGTTTACCTCACATGTCTCGCGTATGGGAACAGAAGAAGGCCAATCATTCCCTCAGTCCTATATCAGAGATGCAAGAAAGACCATTCAGTATCTCCAGCCTTTGATGGAGGAATATGAGAAGTTTTTGTCACCCCCTCAAACTGTTATACAGCAACAGAAAGATTGCATAAGCCCTCACGATCCTAACACATCAACAGGAAGAGGACAGGCAGACGATCGAGATGGTGATGTGGAACACCAGAAAGACATCAGCCCATCGATTTTGTGCACAAGGAAAAGAATGAGTCCATTCAACGACTCAGACTTCTTACAGAGCAATCAGAGCAGTTCATTTCACACCATGTGCCAATTCTACAGGATTGGAGCGAACAAAGAGATTATAGAGAAGTAAGAATTTAGAATTATCACCTTTGCGATGGAATATAGAGTAGTGTGAAAAGTGTTCAAATTGAAGAAATATTGTTTAGTCGACTATTCAGGAATTAATGACAAGAAATTTGAAAAGTCAAACCACAATCCATCAGAATCAACATGATTTGGATCATTGTGGTCATAGAGATGAAATATTTGGACTTCCAGAAGGCATTGAATAGCTCTGCACAAATGATTAATCTGCAGAATAAGATCGTTTACGGTTAAAAATAATTTATCAGCTTGGATAGAGGCTTAGTGAAGCAACAAAATGCAGTGAGATGGAAAAAATATGAGTCATTTTCTGTTTGGAAAAATTCAACTTTGAGGAAACCATATGTCTTGGTCCCAGGCCTCAACTATTTAGAATCTATAGTCTGAAGTAGTTGAGAATAGACCATGTTATAACCAAATTAACAGATGACACTAACTCAGGTAAGAAATTGCAAGAAGTTAGAAAATGTATATGGATAGTTTGGGCAACATTTGACAGAAGAAACTGAGCAACGAAAAATATGAGTGCATCCGTTTCGATCAGTATAGCAGAAAGGCAAATTATTATCCAAATGGAGATAGACTTCAGAATGATTAGGTGCAGAGGGAACTGGCTGCCCGCGTCCAGAATACTCAGATGGAGGTACAGCAGATAATGAGAAAGGCAAGTGCAACTTTGGCATTTATTTCTAAAACAATGCATAATAAAGGGAGGGAGCGGTGAGATCGCAACTGAGTACTGTGTGTAGTCTTGGTGTCCTGACTGTAGAAGGGATGCATTTGCCATGGACGCAGTTCAGAAGTGGTTTGCTAGAATGACTCCAGAGATGGGCTGTTTCTTCTTTAAAGAGCGATTGAGCAGTTCAGGCAAACACTGCCTGGGAGTTTGGAAAAATGAGAGGAGATGTCAGACGTCTGGACGATTTTAAAGGTGATTGACAATGTAGATGTGAAGTTGGTATTTCCTCATGTGGGACAATCTCGAACGATCCTAAAACCATAGTTTTAGGATGAGGTGGGGGAGAATTAAAACAGGGGTGAGGAGAGCCTACTTCTCTCACAGGGTTAGGAATCTGTATAATTCACTGCCCAGAGTGCACTAGGTGATGGGATATTGAGTAACTGAAGGAATATGGAGAGTGGACAGGAACGTGGAACTGAGGCCGCACTGACATCAACCATGATTGTGTTCAATGGCAGAACAGGCCTGAGGGGCTGGATTGCCGAACTGATGCTCCTCCTTCTTATTCAGCCCTTTAAATGTGTTAGACATAAATGGGGACGGCTGGTTATTAGACAGGAAGCAGGCACTCCGGAAAAATCAACCTTAGTCAGTTTGACAGAACGTCACCAGTGGAGTCACACAGTGACCAGTGCAGGGACCACAGCTCTTTACAATTTCTATCAATGATCAGGAGTGGAACAAATATACTGTAACTAAGTATGCCGATTTAACTAAGATAAACAGGAAGCTAAATTATGAAGGGAAGGTGCAGAGTCGCTAATTGGATATGGACAGGTGAAAGTGAGGACTGCAGATGCTGGAAATCAGAGCTGAGAAATGTGTTGCTGGAAAAGTGCAGTAAGTCAGGCGGCATGCAAAGATCAGGAGAATCGACGTTTCAGCCAGGAAGAAGGGCCGATGCCAGAAACGTCGCTTCTTCAGAAATGTGGATGTTGCCTGACCTGCTACATTTTTCAGCTATGGACAGGTAAAGTTAATGGATAAATGTTGTGGATCTGTTCGCCGAGCTGGGAATTTGTCTTGCAAACGTTTCGTCCCCTGTGTAGGTGACATCCTCAGTGCTTGGGAGCCTCCTGTGAAGCGCTTCTGTGCTGTTTCCTCCGGCATTTATAGTGGCCTGTCTCTGCCGCTTCCGGTTGTCAGTTCGAGCTGTCCGCTGTAGTGGCTGATATATTGGATCCAGGTCGATGTGTTTGTTGATAGAGTCTGTGGATGAGTGCCATACCTCTAGGAATTCCCTGGCTGTTCTCTGTTTGACTTGACCTATAATGGTAGTGTTGTCCCAGTCGAGTTCATGTTGCTTGTCGTCTGTGTTTGTGGCTACTAAGGATAGCTGGTCGTGTCGTTTCGTGGCTAGTTGGTGTTCATGTATACGGATCATTGACTGTCTTCCTGTTTGTCCGATGTAGTGTTTTCTGTAGTCCTTGCATGGGATTTTGTACACTACATTAGTTTTGCTCATGTTGGGTATCGGGTCCTTCGTTCTGGTGAGTTATTGTCTGAGCGTGGCTGTTGGTTTGTGTTCTGTTATGAGTCCTAGTGCTCGCAGTAGTCTGGGTGTCAGTTCAGAAATGCTCCTGATGTATGGTAGTGCGGCTAGTCCTTTGGGTTGCGGCATGTCCTCGTTCCATTGTCCCTCCCTTAGGCATCTGTTGATGAAATTGCGATGGTATCCGTTTTTGGCAAAACCTTGTATAGGTGTTCCTCTTCCTCTTTTTGCAGTTCTGGTGTGTTGCAGTGTGTTGTGGCCCTTTTGAATAGTGTCCTGATGCAACTTCGTTTGTGTGTGTTGGGGTGGTTTCTTTCATAGTTTAGGACTTGGTCTGTGTGTGTGGCTTTCCTGTATACCTTTGTGGTGAATTCCCCATTAGGTGTTCTCTGTGCCATCACGTCTAGGAATGGGAGTTCGTTGTCCTTTTCTTCCTCTCTAGTGAATAAATGCCGGAGGAAACAGCACAGAAGCGCTTTACAGGAGGCTTCCAAACACTGAGGATGTCACCTAGAAAGGGGACGAAACGTTTGCAAGACAAATTCCCAGCTCGGCGAACAGAACCACAACAACGAGCACCCGAGCTACAAATCTTTTCTCAAACTTTAATCGATAAATGTTTAGTGAATGGGATTTAAGATAACATATAGTCTGTCTTTTATTTTAGGAAGAATGGCAGGCAGTATGTGACTGAAACGGAGGAAGACTACAGGACATAGTGATGTAGTGTGTACTGGAGGGTTCATTCTGACCTCATCAGACACGGGAAGTGTTGCTCCAACTCCCTGATGTTCCCAGGGACCCCATTGCTCTCAATCACCATATGTATCCTCTGAATCCAAATGGTGACGGTGATGTAGACATACTGGGAGATGATGAAGCTGTCACCCACCCCTGCCTGGAAAGTTCCGGATCATAGAAACTGAATGAAACAGTGACCCTAACAACCACTGGCAGCACCGTTTTCCCCCCTGGGGTGAAGCTGCAGGTCGTGTTTAAGGAAGTGACACCGGTCTGTGACCAGCTCCGTGTTCAGTCAGGGTCCCCTCACACTCTGCTCCTGAGTTAAGTGTAACTTGAAAGCTGTTCCTGGAAAACCCAGAGTGGATACAGCAGATCCCTTTCCCCAAGCACACTCAATCCTTGGTTTCAGATCTTCCTCTCTGTGCCTCTGCTCCATTTGTTGTTCATCTTACAGACACAGATATTGTAACTACAGTCCCTATGCTCCACCCTGAATTAGGTCACCAAATCCTCAGGTCTCCCTGAATATCTGAGGCAGCTCACAGCACAACAGCCAGCAAACCATCCCCAGCCCCTCCACTAACTTTTCAATAACAGGAGTCAGTCAGAAGCCCCTCAGACCCAAGTTAGATGCCTGCTCCATTTTACAATAATACTCGAGAAGTTTCCTCGTGTTACTAACTACACAATCGTCTGAGAGGGACAAGCAGACGTGTTCAGTAGACGCGCACAGAACAAGGTTCAAAGACGTGTCTAAAGCTGCTGGATCCCCTGTCCAACATAGAGCCCCACATGGGGCACACCGGGAAGTGAACAGCAGCCCAGCACACACACACCTGTCCAATGATCACCACATGGGGCACACTGGGAAGTGAACAGCAGCCAAACACACACACCCCTGCCCATGCAACTGCACATGAGAGACACCAGGAAGTGAGCAACAGTCAAACACACACACACCAGTGCCCAAGGACTACCATAAGGGACACACACTGGGAAGTGAACAACAGTCAAACACAGACTCCTGTCAATGGAGTACCACATGGGACACACTGGGAAGTGTACAGCAGCCTGGTGCACACAGCCCTGTCCCTAGAGCACGACATGGGACACACCAGGAAGTGAACAGAAGCCTGACACACACCATGTCATTATTTCTGAGCTTCACAATGCCAGCTCTCGATACCCTAGGGAGCCAAATGGGACCCACAGACGGAATATACAGGAGAGCACGAACCATACATTTTGCACATTGTTTCTGAGCTTATTAATGATTTCCCTGGTTTGCCAGGGATATGAGCACCAATGGCCAGGTTAAGGTACAGAAGTTCGGATATTCATGTTATAATTGAATGATTACTTGATGGACAAGTTCAGTAAACGTGGCTCTTCTCAGACAAATGGGATTAACTGGATGAGTAGTACTTTCGTAGGTCCAATAACAAAAATAAGAATATAAGGTAAATGTGCTGACAAATCAGCTGAAATCCACGTTACAGAATCAGACACCATAATCCAGATGATATATCTATGCAGCATGTAGCAGTGTTCAGACAAGGCTAGAGTACTGCTCAATACAACCCAGCAATCTATGCAGACCACACCAGTCCATGAACTACCTCTCCAGCAAAGGGGGCTACGGAGTGAACAGCAGAGAATTGCTGCGTAAACTAGGAGCAGGTACCCTCCCAGCAGGTAGAGCAGTTTACACCACCCTAGGGCATCTTTCTGTAAACCAGGAGCATTTACCCTCCCAGCATGTAGAGCTGTGTACATCACCCCAGTGCATTAATCTGTAAACCAGGAGCAGTTGCCCTCCCAGCATGTACCAGAGTGGACACCTCCCCAGTGCATTGTTCAGTGACACTGTATTAGATTACTGCCCAGTGTGGGGAAACTTGCAGCCCATGCTGGAAGTGACCCGATGTGTAGTTCTTATCTAGTTACAGTTCCATGTCTCAATTGTGTCAATGGATGTAGAATATCTAAAGAGGAAGGAGGAAGATGACTTAAGGTTAAGTAGGCAAGGATCAGACAGGGCTCTAGAGGGTTAAAAGGTAGTCAGGAACGAAGTGAAGAGTAATCTCAAGAGAGTGTGAAGCGGGCATGAAAAAGGCTTGGTGAGTAGGATTAAGGTAAAACCTAAGATGTTTTACACTTCTGTGAGGAACAAGCTGATGGTCTGAGTGAGGGTACGGCTCATCAGGATAGTGGAGGGAACTTGCGTCAGGAGCAGGAGAAGATAGGGGAACATAGAACATAGAACATTACAGCGCAGTACAGGCCCTTCGGCCCTTGATGTTGCGCTGACCTGTCATACTAATCTAAAGCCCATCTAACCTACACTATTCCATGTACATCCATATGATAGTCCAATGACAACGTAAATGTGCTTAAAGTTGGCAAATCTGCTATATTTCAGGCAAAGCATTCCATACCCTTACTACTCTCTGAGTAAAGAAACTACGTCTGACATCTGTCCTTTCTCTGTCACCCCTCAATTTAAAGCTATGTCCCCTCGTGCTTGCCGTCACCATACTTGAAAAAAGGCTCTCCCTGTCCACCCTATCTAACCCTCTGATTATCTTATATGTCTCTATTAAGTCACCTCTCAACCTTCTCTTTAACGAAAACAGCCGCAAGTCCCCCAGCCTTTCCTCGTAAGGCGTTCCCTCCATACCAGGAGCATCCTAGCAAATCTCCTCTGCACCCTTTCCAAAGCTTCCCCATCCTTCTTATAATGCGGTGACCAGAAATGTACACAATACTCCAACTGCGGCCGCACTAGCGTGTTGTACAGATTTAGCATAACCTCATGGTTCTGGAACTCGATCCCTCTCTTAAAAAAAGCTCGAAAACTGTAAGCCTTCTTAACAAACCTGTCAACCTGGGTGGATTGTGCACCCGGACACCAGGATCTCTCTGCTCATCTACACTACCAAGAATCTTACATTAGCCCAGTACTTTGCATTCCAGTTACTCTGACCAAAGTGAATCACCTCACACTAGTCCACATTAAATTCCATTTGCCACCTCTCAGCCCAGCTCTGCAGCTTATCTAAGTCTCTCTGTAACCTACAACATTGTTTATCACTGTCCATAAATCCACCGACCTTAGTCTCGTCTGCAAATTTACTAAACCATCCTTCCATGCCCTCATCCAGGTGGCTTTTAAAAATGATGAACAACAGTGTACCCAACACCGACCCTTGCAGCACACCACTGGTAACTGGACTCCAGGATGAACATTTCCCATCAACCTTCATTCTCTGTCTTCTTTCAGCAAGCCATTACTGATTCAAACTGCTAAAACTCCCACGATCCCATTCCTCCGTATTTTGTACAATAGCCTACTGTGGGGAACATTATCAAATGCCTTGCTGAAATCCATACACACCACATCAAACGGTTTACTCTCATATACCTGTTTGGTCACCTTCTGAAAGAACTCAATGAGGTTTGTGAGGCACGACATACCCTTCACAAAACCGTGATGACCATCCCTAAACAAATTATTCTTTTCGACATGATTATAAATCTTATCTCTTCTAACTTTTTCCACACTTTACCAACAACTGGAGTAAGGCTCACTGGTCTATAATTACCAGGGTCGTCTCTACTCCCCTTCTGGAACAGGGGATCCACATTTGCTATCCTCCAGTCTTCTGGCACTATTCCTCTAGACAATAACAATTTAAAGATCAAAGCCAAAGGCTCGGCAATCTCCTCCCTGGCTTCCTAGGATAAATCCCATCTGGCCCAGAAAACTTATCTATTTTCACACGCTGAAGAATTTCTAATACCTCTTCCTTGTGAACCTCAATCACATTAGATTAAATTAGATTACTTACAGTGTGGAAACAGGCCCTTCGGCCCAACAAGTCCACACCGCCCCGCCGAAGCGCAACCCACCCATACCCCTACATCTACCCCTTACCTAACACTACGGGCAATTTAGCATGGCCAATTCACCTGACATCTTTGGACTGTGGGAGGAAACCGGAGCACCCAGAGGAAACCCACGCAGACACGGGGAGAACGTGAAAACTCCACACAGTCAGTCACCTAAGGTGGGAATTGAACCCGGGTCTCTGGCGCTGTGAGGCAGCAGTGCTAACCACTGTGCCACCGTGCCGCCCATCTACTAGACTAGTCTAGTAGCCTGTATCTCAGTAATCGTATCGAAATCATTGTCGTTTTATTCGAGAGAATACTGTTGAAAATATTCACTTAGTGCTTCCCCTATCTCCTCTGACTCCACACACAACTTACGACAACTATCCTTGATTGGTCCTAATTTTACTCTCGTCATTCTTTTATTCCTTAAATACCTATCGAAAGCCTTAGGGTTTGCCCTGATCCTATCCGCTAACAACTTCTCATGTCTCCTCCTGGCTCTTCTGAGCTCTCTCTTTAGGTCTTTCCTGTCTACCTTGTAACCCTCAAGGGCCATAACTGATCCTTCACATCTCATCCTAACATAAGCCGCCTTCTTCCTCTTGACCAGAGATTCCACTTCATTCGTAAACTACAGCTCCCGCGCTCTACAGCTTCCTCCCTGCCTGACAGGTACATACTTATCTCGGACACATAGTAGCTTTTCCTTGAATAAGCTCCACATTTCTAACGTGCCCATCCACTGCAGTTTCCTTCCCCATCATATGCTTCCTAAATCTTGCCGAATGGCATCGTAATTGCCTTTCCCCAGCTGTAAGTCTTGCCAAGTGGTATACACCTATCCCTTTCTATCACTGAAGTAAAGATAATAGAATTGTGATCGCTATCTCCAAAGTGCTCACCTATTTCCAAGTTTAACATCTGACCAGGCTCATTACCCAGTATCAAATCTAATGTGGCTTCGCCTCTTGTTGTCCTATCTACATACTGTTTCAGGAAGCTCTCCTGCACACACTGGAGAAAAACTGACTCATCTATAGTACTCGTACTATAGCGTTCCCGTTTAATATTTCGAAAGTTGAAGTCCCCCATTACAACTAACTTGTCTCTGTCACTCCTATCGAGAATCATCTTTGCTGTCCTTTCCACTACATTTCTGGAATTATTCGAAGGCCTATAAAAAACTCCCAACAGGATCACCTCTCCTTTCCTGTTTCTAGCTTCAGCCTACACTACCTCAGTTGAGAAGTCCCCAAACAATGCCACACCTCCCCCTCTTTTACCATATTCTCTGTTCTTCCTGAAAAATCTAAATCCTGGAACCTGCAACAACTATTCCTGAACCTGCTCTTAACCGTATCTCCAAAATGGCCACAATATTAAAGTCCCAGGTACCAATCCATGCTGCATGTTCACCCACCTTATTCCAGGTGCTCCTGGCGTTGAAGTGGACACACTTCAAAGATGTAGTCAGCGGGGACACTGGTGGTGACCCTATCCTCCCACATTCTGCAGGAGGATTCAACTGCCCTAACTTCCATTACCAATATTATAAATTCCCAAAAAGACTGTTGAAAAAATAAGGAATTGAAAAAACAACTCCTTACCTTACCAATCTGGCAGACAATCGGGTAACACAACCACACAAATATATGACTTACCAGAAGTCCTTCGCTCTTCCTTCGTACCTCGCGACAAATGGAGGCCTGACTCCTGAGGTAAGTCCCTTATAATACGAGAAAACTCACCCTTTCCTGTAGCTCTCGCTTCGCCTCTCCTTCTCTCCTCGCAGCTCTGGCCAAATACATTAAGGACCTCTGGGACAGCGTGAAACGGGCAGATATGTTAGAACAGGAGGATGTGTTGAAAATTTTGAGAATCACAAGGATAGACTATTTTTCTTGGCCAGATGGGGAAAAAACCTAGGATACTAAAGGAAGTGAGAGAAGAGATTGCTGTGTGTTTTGCGAATATGGCAAATGTTATTCCCTTGTTCAAGAAAGGGAATAGAGATAATCCTGGGAATTAGAGGCAAATAATTCTTACGCCAGTGATGGGCAAATTATAATAGAGGATTTGAGAGAGACGATTTATGATTACTTCGAAAACCATAATTTCGCAGCATGCCTTTGTGAGGAGCAGGTCATGCCTCATAAGTCTGATTGAACTTTTTGAGGTTGTGAAAAAAAACACATTGATGCAGGTAGAGCAGTGAATGTGGTGTATTTGAATTTTAGAAAGTCATTTGATAAAGTTACCAATTGTAGGTTCATTCAGATAGTGTGGAGGCATGGGATACAGGGAAACTTTCTGTCTGGATACAGAATTGACTGGCCCATAAAAGACATAGGGTAGCGGTAGATAGAAAGTACTCAGCCTGGAGCTCGTTGACCAGTGGTGTTCTGCAGGGATCGGTTCTGGGAACTCTGCTCTTTGGGACTTTTATAAGAGAGTTGCATGGGGAATTGGGAGGGTGTGTTAGTAAGCTTGCGGACAGACGTTGGTGGAGTTGTGGATAGTGTGGAAGGTTGCACGTTGCAACAAGACATTGACAGAACTGAGCTGATGAGCGGTAGATTGAGTTGAACCTGGAAAAGTGTGAAGTCATTCACTTTGGAAGGAAAATTTGCATACAGAGTACAGAGTTAAATGCAGAATACTTGGCAATGTAGCGGAATAGAGGGATCTTGGGTTCGATGTCCACAGATCCACAAAGTTTCCATGCAAGTTGATGTGGTTGTTGAGAAGGCGCAAGGTGTATTGGCTTTCAAAAGCCGGGGAACTGAGTTTCATATCTGTGAGGTTATGCTGCAGCTCTATCAAGTTGAGTGCTGTTCTTCATTAAGAGCTTATAAGCACCTGTCATTTAACTAGCTGGCAGTCTCAAAATGTACTGGAAAATTGAAAATATGTAACATTTGGCTGTTAAAAAGATACCTTGAGTTTCAGTTGTTCTTTGGACAACTTTTCATAATTAACGAATCTGTTTAAATTAAGCCTCCGGATAATAAACCCAACAGATTTTGAATTTACTGTATTGCCAACATTCAACCAGAGATGGTTTGATGTTGAGGAGAAAAGAGGTAGGCATTATGAAACTTAGACGGAGAGTAAACTGCCATCGACAGAGACTGCCATGCAAAACACTCTCTATCAAATTTATGGGGTTTTTTTTGCATGAAACACCCTTGCAGTAAAAGACAGAAGACGACTCAGTTGAAAGGAGGAGGACACGGGAGATGACAGCCGTTGTCTGGTTTTGAAAAGAAATCATGTAATTTTAATTTAGTTATTTCTTAAAAGGGAACAGTATATTGTTATAGAGGAGGAGGCAGGTAACAAACAGTTCAGAGAAAGTGAGCTTAGAGCTGTGAATAGATGTTTTTCAATGTTCACTTTTGGAGTTAAGGAATAAATTGATATTATTTTTCTTTAAATAGTGGAATTTTCGAGTTCTCTGTCACTCATGCTTGAATAGATTATAAGGCAAGGTGAGCTTTTCTGGGTGTTTGGTTTAATTCACAAACGGGTTCATTGCACTGTTGTAACAGCACACTTGGAACATTGTGTTCAGTTCTGGTCGCCTTGTTATAGGAAAGATGTGGAAGCTATAGTGAGGATGCAGAGGAATCCCAAGGGATCAACAGAAATATTGGCACACACCACACGATCGAGTGAAATATTGAGGAAGTCACCACGCGAAAAATAAATACTGTAAGATTCTCCATGTCTATATAAACGCCAGTGTGTCAGTGTTTGTAATGTGTCTGTACTGATGCCTATAAATCTGTGTGTGCACATACATCAGTGTATCGGCATTTGTCTCTGTGTGTCTGCTTTAGTATCTGTGTGACCGCACCAGTCTCTGTGTGCCTGTGTATCTATATTCATATCTGAGTGTATCTGCGTGTCTGTGCATATCCGTGTGCACAGCGGATCTGCCAACCTCTTTCGTGTTTAAAGTGATGCAATGTCCGCCTCTGCTGGCCTTCCCACTCTACTGCATTGATGGCAGAGGAGGGAGAAAACCATAAGGGATTCAGTCTAGGAGGTGGGGAGAGGGAGATAGATCATAGCACCATCCAAACTGACAGCATTATCTGCACATGCGCGCGTGCACACACACACACACACACACACACACACATACACACGCAGTTGGGCATAAGGAGGATCATAATTGTACTGAGGACACTCAGAGTGGCTAATGCTCCTGAGGAGTAATATCTGTGCTTGTTCTGCAATGCGGAAGTGATTTGTCTTTGAAGATTACACCGAGTGGACACCTTAAAGAGTATTTTCACTGCAACTGCATCCAAGCAACTCTGACCAAACCATTTGTAATGTGATGTGCTGAATTTATAACATGTTCTTTAAATAGAAATATTTTATGATTCACCCCTACAAGGTGCAAGTGACAAAGGATTGAAAAGTCCTGAAACTGGCCCAGTGGTGGTGGTAATATATCTAGGTATCAGACAAAACTGTTCTGTGCATCAAGAGATATTTGCAAAACCAAACAGCCATACAATGTGAGAGATTCACAAATCTTGATGTCCTCTGATGGAAAAAAAAACTGACACTTGTGCAGTGCCTGGGGGGACCAGCAGAGGGTGGCATTGTATGACTATAAACTTATCAAGGACAGACGGAGAGGTGGAGGAGGGGAGGAAGGGTTTATCTCAATTTCAGTGGCTTTCCCCCCAAAACCACAGAGCCATCATTTCACAGAGATGCACACAAACATACATAGACACATTAAACACACAACACACATACATGCAGATATGGACACTTCTACACAAACACATGCACACGCCCACACACTGACACCGTGTTTTCTTTAAGATAGAGATAAGTATGTTTTTCATGAATAAAGGAATCAATGGTCAGTTGGTGAAGGCAGGAGAATGTGGCTGAGAAACATTTTAACCGTGATCAAACGGCTCAGCAGATCCAAGGGGCTAACTGGCCTAATTCTGTTCCAATTTCCTAGTTTGTGAAGGGATTCATTTTGGAAGTCGAATTTGAATGCAGATTACTGGGTCAAATGTAGGATTCATAGCAGTGTGGAGAAACAAACGGATCTTGGTGTCCATGTCTGTAGGTCTCTCAGTTGCCACGTAAGTTGACAGGGCTGTGAAGAAGGCGTATGGTGTGCTGGCTTTTATTAGCAAGGGGACTGAGTTTAAGAGCCGCGAGATTATGCTGAAGGTCTATAATGCCCTGGTGAGACCACATTTGAAATGTCCTGATCGTCTCATTATAGAAAGGATGCAGAAGCTTTAGAGCAGGTGCAGAGGAGATTTACCAGGATTATGCCTGGACTAGAGGGTTATCTTCTGAAGAAAGCTTCAGGGAGTTATAGCTTTTCTAATTGGAGTAAAGAAGGATGAGAGGTAACTTGATAGAGCTTAACAAGATGGTGCGAATTACAAACAGAGTAAATAGCCAGAGACTTCTTCCCAGGGCGGAAATGGTTGTCACGAGGTGAGCATAATTTTAAGGTGTTTGGGAAAGGTTTTGGGAGATGTCAAAGGCATTTTTTTTTAGAAAAGAGAGTGGTGGGTGCGTGGAATGCACTGCCAGCGGTGGTAATAGAATCACATACATTAGGGACTGTCAAGTGACTCTTGGATAGGCACATGGGAGAAAGAAAAATTAAGGGTATGTCGTTTAGCTTTATCTTAAAGTCGGCTAAAAGCATAACACAACTTTGAGAGCTGAAGGGCTGTACTGAGCTGTGTTGTTGTATGTTCTTATTTCCTACACTCTTGTGATCTTATAGCATCTGGAATTCCTTTAACTTTAGTGGAGGTTACATTTGGTAAATATTTGATTGAAGCGAGTTAATAGAAATGTGGACAGGTTTGAGAGACTGAATGGTCTATATCTGTTCCTAATTGTTGTGTCCTTGTGTTTCGAAAGAGTGATGATAGGTTTGAGGTGAACAATTTTGAGAATAAGGACTTTCCCATTTCAGACTGAGACGGGGATGTTCCTTTCTCTTTAGGATTGTGTAATCTGTGGTGTTCTCATCAACAGGGAGCAGTGAAGACTGGGTTCCTGAACACACTCAAGGCTAAGTTCCGCAGCCCTTTGATGAACAAGAGAAACCATGTTTATTGGGAACAGACAGGAAGTGGATGTATAGTTACAATCACGTCAACAATGCACATTCCGAATGGTGCAGCAGGCTCGAGGGGTCCTGCCTGACCCATGTGTTGTTCTCTCACTCAAACCCTTGAGGCTCTTACAGAGAGAGGAAGATCTCATTCAACCAGTCAGGATCGGTACAAGGAGACACGAGGAGACCTTTTGCCCCCTAAGGATTTATAAAGGGAGAAGATGAAGTCGTTCAGCCGTTTGAGTACAATACACAGCACAGGAGGAGTCCGTCCAACATTTCAAGGCTGCCACACAGGAACGTGGAGCCCTGAGTAACTATCAGGAAATTGACATAAGGGATAAATGTTAATTTTCAGGTTGGAAAACTTTAACTTAGCGTAGTACCTCAGAGGTCAGTGCAATATCAACGACTACTTCGAAACTGTCAAGGATTTGGATGTGGGCACTGATTGCATTGGAGCTCAATTAGCTTAGCCACCAGGAGAGTCAATCAATAAGATGTCAAGTGGAGGTAGAGAGTCTGTAATGGCATATAGACCGGGGAGTTTAGTGTGAAAACCTTCAGCAGAAACAGGATAAGCTGGGCTACCGTGGTTTGTACTGTGAAAGAAAGGTAAAACAACAGTAAACTGTTTTAATGGCGCGAGGTCGCAAAACTCAATTTACAAAAGGATGTATGAATCCTTGTACAGACATCAGACAAAGTTATTATGCAAAAGTAGCGAGTGATTAGGAAGGTATATGGAATGACTCTTCTTTATACAAAGGCTGTCAGGACGTTTTACTGCATCTCGACAGGGCATTCCTGAGGCCACATAAGATGCAATTAATATAGCTATGATTCCCTAAACTGAATAGTAAATAAGCTCAATTGTTTTCGATTCTTTGTAAAAATGTTTCACTTTACTTTTTTTCCTGGAATGAAGGCCTTATTCTATCTTACCCCATGGAAACAGCAACTTTGGTCCAACTTGCCCAGGCCGACTGGATGTCCGAAAGTAATCTAGTCCCATTTGCCAGCATTTGGCCCATATCCCACTGAGCACTGCTTATTCATGCATCAAACCAATGGGCTTTAAATACTGTAATTGTCCCAGCTTCCAACACTTCCTCTGACAGTTCATTCCATACACTCCATGAAAAGGATACCACTTTTGTCTCTTTTAAATCCTTCGCATTTCGCCTTAAATTTATTTGATCTAGTTTTAGATTCCGCCAATCAAGGAAATGTCACCATGCCATATCCATGCCGCTCGTCATTTTATAAACCTCTACAGGTCAAAGTACTTCAGGATTGAGAATGAGTGATGTTCACACTGAACCAGATAAGATCTTGAGGATGGTGTATTAGTTGCATACCTGATGGACATTTCCTACAGTTAGGTGAGACAAGAATTAAGGATTCAAATTTAAGAGAACGATGTCCTCATTTTAAAACAGATACTTTGACGACATGAATTGATTGAACAAAAATTATGAGGACACGTACAAACCTATCTTCAAATAATACTTTATAAATTTTTCCTACAGGGAGTAGGTTGCAAGGATGGAGGCATACAATCCCGAGGATGTTCAGGGAGGCTTCACATGATCCAGTATGGTGGTCAGATAACATTGTTACATATTTTTGCTAAACGATCGAGAGAATGCAACCTGCTTGAGAAGCCACAGAATACTGCTCCCTCTCTTTCCTTCTTCCTTCTCACAGCAACGTATGCGAGGCGAAATCCTGTCAGTCATTTTTACCATTCCTGAAGAATTCCTGTTGAGGATTCATTGGAATATCCAAATTGCCTGAAGCAAAGGAAATTCAGCCAACTCCAAATGTCACAGGAAGGAATCCGATTGCCAACAGCTTATGTGAGCAGAATAACTCAGAGGCAAAATACCATTTATTTTGTTGTTTTTTTTTTCCTTTTTGTCTTGAATTTAAATATTTCTTGTAAAGTTCTTTCGAGCTGGTATTCTGCATAGTTTTTTTTCTGTCAGTCTTCAGGCATGTGCATGGGTGTGTCTGTGTGCACCTGTGTATGTGTCTGTGTGTATGCACAAAATGTGTTTGTTTATGCATTGAAAGATAAATATTAATCCATATATCTGTCCAAACTGCTTGTCATGTATCTTTCCATCTTACTTTGAGTACTTTTGATTTGGTGAATTATTTTTGTAAATGTAAGATACCGAACTGACTTCTCCCTCATCAAGAATGTGACCTAGTCTAAGACCTATATCATTGGCCATAACAAAAACCTGGTTACATTTAAAATTTATAATGGCCAGTGGAGTAGCGGTACTAGAAAATAAATCAGTGACCACAGTCTGAGCATGGATGAGGAGAAATTCACAAAGGGCGATTTGAGTGGAAATGCTCTTCCCCGGAAGTTTGTATTGCCTATGTGTTTGCGTTTAGTCAAAGCTGTTAGTTAGACATTGGACAGTAAAGGACAATGAACTACAGATAAGAAATCGGGCTGAGACCACAAACTGATCAGCCACAATCTTTCTGTCGGCTGGAGAAGGCTCAAATTGTCTAATTACCCACTCCTGCTCCTCAGTCCAACGTCCCTATGTTCCATTCAGCTCCTCATACCTGCCAGACAAGAGCATTGACTCCGATGAGCTGGTACACAGAAACAGAGCAGACCATTCAGAGCCTGATGACTCGAGAGTGTAGTGCTGGAAAAGCACAGCAGGTCAAACAGCATTCAAGGAGCAGGAGAATCGACGTTCTGGGCATAAACTCTTCATCAGGATTCCTGACAAAGGACTTATGCCCGAAATGTCGATTCTCTTGCTCCTCTGATGCAGCCTCGCCTGCTGTGCTTTTTTAGCACTACACTCTCGACTCTGATCTCCAACATCTGCAGTCCTCACTTTTTCTGAGCGCCTGAAGACTGTCACACACAATTTGGTATGATGCTGGAAAATATTCTTGGGAAAAGAAAGAATCGGTGCCAGTGTGAAACATCCCACTCCTCTCTCTTTTCAGAACTGTGTTAATTTGTTGGTTATATTGCAGACCCAGATCCATTATGTGTACAGCTCCCATACCTCACCCAGAGGTGGCTCACAAAATCATCTGGTCTCCCTGACTGCAATCTTCGATCACAGGATTTCCAGGAAAATAACTTTCCAATAACTGAATTCGAGAACAACAGAAACACAAATAAGTCATTCAGTCCCTTAGGCGTGTCTTTCCCTTAAATAAGATCATGACTGATCTGCTCCCTTCCTCTACTCCTCTTTTATGCCCAATTCCTGCAGCCCTCAACTCTCTGATGTGTCAAATATCCATTGTGCACCCCACCCCTTCCAAACTGCTCAGTGATACATCTCCATTACCTCTGGATTAGAGAATTCCCGACAGTCACTACCCTCTGTGAGAAGGAAACACTCCGTGCACAGACACCATGACCTATTGATATGAATCAAAATATGAACACAAGGTAGGTCTGACAGGCTTGATATCAAGGCAGGATTTAACTGAGGATGTTATCAAGGTACCCGAACAGAATTGAATGTAATGGGAATGAAGTGTAAACTCCCTACTGGTTAGAGGCCATTCAGAGCACAAGGGCAGATGATTGTGTTTTGTGAGGATTAACCATCTCAGTCACAGGACATTTCTGCAGGCATCCTCAAGGTAGTTTTCTTCAGCTGCTTCAACATCTTTCTCAGAGTATACAGTTAGAAGTGGGAGATGTTCTCTGAAGATCGCACAATGTTTAGAATAAGTTGTCACCTCTCTGCCGCTGAAGCAGTCTGTGTCCATGTGCAGCAAGACCTGGATAGCATTTAAACTGTGCTGTTGGTAACATTCATGTAACAGTCCTGCTAGACATAGCTCATCTCCACAGTTAAATATGAGGAGCTCAATCAGCACCTCACGCTGGTTTCAACGGAATATAAGGACGCCATTCAAACCATTGGATAAGCCCATTCAGTCCTTTCTGTCTATTACACAAGTAGGGAAAGAGTGTAGTCAGCACATCGAGGTGTTAAAGAGGAACCAGGAGTCGCTAAGTCAGGTCTTTGAGCCACTTCCGTGTGACCAGGAAGAGGCATTGCAGCCTATCAAGCTACTTATTCAAAAATAGGAGGATGTTACAGATACGGCACAGATAGACTGCTGCATGTTGTTCCTCCTGGCTCTATTGCTTGTGTTAGACACGTGTCACTGTAATGTGGTTTGCTGAAGGTGAGGGTGGAAAATGGATGGTTTGTGCAAAGTCTCAAGAAAATACCTTATATCTCTGAGAAGACAGACTGGCGTTCCTCTGGAGGTCAGAAGCTGGTGGGAATGGCCAACATTTTCAGGAATAACGCATTGTACCTACTGGCAGATTTTTGAACAGTGCAGGGTCACACTCAACTGCACACTGAGACGGTGAGAGTTCATTTAGAGCCTAAAGCTACATTTCAACCAACATGGGGATTCGATACAGGTATGTGGAATATTGGGAAAAACGTATCATGTGGAAAATGCAATTTCTCACAAAATCATCGTCTTTTTCTCGACATACTGAGTGTTAGTCCATAATCCTCAAGTTTAAATGTAATCGCCTGCTATTCTCTCGCAGTGCTACAGATTAAACACTAATTTCCTTTATACTCTCTTTATCATCCAGGAATTAGTCTAGTGAAACTCCTTTGCACTCTCAATCGCAACAAAATCGTTCCTTACAAAGGAGAGTAAATCTGCCAACAGTGCCCCAAATACTGTGCCCGCAGCACTCTACAACTGCAGGAAGATGTCTTTACTCCTTTACTTGAATAATTTTATAATGAATGAAAACATACCATCCACTGTCCTGATTACTTGCCCTTTCACAACTGCACTTCCAAACCTCTCATCTTCTAACCAATACAAAATGGAAAGGGCTGGATTTGTTGCTCACATTCAAATTATTTCTATGTCTTGTGAACAGCTGTGCTCCAAGCACTGATACATCTGATACACTATTAGCAATGACCTTCAGTTTAGTTTTACTCTCTGTATTCTCCCCATTATCCAATTCTCAATCCAATTAGTATATTCACCCCTTACTGAAGGACTCTAACGTTCTTCGTTCACCTGTCAAATGCCTTCTGAAAATTCAAAGTCACCATTCCCATTGGTTCTCATTTGTCGATGTCACAATCTACATCCTCCAAAAACTCCTACTAGTTTATCAAAAACGATTTCCCCTTCCCTGAATCTCGGCTGACTTTGCAAATCATATCATTATTCTCCAAAAATCTAATTGTCATTAATGACTAAAAAAAATCTAATATTTTCCTCATAACTGACATCAATTTAGTCATCAGTTGATATTCTCCTGCCCCTCTCTCTCTCCTGTTTTAAGTATTTGCAATCACAGAAGCTACTTTCAAGTCTGCAGGACCCTTTCCTTAATATAAAGCGCTTTGACCAACTTTGACCTCCCTCATAGAGTTATGGAATTGACAGTTCAGAAGGAGGCTACTGACCCATTGTGTCCGTTCCTCCTCCGGACAGATCTATCCATCAAACGCAACTCTCCAGCACTAAATCTGTAACCCTCTCAATTCATCACTCATCTGGTCCAAAAACTTACAAAGCTTCAATGAGATTCCCCCCAGTATTTCCACTTTATTAATTCTAATTTCTTGCGGTTCCTCATTTGCTCCAGTCACTCTGCTCCTTAATATTTCAGGAGGACATTCTGTTGCTTCCTCGGTGGAGACAGAACCAACCTATTTACCTCACCATAGCCTCTGTCACCTCATGAAACCACGAGAGGATGGCACTCTGGCATAATGGGTATGTCACCCAATCCTGCCTGGAGTGTTCCAGAACAAAACCATTGTTGGAGATTTTGAATACAGACATCTCCCTGGTGTGAGACTATTGGATACGCTGAAGGAGGGTTCACAGCTCTGTGACCTCTACATTGTTGAAATAAACTGGCTTTACACTTTGCATCTGGAAAAAGAATATGTCATTGGGAAACATTTGTGGAAATTTCAGGAAAGATAGTGCAGTGTCCTGCTCCTCCCTTTCAACCCAGACACTCTCCAAGTTTTGTGCCAACACCTTGTCCAGAATGGAACACTAGACACTCGAATCTCCCTGAATGATCGCAGCAGGTGACACCACAAATCCGAGAATATCATCCACAGAACCTCCACTGACTTTCCACGACAGGAACAAGTCAAAACGCTGTAGACAGGCATATCCACTCAATGTTAAAAATGCTTTTCACTTCAGTTTCTATTCGAAGCTGAAAATCTATAGGATCTCTGCATAGACACTGTCACCTGAATTACTAACAGCTTTGTTCTCCATGGAAGTATTTGACAATATAACTGCACCATTTTCCTTACCTCAGTCATGACAATAGCAACACTGCTATTGCTGAAGGAGTTGTTGGGGAGGTGATGGTCTCATGTTATTTTCTCTAGACTATAAATCCAGGGACCCAGGTAATGACCCAAACCCGGCCTTCAATCTCCCCACAGCAGATGGCAGAATTTGAATTCAATAAAATATTTGGAATTAACAAACTAATGAAACATTGATGGTTGTGAAAACTAAAAGCCCCTAGCTCACTAGTGACCTTCAGGGAAGGAAACTTGTTACCTTCACTGGTCTGACGTACATGTTATTCCAGACCCTCAGCAATGGTAGATTCTCAAATGCCCTTTGAAATGGCCAAGCCAACCATTCAGCTATAACACAAGTTCTCAAAGAAGTGAAACCAGTTGGACCTGAGCACTGGCAGCCGACAGCACATCGAAGTACAATGGTTCAGAAAGGCAGTTTCCCAACAGTTTCTCAAGAGCAAATAGGAAAGAGAAATAAACTCTGGCCCAGCCAACATCAAACATGTCCCATTTATAAAGGAAAGAAAATGGTCAAACTGAGGAAATAGATAGAGGGGACAGAACTCACTTCCAACAGGGACGTGGATATTTGCCCACACGTGCATTAAACTCAGGAATATGGGAGGAGGTGAAAAATAAATTAAAATAAGGAGTTTATTTTATTTCCATCCCAGCTGATTATCAATAATCCTTGGTTTATGTATTCTATCTCTCTATTTCCCGTATATTTATCTTACCCCACCAACAGACATGAGACTAATTCCCAGCTGCTTTCTGATCTGATACATGGTCAGTGGGCTCAAATGGTTAACAATGTTTTTATCTTGACACAGGCTTCCAAACCGGCTCCATTTCCCCTGCACTCTGTTTCTTTTTGGTTCAGGCTTACAGTATCTTCCATTATTTGATTTAATATTTGTTTTCCTTATTTTATGGGACATAGGCCCTTCGAATCCACACTGACCCTCTGAAAATCACTGCACCCAGACCCACCTCATGCCCGACTCCTGCATTTCCCATGGCTAACCCGACTACTAATCTCTCCCTGCATCTCCCATAGCTGATAAACCGAGCTGCACATGATTGTTAATTTAGAATGGTCAATCGACTGAACCGGTATGGACTCTGGGAGGAACCTGAAGCATCTGGAGGAAACACTTGCAGGCCCGTGGACAATGTGAAAATGCAATACAACAAGTCCTGAGGGTGGAAGCAAACTGGGTCCCTGGTAGTATGAGACAGCCGTGCTAACCACAGAGACACCATGCCCCTCTCCCACGTCACCAAAACTGGGTCCCTGCTACAGTGTGACAGCTGTGCTAACCACTGAGACACCATGCCCACCTCCCCCTCCCCCCAAAAAACGTGTCGCTGGTACTGTGAGACAGCCGTGCTAACCGCTGAGACACCATGACATCACCACCTCCCCTCAAACTGAGTCCCTAGTCCTGTGCGATAGCCGTGCTAACCACTGAGACACTATGCTCCACTTGCCTTCTCCGTCCAGCAAACCGGGCCCATGGTACTGCGAGACAGCCATGTTAACCACTGAGATACCATCTCCCCCTCCCACTTCCCACCAAACGGGGTCCCTAGTACTGTGAGACAGCCATACTAGCGCCTGAGACAACATGTCCCCTCTCGCTCCCACTCCCCCTGCTCCCCCCGCCCCCCCCCCCCCCCCCCCCCCCCGCCACCCCACCAAACGAAGTCACTGTGTTCGGGAATATTGAGGAAACTGTAAAACTGAAATGCAAACAGTAAACAGTGACAAAACCCTACAGATATTTCAGGATCTGGAGGAAGAAGCATATTGAGTCTGATATGATCCTTTTCTGAAAAACTCATATTGGACTCAAAAGGTTAATTGTATTTCTCTCTGCTCAGAACCTGTAATGGTTTTACATCACTTTCAACTTAGTTACTCTTTTGGACTGTGGATCGTTGTCTGATCTGAAAGGCAACAGTGAAGTTGCCATTTCTGTTGACTCTCAAGTATTTGGTTATGATTTTTGAATGAAAAATTAAAAACTCTGTGCGTGACAGCTCCCTAAATACCGATAATTTATTGCCACTGTCATAATGCATTTTGAAAATGTTGAACTCGGTGGTCATGACATCATATGATCAATCCTCTGAAAGTAACTGGTTGAAGTACTGATCCCAAATGTTATCAAAGTCTTATCATGCTCCTGATGTCACAGGGAATATTCATTCATTGTTTGGGAAGGCACGAGCAAGGGTAGAGTTTACTTGTCAACCCCAATGGCTCTTGAATAAGTGACACAGAGTTGCGCTGATTTACCTCTTCAATCCAAAGTGATGCAGATCCACACAGAGCTGTTTGTAGGAGCGTTCCAAGACTTTTAACATATACTTGTGAAGAAACAGCAAATTATTCCCTAGTCAGAATGACATGCAACTTGGAAGATACCTGGTACTGTGAGACAGCGGTGCTAACCACTGAGACTCGATGGCCCCCTCCCACACTCCCTCCTATACCGGTCCCTAGTACTGTGAGACAACAGTGCTAACCACTGAGACACCATGCCCCATTCCCCCCAAACGGGGTGTGGTACTGTGAGACAGCCGTGCTAAAGCCAGCGACCACATGCCCCCTCCCCTCCCCCTCCCCCCTGCCCCCCCAAACGAAGTCACTGTGCTCGAGAATACCGTGCAAAATGTAACTGTAAATGTAAACCTGAAATGCAAACAGTAAACAGTGACAAATCCCCACAGATAACAGACACCAATTCCCATTGTTCCCATTACCAGTGCAAAATGTTGTCTAATTCCCATTCATCACAATTTTGCTCAGGGTCCTTGATTTCACCCTCAGTCATGTCCTGCTTCAACTGACAGGGAAGTCACTCTGACCTCACCTCAAATTACACGGGAATATTAATTGAAAGTATAAGGAGCAAAATTCAAGAACACAGTTCGTTTGAACAATGTCCTCACAATATTCAAAAAAAAAATTGATGTATGGTCTTCCTTAATGCATTACTTCAGAATGACATCACTTTTTAAACAATATTCTGAACGGTGGGTGTTTGTTCTTTTAATTTGCTTCCAATTCAACGGAGAAATGAAAACGTGGTTTGATCTTCTGTGGTGTGTTTATAATCCAGAATTTAAATCAACCTATATCATCATTGCTTTAGCTCTTTCAAACAAAATTAATGAATGAGACTGTGTCCATCCTGCAGATTAAAAAAATCTTTCAGCTCTGACGACTGCTACGAATATTGTAAAGAATAAGCTCCAGGCCCACATCAAATGGAAATTCTGCAGGTCAAGATGCCAAAAGCTAATCTAATGTGAATGATTTCCAAACCTTATGAATAATACATGCGGAGGGGCGGGGAATAAAAGCGGAATTCAGCTTCATCCCAAAATGCTATTTGTGGTTACCTAACAAAAGACTACAACTGATTCATGCTGTAAATTCACCAAAATAGGAAAAACAAGGGACTGGAATTTCAATTCTGCAACAACATCTGTTGAACAGGAAGAAAATCAAAGGTTGTTTCTGAAATTCATAAATGTTGATGATAAGAATGTGGGAGATGGGGGGGATCTTGGAGGATGATAAACAATGTTATGGAGGACACAATGATTAGGCGGGTGGGTCACAGTGAGCAGGAACGCGTTAGGGTACTGGAGGGTAAAAACGGATTTCAGATGGCCAGATCAATGCTGATAATAGGTAACACTGAAATATGTGAGATGCTGCACTTTGGAAGATGTAACAAGACAAGAGAGAACTCAAACCATGAAGATAGGCTAGATTTGCTTTTGGAGCAGAGAAGTGTGAGGGTGAACCGAACAGAAGTGTATAAAAGCATGAGAGGTATGGGCAGAGTGAGCAGACAACAGCTGTTCCCCTTAGTCAAAGGGTAAAAAACAAGGGTATATACAAACAAGGGGAAGGTGGGACCTGTACAAGAAGGATGGGTTGCATCTGAACTGGAAGGGGACAAATGTCCTGGGTGGAAGGTTTGCTCCAGTAGTTCGAGAGGTTTTAAATTAGTATGGCAGGGGGGTGGAAACCTGAGCTGTATACCGGAGGTGAGAGTTGATGCGGATGAGGCAATAGCAAAAGGTAGCCAAGCTAATGGGAATGATTTCCTGGGAAGGAACCAAGCGATCACTTAAAGTGTGTTTGCTTTAACGCAAGGAGTATCAGGAATAAAAGTGATGAATTTAAAGCATGGATCAGTACCTGGTGCTATGATGCTGTGGCCATAACAGAGACATGGGTTTCTCAGGGGCCGGAATTGTTACTGGATGTTCCAGGGTTTAGAGCAATTAAAAAGACTCGGGTCGGGGGGGGGGGGGGGGGGAGGAGGAGGGGGTGTAGCACTACTAATCAGAGAGGGTATCACACCTATAGAAACGTCCATTGTCGAGGAAGATCTGCCTACTGAGTCATTATGGGTGGAAATTAGGAACAGCAAGGGAGCAGACACCTCTTTAGGTGTCAACTACAGGCCAACCAATAGCAGCAGGGAGATGGAAGAAAGCATAGATAGGCAGATTTTGGAAAAGCGTTGACGAAGTAGGGTTGTTGTAATGGGTGACTTTAACTTTCCCAATAACGATTGGAATCTCCTTCTATCTGAAGATTTGAATGGAGCTGATTTTGTAAAGTGTGTTCAGGAGTGTTTCCTAACTCAGTACGTTGACAGACCGACGAAGGGAGAGGCCATTCTAGAGTTGGTGCTCGGAAACGAGCTGGGTAAGGTATCAGATCTTGCGGTGGGAGAGCATTTTGGTGATAGTGACCACAACTGCCTCACATTCTACACAGCTATGGAGAAGGAGAGGATTAGGAAAAATGGCAGGATATTGAATTGGGGAAGAGGAAACCATGATGCGATTAGACATGAGTTAGGAAGCATGGAGTGGGAGCAATTGTTATATGGTAAAGGCACTATAGATATGTGGAGACTATTTAAGGAACAGTTGTTGCGAGTGATGAATAAATATGTCCCTCTGAGACTGGCAAGTGGTAAGATAAAGGAACCTTGGATGATGAGAGTGGTGCAGCTTCTCGTCAAAAGGAAGAAGGTAGCTTACATAAGGTGGAGGAAGCAAGGGTCAAGCTCAGCTCTAGAGAACAACACACAGGCAAGGAAAGAGCTCGCAAATGGTCTCAGGAGAGCCAGGAGGGGGCACGAGAAAGGCTTGGCAGAACGGATTAGGGTGAATACAAAGGCAATTTACACGTACGTGAGGAATAAGAGAATGGGAAAAGAAAGAGTAGGGCCGATCAGGGATAGCATAGGGAACTTGTGTGTGGAGTCTGAGGAGGTTGGGGAAGCCCTAAATGAGATTTTTGCTTCTGCCTTTACGAAAGAAACGAACGTTGTAGTCAATGAAACCTTTGAAGAGCAGGTTTGCATCCAGAAATGGATAGAGATAGAAGAAGCTGATGTGTTGAAAATGTTGTAAAACATTAAGATTGACAAGTCACCAGCCCCGGAGCAGATTTTTCCTCGGCTACTTTGGGAAACGAGAAATGCAATTGCTTTGCCACTTGCTAAGATATTTGCACCCTCGCTCTCCACTGGAGTCGTACCTGAGGACTGGAGAGAGGCAAATGTAATTCCTCTCTTCAAGGAAGGAAATAGGGAATCCCCGGCAATTACAGACCAGTCAGTCTCACGTCTGTCGTCTGAAAGGTGTTAGAAAGGATTTTCAGGGATAGGATTTATGACCATCTAGAAGAGCGTGGCTTGATTAAATGCAATCAACACGGCTTTGTGAGAGGCAGGTCATGGCTCACAAACCTTATCGAGATTTTTGAGGATGTGACTAGGAAAGTTGATGAAGGTCGAGCTGTGGATGAGGTGTATATGGACTTCAGCAAAGCATTTGATAAGGTTCCCCATGGTAGGCTCATTCAGAATGTCAGGAGGAATGTGATACAGGGGAACTTAGTTGTCTGGATACAGAATTGGCTGGCTAACAGAAGACAGCGAGTGGTAGAAGAAGGAAAATATTCTGCCTGGATGTCTGTGGTGATTGGTGTTCCTCAGGGCCCTGTCCTTGGGCCTCTACTGCTTGTAATTTTTATTAATGACTTGGATGAGGGGATTGAAGGTTAGGTCAGCAAGTTTGCAGACGACGCAAAGGTTGGAGGTGCAGTTGACAATATAGAGAGCTGTTGCAGGCAGCAGCGGGACAGTGACAGGATGCAGAGATGGGCTGAGAGGAGACAGGTGGAGTTAAACCTGGATAAATGCGAAGTGATGCATTTTGTAAGGTCGAATTTGAAAGCTGAGTACAGGATTAAGGATAGAATTCTTGGCAGTGTGGAGGTACAGAGGGATCTTGGTGCGCAGATACATAGATCCCTTCAAATGGCCACCCAAATGGACAGGGTTGTTAAGAAAGCATATGGTAGTTTGGCTGTCATTGAGAGGGGGATTGAGTGTAAGAGTCGTGAGATCTTGTTGCAGCTCTATAAAACTTTGGTTAGACCACACTTGGAATACTGTGTCCAGTTCTGGTCGCCCCATTAAAGGAAAGATGTGGATGCTCCGGAGAGGGTTCAGAGGAGGTTTACCAGGATGCTGCCTGGACTAGAGGGCTTATCTTATGAAGAGAGGTTGACAGAGCTTGGACATTTTTCATTGGAGAAAAGGAGGAGGAGAGGGGACCTAATTGAGATATACAAGATAATGAGAGGCAGAGATAGAGTAGATAGCCAGAGACTATTTCCCAGGGTAGAAATGGCGAACACGAGGGGTCATAGTTTTAATTTGGTTGGACGAAAGTATCGAGGGGATGTCAGAGGCGGGTTCTTTACACAGAGAGTTGTGACAGCATGGAATGCGTTGCCAGCAGCAGTTGTGGAAGCAGGGTCATTTACGGACATTTAAGAGACTCCTGGACATGCATAGGGTCACAGAAATTTGAGGGTGCATACATGAGGATCAGTGGTCGGCACAACATCTTGGGCTGAAGGGCTTGTTCTGTGCTGTATGTTCTAAAAGGACAAGCCGGATGGTGCAGTGCCAGATATCCGTTCCCTCACCCCCCCTCCCGCACCCCCCCTCCCCTCAGCCATGTGGGTAGGACCCTGGTATGAGCTGGAGAGGACCGGGACGTCTCGTGTGCAGATTCTGAAACATCCACGTCCCACCGACCGAGTAAGCAGCAATGTTTAGTGAAGGGCAATTCTCACTTTAAACTCACTGGCAGCTCCATCTCCCCCCGGCACAACTTAGAAGCCGTGGCCCTGATTCCATCTCCCTTTTGTGTCGAGCTGTTACAAACGGAATCCCCATCATTTTAGTGTACAGGAGGGCGAGCTCATAACACATCGTCACCACCACCTCCCAGGATGGGAGCACGGAGGGTCCCTCCTACACCTCCCCCTATATACAGGTAAGATACTGAAACTAATCTGTGATAGTTACTGCTCTCCGCACCTGTCCAATACCATCAACAATCTGTGCTCGTATACAGCCAGGGTTCTAAATGTCATGTTGAGAATTTACTGGACATTGGTGAGACATCTTCTGGAATACTGTGTCTAGCTCTAACTGATCTAAATTTCATTTGAACGGTGTAACTGTCCCTGCTTTCACCACATCCTCTGCAGGTTCATTCCACACACAAGCCAGATTCTATCTCAAACAATTACCCCACTCTAATGACTTTTGTATATCTTTTTCCTCGCACCTCAAAATATCCCTCAGTTTTGAATCCCCAACTCTCTGGAAAAGAGATCGGCCCTTCAGCTGATCTGTACCCCTCATGATTTTATATACTTCTGTAAAGTTACCCCTTAATCTCATACTGTCCAGTGAAAATAGTCTCAGCCTCTCTTATAGCTCACTCCTTCCATTCCCAAAAACATCCGGGTTAATCTCTTCTGAACCCTTTCCAGCAAAATAATATCAAGGTCAACAATATCAAATGAATAGACCAGGTATTTTCTAAGGTAGGGGAGTACAAACCTAGAGGACATCGTTTTAAGGTGAGAGGGGAAGCATTTAAAAGCAACCTAAAGGGCAGCTTTTTCACACAGAGTGGTGTGCCTATGGAATGAGCGGGCAGGGTGACCAGACTGGAAACAGTATTCCAGAAGAGGTCTTACCAATGTCCTGCACAACCTGAACATGAAGTCCCAATTCCGATACTCAAAGGTCTGACCAATGAAGACAATTGTGCTAAATACTTTCTTAACCACACTATCTGTATGAGATGCAAATTTTAAAGAGTTGGACATAATGGCCTAGGTCTCTGTTCTACAACACTGCCAAAGATCCTACTTTTAATTGTATATGTCCTGTTCTTGTTTGATTTACCAAATCCAATTCCTCGCATGAATCCAAACTAAATTCCATCTGCGACACCTCAGACCAGTGTGTGATACTACTGCCCCATCCCCGTCCCCCTTCAATTTTAAAATGCCCATCCCTCTCCAGGAGACCTGCACGATTCAGCCTTGATTTTCACAAAGACCCTGAGCTTGGTTTGCCTTGCGTGGTTAGGGGGAGGAGGGACAGATTGCAGACACAGTCAGTGGGGAGGAGAGGCTGGACAGTAACCAGCGGCCTGGTATCATTTCATGGTTTTAGGAAGAGGGCACGTGAGAGTTGGGTAATAGTGATCGGTGCTTTGGGGCAAGAAATTATGCTCTTTCTCCGTCTTAGATGTTCAGTAATAAATATCTATTCAAGATCCTTCATTGTGTAGAGTGTGTCTGCAGGATTACTTTCCCTAATATTGGACACTGCAAATAATAGCGATTAAAAATGTTCATAGTTATTTTCGATGGCACAGCACGTAGACTCAATATCCTACATTTGAGATAAATATTTTGCATTTGTTTAACAATACAAAATGTTTTGTGTAGCTCAGTAATGGTAACCTGATTATAATAAATCTACACCGAGCTGAAAGCGGGCACTCCAATATGACCCAAAATCTGGGTATGGTACTGTGGTGGGTAGTGTCCATTTTTCTGAGCCAGAGATCTGGATTTGATTCCAATTCCTGAACGTGTTTGGTAGTGTTCCCAGCTCTGAGTTAGAAGTTCTGAATTCAAGTCCTGCCTGTTGCAGAGGTATGTCACAGCATGACAGAACATGCTGATGAGGAAACACACAGGAGAATAATGTTACTGCTTCATGGGTATTGCTGAGTGATGCTAGTGTACCTACCTCCGAGCACAAAGGTCTTGGTGTAAAGCCCATAGAAGTGTCTCATGATACATCTGAACAAACTGATTAAAAAGGATTTAGAATAATGATTTGATGGAGAAGGAAGCGGGGTCAGTATTGAATTTTTGGATTTAGGCCCGGGATAATTGAAAGCACAGCTATTCGTGTTGATTGGAGTCACATTTCGCAGCAGTAAAGGTTTATAAAATCAGAATGGTCATAAATATGGTGAGTAGTTAGGGATTTTCCCCCAGGTTAGGGGCATTCAAAACGAGAGGGCATTGGTTGAAAGTGAGAGCGGAAAGGTTTTGAAGAGGCCTAAGAGGAACGTTTTTACACAGAGGGTGTTGTGCGTATGGAACGAGTTGCCAGAGGAAGTGGTGGAGGCTGGTACAACTGCAGCATGTAAAAGGCATCTGGGTACTGACAGACCTGCCGAGCTTTTCCAGCAATTCCTGTATTTCTTTAAAAATACGTTCATTTTAACATAGGTATTTTGAATAAATTGAACATTTTATTTTTTAATGATGCATGACCATGTAAACATATTTCAATTTGACCGAGACCATTTTCTGCTATGTGTATGGCTCTGTGCATGACAGCAGCAAAGATGCACCGACATGGAACAGGGAATATGATGGAGACGTGGTTTGGAAAATGTACAAGGAGAGCACACATGGTCCAGTTTGGGAGAGGATGACATTACTGTGTGATTCAGCTCACAGAGGGAGAAAATTTAATCTGCCCGAGAAGGAACAGCGTATTGAACTCTTTCTCCTTCATTATTCCTCATCACAGCAATGTGTGCGAGCGAAAACAAACTCTTAAGTCATCGTTACCATTCTTGTTTTGATAGAAACCCTGCAATGTGGAAACAGGCCCTTCAGCCCAACAAGTCCATACCAAACTTCCAAAGAGTAACCTCCCCAGACACTTCCATAACATTTAACCCTGATTAATGCAGCAAACCTAGAAATCTCTGAACACTACGGATAATTTAGCATGACCAATCCCGCTAACCTACACAGTTTGAGATGTGGGAGGAAACTAGATTACCCATTTGAAGCTCACACAGAAAAGTGGAGTATGTGCAAACTCTACACAGATAGTCACCCGAGGCTGGAATCGAACCCAAGTCCCTGGTACTGTGAGGCAGCAGTGCTAACCACCGTGCCACCCTTTGGGTGATCCCTGACCAGAATTAAATGGAATCTACTCACTGCCTAAAGCAAAGGGAATTCAGCCAAATCTAACTGTTCCAGGATGAAATCCCATTGCGAGTGGAATATCTTCAGAAGCAGAATCACATTTTGGACAATCTCTCAATTTTTCCTTTTGTCATGAGTTACACTAATATCTGGACAACGTTCTTTCAAGTTAAAATTGCAGAGATTTTGTGTGTGCCATTCATCTTTCCATCATTGTTTGAGTAGCATTGCTCTGGATTATAAACGTGTTTGTAGGGGGTAGTGTAATTTTTAAACGGTTAGCTGCCTTTTAGTCTTTTCTACCTCATAGTAAACACAAGCAGACACTCGAAACTGTTGCCGGACCTCCCCCACGTTTATATGAATGAAACAGTTGTAACAGCTTTCCTCGATAGTTGAGAGGCCGCCCTTAACCACAGTTGTACAACATCATCCATATAAGGGAAGAATGGGAAGCTCAAACACTGATTGGCCAAGTGAATGATAAAAGAATCGCAGGCACCAGAACCCAAAAAAGGAAAACAGTGCGGAATCCGAGCACTCGTTGGTCAAGGCAGCAGTAGTAAACCCAGCCCACATATACATGTATATAATGTGTGGAGATTACTATGCTTGTGTGTGTGTACCTTTGGGAACAGCACCCGACTTTGCAAAGTTGAATGAAAAGTTTTGGACTGACTCCTCCGTGTCTTTGTTCCTGGGAAGGGAAATGAAAAGTGCCGTAGATGGGGCTGGATAGCTACCTATCTCGCACAATTGGGGGCTCGTCCGGGATGAAAGAATTATTGCCGGGGGGGGCAGTCTCTTCGGCTCACGGATCAAGCCTGATTACAACAAAGACGCGTCTAGTATATATTTATACTTCTCACTGATCGGCTTGG
Organism: Chiloscyllium punctatum; assembly: GCF_047496795.1. NCBI lineage: Eukaryota > Metazoa > Chordata > Chondrichthyes > Orectolobiformes > Hemiscylliidae > Chiloscyllium > Chiloscyllium punctatum. Next base: position 11,916,972 of record NC_092755.1, on the reverse strand, counting down.
TCCGTTGGCCGTCGGCCAAGGGACGATGTGACCCGGCTCATTTAAAAATAATTTTGAATCCTGGAAAAGGAACACACGGACGAGTGCTGGGACGACCGGTTAGTGACTATACACGGGGGTACACACATTTAAAAAGGCCAGACAACTCCGTGCACGGATCAAGGTAAGAGATTCTTTTGTTCTTCCTTGTTGGCCGCGTGGTTTTGACGGTCATCTGTGAAAACGCTTTGGGCGTTTAAGACCAGGACTGAAGATAAACCACGGGAAATTGTGGTTTTGACGGTCATCTGTGAAAACGCTTTGGGCGTTTAAGACCAGGACTGAAGATAAACCACGGGAAATTGTGGTTTTGACGGTCATCTGTGAAAACGCTTTGGGCGTTTAAGACCAGGACCGAAGATAAACCATGGGAAATCAGACTTCTAGATTTACTAAGGAAAAGTCAGGGAAGACTGCAAATGGGAAAGAAATACCCCCCGATAGTCCATTAGGTCGGAAGTTAAGTCTATGGACGGACAGTAGTAGAACGAAGGACTTAAAGAAAGAGACCATGATAAAATATTGTTGTTTTATATGGTCCAAAGAACCTATCCGCGCCCCCTCGGTAGTTTGGCCCGAGTATGGGTCTGATGAAGACTGGGTGTGTCAAATCCTAAATGTATATGTTAACAGAAAACAACCGTTTGACCCAGAGGAGAGCAAATATGCCGCCGCCTGGTTGGCGGGAGACGGCGAGAGTCCCACGCGTCTCTATCCTCTGACTCCCCAAACAGACCTGAGGAAGCCCCAGAAGTCTTGGGACATCCTCACCGACGGTTTGCCACCGTCTTCCCCGCCCCCGTATATACCACCCGCGCACGACCAGGCGTCCAGCGCGGACCTCCCTCCTGCGATGGATAATTCCGAGTCCCAGCAGGCTACGACCAGTGAGGAAGGGACTGCTGGGGGGGCACAGGAGGGGGCACAGAACTCACCCCAGGCACTAGGAAATCAGTCCGACTCGAGATGCGGAGAGGTCGAGAAGAGGGATTGAGAGCTGGGAGGAGTGATAATATTGAACAGCTGAACCCCTTACGAGAGGTGCCGTTTGGGAACGAACGGACCGGGTTTGTAGTACAACCTTTAAATTCTGGGGATATCCGGCAACTCCGTAATGAACGACCCCGTCTACTGGACGACCCCGTCAGTGTGGGAATACAACTGGACCAATTTCTGGGGCCCAGTATATACACATGGGCTGAACTGCAGGCCATGATGAGAATACTATTTAATTACGATGAAATTGTTATGATCCGGAATAGTGCAATGGCCATTTGGGATAGGGAGCATCAGGACGGCCCTCAGCGTGGAGAGCAGAAGTACCCCTTAGAGGACCCCCGGTGGGATCATAACGACGCGGGGGGAAGGGCCAATATGACAGACCTCAGAAGCCTTATAATCAGGGGGATCCAAACCTGCGTGCCCAAACAGCGGAATTTAGCAAAAGCATTTGAAGTTGGACAGAAAAAGGATGAATCCCCGAGTGAGTTTTTAGACCGTTTGCGGGAGTCCATGCGAAAGTATTCAGGTTTAGACCCCGATGGGGAAATAGGCAAGGGCATGCTTAAGGTGCACTTTGTGACTAAGTCATGGCCTGACATTCAGAAGAAATTACAGAAAGTGGAGGATTGGGCTGAAAAGGATGTTGCAGAATTATTACGGGAAGCACAGAAGGTGTACGTTCAGAGGGATGTAATAAGGGAGAAACATAAGACAAAAATGATGGTGGCAGCCGTACGGGAAGCTTGTAAGTCCACCGGAATGGGGGAGGGAGATTCTGGGGTGGAAAGAGGAACGTCGAAGAAAAGTTGGAGAGGGAGAGAAGCGAGACGGGGCAGAAGTGAGAGAGGAGGATCTTATGGAATTGAGCGCCCTCAGAAGGCTGGATGTTACCATTGCGGGAAACTGGGACACTTCAAAAGGGATTGTCCCGAGTTTAAAAGGGAAAGAGAAGGGATGTATGAAATGGAGTGTGAACAAATGGATTAGGGAAGTCAGGGGAGGATCGGAACACGGGCCTACCAAGAACCCCTGGTAAATTTACGGGTGGGCCCATTTAGACAAGATGTTACCTTCTTAGTTGACACAGGCGCTGGCAGGTCCTCAATTCCCCTCCATCCGAGGGGGGTTGGCTTCCAAGCTAAAACATTAAACATTTCAGGAGTTAAGGGTGGGGTTTTTAGTGCGAGAATACTCGAACCACAACCCTTGCGGCTGGAGGAGGAGGAACTCCAGGTTGAACTCCTTCACCTCCCCCATCTTCCCTATGGGTTGTTGGGACGGGATTTGATAGTCCGTTTCGGATTGCGAATAGAAGTGGGAGAAGAGGAAGAATTAGCCGTTACCATGTCATACCTTAGTGAGTCCCGATTGACAGAGATAGACCCTAGGGTTTGGGTCGCCAAAGGGAACCGGGGGGGACTCGCAATTCGACCTGTGGAGGTAAAATTAAAGCCCCAGAGCCCCGACGTCAGAGTGCGCCAATACCCCATCTCTTGGGAAGGGAGGCAGGGCCTGAAGACAGTTATGGAAGACCTAATAAAAGATGGATTGGTAGAGCCCTGTATGTCACGATACAATTCTCCCATCCTGCCGGTCCGGAAGTCGGATGGGAGCTACCGAATGGTCCAAGACCTAAGGGAGGTAAATAAAATTGTCCAAGTACGGCACCCTGTGGTACCGAACCCATACACTATTCTGGGGCGAATCCCCCCGGACCACGGCTGGTTTAGTGTTATAGACTTAAAGGATGCCTTCTGGGCGTGTCCCCTGGACAAGGACAGTAGGGATCTTTTTGCTTTTGAATGGGAGGATCCTGATACTGGCAGAAAACAACAGTACAGGTGGACCGTACTCCCCCAAGGATTCACTGAGTCCCCGACTCTGTTCGGGCAGATTCTGGAACAATTATTGGAGGGACTAACCTTGTCCCCGGCCCTTAAGCTTATACAATACGTGGACGATCTCCTTTTATCCGGACCGGCGGAGGAGGACGTCCTACTTGGGACTAATGCCCTGTTAAATTACCTAGCTGAGAAGGGGTTAAGAGTGAGTCAGAAGAAGCTCCAATATGTCGAGAAAGAGGTTAAGTACCTGGGACACTTGATAAGCCAGGGACAGAAACGAATAAGTCCGGAAAGAGTGCGGGCAATAATCGAACTAGTTCTCCCAACGACCAAGAGGGAGTTGCGGAAGTTCTTGGGACTCTTAGGCTATTGTCGGTTATGGATAGACGACTATGCCCCCCTTACTAAAGACTTGTACCTAAAACTCATTGAGGAGGCACCCAACAGAATAAAATGGGAGGAGGAGGAGAAAAAGTTAATTGAAATCCTAAAAGGAAAATTGATGGCCGCACCTGTTTTAAGATTGCCGGATTTTAGTAAGACATTTCGCCTCTTTGTGAACTCCTGAGAGGGAACCGCTCTTGGAGTGTTGACCCAGGACTGGGGGGGTAAAAGGAAGCCCGTGGCTTTCCTATCAAAAATTCTGGATCCAGTCTCCCGAGGGTGGCCGGAGTGTGTCCAAGCGGTGGCAGCCACGGCAAAGCTGGTAGAGGAAAGCAGGAAGTTGACTTTCGGGGCCCCCTTGACAGTCACTACTCCCCACCAGGTTAGACCTATCCTGAATCAGAAGGCCGGGAGGTGGCTGACTGACTCGAGAATTCTGAAATATGAAGCCATATTGTTAGACCGAGAAGACCTCCGAATAGAAGTCGGGGGCTGCCAGAACCCGGCGGACTTTCTTTGGAAAGAGGAAGGGGAGGAGGAACTGGAACACTGTTGTTCAGACATAATAGAGTACCAGAGTAAAGTGAGGGAAGATCTGAGGGATACCCCCTTACATGCAGGAAGGCGGTGATACATTGATGGGTCCTCTCGAGTGATAGATGGGAAGAGACACAACGGTTATGCAGTCATTAGTGAGACTGGTTGGGAATTAGTGGAAAGTGGACGGCTACCGAATGCCTGGTCCGCACAAACGTGCGAATTGTACGCCTTGCACCGGGCTCTGAGGAATTTAAAGGGAATAGCCGGGACAATCTACACTGACTCTAAGTATGCCTTTGGGGTAGTACACACCTTTGGGAAGATCTGGAAAGAAAGGGGAATGATAAATAGTAGAGGAAAGGAGTTGGTCCACGAGGAACTAGTAGCCATGATCTTGGAGGATTTGTTGCTGCCACAAGAGATTGCAGTAGTACATGTGAAAGGACACCAGAAAGACGATAAAATAGAGACCCTGGGGAATCAATTGGCAGATGAACAGGCAAAATTGGCTGGGATGGGGAAGGAAGTAATAAACTGCCTGGTAAGGATTCCACAGATATCCGAAATTACCGAAGTGCCCACGTTTACTGACAAAGAAGAAACTCTTCTCGCGTCTCTGGGGGGTACAAAGGATAGGGAAGGCAAGTGGACCTTACCCGATGGCTGCCAGCTACTAAATCGACCGTTGACGCGGGACATTATTGCCCGTTTACACCAAGGGGGTCACTGGGGCGCCCAGGCACTGTGTGATGCCTTCCTGCGCTGATATGCTCACCCTGGTCTGTACACGGTAGCCAAGCAGGTCACAGGAGATTGTATAACATGTCGAAAGATTAACAAAAGGGGGCTGCGGCAGCATGCAAGACAAGGGGGTAGGAGTCCGGCCTATAGGCCGTTTGACTATGTTCAGGTAGATTACACGGAGCTCCCCCCCATAGGTCGCCTGAAATATCTATTAGTAGTGGTAGATCACCTGACAGGATGGGTGGAAGCTTTCCCCACTACCACGGCAACGGGCAACTCAGGTTAGCAAGATTCTACTCGAGCAAATCATCCCACGATTTGGGCTACCCCGCGCTATTGACTCTGACCAGGGGAGCCACTTCACCTCGACCGTCCTCCAGAATGTAGTGCAAGCAATGGGGATTGACTGGGATTTGCACACCCCCTGGCATCCCTCCTCCTCGGGCAAGGTCGAAAGAATGAACCAGACCATCAAAAAGCAGCTAACCAAGCTCACTAGTGAAATCGGCCTGCCTTGGACCAAATGCCTACCCCTTGCCCTGTTGCAAATTCGCACCCAGCCAAGGCGGGATTTGGGCGTCTCCCCTTTCGAAATGTTATTTGGCCTCCCGTTCCATGGGCCGAAGGGGGAACCTCCTGTATTTGAGTCTCGGGATATGTTTGTGCAAAAATATGTGGTGGCTCTGGGGTCTGCTCTATCTCGTTTACGCCAACAGGGACTTTTGGCACAGACGCCGCCCCTCGAGTTTGCGGTGCACACCGTCAAGCCGGGTCAGTGGGTCCTGATTAAAAGCTGGAAGCAACGTACCCTCGAACCAACTTGGGACGGTCCCTTCCTGGTACTTTTGACGACCGAAACGGCTGTCCGTACGGCCGAAAAGGGCTGGACACATTACACTCGAGTCAAGGGACCAGTGCCACAACCGACGGAGGACGAACGAATCTCTCTGACAAAGGAATCTAAGGAACAGAGACCCTGAGAACGAACTAATCGGACTTTGGCGAGTCTAAAGGAACTGTGCCCTCGGGCTACGGGTGTCGCGACAAAATGCGGTCAATCGTATTGTTAACTTGCTATGCCATTATCCTTGGTCTGGGTCTTTGTGTGCGTGTTACCCAATTTGGCCTCTGGTTAAAACAAGCAGAGGACCGTCAGTGGTTCACCATCTCCGTGCTTGCCAACCAATCAACACAGACACTTAGCTTAGACCTATGTGAGTTGGTGCCCTGTAGGACTAAAAGTCAACTGAATCAAACTAAGCAGAATCTAGAGAGAGAAAGGGGATTCCAGGGTCAGACGTTAGTATTACAATTGCATGGTAGGGAAGGCCTAAGTAGGCCTCCAGCCCCCGGGGTCCAGGCTATGGTGTCAGTTGTCCGTGATCCCATCACCCCTGGACGGGATTGTGGGCAGAATCAGTGCAATCCGCTCTATCTGACCATAAAGAACTTGGAAAAGAACGAGGCGAGACTTAATAGAACAATACTGGGTATTAGAGTTGGGGGCCAGGCAGGATGGGGGGGGATGCAGCTGTGCTGCACGTATATCACGGTCATTGAAGCTGAGTCTGGGGGCTCATCCACCACTGATAAGCAGGAAAAGGTTAGAATAATTGAGACAACGGATTTGGAAAAGACCTTTGAAATAGAAACGGGATACGGGGAGGCGAATGCCTGGATGGAATGGGTCAAATATACTGTGAGGAGCATAAAAAAGAGTGATTGCTACGCATGCACGAGTGCCCGCCCTAACCCTCAGGTGGTTCCATTCCCGCTGGGATGGGAGAAACACCCACGAGCCATGGACTGCATGATAAGGCTGTACCAGGACCGAGAGGCCTGGAACGACCCCACTTGTCGACCCTTGAGTTTGAAGTTTCCCCCCGTCAGGTCTGAGGGGGCGCCCCGCCCGCCATCATTCTCAGGGGTAACGGGTACGCACCAGTCCTGCGTCTCTCGGACGGGACTACAGTGGGACGACGATGTGGGGACATTGACAAGTGCAGCAGATCAATCCGGCTGGTCAATGAAACTACCGGGGGCGGGAATTACTCCCACATTCATGTGCCTAGGGCAGACCTCTGGTGGTACTGTGGTGGGAGGGTTCTGCGACCGACCCTGCCCCAACAATGGACGGGCACTTGTGCGATCGTTCAATTGGCCATCCCATTCACCCTGGCATTCGAAAAACAAGAGCAACCCCGTTCTAGTGGAAGAACTGAGAGAGCTTTGGAGACCTCTTTTGATGATAACATATATTTAGATGCCATAGGGGTCCCCAGGGGTGTTCCTGACGAATACAAGGCTAGGAACCAGATAGCGGCGGGTTTTGAGTCGTCACTGTTTTGGTGGGTGACTATCAATAAGAACGTGGATTGGATTAATTATATTTACTACAATCAGCAGAGGTTCATTAATTATACCCGGGATGCAGTGAAAGGAATAGCAGAACAACTGGACGCCACTAGTAGGATGGCGTAGGAAAATAGGTTGGCCTTAGACATGATGTTGGCAGAGAAGGGGGGTGTTTGTGTCATGATAGGCACTCAGTGCTGCACTTTCATCCCCAACAACACAGCCCCTGATGGGTCCATCACCCGCGCCCTGGATGGACTCACCACATTGGCGGACGAACTGGCCGAAAACTCGGGCATCGACTCTGGCCTCACGGACTGGTTGGAAGCTTGGTTCGGTAAATGGACGGGGGTGGTCGTTCCCTTTCTTGTCTCATGTATAGTGGTGGCAGGGGTACTCACTGCCCTTGGGTGTTGCGTTATTCCCTGTGTCCGGGGATTAACTCAACGACTGATCGAAACCGCCCTTACTAAGAAAGATGTTCCCTATGGGCAGGTTGAACGAATAAATCTCGAGATGGAACAACGTGAATCCCTCTTGGGCGGGGGTAGTATTAGAGAAGGGCAGTTTGATGAACAAGCTCGGGAGTTATTAAATGCCCTGGAGAAGAAACTTACGGTTGAAAAATTACAGGCCGTAAGAAAAGACACGGGGGATTTGTAGGGGGTAGTGTAATTTTTAAACGGTTAGCTGCCTTTTAGTCTTTTCTACCTCATAGTAAACACAAGCAGACACTCGAAACTGTTGCCGGACCTCCCCCACGTTTATATGAATGAAACAGTTGTAACAGCTTTCCTCGATAGTTGAGAGGCCGCCCTTAACCACAGTTGTACAACATCATCCATATAAGGGAAGAATGGGAAGCTCAAACACTGATTGGCCAAGTGAATGATAAAAGAATCGCAGGCACCAGAACCCAAAAAAGGAAAACAGTGCAGAATCCGAGCACTCGTTGGTCAAGGCAGCAGTAGTAAACCCAGCCCACATATACATGTATATAATGTGTGGAGATTACTATGCTTGTGTGTGTGTACCTTTGGGAACAGCACCCGACTTTGCAAAGTTGAATGAAAAGTTTTGGACTGACTCCTCCGTGTCTTTGTTCCTGGGAAGGGAAATGAAAAGTGCCGTAGATGGGGCTGGATAGCTACCTATCTCGCACATGTTGTTTCAACAAATTAAAGAAACTAGCCTGACTTGTTCCTGAAACTGATCCTGACCCAACCTGAGACCGACATCATTGGCCATATCACTAACCTGGTTACATGTTATTTTGTTGTGGGCAGTGGAGGAGTGGGACTAGAAAAGGAAGCAGTGACCCATAAAGCCGGGGAACTATAGACCGGTGAGCCTGATGTCAGTGGTGGGTACGTTGATGGAGGGGATTCTGAGGGATAGCATTTACATACATTTGGGAAGGCAAGGGCCGATCGGGATAGACAACGTGGCTTTCTACATGGGAAATCATGTCACATTAATTTGATTGAGTTTTAAGAAGAGTTGACAAAGAAGATTGATGAAGGCAGTTTGGTAGACATTGTCTATATGGACTTCAGCAAGGTGTTCATTTAAAGAACAAAGAGCAACGAAAATTTACAGCCCAGGAACAGGCTCTTCGCCCTCCAAGCCTGAGCATAATCCAAATGTACTGTCTAAATCTGTCGGTCAATTCCTAAGCATCTGTCTCCCTCTGCTGCCCACCTCCTCATGCATCTGTCCAGATGCATCTTAAAATGAATCTGCAGTGCCTGCCTCTACCACCTCTGCTAGCAACGCGTTCCAAACGCCCACCACCCTCTGTGTGAAGTACTTACTGTGTGTATCCCCCTTAAACATTCCATCTCCCAGTTTGAAAGCACAACCTCTCGTTATTGAATCCTTCACCCTGGGAAAAAAGCTTGTGTCTGTCCACCCTGTCTCTACCCTCTATGATTTTGCAAACCTCAATCAGGTCCCCCTCAATCTCCTTTTTCTGGAGAAAATAAACCTAACCTACTCAGCCTCTCTTCACAGCTAGTATTTCATTCCGATTGGTAGATAGATTCGTAAGTTTCGGTCACGTGGGATACAGAGGAAGCTTGTCACAATTGGCTTGAAGGGAGAGGGATACTGTTCAGACGAGAGGCTTGTGAGCAGCAGTGGTATGCAAGAATCAGTACTGAGTTCACTGCATTTCATCATTTATGTAAAGGATTTAGATGTGAATATTGGGGCAATTGTTAGTAAGTTTACAGATTACATCAGAAAGGTAGTGAAGTAGATTATCTCAGAGTACACCGAGACCACAATTAGATGAGACAAAAGGGCTAGGACTGACAGATGAAGTTTAATTTAGATAAATACGAGGTTTTGCATTTTGGGAACGCAAATCAGGGCAGAAATTATACACTTAGTGGTAAGGGTCTGGGGAGCGTTGTGGAACAAAGGGACCTAGGGCTGCATGTACATTGTTCCTTGAAAGTGGAGTCGCAGGTAGACAGTGTGGTGCTGAACACATTTGGCACATTTGCCTTAATCAGTCAGAGCATTGAATATTGGGATTGTGGTGGTATGTTGTATCTGTACAGGATGTTACTGAGGCCACTTTAAGAATAATGTGTGCAACTCGGTTTTCTGCAGAAATGACTTACACGGATGTCCCAGGACTGAAGGTTTGAGCTGTAGGGAGAGGGTGATTACGTTGCAGTGTTTCCCCCTGGAGTGTCAGAGGTTGAGGGGTAACATTATAGAGGTTTATAAAATCATCAGCGGCATGGATATTCTGAACAGCCATGTTCTGCTCTCCGGGACAGGGGAATCCAGAACAAGAGAGCAGAGGTTGCCGGGGAGAAGGCAAATGATTTAGAAGGGTCCTGAAGGTAAATGTTTCACATAGAGAGTGGTGCGTTTACAGAAAGTGCTGTTAGAGGGAGTGGCCAAGGCGGGTACAATCACAGGTGGAATATTGGCCAAATGCTGGCAAATGGGACTAAATCAGATTTGGTAATTGATCAGAGTGAACAGATTGGACTAACTGATCTGTTTCCGTTCTGCATGACTCTCTGATTCGATAAGAGGGATGAGGAATAATTCTGAAAGGACCTTTCAAATCGGAATCCTCTTCACTTAAAGTTATCATGACTCTATGTTCACATTGATTGAAAGCTGCGTCAGTTAAATAATTGACAGAGAATTGAGTCACGCATAATGGGATGCAGACAGGAAAGTGGAGCTGAGGACACAGTCTTAGTGCCTGGTGGAGAAGGGTCAAAGTATCTAATGTCCCACTCCTGCTCCTCAGTCCCATGTTTCTGTGTTCAATTCAGCCCCTCAAACCTAGTAGATAGGAGCAGTTGGAGGCTACTTACCCCTATGACCTGGTGCACAGAAACAGAGGAGACAACTCGGCTCTTCAAGACTGTCCCACACGCTTTGAGGTGATTTGGGAAATGTAATTGGAAAACACAGGCTGGGTATGAAAGAGGCCTCTCATCTCTCTGTACAGAGTTTCCCGTCTCTACAAAATGTGCTTTATTTGCTGGCCATGTTGTAGACCCAGATTCACTGTGAATATAGCCCCCATACCGCACCCAGAGATGGCTCACAAAATTCTCTGGGCTCCCTGACTGCAACATTCAATAACAGAACATTCATGAAGATAACACCCACTAACTTTCCAATGACAATGTGAGAACATCAGAAACAGGGGCTGGTCATTTACTCCCCAAGCCTGCTTTGCCCTTCACTAAGATCATGCCTGATCTGCTCTTGCTCTCAAATTCTTTTTCATACCCAATTCTTCATAGCGCTCACCTCTCTGACAGGTCAATTTCCATCTACCTCCCCTTCAAATACGTTCAGTCATCTAGCTCCCCCAACACTCTTGAGAAAAGAAATCCTGACATTCAATACCACCTGTTTGAAGAAAACACTTGATGCTCCTATATCATGGCCTATTGATATGAACAAAAGAAGTTGACAGAAGGGTTCAGGTAAAAATGACTGGGTCCGATATCAAGGCAGTGGTTGCCTCCTATTGACATAAAGGGGCTTAACAAAACTGGACTTAATGGGACTCAGAGTAAACTGTCCAGTGTTTGGAGTCAAACATGGCACAAAGGAAGATGTTCTTCATCTCTGTCCTTGATCACCTGTGTGGGAGATCCTCAGGGTAGCTTCCCCTTCACAAACATCTTCAGCTGCTTCATCAATGTCTCCCCGCCCCCACCTTCCCCACCATAAGATCAGAAGTGGGCATGGTCACTGAAGATTCCACAATGATCCCCGTCAGCTCCTGAACTGGCCTGTGTCCATGTGCAGCAAGACCCAGACTCCATTGAGGCTTGTGCTGTTAAATGGACTGTAACATTCATGTAACAGCACTGCCTGACACTGCACATTACCACAATGAAACAAGAGTTCATTCAGCACCTCACGCTGGTTTCACAGGAATATGAGGAACACATTCAGCCCATTGACACGATTGGAGAAGAACAGGGACAGCCCATTCAGTGCCTCCAGCCTATTACTCAGGAAGAGAAGGAGTCTAGTGTGATGGATCACAACAGAGCCCCTCGATAATATTTGATGGCAATAGTCTAGACTTTTATGTTTTCTTATTTTAAAGGAAATGTCAAGTGTCTGTTCCAGATGCAATGTGACTGGTCAAACTACTCGGTGTGAAGCAAAACACCATCTACTTAAACACGGAAGAGAAAATGAAACCAAAGTAAGAGGAATTTAGAATAACGTAATTCTATTGGCCAAGTCAACAGAATAATAGATTTAGGAACTATTAATGATGAACTGTTCCAATATAGGGAACTCCCATAAATACAGCCCTTGGCAGAAAGGGATATTCAGACACAGATTGTCACAAACATTTCTCCAATCCAGGAATTAAAAACAGCATCAAGAGAAATTTCAGAGAGAGCTGCAGCCAGGAAAGTTTCACTGAAGCTTCCAACTCTGTGGAGACCCCAATAGTTTCTGATGTCACTGAGAAACCAAAACCCAAAGATCCTAATCTGTGAGAGCTGGCCACACCCATTCAGGCTGCATTAAAACAAACCCAAGGCCTCCCTAGTTGTTACACAAGTGATCTTTACTAGCCAGCTTGGTGGCGATCGTTCAATCTCTCTCTTAAAAGAAACCAGGAAAAAATAACCTCTTAAAGCTACAGTATTGTCACACTAGTCAGTACGATGAACGGTCTAACAGGAACCAGGGGTAACCAGTCAGGCCCTTGGCCCTGTCCAATCGGATGAGTTTGAAGCAAGTCAGTCCCTTGAGTCACTTATACAGGAACTGCAGGAGGCCATTCCCACCTCAATGCACTGACACGGTGGGGGGTTGGGGGTGAAGGGGGGAATGTTGAGGTAATTTGTGCTGATTGCTGATGAATGTCTTATGCCCAATACGTCGATTCTCCTGCTCCTCGGATGCTGCCTGAACTGCTGTGCTTTTCCAGCAATTGACGCTCTACTCTGATTTCCAGCATCAGCAGCCTTTGGTATCTCCTAATTGATGCTCTAACGTGATGACCAATTGGAGCGGAGGCTGCACAGACAGACTGCTCCACGTTGTTCCTCCTGGCTCCGTTGCTCATGATACATAGGTGGGGCTTGAACGTGGTTTTCTAGTGGTGAGGAGGGAAGCTATATGTCTTCTGTGAAATCTCAAGAAGGCATCTTCCATCTCGGAGAAGGCATCCTGGTGTTCGGTACGCAGAGCGGAAGCTGGTGGGAATGGTTACTTGTTTCAGAGGGAAGGTATTGTGGCTGCTGTTGGGGATTGTGAACAACATGGCGTTCAGTACTGGGTTCACACGCCGACTGCACAATAACATGGGCAGAGTTAATTTTGGCATATAAACGATTAGGAAAGCCACATTAGACTCTAAGTTCAAATAATGCCAACCGTGTTCATTTTGATCTTGGCAAGTGCTTGTCTTGTGCAGTGCATCCTGTATGCCTTACTCTGCCCAATCCTATTTCCACCCTATGATCTGTATGGCCATGCTTACTATGATCTCTCTCCACTGCTCTTAAATAAAGTGATTCCCTGTACTGAGGTACACGTGGCAATAACTCAAGCCAATCAATCCTGGGTAAAGTATGGAATTTCTCTCCCTCTCAATGTCTGTTTTGGAAATAAGTGATCACTGCCACTCCTCGTGTTTCAGCATCACCAATTCTTTGTCTCTCACAGCTCTACAGATTAAATACTCAGCGTATTCACTCTATCCTCATGTTACCATCAACCCTGTCTGTGTTAAGGAGATCAAATGTGTACAGAGTGCCCCAAATGCTCTCGCAGCAAGGCTCTACAACAGCAGGAAGATGGCTTTACTTATGTACTCGAATCATCTTACAATGAAGGACAGCATACCATTGACTGCACCCATTACTTACACAGGGTTTGATTCAGACCGGTCAGCATAGACTTGTGAGTGAGAGATCATGCTTTCCAAATTCTTAGAATCCTTTGATGAAGTGACAAGGAAGTTTGATGAGGGCAGAGTGATAGACGTAGTCTCTATGGATTTCAGTAAGTCCTCTGATAAGTTTCCACATGGCAGGCTGCTCAGGAAGGTTACATTACGTAGAATGCTGAGGGAACTGGACAATTGGATACACAGTTGGTTTGATGGTGGGAAGCAGAGGGCTCAGTAGAAGGAAGCTTGTCAGACTGGAGGCTGGGCCCATTGGTGTTTGTTATCTATGATTTGGTTGAGAATGTACAAGTTATGATTAATAAGTTGGAAGATGACACTAAAGTAATGGGGAGCATTATCAGTGAGGAAGTTTATCAGAAATTGTAGCAGGACCTTAGGCAGGTGGGGAAGTGGGCAGAGAAATGGTAAATGGAATTTAATATAGAAGCGTGAGGTCTTGCATTTTGGAAACTCAAATCAACGTAGGAGTTTCATGGTGAATGGGAGGGTCTTAAGGGGTGAAATAGGCAGAACACCTTGGTGTTCAGGTGCACGATTCTGTATGAGTGGAGTCACAGGTAGACAGGGTTGTGAAGAAGGCTTTTGGCACATTGGCCTTCATCAGGCAGGATATTGAATATCGATGTTTGGAACTTATGTTACACTTACACAGGACTTTGGTAAGTCCACATTTGGAGTATTGTGTTCAGTTTTGTCACCTTGTCATAGGGAGGATGTTCTTAAATTAGAAAGAGTGCAGAAGAAATTTACAAAGACGTTGCCAGGACCCAATGGTCTGAGTTATAGGGAGAGGTTGGACAAGCTAGGACCTTTTATTTAGCGTGTTGGAGACTGAGGGGGGGGACCTTATAGAGCTGTATAAAATCACGAGCGGGATGAATAGGGTTAATGCTCTCAATCTTTTTCCAAGGTGTAGAGAATCGAGCATTAGAGGGGATCAGTTTAAGGTTAAAGTGGAAGCAATAAAAGGGAACCTGAGGGGCCACTTCTTTACACAGAGGGCTGGTACGTGGATGAGCTGCCAGCAGATGTGGTTGAGGGGGGTACATTAGCAACATTTCAAGAACATTTGGATAAATATGTGGATTGGAAAGGACTAGAAGGATATGGGCCAACTTCAGGAAAATGTGGTTAGTGTGGATGCACATTGACAAGGTGGAGTCCAGCCCCTCTGTTAATTAAAACCAAACACTCAGAAATGCTCGCCTCACCTCATAATCTGTTAAAATATGAGCTACACAAGTGTCCTACATTCGACTATTTAAACAAAAATTAATAAGTTAGTTTCGTAACTTGAATAGCGAACACTAAACAACTATTCACAAATACAAGCCCCTCTTTTCTTAGCTACTTACTATCTGACTCCAACTCTGTAAAACTGTGCTGTTCCTACAGCCCACATATTAAACATTACAATCTCAAGACCACAGAGTCTCTATCTTCCCCGCTGTGCTCACTCTTCTAGCTGCTGATCTCCCTGGGTCATTTCTTTTTAATTGCAAGTAGGTTTACATGAACATGTATCTTTGATAGAGAGTGTTTGAGATGGCCAGTTAGCACTCCTGCTCTACAGCAGTTGCTCTGCTGTTGGATTGCAGTAGCTCTCCCTACAGTATTCAAAATACTGGGTTTATATACTCCCCGTGATATAATAATTCTCATTATTGGATGGCTTTCCAGGGGTCCAAACAATACTATTCAAATTCTGTTGGCTTCTGGTATCCTGAGCGTTATTTAAACACTTTGGTTGTATTTGAATGGCTGTCAAAACAGCAACCAAAACTCAGGTATCCATTTCCCAGCTAATGGCGGCATGTGGAACAGTGTGACCTTTAGCTGGCATCTATGACTTTAATTTCTATTCAACAAAACCCGTTCTGTCTTAAAGTGCCCATACATGTTTTTGTCTTCATAACATCTCCCCGCATCAGAAAATAAAATGAACCAGCAGAATGAAAAGATGGCTACATTTCTTTTCCTCTAATTCTTAATCCCAATTTTATGAAAATCAAAAATATTAATCACAGTTATATCATTCATATTAATTCTGCACACAAATACAACAGTGGAATAAGTCAAATCTTATCTACACTTTTTCCTTCAAACCGTGAAAACACAATCTGCTATCACGTTGTAGGAACCACAGCATGTACATATTGTAAGGTTAAAGTTGGTAAGGTAAGACTCCAATGAAATCGTCTCATATTCTGGTCTTTAAATATTCCAAAATGAGCGAGAGATTTGTCGTTGTCCACTACCATCTCCGAAAATTTGTTTGTCATATACACATTAAAATATTGTCAGACTAGTGTGAAACTTAATCATTCTTGTTCAATAATGGAGATTTTGTATTTTTTTTCTGGTGTATATTGAGTTTTTTCGACAAGTAGCCAATTGGTCACTCAATTCCATCATCATCTTTTTGTATCAATACATCTCCGAACCCTATATCCCGAGCGTCAAACACAATTTTTCAAAGTGTTTCAAAATATTTGGTGCAGCAAAAGCTGGTGTGGTGATTAATGCTGCTTTAAAATTCTCAAATGTCTCTTGGCATTGTCCCGTCCATAACAATTCTGTGTTCTTCTTTAGTAAGTACTTCAGTGGTGCGAGTACGATGCTGAAGTTTGGAGCAAACTTCCGATAGAATCCACTCAGTTCCAAAAATCGAAGCACCTCTTTCTCGAGGACGGTCGTTGAAATTCCTCAAAGCCCTTCGTTTTTGTGTTCCATGGGGTCAACTTTCCATGTCCAATGTAATGTCCCAACAATGTCACCTCTGCCTTTGCGAATTCTGTTTTCTTTAAGTTTATTACCAAGTTTGCATCTTGTAATCGTTCATCATGCTCTGCCAACTGTAACATGTGAGCTTTCAATCACTTGCTAAAGATCACTACATCATACAGATAAGCTGCACAATTTGTTCATATGGCCAAAACTCTGTTCCTGTGTCTTAAATGTGGCTGGTGCATTATTCATCCATATGAAATCTCGATAAAGTTTTTTTTGTCATCTCCGGTATCATTACTAGATAGTTTGACTGACTCCACATTTTTTTTTAATTTGAAAGGGGCCACTAAACCAGGTTTTGAAGAGATTTCTTACCACTGGTGGCAGACTAATACGTCATCCCCATGTTAAATCTTCAAAGTTTCAGATTTTTTATCTGAAAACTGCTTCAATCTATGTCGTGTTATTCAGATACTGTTTAGCTAACTCACCTACTCCATTCACTCTCTCCTTCATCCCAAACACATAATCTAAGTGGGAGATTTCCGACTTCGGTCCTGTCAATTTATACTTAATTAATTTCAAAGGACCTCTCAGTTCATGAACGAATATTAACTCAATGGAAGTAAAGTGAGTAGATTTATTTGGGGCATCTCCAATAGCAAACAATTTAATGGGACACCTTTAGTCCGATCATTCGGATAATCCTAACAGTACGTTGTTAACATGGTCTTCAGTGTCTGATGTTAACTTTCCAAGGCTCCCCGAGATGCAGGATGGGACGCCCTTGATTTCAAGTGCTGTCTGCCTCAGCTATATATAACTTCCTTAAACAGCTGAGCGGTAAAATAAGACCGTTGGTCTGACTGAAGCTCTCTGGGCAGTCCACAGCGAGTAAAGAAAGCTACCAACTCCTCCACCTCCCTTTTTGCCTTAACATTCCGTAATGGAATTGCCTCTGGAAATCTGGTAGGCACATCCATTGCGATCAGCAAATATTGGATTCCACATTTATTTTAGAAAGGGGGGATACACAATTGATCATAACCCACGTGAAGTGTTCTTCGAATGCAGGAATTGGCAACAAAAGTGATGGTCTACTACTGCCTGTTACTTATCTACCATTTCGTATGTATGTCACGTCCAACAAAAATTAACCACGTCTTTGTGCATTCCAGGCCAATAGAAATGCTTCTGTACCTTAGCCTGAGTCTTCTGTACACCTAGGTGACTGCCTGCAGTTAGTTTATGAGCTACCCGTAACACTATACGTTAATGCTAACACAATCTGGTGCACTTCGGCCCATTTCCCTTCTGCAGTAACCTGTCGGGGTCTCCATTTTAATTTTAGGATTCTATCTTTAAGTTAATAACGTTTGACAATATATTCTGATTCCTTTTCTGTGTGTGCATGTGTATGTGTGTGTGAATGTGTGTGTATATATCTGTTGTAAGTCCATTAGCCTTTCTGGACGAAACACCTCTGCCTGATCCTCTGCCTATTCAGGTTTGTTTTGCACCGTTACATCAAACAGGGTGTCGGTTCACTGAGCATCAACCCATTAGTCTTTTCGTTCGTTTTTCCTTCCTGCTGTAACTTATGACAGTGGGATCTTGTTACTCTACAATCTGGAAAAACTCCTGGTAATTTTGTTTTAACTCACCAATTCCATAGTCTTCCTTTGGCTTCTCCACAACAAGGAAAAACTCTCCCACCTTGGATTCTGCTAAATCGTTCCCAAGAACAAACTTTGAACCTGGAAATGACACCCAGTCACTCACTCTCACTGTTACTTCCCCATCTTGATTTGGCACTCCATCCTGATGTTACACAAGGGAATGCTTAATTTCTGACCCCAAATCCACAACTTATCATGCTCTTGAATAACATGCCAGAAAGAGCGAAGATACTTCCATATCTTTCCATTAGAGGGTGAGAGAACGTGAGGGCTGCAGATGCTGGAGATGAGAGTTGAAAAATGTGCGGTTGTAAAAGCGCAGCACGTCGGCAGCATCCAAGGGCAACAGAGTTGACGTTCCAGGCATAAATCCTTCATCAGGAAAGTGGAGGGTAAGGGAGGGGGAAGGAGGAAGAGAAATAAATTGGAGGGTGGGGTGGAGCTGTGTGAAAGGGAGCTTGGAAGGCGATAGGAAGATGCAAGTGGGGTGTGATGGTGATAGGTCGGACAGGAGGGTGATAGGACACCTATCGGTGGTCGGACAGCTGGAACTGTCAAACTGTACAGCATCAACGTTGACTTCACCAAGTTCCAAATCTCCTCTTCACCACCCTCTCCCAGATCCAACCATTCCACCTAGAACTGCCCTCTTGAACTGCCCTAAACTAGCTATCTTCCTTCCTACCTATCGACACCACCCTCCCCACCGACATATCGCTAACACTCACCGTACATCTTCTTATTGCCTTCCCAGTGACGCTCCCACCAACCTAGCTACTACCTTCATATTTATCTTTCTGCCCCCTTGTCCCCCCACCACACTCCTGACGATGCGTGTCTGCCTGATATTCGATTGTCCTGCTGTGCAGATGCTGCCTGATTTGTTGTGCTTTTCTGGCGCCTCACTTCTCAACTATTCGAGACTGAGAAGATCCCGTATCTCATAAAATTATAAATTCTTGTCCTTCTCCCTCTCTTCTTTTGAGTAACCTTTATCTACAGAGGTGAATTCTTTAGAGAGATCAGGCACTGCCTCCATACCCAGCCCTTGCCTAGGCTGTGCAATCTCCTGCAGCTCCTCGGCTCCAATTGGGGTCTCCTTTACCAGTTTCACTAATGCCACTGGGCTTAGCCTCTTCTACCGTATCTTTCCCCAAAGTGTCTTCCTTTAATGCCCAGCACGGTGTGTCCCAGCTTACTGCAGTGAAAACAACTTTTACCCTGTGCCCTTCTTAAATCATCAGCAGTGTAATTTTATGTGTTCCACTCCCTTATACTGAGAACAGCTGAGGCCTTTCACCACCTTAAGCCCCCATGGGCTTCTTTTTTTACCTGTGGTAAACTATTGTGCGCTACTGTTCGCTTTGTAATTTGTGACCTTCCCTTCTCCTAATTTCTATCCCTCACAGGATGAAAATCCTGCCAGAATCTAAATATCATCTCATGCCCCAATGCATATTTACCTGCCATTTCTGCCACACTTGTCACTTCTTGAAATTTCTGTACATTCACATGAATTCTTACTATCTCTGGAAGTGAGTCTTTTAACTTCTCCAAAAGATTAATCTCCCTTCAAGCCGGACAGGTCTTATCCATTTTTAAGGCCAGCACCCACCTATCAAAATGACTGTGCTCAATTCTTTCAAACTCAATATAAGTCTGACCTGGTTCCGTCTCAATTTTTCTGAACTTCTGTCTATGTGCTTCTAGTACCAATTCATAACCAATCAAAATAGCCAATTTGACATCTTGATAATCTCTTGACGGCTCATCTGACAGTGCTGCATATGCCTCACCAGCTGTGCCAACCAGCTTAGTCTGAATTAGCATTACCCTCAAGTTCACTGAACATGTCATCTGCCTAGCCATTTTTTCCAATGAAATAAAACAGGTTTTGACATTTTTCTCACCGAAATATGGCCAGTTATTAACATAGTTTTATACATCCCTACGTTCCCCCTTCATCTCCATCCTGATTTTTTAAATTTCTTGTCTAATTCCCAATTTCTGAATTTCAAATCCTCTCTCTCTTTCTTTGTCCTCTCTTTCTCTTTCTTCTCTCTCTGTTTCCATCCCTTTATTATCTTCTAAGCCCAGTTGCCACATTTGCAATTTTATTTTTTTAAACTCTACTGCAGTTGCCTGTTTCTCTGATACATCAAAGTGCTTGACCAACTCCATTATAATTTCAGCTTTCCTTTTGTCCCTGGTTAAACCCAATTCCAACCTATTTACTAATTCTAAAAAATGTCCTCCTTCTGTCTTTCTAAACTTCCTTGGAATATTTGGGAACCTCTTAAGTAATGTTAAAAGCCATTTCTCTCACTTTTAATTTAACCAGCCACAAGTTAACAAAATTAAACGAATTTTCCCACCGGTTTTATTTGAAGATCCAGGTCATTAATTGCCACGTGCTGGAATTTGCTGGGACCTTTTGTACCCCAAATCTGTTCAAATCTGTCCAAATCCATACGGCAAGGCCCCAAACTGCTATGACATCAATATAGAATCCCTTTGTTAATTAAAATTACACACCCAGAAAAGCTCACCTCACCTCATAATCTGTTAAAACGTGGGTGACAGAGAACTCCTAAATTTCATTAATCAAACAAAAATAACAGTTTATATGTATGCAAGTTAGTTCACTGAGCTTGAAGGTTTGTTTTCAGAAGTTTCGTCACCATGTCTAGGTGACATCAATGAGAGTCTCCGCTGAAGGTCTGGTGGTTTGTCCCGCCTCTCTATTTATAGATCTTGGTTTCTCAAAGTGGGTGATGTCATTTCCGGTTATTTTAACAAGAGAATGTCGACAGGATCTAAATTGATGCGTTTTTTGATGGACTTCTGGTTAGAATGCCATTCCTCTAAGTAGGTCCTTCAGTGCCTTCGCATGTGTGTGTGCTTTGTCCCAGTCAAAGTGGCGCACTTCTTTGTCTGTATGTATGTAACATAATGACAATGGGACTTGTCTTTTGGTGGCCAGTTGGTGTTCATGTATCCTGGTGATACGACAACAGGACAGTTTCAATGGTGGAAAAGTGATTTTATATACACTGTTTAATCAATGTGTGTGTGCAGATAAGTCGCATTTTTCATATGTGCATAACACATTGTAAATGAACAACAGAGACACAGTTAACGAAAAATGATGCTTATGATGTATAGAATTGATAAATCATAAAAACATGATACAATCCTCTCAACGTTCCCTCCTTTTCTGGGATTCCCAACTCTAATCTCTCATTTTTACCAGGATGTGTGCTCTATCTTCTTGATTCTAGTGTCCCAGTTTATTTCAGTTAATTCCCTTTCTACCGGGACTTCAATATATTAGCCTGTTGGGTTCTTTCCAATGCTGGACTGTCATATTATTGGACATAAATATTCTGGCATCAGACTCAGCATTTGAACATGTTACTCTGTTGTATATGCACTGTACAAAGGACCACAGCACACAAGCTTTGTCAAAACATTGGGGGATGTTCATCTACTTCTTTCGATAATGTGGTTGCCTCATTTTCCACATCTCCATATCTATATCCTCTCCCTCGTTCTCCCTTTATATCTAGTTAAGATGTCCACCAATTATTCTTCGTGTCCAATCTCGCAAAACTCCTTCTTTCAATTTATATCTAACGCTGTCTTCAAGATGTAATGTGGTTATAATTACGCAATGTAACTACAAAGGCATGCGGGTGTAGCTGGCCAGAGTTAATTGGAAGTTGAGCTGAACAGGAAAGACCATGGAGCAGCAATAGCAGGAGTTTGTGGGGATAATTCGGAAGATAATATCAACAATTGAACCCCAAGAAGATGAAACATACTCATGGGAGGACAAGGCAGCCATGAGTGATAAGGCATCAAACCAAAAGAGGAAACATATAATGTGGTGAAGATGATTGGGAATCCAAAGAATTCATTGGCTCTGAAACTACGTAAGGCTGGCATCACTGACACGACAGAACTCTTAATCATGGTCAGGGAGAGAAACAGAGGAAACACATTCACTTTAAACACAAGATGGTATTTCTCAAGGAAAATGATTCAGGTGAATTAAGCATTTGAATTAAAGAATCACATGAAATTTAACCTGATGCTACCTCATTAAAGCTACCAGGCATGACCAACAGATCTGAACGAAGCCCTGCAGTCCTGTCATGTTCACTCATAAACAGTGATGGACGATTAAACATATGACTGGAGGAGAGGGCTCCACAAACATCCCCATCCGAAATAATGTAACAGACCTGCACACCAGTATAAAAGAGAAGGATGTTTTATCTGCACCATCCTCTGCCAGAAGTGTTGAGTCGATACTCCACCTCACCCTCATCATGATGCCCACGAAATCACAGATGTCAGTCGTCAGCCAATTTTATTTGCTGCCCGTGAGATGAAGAAACAGGTGAACACAGTAGATACGACAAAGGCAATGGGTCCTGACTCCATTCCTGCAATCGGACTGAACACTTGTGCTGCACAACAAGCCGTGTCCCTGGGGAAGCTGTTTCATTCCAGCTCTAACTCTGACATCTCCCTGGCAACGTGAAAAATTACTCAGCTAAGTCCCATCCCCAAAGAAGGGAATAATTACAATCTAACCAATTACCACAACCTCGGTCCCATCACGAAGTCAAATTGGTGTGAGTTCTTTTTGACAGAAATAACCTGTTCAGTGTGGTTTTTCACAGGTCCCCATGTGGAGATGGTGCTGTTGTGGAAATGTCAATGGATTACTAATCCAGACCAGGCTAATATTCTGGCAGCTCCTGGAAGTTAATAACAATTAATAAAATATCGAGATCTAAAATCTGGGGTCAGTAACAGTGACCTTGAAGCCAATGTGGATTGTAAACAGAATTTCCTTCTCCAATGTACTTTTAGGAAGTGAATCTCCCGTGATTTCCTGGGCTGGCCTAAAAGTGACTCCAAAGACACTGACATGTGATAAACATTTCAATGATCTCTGAAACGGCCAATCAAGGGCAGTCATTTGTATCAAACTACTCCAAGGTCTGAAAGGATGAAACCGGACAAAGTATCCGGCTTCAGCATCAGTGTCGGAAAAGGGAATGGGAACACAGTCCTGTCGACCCTGCAGAGACCCCCTTCCTCACATCTGAGAGCTTGTGACAACATTTCCCATCGACTGCACAGAAACATCAGGAATGGAGGAGGCCATACAACCCATTGAGCCTCCCCCATTCTAGTTCATGGAAAAAATCTCCTCAATGCACTTACCCCACACGATATACATGGTCGTTAATGTGAGTAACCTCGGAAGCTATAAAATAGGAAGAGCAGTGGTACGTTTGGTCCATCGAGTTTGCAAACCAATACAATCTAATGATGGTTGGTCCTTCATTTACACATCGGACTCCTGCTCTCCCACCATCCCTTTACTGTTTATAAATCCTTATTTATAATCAGTGTCTCGGTTTTCAGGTGCGAGAGAATTCCCCATATTCACCAGTCAGTGAGTGCAGACACTTATTCTCATCTCAATGCAGAGTGACTGCCTGTACGTCATACTGTGGCCCCTTGTTTTATACGTCCCAGCCAGGGGACTTATCATCCCTGCTTCCAATTTGACTCACCCTGACAGAGTTTTGTATATTTCACTGAGATATCAACTCATTTTCCTGAACCCCATGGAATACTGACCCAGTCTCCCCAAACTCTGCTCCCACAACAAGCCTGTCATCCGAGAGAACAGTCTGGTCATCTTTCACTGCTCTCCCTCAATGTCAGGTTTGTCCTTTATTAGATAAGGAGACCAAAACTGCACATAATGCTGCACAATGTTCGAGATGATATCTCACCAAGCCCCTCTACAGCTGCAGTAAGACATCTTTTCTCCTGGACTCATATCCCCCTGAAATGAAGGTCATATCTCCATTTATCTTCCTCAATGCTTTCTGATTCTGAAATATTACTTTCAGCGACTGGTGTACAAGGAGATGCAGATCCTTTTCAGTGTTGCAACTCCCCACTTGGTGGGTCTGTGTACACCGGGCAGCGTGCCAATGCCATGCCCAGTATTGACTTCTGGTTGCAGAACTCACTGCGCTGCATGGGCCTCAGGGGTTTATGCAGAACGAAACAACAGAATGGAGCATACATCTTTTTGTAGATCAACATGTTTCAACCAATCCTTTTCAACTGGTAGGCTGCCAATTTATCGTTTCCACCAAAGGGCACACCGTCACCTCTATCCACATTGTTCTCCATCTATTCCATTCACTCCACTTGTCTTAGACTTCTCGATGATTTTTTACGTCCTCCTCACCCACTCACAATCCCACATCCGTTAGTGCTGTCAGCAGGCTGGGATATATTGTATCTGATTCTAGCAACCAAATGTTTAAAAGGCATTGTGAACAGCTGGGCCCCAAGCACCGATCCCTGCGACACCTCAGCAACCATCCTCTGTTAATTTATATTTATTTATTTCGTGAATCTCGGAGACACTGGCTGGGCCAGAATTTATTGCTTGTCCCTAGTTGCCCTTGAGAAGGTGGTGGTGAGCGGCCTTGTTGAACGCTGCAGTCCACCTGCTGTGGTTGACCTCCAATGCCATTAGGGAGGGAATCCCAGGATTCTGACCCAGTGACTGTGAAGGGGCGGTGATATATTTCCAAGTCAGGATGGTGAATGCCTTGGAGGGAACCTGAAGATGATGGTTTTCCCAAAGATCTGTAGCCCTTGTCCTTCTAGATAGACATGGGAGTTGGGAAGATGGTCTCTGAGGATCTTTGGTGAATCATTTCATTGGAGCATGTAGATAGTAAAACAATGCTGCTGCTGCTGCTGAGCGTTGATGGTGGAACATTGTGGATGAAGGGACAGTCAGACTGGTAGTTTTGTCCTGGATGGTATAAAGCTTCTTGAGTGTTGTTTTGGTTGCAAACATTCAGGTAAATTGGGACTCTTCTATCACACTTCTGACTTATGAATTGTAGACGATGGACAGACTTTTAGAAGTCAGGATGTGAGTTACTCGCCGCAGTATTCCGAGCTTCGGACCTGCTCTTATAGTTACTATGGACAGCACCTTATGGACATCCAGATTTGAGCTGCCAGATCTGTTCAAAGTCTGCTCTATTAAGCACCGTGATAGTACCAGCCAAAATGGTGGAGGTTATTCTCAATATGCAGGTGTGACTTTGCCTCCACAATGACTATGCGGTGGTGTCTTTGACCAACAATGTCATAGACAGATACTTCTGCAACTAGCAGATTAGTAAGTCTGTGGTCATTATGTATTTTCCTCTTGTTGGTTCCTTCCCCACCTGCTGCAGAACCAGTCGAGCAGTTACATCCTTTGGGGCCTGGCCAGCTCGATCAGTAATGCTGTCGCTGAGATACTCTTGGTGGTGAACATTGAAATCCCCCACCCAGAGTAGATCTTGCGTCCGTGCTACCCGCAGTGCTTCCTCCAAGTTTTGGTCAGCATGGAGGAGTACTGATTCGTCAGTTCAGAGAGGCTGGTACATGGTGATCAGCAGGAGGTTTCCTTTCCCATGTGCAAACTAATGCCATGAGACTTCATGGGATATGGAGTCACTGTTGAGGACTCCAAGAGCAATTCCCTTCCAACTGTATCCCACTGTGCCGCCACTTGCTGTGTCCGTGCTGCTGATGAGACAGGAGATATTCGTGGTAAGTAATGGGGTGTCTGCGATATAGTCATACTCACAGAATCATACCTTACAGAGAATGTCAGGCTGTTGCGTGATGAGTCTGTTTATTTCTATTCACTGTTTCCTGCCAGCTCTCCCATTCTAGAAACATAGCCATATATTAGCCCCCAATCCACTCAGATTTGATTTTGCAAATTGGGCTTGGAGTTTTACCAAAATCTTTCTAAAAATCAACATGCTTTATATCCATTGCTTCCCTTTCATTTGTCTTCCAGTCTGTTTCTCAAACTTAATTCCCATTTCATAAATCTATGTTAGTGTTGCCTATGACCATTACTTTCAGCCACAACAATTTCTCCTAAACCTTTTACTTACTATGTTCTATATTCAATATACTCTATCATTTTCCCACACCAGACTTGGTTTTCCTAGTATTGTTTGAAAGTTCTGTGAAGACAGAACTGAAGTAGTGGCTTCATAGTTCTGCCATTTCCCTGTTTCCCATTTCTATTCTCTGGTTCAAACTGTAAGGCAACTGCACTTGTTTTCTCATATTTCTCACATTGACATGATTTAACAAGCTATTACAGTCTACTCTTTTAACCCTTGTGAATATACTCTTCAGAAAGCCATCAATTCCTGCTTTAAACTGCTCAATAATTGACCTTCCACACCATACACTCACAGGAGCATAGACTCTGTGCCAACAGAAATACAGCACGATCTATATTATTCCCACTTTGCTACACAAGGCCCATAGCCTGGAATGTTATGACACTTCCAAGTGCTCGTCCAAGTACTTTTTAACGATTGTGAGATTACCCGTGATAATTCCGCTCTTAGGAAGTAATCCCAGAACCCCACATCCTCGAGGTGAAAAAATATTTAAATCCTCTCTGAACCTCAAACTCTTCACTTTAAAATTCTGCTCCTTTGTTCTTGACCCTCTGACTAAAAGGAACAGCTGCTGTCAATCCACCCTGTCCATGTCCCTCATAATCTTATCCTCCTGAATCACGGACCCCTCAGCTTTCTCTGCTCCAAAGTAAACAACCCGCGCTTATCCAGCCTCTCTCCATAGCTGATATGCTCCATCCCAGGCAGCATCCTGGTGAATCACCTCTGCACCCTCTCCAGTACAAGCACATCCTTCCAGGAATGTGGCTCCCAGAGCTACATACAGTACTCCATTTTGGCCGAACCAAAGCCCTGTATAGCTCTTATAATTTACGCCCTGATTAGGAAATGCTACACCCAAGTCCAATTCTTAACTAATCCATTAACCTGTCCAGTTACATTCAAGGATGTGTGGGGAAGCACAATCTGAGCTTCCCAATTTGCTGCCATTCATTGAGTCCTCCCCTGCCTGGTTCCATCTCCCAAAGGGCATCACCTCATATTTATCAGGGTTACATTCCATCTGCCATTGATCTGCCCATCTGACCAATCATCTGCATCCTCTTGTAACTTAAGGCCTTCCTTCTCACTGCGAACCAACCGGTCAATCTTTATGTCAAACATACACTTACTTGTCACACCTCCCCCACTCTCCACCTAGCCCCCTCTGCATTCACATTTGTTTTTTAATTATGAATAACACAAACAATAAGGGACACAACACTAATCCCTGTAGTACACCAGGGGACACTGGCCTCCACTCACACAAACAGCCTTCTCCCACCACCCTCTGCCTCCTGCCACTAAGACAATTTTCCTTGTAACTTGTCAAGTTAGCCTTCATATTGTGAGATTTTACTTTATTTCTCAGTTTCCCAGCTGGAAATATGTCAAATGCCTTCCTACCAAACTAAACAATTGACCTACTCAAACTAATTCAATCAAATCCATTAGAAGCGTCTTCCTTCTGATAAAGTTATGTTGATTATCCCTGATCAAACCATGCGACTCTGATTGGAGTTCAATTTTCTCGTTCCCTATTTTCTCCAGTAGTTTCTTTAACAGTGATTGAATTCTCGTTCGTCTATAGTCACCTGAACTATCTCTCCCACTCTTACTGTGAAGTGTAATCGTATTAGCAGTTCTCCAGTTCTCTGGCACCTCCCCTATGGTCAGATTCTAATTAAAATATTCAGTCAGGGTCTTTCCTCCCTTGACCCCAACAGCCACCTGTGATACAACTCATTCAGACATGGAGATTGGTCCAAATTTATACAGAGCAAAGCCTCAAATCCCTGCTCATATTTTACATCAATCTGTTCAAGAGTTGCCCAGCCCATCTTTTTGAACTCTGTACCTGCATCCTCCTTCTCCCAAGTAAAAGAGATGTGAAGGTCTCAAGTTACAATCCATCAATGTTCTCCAGCTTGACACACAGATTGCCCCTTTGATTTCTAATGGACACTAACTGTTTGTTGATTATTCTGTTCTACTTATCCGTGGAGAATTTTGTGGGATTCTCTCAGGTCTCGCCTACTTGTACTTCTTCATGTCCCTCTGTTATTCAGTCCTTTCGATGTTCCTAAGATTCACTCCAATCACCTCTCATGTTTCGAAACTCGAGATTACAGGCTGAGTTACCCCGTCAGACAATCTTGCCAATTTCGGGGTTAATTTGGAGAATACCTTTTGCAGTTCCTCTGTAGTCAGTATATTCTTTCTTAGATTGGGACTCCGAACGATACACAATAGTCTACGTTTAGTCTCACCAACGCTCGATGCAACTGGTGCACGACATCCTCTATCTTCCAATTACATTCACGTGAATGTAAGCCTAATTTTTACTTTCCCATTTGCGTATGTTCTTCCTAATACCTCTCGGTTTATCTTTTCTTAAGAGCTTAGTGTGTGAGTTCTTGAAAAGAAATCTCATGAATATCCAATTATACGTTATACATTCGTTCTTCATTGCCTATGTACACAAGAATTATCTTCAAACCATTCCAAAAATATGTTTACCACTTCTGGTTTTCCTTTCATCGGTACATTCTCACACTTCCCAGTTATGTTATTGTCTTCTAAATATCTAGTAGCATATTTGTAATCGAGTCCAACAGACACCCGACTGCGGATGACAAAATAACTGGTCTGTAGTTCACCACTCTCTATCTTCATCCTTTCTTAAACTGTTGGATAATATTTATAACCTTTGCCTTATCCAGATTGGCGAAATGCCTTTCGGGATTGTGCCGGAAAATAAAGTGAAAATCCGCGATGCAATCAACATGTCTATTGCTGCTTCCTCTGAAATTCTGGTATGAACTACATCTGATCTGTCAGATTTATAAATACTCAATCCAGCTTTCTTTTCAAGGATGACCTCATCACTGATAAGAATGATCTTAGACTTTACTTACACAAGTCCCATGGTCTCTTGATATTTCTGGAAGAAATTCTGGGCATTCTTCCATGAAGATAGACACAAAGAAACTGTTTCTTTTTCCTGCGATTTCTCTGTTCTCTACAATAAATTATCCTGAACGCACAACAACTGTTCCATATTTGGCCTTGTTTTCATTTGTTTTCATACATTGATAGGCGCTTTTTAGCAGTCGTTATGTTTTTCTTTCGTTTGCACGCTTTTTCGCTTTTTGATTTTCTTCTCAGTTTCTTGGTCATCCTTTGCTGGGTCCGATATTTCACTGAATCCACTGGCTTACTGCAACACTTGGCATTTTTCTAAGCTGCTTCCTTTCATCGAATAGGTAGATGAAGGTGGGGTTGAAAGTGATAGTCGGAGAGGAAGGAGGGTGGACCAGATTGATAGGGAGGAAGGTGGACACATAGGAACATTCAAAAGGGCGGTGGTGACTTGGAAGTTTGGAAGGGGATAAATGGGATTAGGGGAAATGGGGAAATGGCGAAAACCACTGTGATCCCCTGTGGTTGGAGGGTCCCAAGGCAGAAGAGGAGGCTTTCTTCCTCCAGGCTTCTGCTGGCTCGGGTTTGGTGATGGAGCAGGTCCAGGACTCTTATGTTCTTGGTAGAGTGGGAAGGGGAGTTAAAGTGCTTAGCCACAAGGCAATGGTGTTGTTCAATGTGGCTGTCCCAGAGATGTTCTCTGAAATGATCCACAAGTTGACCTCCTGCCTCGCCAATGTAGAGAAGACAACATCGTGTTTAATGGATGCAGTAGATGAGCTGTTCTGTCTCCTTTCATCACCTATCATCTTCATCTACCTATCGCAATCCCAGCTACCTCCCTCCTGTCGCCCCTCCTTCTCATTTATCTCTCAGCACCTTTGGCCCATAAGCTTCATTCTTGATGAAGCGATTATGTCCAAAACATCGATTTATCTGCTCTTAGTATGCTGACTGGCTGTGCTTTTCCAGCACCACACATTTCGACTCTGATCTCCAGCATCTGTATTCCCCACTTTCTCCTCACGCCCTCATGGTTTGCATGACTCAGATTTATAACGGTTACTTCAAATACAACGAAAAGTGTCGTGTACTCAAACACCATAAAAGAAAACAAATCCATTGTGGTCACTGTTCCCAAAAGGTCCTTGCCAGCAAAATTTTCAATTAGCTCTTCTGATCATTCAACAGCAATTCCTAAATAACCTGATCTCGAGCTCAGTGCTCAACATAATGTTCATGTAAACCATCTCACACGTGGTCATGAAATCCATTTTTCCCAGCATTAGCATTCTATTGAGTTAACACAGTTTAGATATTATTTAAACAATACATTATTACTGAAGTACCCACAAATGTGTATATTTCATTTTCTGTTTTATAACATGTCCAGCATTTACATTGCGGCTTTCACTTTGATATATAACTCCCATCAATGTTTGCTCCTCCTTCCTCTTTTTGCGCTCCACCTTACTAGATTCTGTGGAATCTGAGCGATGTGGGCCCTGGGGAGATTAATGGTCGAGATCATCTCGCCACATCATTTATGATCTTCTCAAGCATTAATTTCTCCAGATCTCCCGTTATGCTGTGGAGTAGAGAAGGACATTGATCTTCCAACAATGCTCTGTTTCCCCCAGAGAGCTGAGACAGCTTTAACCTGGGTGGGAACTTTACAGCAGGCTGGTAAAGTGTTGCTGCTGCTGTACAGGATTTAGTGAGATCACATCTGGAATAGTGTGGACTGATTTAGTCTCTTCAATGAAGAAAGGATGTTGTAAAATTGGAAGCAGCTTAGAGATGATTCCTGCAATGAAGGTGCTAGCTTATAACGAAAGGATGATCAGATTGACCCAGTAGCCATTCGAGTTTACATAATTTAAAGATTGTCCTATTTCAACATAGATGACAAAAGGAGTCAACAACTGAAGTGAATTACACAGATAGTGGAGGAATCCATTCCGTTCTCCAGCCTGTTACAAAGTGACAACAGGAGGATATTCAGGCCTTCAACCTGCTACACCAAAACAGGACGAGGCTATTTTCAGAAGGAGGCTAATCAGCAACTCAAGCCTATAATAGTAGGCCATGCTGCACCAGTATCCTGTTAAACAGCAACAGGATCAGTCCATTCAGTCCCCTCAAGTCTGTAACATAGGAACAGGAAGAGGTCACACAGTGACTGGAGATTGTTACACTGGGATAATAGGATCCCATTCAGACTCACCGATCCGATTTCAAGGGAGTTGGATAAGGATAAAAAAAATCTGACACTTCTTTCATGAGAAAGGAAGAGGTAACTCAGACACATGTCTGTTGTTTGGGAACAAGAGAAGACCAATCAATCCCTCGGTCCCATCTCCGGGATACATGAGGAGACCGTTTAGTGTCTCTACCTGTTATGGAGAAGTACGAGAAGACCCATCAGCTCCTCAAAATGTTACACAGCAACGGGAGGATTCCATAATCATCATTGATAAAAGGTCATTCTGGCCTTGGAGACGACAACATGGGAACACCAGAAAGACGTCACCCCATCGATTTTGTACACCAGCAGAATGATTAGTCCTGTCAGCCACACTTGCCTCAAACAGCAATTGGAGCAGATCTCTTAAAACCTTTTGCCCATTAAACTGGAATTCAAAGAAAACGTAAACGTTTTTGAAAGGGAAGAGATTATAATAACTGTGTACATTTGGGAGGAAAACGTAACGATAAACTATTGTAATTTAATACAATTATTAGAATCCATTCTTGAGGACATTTGCAAAGTTAAACCGCAATCCATTGTAGTCAACGTGGTTTTACAAAGGATAAATCAGGTTTGAAGTGTTTGATTGAGGTACTTAAAGATGTGGCAAGCAAGGTGGATAGTAGAATTCCTGGAAATGGAATGTATCTGGTCTTCCTGAAGGCTTTGGATAGTAAGTGGTAAGATCAGACAACATGGGTTTAGGAGTAATTTATTAGCTTGGATGGAGGATTGGTTATCCAACAAAATGGAGTCAGATGGAAAAGATTTCTTTAGGCAAATGCAATTTGTGGGGTGCCATTGATTTCAGTTCTCATTTGTGATTGATAATATTACTGTACTCGGTGGACGGGATAGAACATACGATACCACATTTTCAGAAGACACTAACATCGGTGGGAAATTACTTCGGAATGATGATGCAAGAGATTTTAAAACTATATGGATAGGTTTGGTGAATGGGCCAACATTGGGCAAGGAAAATTAAAGTGAATAAATATGGGGCTATTCAAGTTGGCCAGTATCGTAGAAAGACAAATTATTACCTAAATGGAGAGAAAGTTCAAAGTGTTTAGGTGCAGAGGGATCTGGGTGTCTGCTTGCATATCACCGGAAACCTGCCTGCATGTACTGCTAGTCATGAGAAATGCAAGCATAATTTCAGTGTTTATTTATAAAAGGATAGAGTAGAAAGGTAGGGAGTGTTGGTGTAGCTATGCAAGGCATTAGAGAGGCTGCAACTGGAGTACAGTTTGGGTGTC
Source organism: Chiloscyllium punctatum (assembly GCF_047496795.1). Classification (NCBI taxonomy): domain Eukaryota; kingdom Metazoa; phylum Chordata; class Chondrichthyes; order Orectolobiformes; family Hemiscylliidae; genus Chiloscyllium; species Chiloscyllium punctatum. The sequence continues at coordinate 11,884,745 of NC_092755.1, read as the reverse complement.
CTGCAGAATGAGGTATTTGCATTGGAGGCAATTCAGAAGAGCTTCATTAAATTAATTCCATATTTGAAGTGTTTGTCTTATGAAGAGAAAATGAGCAGTTCAGCCCTATACTCTCGACTTTATAAGAATTAAAAGAGATCTCATTGAGGTCTGTAAAATGCTAAAAGTAATTGAAAGTGTAGATGTGGAGTGGATTTTCTTCTCTGTGGCAAAATCTACAACAAGAGACAAGAGTTTTAGGATGGAGAGATGGCAGGAAAGTGGAACAGAGGCCGCGACGACATCAGCCATGATTGTATTCAATGACATAGCAGGTTCGAGGGGTTGTATTCCTCACAGATGCTCCTTGTTCTTGTTTAACCCTTCGACTGTGTTGCACAGGAATGGGGGAGGCCTGAGTATCATACCGGAAGCAGGCACTCAGGATAAATCAGTCACAATCAGTTAGAGAGAAAGTAACCAGTAGGGTCACACAGTGACCAGCGCTGGGTTATCAACTATTTACAATCTATATTAATGACCAGGAGGATGGAACAGATATACAGATGCTGAGTTTGGTGATGTCGCTGGTGATAAGCAAGAGATTAAATTATGAAGAGAGGGTGGAGGGTCTACAGATAGATTCAGAGAGGTAAAGGCAATAGATAATAGCTTGGCAGGTGGAATTTAACATGGTATAACCTGTCATTCCATTTACAGGAATAATGGAAGACTGTGTGTTACTAAAATGGAGAGGGATTACAGGGATTAATGATACTGTGTACTCGGGGGTTCACTTTGATCCGTTCAGACATGTAAGGTTTTGCTTCATTCCTGATTGTCTGCTCCTTCACGCTCCAAGTGACCCCATTGCTCTACGTACACATCGAGAACTTTGATGTGGTTGATTGGTGGTGGGGATGGTGTTTTGAAACGTGCATCAAGGGGACCGCCTTTATCCAAGATATATTCATTTCTTTTTACGTGTACACCCGATGACGATGGGAATGGCTGACTGCTTCTGAATAAAGAGGCCGTGACTGCTGCCAGGACAGTGGGTATTCACCAACATGATGCTCTGTGCATGAGCACGCTGCAACATTAATAGAGAGAGAGCTCCTTCAGTTCCTCTACCTCTCCCCATTGACATGGGTACTTCGCCGATGCCATGTACACCATCGGGAATCCCACTGTACTGGATACACCCGGTAGCTCACTGCTGTGGGAGAAACAATGTATTGCCCTCATCCACTATATATATCCTCCATCACCGAATGGTGACACTGTTGTGGAGATACTGGGAAATGATGGATAAGTCACCCAGTCCTGCCTGGAAAGTTCTGGATCATAGAAGCTGAATGAAACTAAGACTTTAACAGCCACTGGCAGCACCATCCTCCCCCTGGTGTGAAGCTGCAGGTCGTGTTGAAGGAGATGACACCGCTCTGTGACCAGCTCCTTGTTCAGTCAGGGTCCCCTCACTCTCTGATCCTGGGTTAAGTGGAGCTTGGGAAGCTGTTCCTGGAAAATCCGGGGTGGGTCCAGCTGATCCCTTTCCCCACACATACTCACTGCCTGGTTTCAGAGCTTCCCCTCTCTGCAGCCTCTACTCCATTGGTTGTTCATGTTGCAGGCTCAGATGCTGCAACTACAGTCCCCATGCTCCATCCAGGGTTTGGTCACCAAATCCTCAGGTCTCCTTGAACGTCTGAGGCAATTCACAGAACAACCTCCAGCAAGCCATCCCCAGCCCCTCCACTAACTTTCCAATAACAGGAGTCAGTCAGAAACCCCTCAGCTACAGTTGTTGTGGACCAGTCCAGATCCCCGCAAAATATTTTAAGAAGGCTGTTTACACCCAAACCTATCCTTATTTTAAACATAGATGTGAAGTGTGCGTTCCAGATACGTTGTGACTGGTCAAACATCACGACATTAAGTGAAAAACAATCTATTCAAATGCTTTATTTAAAATCCAATCGAAGAAAAGAATATTTTGGGATAGCTTAGATGTTGGAACACCTAAACAAAACATACCGCCCCTTCTTGGTTTAGACCGCTTGGCACAAAGATATAGTCAAATACAAATCCTTACATGCCATTTTCTGATCCAGGAGATATCAGCATCAACAGAGATCTCAGAGAGAAAGCAGCTGGGGATCATGTATTGATACTTCCAACCCTTCGAGGATCCCCAACGGCTTCTGAATGCTGCAGCTAAAAACAAAACGAGGAAACCTGGTTTGGGAGAGCTGGCCATTGCCCTTCGATTTTTACCACCATTTAATGAAACCTAAAGGCCTCCTCAGTTATTTACTTAAACTGTGTTCAGACAGCAGTTCTGTACCCCTGCCTTTAAAACCACTCTTCAAAAACAACCTAAGAGAACATAACCTCTTTACAGTGATAGTAAACTCACAACTCACCTTTAAAAAAGTGATCCATTAATATAGAAAGATGGATTAATTTTAGACCTGCTAATCTTCCTCTATTAGTAGACTGCAATGCATATATATTACATTTACTCTGGGCATACAAATGTTCACAACTAGATTCGATTTCAGTCATTTTACGCCTGCCACAGAATGCCTTTGTCTTTCTTCATCCAAGTCTCCACCACGTATCAAATCTTAGGTTTCTCCTCCTATCAACCGTATAATTTCAAATTGAATTGCAGCAATTAGAAGCTCAATCGAGACGGACTAGTATTATTCTCCCCAACCTTCTTCAAAAACTTGAAGGGGTCATGATCAGTGATAAAGATTAGTCTCAGGTATGTTATTGGCAATTTAAATGCTGGAATGTTGTAACGCCAACACCACGCTCAAGGCCTCCTTCCCTTGTGGAATAAATCTGTTGATGTTTCCACTGGACGCTCCCACCACACATTACGTAATGGAGCACTTCTCATCTCTCCAATAGTCCTTCTGAATGACATAGCTCCTCATGTCTCAGCATAAAAGAATTACATGCTCCTGTGCCTCTTAATGCTGTAATCCATTTTCCTGCTATTCCTGGTCGATGCCAATTAATCTTACTGTCACAGGGATATGTTTTAAGAAGATCTCGCATATTCTTCTCAATTCATCACAGAACCCAGACTTTGCTTTCTGAACCAAATCATTATCATCAGCCTTTCCGCTTTTAATCTTGTCATTTTAACTCTTTGCTCTTCCACATGATTTCTCACGACTGCAGGAAGTGAATTATTGAACTTGTCCAAAATAAGAATCTCTCTAACAGTGTCATAGGTTTGCTCTGTTTTTAATACCCTTCCCAACCTTTCAAAATTACTTTGTTTGATTCTTTCAAACTCAATGTGCGCTTAACCAGGGACACTATTTTTGATTCCTGTAATGCTGTATGTCAGCTTCTGGCCCAAGCTCATATGCACTTCGGATGGCTTTCCTCACCTCCTCCTCCTCCTCAGATACCACCTCCGATCGGGATGCAAATACCTATCAGCTTAGTTTGAATCAACTAAATCCACATGGTCACTGGGTAATGCATTTGTTCAGCCACTTTCTCAAATGGAATGCCCTGCCAGTAGCAGTAGTGGACTCTCCCTCTTTATGGGTATTTAAGCGGGCATTGGATAGGTATATGGAGGATAGTTGGTTAGTGTAGGTTAGGTGGGCTTTGATCGGCGCAACATCGAGGGCCGAAGGGCCTGTACTGCGCTGTATTCTTCTATGTTCTATGTTCTATGAAATTAAAAAGGCTCCCCCATTCTTCTCATAAAATTAAAATAATGCCTGGGTTTATTTAAACAGATCCCCATCAGGCATTTGGCTACTATGGGGTTGCTCATCCTCACTATCCTCCTTATCCAGCCTACCATCTACTTTCATCTCCACCTTATATGACAACTTTCTTCTCTAATTACTAACTTTTGATGTCGAAACTCTCTGCTTTTCTTCTCTCTTTTCTCTCTTTCTTCTTCATTTCTTTTTCATTTATTTCTACTTTTCATCTTAATTCAAACTGTTTCAATTCCTTCTCATGTTCAAGGCGCTTCATTTGAAATTGAATTCTAGCCATTTCCAAAGACTCTGATGGCGTTTCCACCAAATGCAATTGCCGAACTCTAGCTGTAATTATCTCTCATTTTCTCACAGACAAACACAACCCCAACTCCAGCTTGTCTGCCAATTCCGACCGCTTTGCCTTCATTACCTTTTGTAAAACCCCCAACTTCATTTCTTCCACACCCAGAGAACTCTTAATGACTAAAATAATCTTTATACACAAAACACTGTTTAAACCATCCAAATTCAACATCCAGAACAAAAGACATGAACAACTACCATACGCGACCTTTGAACCCAATGGTGCATACTCTCCAGTGTCTGCATGAGCTTATCCTGGATGCTCTGGTTTCCTCCCACAACCAAAAGATGTGCATGTCAGGTGAGTTGGTCATGATTAGAAATTCATAGTTTTCAGGGATATGTGGGTTAAGTGCCTTAGTCGGGGTAAACGTGTAATAATAGGGTAGAGGAATGGGTCTGGGTAGGTTACTCTTCGGAGGGTCGGTGTGGACTTGTTGGGTCGCATGGCTTGTTTGTATACTGTAGGGATTGTAATTCTGAACACAATTTGATATTATCAATTTAGAACCAGACACGAGTCCCCAGTTTGCTATAGACCAACCAGACTGCCTCAAACTATTTTAAGAAGGTAGCTTGGATGCCAACCTTACCATATTTTAAAGGTAGATGTGAAGTTCGAGTTCCAGATGTGATGCTACTAGTCAAAACACTTACCATTAAGCAAAACACAACATACTTAAAGACTCTAATGAAAATGCATACAAAATGAAGAAAATTTAGAATGATTTAACTATTGGAAACCATAACCAAATAATGGATACAGTACCTCCTACAAATGAACTGTTCCAATATACCAACATCCCATAAACACATCCCTTGGAAAAATGGAACATTCAGACATACATTCTTGCATACAGTTCTCCAATCCAGGAGGAATCAACATCAAGTTCGGTTTCAGAGAGAGTAGCAGCTACTAGGCCGTTGTTACTGCTATTTATTATAAACCCTAAAAGTGTCGTAAGTCATTAACTTGAGTCGTTTTCATGAGGCAGTTTGGCCTTTACGATCTCTTATTTAAAGAAAGGAGAAAATGATTATTTTTTCAGAAGTGACAGCATTGTCACACAATTTTGATCACTGGCCCTTTACTTGAGGGGCTTCCTCGAACGGAAGATCACCTCAGAGGGTCATATACAGACATTCAGACCAAGTTACAAGGATGTGTCTCATAACTTCTGAAACATCCCTGTCCATTGACTATCACATGGGACATGCCGGGAAGTGAACAACAGCCTGACACACACCATTTCCCTGTTTCTGAGCTTCACAATGCCAGCACTCGTTACACTAGAGAGCCATAAACAAAGGCCAGGGAAAGATACAGAGGGACAGAGAGATTCACATTTAAGACAGAAAGAGACAGTAATTAACTGAAAAGATGTTGTGGAAATATGGGGAAAAAGACAGGGCAGTGGGTCTAACTGGAGAAGTGAGATCTTCGAGAGTAAACTCACAATAATGAGAACATTGAATAAAGGCATTGTTAGATCAGCTGGAATGGTTTGTTACATCAAATTCTGAATCTGCTTGACAGAACACAACAAACAACATAAACTGGTACAAGATGACAGCCATAGTATGCTAACACATCCTATGCTAACTATACTCGCATCAGATTACTACCATGTCGACAATGAGAAGATTTGTTGTGTGTGTTCATCATAAATGGAGAGAGAGTGCGTGTGTGTGCGCGATTGGCGTGGTTGAATGCGAAACTCATTGTTTGAGAAGGAACGCACATGGAGGAAATTGTTTCAAATACGAACAACTGGCAGGCTTTTTTAAATCGACAGAGAGAGAATGAGAGATGTTTCATGGACAGATGAGATAAAGTATTTGAGAATGTCAAAATAAAGGCATTGCCAGACACAATAGCAATATACATAGGCGTGCATATGAATGACTGATGATGGGAATTTGGTGTGAGTTCGAATCAGATTTGCTTCGGCAGGTTTGAAGCCGGGACCGTCAGTAGCAGATTATTGGCTTAATTAAGGCGGTATTTCATAGCTCACGGTTCAAACAGCAGATGGGTTAAACCAGTGATATATATTCTGGGGTGGTGAGTATTTCAAGTTAGAAATGGTCAGGGAATGGTGTCAGGAATCAGCAAATGGTCAAAGGGATCACCCACAGTTGTGACTTGTCTGCTTCGGCAACAGATATTGGTCAGGGATGAGATGCAAACTGTGGATGGAAGTGGAGTTTGTAACCACAAAAGTAGAGAGTGACCTCCCTACTCTTAATATTTAAATAACAAAGGCAATGATACAATAGATTGTAGTTCACCGCTGAAACTGAGTAGGTCAACAGAGAGAGTAACACTGCCAGCTCAGAGAGGGAGACAGTAATTGATCACATTCATTGTTGTAGTTAGTAATGGTCTGTAGAGTAAATATCTGGATTGAGAGTTTCAACAGGAAAATAATAGTGACGAGAAATGTAGACTATATAAAAGAACAGTAATACAGTCATAACGGGTTTATAGAACAACAAAATCTGGACAGTGACACTTACCAGGAACATCAATGCTAGCCAGGAAAGGATAATCAAAATATTGAGTAATAGATCCGCGATGATAATGACCACCAATAAAATGCAGAAAAATGCCAAACATAATTGGATAAACTTCTGTCTATTGTTGGAACATGCCAGTCTAATCTTCCCTGATTCGGTTCATTTTTGGAACATGCCAGTTTAATGTTCTCAGATTCTGATTCATTGTTGGTACATTCCAGTCTAATGTTATCAGATTCTGATCCATTGTTGGAACATTCCAGTCTAATGTTCTCAGATTCTGATCCATTGTTGGAACATTCCAGTCCAATGTTCTCAGATTCTGATCCATTGTTGGAACATTCCAGTCTAATGTTCTGAGATTCTGATCCATTGCTGGAACATTCCAGTCTAATGTTGTCAGATTCTGATCTCTCCTCCCCCTCTCTCTGGTGATCCTTGTCAGTGCTGTCAGTGATGCTCCCGCTCATGTTATGGGATAACACATTGAACGGCGCCCATTTATCATTAAAAGATGGAAATCCTCAACTGGGATAATTAGGATCCATGGAGATTGGCACTGATCACAGTCTCTGAACAAACACTGGGAAACTGAGCAAAGGCTACGACAACGGATGAATGGGCACTGAACAACAATGAACAGACAGGGTTCCCTCTCAGTTGGGGAACACTTCAGTGATCCAGGACATTCAATCTCGGACCTTCTGGTGACCATTCTTCAAGATGGACTTCGGGACAGGCAGCAGCGACCAGTGGCCGAGCAGAGGCTGACAGCGAATTTCGGTACTCATAGGGAGAATCTCAACCAGGACCTTGGGTTCATGTCACACTACAGGTGACCACCATTGCACTATACACACACACTCACACACACACACACACACACACACACACACACATACACACAGGCACTCCTATACACCCACATACATACGGACACACATGCACACAGACAGCACACAGACACTCACACACACACTTACAGACACCCACACTCATATAGGCATCCGATCAGAGACTTAGACCACTCTACACTCATGTGCACACATATACACTCTCTCTCACTGATACTCAACTCCCCCCACCCGAGACACGCACGCATTCCCACTCACACATGCACCCCTTCACAGACTTAAGACACTCTACATCACTATACACACAATTATACTCCCTCTCAGACTTACAACCCCCAACCAAGACAAACCCACACACAAACAGACAAAGACACACATTCACACATATATTTTGTGGGGTGAATTCGTACTTGCAGAGTTACATTGTACTTTCCTCAAAAACTGCATGAATTCATGTCAAACTCTGTTTTCTCAACATTCAGATTAGAATCAATCTAAGCATCATGGTAGAGACAGAGAACACAGGGGGCGAACACCTTCAACATATTGTCTAGCTATCACTCATTGTTACAGCTAACCTGAGAATGCAACTTTAAAAGAAAAAGATTTTGTGATTTGCACATGAAAGAAATGAAACTGTCATGGTATTCAAACAGATGAAAGACTCGATAGACAATCAAGGCATTTTTCAATGTCTAATTTCCGTTACATCACACTGGTAAATTTTGCTATAAATTCTGTGCCTGAGAAGTGTGTCCTCCCCTATCACCTGATGAAGGAGTGGCGCTCCGAAAGCTAATGTGCTTCCAATTAAACCTGTTGGACTATAACCTGGTGTTATGTGATTTTTAACTTTGTACACCCCAGGCCAACACCGGCATCTCCAAATCATGACTAAACAAACAGGCTCAGTTAACCAGTTCCACACATCACTTTTCATGTCACTATAAAAGGGAACATTTACTGGGTTTGGAAGGAATGGATGAGGGTTGCTGAGGGATGGACCATAAATCTTTAAATCTTTTAAATTATTTTAACTTGTATATAAAAGTATTAACAGGACACTGCAGGGGTCTATATATGTTCCCCTCTGTCTATGAAAGGAGGCAATTATAAAATAACAGATCTGTTGCATTAAAAAAAATTAGGTGTGCAAGTTTCTAGATACCTTAATCCAAAGTATAATACTTATTGACCAGTGTGAGGCTCCTCCTGGTTTTAGGTGCCCTGTTATCAAATCCTTTCATAACCTTGTGACAGAGCATTGAGATTGCTGCTCAGCAACTGGCCGAAGCAATTCGGTCCCTATGGGCCTCTTACAGTGGGATAAGAGAAGGCCATTCAGCCCAAATTAGCCTGTTGCTACTTGAAAAGGTGGAAATCTAGAATATTGGCACATTTTGTCAACAGAATCATTCAAAACAAAGGGAAGTGTCGCTGCTGCTCTATGAAGTGCTACTGAGAGGGCACCTGGAGTACATTGTGTTGTTTGTGTTTCTGGGAAGGGATGGACCTCCATCAGATACAGTTTAACAGCTGCTCGTAATCCACGGGCTGCTGTGTCATCTAATGTCTCGGGTGTGTTACACAAGGACAGGAGGAGGCCATTCAGCTTTTCCAGTCTGTTACAGAGGGCCACGAACCTCTCGAACCTGTTACAGAGGGGCAGGAAGTGTTTAGATTAGATTAGATTAGAGTAGATTACTTACAGTGTGGAAACAGGCCCTTCGGCCCAACAAGTCCACACTGCCCCGCCGAAGCGTAACCCACCCATACCCCTACATCTACATCTACCCCTTACCTAACACTACGGGCAATTTAGCATGGCCAATTCACCTGACCTGCACATTTTTGGAGTGTGGGAGGAAACCGGAGCACCCGGACGAAACCCACGCAGACACGTGGAGAACGTGCAAACTCCACACAGTCAGTTGCCTGAGGCGGGAATTGAACCCGGGTCTCTAGCGCTGTGAGGCAGCAGTGCTAACCACTGTGCCACCGTGCCGCCCAACACACTCCGATATTAGATTAGTTTACTTACAGTGTGGAAACAGGCCCTTTGGGCCGACAAGTCCACACCGCCCCGCCGAAGCACAACCCACCCATACCCCTACATTTACCCCTTACCATCACTACGGGCAACTTAGCATGGCCAATTTACCTGACCTGCACATCTTTGTGACGGTGGGAGGAAACCGGAGCACCCGGAGGAAACCTATGCAGACACGAAGAGAACGTGCAAACTCCACACAGTCAGTTGCCTGAGGCGGGAATTGAACCCAGGTCTCTGGCGCTGTGAGGCAGCAGTGCTAACCACTGTGCCACTGTTTATTTAACTTTCAAGTCTGATTCACGTAAACATTAGTTTTAAATTAGTTTTGGAATAGGAAAAACGTGATGTAAACATTAAAGTCCAACTTTGAACAAGGCCAATTTTGAAAGTGTTAGGCAAGCCCTGTGAAAGGCTAATTGGAATACCCTATTCACAGGTAAAGGGATGGTTGGAAATTGCAAGACCATCAAAACTTGGTTCCAGAGAGTCCAGAGCCAACATGTTCCCATTAGTGAGAGGGGCAAGGCTGGTGGGTGCAGGGAGTGTTGGACCGCTTGATATATTGATGCTTTGATCAAGATAAGGAAGGAGGCATATGTCAGGTAAACAGAGCTGAGATGAAGTGAATCCCGAGAGGTGTATAAGGACAACAAGTGTATACTAAATGGGGAAATCGGGCCAGAAAAATATGGACATGAGATGGCTTTAGAAATAGGGTTAACGAGGCATTGAAGAAATTCTACAAATCCTTAATGGCAAAAGATTAACTGAGAGAATAGGGCCCCTTAAAGATCAGTAAGACTACCTATGTGTGGAACCACAGGAAATTGGAGCGATATTAAACAAGTATTTCTCCTCAGAATTTAATATGGAGGAAGTTACAACAGCGAGAGAATGAAGAAATATGTAGTGATACTTTGAAAAGTGTCTATATTACAAGGAGGTGTTGGACATTTTAAAACACAAAGGTGAACAAATCCCTGGGACCTGAGCAGTTTCATCCCAGACGTTTGTGGGAAGCTAGGAAAGAGATTGCTCAGCATTTTGCTGACACATTTGTAGCATTGATTTCCACAGGTGAGGTGTCAAAAGACTGGAGGGCTGATCACACAGTGACATTATTTAAGAAAACATGGTAGACCGGTTAGCAACAAAAGACTGCCTGGAATCCAGGGAGAGCTCGCCATTTAGATCCAAAATATTCTTGAATATTGGAGTCAGGGCGTGACAGTGACATTTGTTCATTAAACTTGGAGACCTGTCACTAATGGCGTGTCACAAAGTTCAATAGTTCGTCCACTGCCTTTTGTCACTTATACAAATCATTTACACTTGAGTATATGAAGTATGGTCAGTAGGTTTGGAGATGATACCAAATTGGTATGTGTAGTCGACAGTGAAGAATATCTCTCAGACTATAATGGGACTTTGCTTCGGTGAACCGAGGAGTGGCAGATGGAGTTTATTGTAGTTAAATGTGAGGTGTTGCATTTTGGAAAGACAAATCAGTGCAAGTCATATAGTTAGGTTGCTGTCGAAAGCTGCCAATCAAGGAGAACTTCATAGAAAGTATCGAATCCCTGCATTGAGGAAACAGGCTATTCGATCCATTGAGGCCACACCCAACCTCTAAACAGTATCACACTGGACAAACCCCTACCCTATCCCTCTGAGTCTGCATTTCCCATGGCTAATCCACCTCGCCTACACATCCCTGGGTACATTACTCAATTTAGCAAGGCCAATCTGCCCTTATCTGTATATTTTTATACTGTGGGAGGAAAACATAACATCCGGAGGAAACTCATGCAGACACGGGGAGAATGTGCAAACACCACTCGGGCAGTCATTCAAGGATGGAATTAAACCCAGATCGCTGCGCTCTGAAGCAGAAATGCTAGTCACTGAGCTACTGTGTCACCTTGTGGTGCAGGTTCTCCGTTCCTTGAAAGTGCTGTCACAGGTAGACAGTGCAGTGAAGACGTCACTTGGTGATTTTCCCTTTATTGGTCCGTGCTTTGAGTCTAAGCGTTTGCATGACATGTTGCATCTGTACAGGACATTGATTTGGCCACTTTTGTAATATTGCCTTTAATTCTGGTCACCCTGCTGTCGGAAAGATGTGTCAAACTTGAAAGGGAACAGAAGAGATTTAAAAGAATGTTGCAGGTGTTGGATGGTTAGAGTTAAAGCGAGAGTTTGAATAGGCTGGGGCTGTTTTCAAGTGTTGAGGCTGAGGGGTGAACTTACAGAGGTTTTAAAATCATGAGGGGCAAAGATAAGACAAACAGTCAACGTCTTTCACCCAGGATAGGCGAGTGCAACATTAGAAGACAAAGATTTAAGGTGAGAAGGAAAGATGTAAAAAGGGAAATGAGGGACAACATTTTCACACAGAGACTGCTTTGTGTATGGATTGAACAGCCAAAAGAGGTGGTGGAGGCAAGTACAGTTACACAATTTAAAAGGCATTTGGATGGATACATGCATGGCAAGTGTTTAGAGGGAGATGGGCCAAGTGCTGGCAAGGGGGACGAGATTTATTTAGGATGTTTGGTCGGTATGGGCGATCAGATTGAAAGGTCTTTTTCCGTGCTGTACATCTCTGAGACTCTATTGCCTCTTGAGGGTATGACACAGGAACAGGAGGAGGCTATTCAGCTTCTGAATTCTGTCAGTCAGCTTGTTTCCTTAATTGCTGGGAGTAAAAGACAAAAATACATCATTCAGATTTTAATGGTGTTTTACAGAAACAGTGGAAAGGCTTTTAGTCAAGAGAAGCTGTAAGTAATGTGAAGAGGCCATTCCGGCCCTAAACACCATTCCACAGTAGCAGTGCGTGAGCACAGAGATAATGGAGCCTGTTACTCAGTAGCAAGAGGAGGACATCTACTATCGCAAAGCTTGGATCAGGAGGCAGTCACTCAGCTGCCCAAGATTGGGACACAGGAACAGGACGCAGTCATTCAACTGCTTGAGACTGGGACACAGGAACAGGAGGGAGTCAGTCAGAGCTCAGAACCGGGCCACAGGGAAATCTGGAGGTTCGTGAGGCCCCAGGATCCTGTTACGCAAGGACAACAGGAGGTGACTCACTCCCCACCAGTGTAGGACACTGGGAGAGAAGGGGAGTTCGCTTTGAACAAACAGAAATTTAAGAATAAATTGCATTAGTGGTCCATTCAATCCTGCCCCACCATTCACAAAGACCACGGCTGATCTGATGGTGATTCCCTCATTCCATTTTACGGAGACTCCCCTCTCTGGAGCCTCTGCTTCATTTGTTGGTCATGTTGCAGACTCAGATGCTGTAACAACACTCACCATGACTCATCCAGAAGGATGGATTTAACGGGATGAGTCAGGATTTGAAGAGTCCAATCACAAGAATAAAAACACAAAATAAAGGTATTGTCAGATGTTTAGTTCTCTCACATTCGCAAGCCAACTCACATAACCATCCCATCCATCACATATTCAGGATGGAGCACTGTGTAGATCCGACTAGTGTCTGATGAATGCAACCCAACAATGTCCAGAGTGAAACTCTATGCAGCCCACACCAATGCTTGATCTATAATCCTGGACTAAATGTCCAGCGTGGGGAACTGTGCAGTCCGCACTGGTTTATTCATATAGAAACCCAGGCTGTTACATTTTTCGGTAACACTGTGTTAGATCACTACCCAGCGTTGGGAAAAATGTAACCAATGCAGGAAGTGACAGGATGTGCAGTTCCCATCCATTTACATCTCCATGCTTCCACTGTACCTTGACAAGGGGTGCTGCGAATGTAAAAATCACTGCGAGGAAGAGATGTAAATGGAAGCAATTTCAATACCAATAGCTCTTATTAAGGCGCATATGACTCTAGTATTTGCAGTGATTTCAGCAGTACCTTGAGCAGCTGGAAAAGTGGGCTGAGAAATAGTAAATGGAGTTTAATATAGATAAGTGTGACGTCTTGCATTTTGGAAAGTCAAATCCAGGTTGGAGTTCAATGATGAATGAAAGGGTCTTAAGGAGTGTAATGGAACAACAGAACGTTGGAGATCAGGTGCACGGTTATCTGAAATTTGATTCACAAATACACAGGACAGTGAAAAAGACTGTTCACACACTGGCCTTCATCCGGGCATTGAGTATAGAAATTGGGACGTTATGTTGCAGTTGTATATGATGTTGGTAAGGCTGCAGTTGGAGTATTGTGTTCAATTTTGTTCACCTTGCTCTAGAAAGGATATTATTGAACGAGAAAGAGTGTAGAAGCTAAAGGCTCTAAGTTATAGGCAGTGGTTGGACAGCTTAAAACTTATTTCATTACAGTGTAGGAAACTGAGAGGGTTGTTATAGAAGTATAACTCTTATGAAATCATGAGAGGCGTGCATGGGGTAAATACTTCAAATCTTCTCCTTAGGTTGCGGAATCGAGGACTAGAGGGCATCCATGAATGTTTGGAAAGGAAAAAAAATATATAAAAAGGAACCCGAGGGGCAAAAACTTTACACAGAGTGTGGTACGCATATGGACTGAGCTGTCAGTAGAAGTGATTGAGGTGGGTGCAATAACCACATTGAAAAGGCATTTGGACAAATACACAGATAGGAAAGGATTAGAAGGATGCAGTGCAAGGGCAGGGAAATGGGGTGAGTGAGGCTGGACATTTTGGTTGGTATGGACAAGCTGGGCCTAAATGAGTGTGTTTTGGAGTGGAGGCAGAGTGGTGGAGACTGAGAAAAAATGTCATTGAAGGATATGTTCACAGGTTTCAGAATGCTGAAATGAAGACATTTCGATAGTATCATGTAACACGGGTCAGTATTATGAAGAATTATGAGTGAAAGGGATATTGCTGTGAGTTTAGACGATGGAGAGTTTTGGTTGAGCATTTGTTCTGCAGTTTTGTAAGTTGGAGTGAGGACAGCAGAGTCTTCACCTCACTGGGCTGAATCTAACAAAAAACTGTCTCAGTGACATTTTCACTCAGTGTGACAGGGGGGTTGTCTGCACGAGGCTGAGCTAGTTTCATGGTGCTATCTTACCAACCTCATCTCATTAACTACCAACTCCACTCCATGGTGTACCTTTCATACAATACCAGCCCGATTCTGTTTTGTGTAAGAACTTTTATATTGTAATACCTTGTGGAAAATCTCTGGAAAGCCTCATACCTACCAGATGCTCTTTATCAAATCGGCTTGCTACATTCTCAGGCATCTCCAGAAATACTTTGCATGATTTTACCGGGCAAACCCTTTCACAAACCCACACCGACCCTGTATGAAGCATTTCTAAATGTCCATGCTGGCCAGGATCTCCAAATTAAGCTAGTCCCATCTGCTTTCATTTGGCTCCTATGCCTCGAAATGTTTCCTATTCATATGTTTGTCCAAATGAGTTTTAAGTGTTGTAGCTGTACATACATCTACCACTCTTCCTCTGTCAGCTCATTCCACACCCACACCACCCTCTGTTCCTTTTAACTCTTCCCTCTTTCACCTTAAACTATGCCTACTATGGCTGAACTCCCCCATGTCGTTGGAAAGATCTTGGCTATTCACCCTATCCATATCGCTCATGATTTTAGAAATATTTACAATGTCACCACCCAACCTCCTACACTCCATCTGATACTAACTTCAAGAACAAGCACTTAAAGATAAACACTGCAAATTTGAAACAATATTGAACATGACAGGATAACGATACTCAGCCCAAACTACATATGGTGATTTGTTTTTCTCCATATTGCAATACAAAGACAGCATGAAATGCTTACTAGTGCCAGTAAGAAGTCAAACACCTGGATTCCTTTGTCTAACGGGGCGATGATCTCGACTGTGAAAACACAGCTATGGCCAGATTTATAAAATGCCATATAGTCAACATTCTCCGTCCTGGCATCCCTGTGACCTTGTGTAGTTGTGTCTTCTTTATCTTGTACTCAATAGAGAGAACTCCTTTTTCCCATGCACACCTTAATTTAAACCCCATTTTACATCATCCACTCGTTCACCAGTGCTCAAAGACCGTTTATCTTTGCCACACCCTCTTTTCCCTGTCACCCATCCCTCATCTCTGACAAGGAATTAAAAATCCAGGTTTCCAATCCTTTTCAGTTCTGAAGAAGTGTCAACTGGGCTTGAAATGATAACGCTGTTTCTCTGTCTCTGCAGATGAACATAGAACATAGAACATAGAACAATACAGCACAGAACAGGCCCTTTGTCCCACGATGTTGTGCCGAACATTTGTCGTAGCTTAAGGACCCATCCATGTACCTATCCAATTGCCGCTGAAAGGTCGCCAATGATTCTGACTCTGCCACTCCCACAGGCAGCGCATTCCATGCCCCCACCACTCTCTGGATAAAGAACCTACCCCTGACATTCCCCCCCATACCTTCCACCTTTAACCTTACATTTATGTCCCCTTGTAACACTCTGTTGTACCCGGGGGGAAAGTCTCTGACTGTCTATTCTATCTATTTCTCTGGTCATCTTATACACCTTTATCAAGTCACCCCTCATCCTTCGCCACTCCAATGAGAAAAGGCCTAGCACTCTCAACCTATGCTCGCACGACCTATTCTCCATTCCAGGCAACATCCTGGTAAATCTTCTCTGCACCCTCTCTAAACCTTCCACATCTTTCCTAAAGTGAGGCGACCAGAACTGCACACAGTACTACAAATGTGGCCTTGCCAAGGGCCTGTACAGCTGCAACATCACTTCACGACTCTTGAATTCAATCCCTCTGCTAATGAACGCTAATACAACATAGGCCTTCTTACAAGCTCTATCCACCTGAGTGGCAACTTTCAAAGATCTATGAACATAGACCCCAAATACCTCTGCTCCTCCACATTACTAAGAACCCTACCGTTAACCCTGTATTCCGCATTCTTATTTGTCCTTCCAAAATGGACAACCTCACACTTGACAGGGTTGAACTCCATCTGCCACTCCTCAGCCCAGCTCTGCATCATATCTAAGTCCCTTTGCAGCCGACAGCAGCCCTCCTCACTATCTACAACTCCACCAATCTTCGTATCATCTGCAAATTTACTGACCCACCCTTAGATACCCTCTTCCAAGTCATTAATAAAAATTACAAACAGTAGAGGACCCAGAACTGCTCTCTGCGGAACTCCACTTCTAACTTGTCTCCAGGTTGAATATTTACCATCTACCACCACTCTCTGACTTCGACCGGTTAGCCAGTTTTCTATCCAACTGGCCAAATTTCCCTCTATCCCATGCCTCCTGACTTTCCGCATAAGCCTACCATGGGGAACCTTATCAAATGCTTACTAAAATCCATGTATACTATATGTACTGCTCTACCCTCATCCACATGCTTGGTCACCTCCTCAAAGGATTCAATAAGACTTGTAAGGCAAGACCTACCCTTCACAAATCTGTGCTGGCAGTCCCTAATCAAGCAGTGTCTATCCAGTAACTCATAAATCCTATCTGTCAGTACAATTTCCATTACTTTGCCTACCACCAAAGTAAGACTAACTGGCCTGTAATTACGGGGTTATCCCTATTCCCTTTTTTGAACAGGTGCACAACATTCGCCATTCTCTCGTCCCCTGGTACCACCCCCGTTGACATTGAAGACGAAAAGATCATTGCCAACGGTTATGCAATTTCCTCTCTTGCTTCCCACATAATCTTAGGATATATGCCGTCAGGACTGGGGGACATGGCTATCCTCATGTTGTTCAAAATGTCCAACACATCTTCCTTCCTAACAAGTATCTATTCTAGTTTACCAGTCCATTTCACACTCTCCTCCTCAACAATACGGTCCCTCTCGTTTGTAAATACTGAAGAAAAGTACTCATTCAAGACCTCTCCTATCTCTTCCGACTCAATACCCAGTCTCCCACTAATGTCCTTGATTGGACCTACCCTCGTTCTCGTCATTCTCATGTTTCTCACATACGCATAAAATGCTTTGGGGTTATCCTCGATCCTACCCACCAAAGATTTTTCATGCCCTCTCTTAGCTCTCCTAATCCCTTTTTTCAGCTCCCTTCTGGCTAACATGTATCCCTCCAATGCTCTGTCTGAACCTTGTTTCCTCAACTTTATGTAAGCCTCCTTCTTCCTCTTTACAAGACATTCAACCACCCTCGTCAAACAAGGTTCCCTCACACGACTATCTCTTTCTTGCCTGGCAGGTGCATACATATCAAGGACACGTCGTATCTGTTCCTTGAAAAAGTTCCACATTTCCACGACATCCTTCCCTGACAGCCTATGCTCTCAACTTATGCTCCTCAGATCGTACTTACCCTTCCCCCAATTGTAAAACCTACCCTGATGCACACACCTATCTCTCTCCATAACCAAGGTGAAAGTCACAGAATTGTGGTCACTATGACCTAAATGTTCACCCGCTAACAAGCCCATCACTTGTCCCGGTTCGTTACCATGTACCAAATCCAATATGGCCTCCGCTCTGGTCGGACAATCTAGAAACTGAGTTTGAAAAGCTTCCTGGACACACTGCACAAATACTGCCCCATTAAATCGACTTGATCTAATGAGCTTCCAATCAATATTTGGGAATTTGAAATCGCCCATGACTATTACCCTGTGGCTTCTGCACCTTTCCAAAATCTGTTTCCCAATCTGTTTCTCCACATCTCTGCTGCCATTGGGGGGGCCAATAGTAAACACCCAACAAGGTGACTGCTCCGTTCCTATTTCTGACTTCAGCCCATACTACCTCCAAAGGCAGATCCCCCTCGAACTGCCTTTCTGCAGCCATTGTGCCATTTCTAATTAGCAACGACCCCCCCTCTACTTTTTTACCACCCTCCCTAATCTTACTGAAACATCTGTAACCAGGAACACCAACAACCATTCTTGTCCCTCTGCTATCTACGTTTCCGTGATGGCCACAACATCGTAGTCCCAAGTACCGATCCACGTCTTAAGTTCACCCACCTTATTTCTGATACTCCTTGCGTTGAAGTATACACACTTGAACCCATCTCTGTGTCCACAAGTATTTGCTGTCAGTGCTCCCTTCTCCACAGCCTCCCTGTGTTCTTGGATATCCTGAAAAACAGCTAACCTACTTGCTGGACTTCAAGTCCGGATCCCATCCCCCTGCCAAATTACTTTAAACCTCCCGAAGAGTGCTAGCAAACCTACCTTCCAGTTTCTTGGTGCCCTTCTGGATCAGGTGCAACCCGTCCTGCTTGCACAGGTCCCAACTTCCCCAGAATGCGGTCCAAATACCTGAAACCCTCCCTCCGACACTATCCTTGCAGCCACGTGTTTAACTGCACTCTCTCCGTATTCCTTGCCTCACTGTTACGTGGCACTGGAAACAACCCAGAGATGACGACTCTGTCCGTCCTAGCTTTTAGCTTCCAGCCTAACTCTCTGAGCTCCTGAATGACCTCCCCACCCCTCTTCCTCCCTCTGTCGTTGGTGCCAACGTGCACCACGACTTCTGGCTGCACACCTTCCCCCTTAATGATTCTGAAGACACGTTCCGAGACGTCTTGGACCCTGGCACCCGGGAGGCAACAAGCCATCCGAGAGTCTCGCCCATGTCCACAAAACCGCCTGTCCATCCCTCTAACTATTGAGTCTCCTATAACTAGCGCTCTTCTCCTCTCCCCCTTTCCCTTCTGAGACTCAGAGCTGGACCTCATGCCAAAGACCCGGTCACTGCAGCTTACCGTCCCCCGCAACAGTATCCAAAGCAGTATACTTATTGTTGAGGGGAACGAACACAGGGGATCCCTACATTACCTGCTTCCTCCCCTTCCCACCTCTAACTGTTACCCAGCTACCTCTGTTCTCTGGCGTAACTATGTCCCTGTAGCTTCTATCTATCACCCTCTCAGCCTCTCGAATAATCCTCAGTTCATCCAACTCCAGCTCCAGTTCCCTAACGCGTTCTGTGAGGAGCAGGAGCTGACTGCATTTCCTGCAGATGAAGTCGGCAGGAGCATCGGTGGTCACCCCTACATCAAACATCCTGCAGGAGGAACATTCCACTGCCTGCGCTGCCATTACTCTACACTTAGTCTCCAAAACAAGAACACTGAGTAACTTACCTGTGGCCTGGGGTTTCGAACACGCCCGCTCAAATATCATTGACTTACCCTCCTGACCAGCTCTGCGCTCCAACTTCACTTCCGCCCAGCTCGCGCCGCTCTCTGCTGTGAAAAGACCGTTGGCGTCGAGGTAAGTTCTTAAATATGAATCACTTACCTTCCCGAACAACTCTGCACTCCAAATTCACTTCCGCCCCCAGCTCGCACAGCTCTCTGATGTGAAAAGACCATTGGCGTCGATGCTGACAGACATGTTGACTTTCTCCAGAAATGATTAGGCACAGAATAAATGTGAGTTGGAAAATGTTATTGGGAAATAGAGGCTGGGTTCGAAAGATGCCTCTGGTCTCTTTACAGATTGTCTTCTTTCTGCAACTAGTGCTTCAGTTAGTTGGTCATATTATTGACCAAGATTCACTGTGAATACAGCCTCCATACCTCACCCAGAGATGACTCACAAAATACTTTACTCTCTCTAATTGCAACATTCAATAACAGAAGGTTCAGGAAAATTACAACCATTGACTTTGTAATTACAGAATATGAGGACAGAAGGATCAGGATCGGGAATTCGGACGATCAAGCCATTGTACACAATTATGGCTGATCTACTGTTGACTTTAAGTCCTCTTTAATGCCAATTCGTCACACCTCTTAGCTCTCTGAAAGGTCAAATATCCATTTACATCCTCCTTAAATACTTTCAGTGATGTAGCTCCAATAACTCTCTAGCCCAGATAATGTCTGACAGTGATTAACCTCCGTGAGAGGAAAACACTCCCCACACATACACCGTCACCTATTGATATGAACAAGAGGTGAACACAGGTGCTCAGAAAAGAGTGAATGGCTTTGATATCAAGGCAGTATTTTACTGAGGATGGCATCGGGACCGTCTACTTACTGGAGCTGAATGGGAATCGGGTGTAACCTCCCACTTGTCTGGGTGTTTCAGAGCACAAGGAAAGATGCTTGTGGTCAGTGACCAACATTCCTCTCAGTTCCGGGACATCTCTGCAGGAGATCCTCAGTTTAACCTCCTTAGCACAAACATCTTCAGATGCTCCATCCATGCTTTTCCCCATCATAAGATCTGAAGTGGGGATGATGACTGAAGATCACACCATGCTCAGAGCATTTTGCCCTCATCAACCATTCTGTGTGCGTGTGCAGCAAGACGCGGGCAACATTCTGATTTGAGCTGTTTAAGTGCCGGTAACATTCATGTACCAGCACGGCCAGACACTGCGAATTTCTACAGTTCAAAGAGGAGCTCACTCACCATCTCAAGCTGTTACACACGGATATGTGGAAGCCATTCAGCAAACTACTGAACAAGAAGAGGGACAGCCCATTCAATCCTCCTGCCTGTTCCACAGGAAGAGAAGGGGTCTGTCAGTTCATCGAGCTGTTAAACAGGAGCAGGCCGAGCCCAATCAGACCCTTAATCCTGTTCCATTAGACAAGGAGGAAGCTAAACAGTCCCACGAGACACTTATACAGGAACAGGAGGTTGTCATTGATAGTCCAACATCACAAACCAATGAAACTGAGACTGCACTGATAGAGGGCTATATGGTGTTAATGTTGGCTCCACTATTTGTAGAACGTTTGCTACTTTAACACGATTTGCTGGCAGTGAGGAGGGAAGCCAAATATTTTGTGTCAAGTCTCAAGGAGGCATCTTCCATCTCCGAGAAGACACACCCATGTTCTCCTTTGAGGTCAGATGTTGCAAGGAAGAGTTAACTCTTTTATAACGAAGGTCTTGTGGCTCCTGTCGGGATTATGGATAACATGACGTTCATTGCAGGATCACACACCAGTTGAACTGTATTAATATTTGGAGAGCTTATTCAAAAGCCTGAACCTATCTCTCTTTCTCTCTCTCTGTCTCAATCAAAATAGGGAGTGCGTGCAGTTGTGTGGAACGTTCGCAGAGGTTCTTAAACTGTCGTGAATCATGTAACCCTCGTGACAAAAATGCCATGGAGGGAGAGTTGAAGTATTCAAGCACAGGGAAGTGGGGTTGTTGGGTGTGTGCGTCTGAGAGTGTTCCCTGAACCGTCTGCAAGTTGACGTCCTGTCTCCCCAATGGAGAGGAGACCAGGAGCAATAGACAGAGTCGGTGAAGTGTTTGGAATCATAGGATGTTCTTTGCCTGATGTTGAAAGATCCTTTGGGGCCGAAGATTGAGTTGAGGAGGGAGGTGTTGACACAGGTTTCATAACTCATGTAGTGGCAAAGAAGGTGTCAGGAGTGGAATGTGGCTTGGTGGGGGTGGGGGGCATGAACGTCACGAGGGAGTTGTGAAGGGATGGTCTCTACCGTCTGCTGATATGGGTCGGGAGGGAAATAAATCTCAGGTGGTGGCGTTTGACTCTTAGTGGCGGAAATGTCGGAGGATGATGCGTTGTATCCTGAGGTTGATGGGATGGAAGGCGAGCACCAGACGGGTTCTATCCTTGTTATAGTTTGGAAGGGCTGAGTGCAATGGCGGAGGTGTGGGAAGTTGAGGAGTCGCGCTAGAGCACCCTCCTGCAGCTAAATCACCACTTCGATGCTATCTGTCCCTCTATCGATTTTTGCACTATTTGAAAACTTAGCTCGAATCCCCTCAGTTCCTTCATGTAAATCATTAATGCACAAAATGAATAGTTGTCTTCCCACCACTGAGCCATCCAGAGAAGGACCCTTTTATCCCCACTCTCTGCTTTCTGTCAGACAGCCATGCTTCTATCCATGCTCGCAGCTTCCCTCTAACACCATGGGCCCTTATCTTTCTCAGTAGCCTTCTTAGTGGCACCTTGTCAAAGGATTCTTGAGGAACAAGTGGATAGCATCTATTGGTTCTCCTTGGTCTAATCTGCTCGTTACTCCCTCAATGTATTCTAGCAGGTTTGTCAGGCCAGATCTCCCCTTGATGAAACCATGCTGACTCTGTCCTACTTTAGCAAAGACCTCCAAGTATTCAGAAGTCCCATCCTTCAGATGGATTCCAGGATGTTACATACAACTAAGGTTAGGCTAATCAGGCTGAAATTTTCCATTTTCTGTCGAACTCCCTTATTAAACAGAGTGTCATGTTAGACATTTTCCAGCCATTTGGCCCTTTCCTGATTTTAGTCATTTCTGAATGATTACCAGTTACGCTTGCATTAACTCTTCAGCTATCTCCCTTACAATGCTGGGGTGTAGTCCAGCTGGTCCAGGTTATTTATCCACATTCAGGCCATTCAGTTTTCTAACATGTTCTTCTTAATGATGGCCACCATATTCAGCTCTGCCCTCATACTCTGTTCAGTTTTTGGGAAATTACTCATGTCTTCCACCATGAAGACTGATACAAAGTTCCTCATTCGTTTCTTTGTTTTCCACGACTGTCTCTCCAACATCATTTTCCAGTGGCCCATATTCACTTTTACCTCTCTTTTGCAATTTATATATCTAATGATCCTCTTACAGTCTCCTATTTATTACTGGTTAGCTTACCCCTACATTTAATATTTTCCCTCCTTTTTTCTTACCTTCTGTTGATCTTTGTAAGTTTCCCAATTCTCTAGTTTCCCACTGCCCTTCATCACTTTCTTTGCTTGTTCTTTTGCTTCTATGCAATCCCTGACTTCCCTTGTCAGCCCTGGTTGCCTCATCCTCCCTGTACCATGCCTCTATTCCTCAGCATGAATCTCTGCAGTGTCTCCTGAATTAATCTTGGAATCTCCTGCCATTGCTGTTCCCCTGCCTTTCCTGCTGGACCACTCTCCCGGCCAATCCTACCCAGCTTCTCCCTTATGCCTCTGTAGTTGCCTTTATTCAGCTGAAATACTGTTACCTCTGGTTGTGTATTCTCTCTCTCAAATTGAAGAATACATTCAACCATGTTCTGATCACTGCTTCCGAAGTTTCCCTTCAACTTAATCTCCCTTATCAAGCCGAGGTCATTAGATCCAGAATTATCTGTCCCGAGTGGGCTCTACCACAAGCTTCTGCAAAAAAAACGACATCTCGTAGACATTCCTGTAATTTCTTTTCTTGCGATTCACTACCAACCTGATTTTCCCAGTCTGCCTGCCAATCGAAATCACCCACGATCACAGTACTTTGCCTTTCCTACACATCTTTTCTATCTACTGGTGTATCTTCTGCCACAGCTCCTGACTATTCTTTGCAGCCCTGTACAAGACTTCAACTTTGGTTGTCTTACCTTTGTGGTTCCTCAGTTCCATCCACGCAGAGTCTACACTTTCTGACCTTACTTCCTTTTTACTGTTGATTTAATTTCATTTCTTACAAATAATGCATATTCACCCCCTCTGCCCACCTGCCTATCTTTTCAATAAGATAAATGTCCTTAAATATCCTGATCCCCTTGCAGCCACTTCTCCGTGATGCCCATCACCTCAAACCTGCCGATTTCAATCTGTGCCACAAGCTGATTTACCTTATTCCTTCTACAGCATGCACTCAGATATAATATGGTCAGTCCTGTATTAACTGTCCCTCCTGTCATGCCATTCATTTGACCAGTTTGCTTGAAGTTTGGTTGTTAAACATTTCCAGATGCTCACTCCTATTTGTGTCTGTGCTGGAGATTTTAATAACCTCTCCTGAGTTCTGTCCTCTTACCTCCTCTTTTAATTCAGCTTATTTAATTCAACCCTGTAACTGAATACCCCTCTCCCTCCCTCCACCCCCCCCCCCCCCCCCCCCCCACACACACACACATTCGTAATCAGTTTAAAGCTATATCTACAGTCTTAGTTAGGAATCACTCGGACGCTGGTCCCAGGACGGTTCAGATGATGACTGTCCCATCGCAACAGGTCTTTCCTTCCTCCGTAATAAAATGAATTCATTTAACACAAAACACAGGGCCAAAATAAACTTTTCTGTATATACCAAAATATGAAAACGACAAAGAAACAAGGTTGTTAAAATACACTTTGTGGTGCTGTATAAAATGAAATGTGAATTACAAAAGCATGGAAGTGATGTGCAAACTTTGTCAATCTTTATTTGACCCGCAGCAGAGATCCTGATTTCCCGTCGGTCAGTAATCCCCATCACTGAGATTCTCTCGCCCTGTCTCTCACACAGTGTCTCGAGGATTTACAAGTTGATGTTGGCCCAGAATATTTAAATTAAGCCACCTTCTGTCTGGAGCCAATCTATTGGTCTATTGGATTTTGATCAGCTGTCAGCAACTCAGTTCTCTGATGACATTGGTGATAAATGATCTGGGATGAGAGCCAGTGTCACAGGGTATGGCACTAGACAAAGCGTTTGAAGTCTCCGGGAATTTCTATTTGAAATTCTGTGTATTTCTCCTCATGCTGCATCCTGATAACTTTACACTCATCTGACATCCGTTGCTCTCACTCGTTCTGTTGCTCCGTTTTCTCACCAGTGTGTTTATCTCACTTCACTTTCTTTCTCTCTCTTTATTCCTCTCTATCCCTCTCAGCCGATCTCCAGTCATTCTCTTTATTTTCAAGTGGTCAAGTTGGAGAGCTCGTGGACCGATGGTGGGCTGATTGGCCTCCTCTGTGCTGTATTAATTCTGAATTTCTCTGACCCACAATAAACACTTTAGGTGCCTGGAGAGACAAGCTGATCTACTGAAGGACACATCGCACAATTAACCATTATCTTTTCCTGTTTTCTGACATGCAGCGATCTCGAAATATCTGTCCAAACAAACAGACTCCTCACATTAACATCAGCACACTTCAGACTGCCAGGTCTACTGTGTTTAGTACCCTCAGCCTGCTTGCAGTGCGTCTTAGCTGTACTGGTATTAATCTACAACTCCTCCTCAGTCACTGTTCCTGTGAACCTATTGCTGTCGTTCCCACATCCCTTACCCCGCCCCCACACTCCCACTCCCACCCACCGCCACCACACACGAGTTTAAATCCTCTTAAGGGACAATGACAAACCTGCCTGCCAGGAGATTGCTGCCAGTTCAGGTCTGTCTGTCTTTCTTGAGTCAGTCCTACCCATCTGAGAATCCCAATGATTCACATTGGAGATTGCTGCCAGTTGAGGTTCAACCCGTCCTTCTTGTGTGTCGGTCCTACCGACCCGGGAATCCCAATGATCCACAAATCGGAGATTGATGCCAGTTCAGGCCCATCCCATCCTTCTTGTGTATATCCTATCGACCCGGAAATCCCAATTATCCACATATCAGAAGTGCTGCCTCCCCTACCAGCTCTTTGGCAGTGTATTGAATTGTGCTATCTTCCTATTTCTAAGCTCACTCACACGTGACATATTCTAATGTCTCCAAAATTCAAGTATCCTTTCAGCACAACTCCATCAAGGCATTTTTATTAAATGGATAGACTTGATAATTAAAAAAAACTTTAAGTGTGCCCTCAGGAAAGTGAGATCACTGAATCAGTCCACTGACCAGAGGATCTGATATCGATCCCCGCCACCAAACATATTCGACAAGGCATACATATTGACCATCTGTTAACAGATGAACGAGGATAAATGGAAGATTAGAAAATGTTAGAGCAGATGGATGTCATTCAACCGGTTTACTCAGCTTTGCTATTCAATTTGATTCTAGTTATTCTGGTCCTTTCAATGGCAGCATCTTTACCCAGCATCCTCAGCGGGTCAGAATGTTCCCAGTGTCATTGTGTACACAGTCCTGTGAAGGGAGTATCAAGTGCCAGGGAATGGGGCGTGGGGAGTCTCAGGGGTGGCAAAAGGAAGGGCTGCATGTAGTGACAATGGACTGAGGGAACTGAGAGAGATGGAATGGGCATCCAGGGACACTGCACTCACACAAGTGGCCGGGCAAGATTCCTAAACACCCAGAGGAACCCACGAAGCACGATTGCTTTTACAAAAACCTGTCACATTTGCTGTATTTCTCCATCGAACAAAAGCAAAACTACTCCAAATGGTAGAAATCTGAAGCAAACACAGAGACGTACTGTGGAGAGAGAAAAGGGTTAATGTTCCCAATCCAGACCCCAGAAGAATGTACAAAGTCCACACAGACAGGGCCCAGAGATTGGAATTGAATCCGAGTCCCCAGCACAGTGATGCAGAATTGCCGTGTCACCATGCAGCCCAATGATGGATTATTGGGGATAGTATAGTTAGAGGCTTAGATACTGTTCTAATCGGGATTGAAAGTCCTGAAGCGTGGGTTGTCTACCTGGTGCTCGGGTTTGGGATATCTCAACTGGGTTGCAGAACGTGGAGCGGGAGGGGAATGATCCAGGGTTCAGGGTCCGTGTAGGTACCAACGACTGGACAAAAATAATAAGAAGAAGAGCGACGGGTAATACAGGATTGAACTAAATTATCAGAATGCATGCAGTATAAGGAATAAGGTAAGCACACTTGTGACACATGCACAAATTAGCTGGTAAGATATAGTGGGCTTGACAGTGATATCGCTGCAAGAGGATCTGGATTGGGAGCTGAATATTCAAGGATATTCATCCTGCCGAAAGAATAGGCAGGTTGGCAGAGAGATAGAGTTGTCTCATTATTAAGAATGGAATTGAGTCAATGATAAATAATAAGAAATAAAGTAAGGTGTAGAATCTATGTCGGTAGAATTGAGGAATCTAAAAGGTGTAAAAATGCAGTATGTACAGTGAATTGGGGTGTAAGATACACCAGGAGGTGGAAAGATCTGCAGGAAAGGAAAAATTACAGTGACCATGTGGGATTTCATTATGCAGGTTGACTGGGAATTCAGGTTGGTAGTGCTTCACAAGAAAAGGAGTTAGTGGAATGTCTATGAGATAGCTTCTTGGAGCAGCTTGTGTCGGCAGAGTAGATGAGGGAAGCTTAAGGTGAAGGAAATCATAGGAGGCAATGATCATTATATGATTGAATTTACTCTGCAATTTCAGATGGAGAAGTTAGAATCAGAAGCAACGGTATGACAGTTGAATAAAGACAATTACAGAGACCTGGGGGAGGATCTGGGTAGAATTGACTGGGAGACAGACCCAGCAGGAAAGGCAGTGCAACAGCAATGACAGGAAATCAGGTATAGCATAAAAAGCAAAAGATAAACGAGATAATGTGGCATCGTGCAGTGGGAAAACTGAGTATTGGGAAGCTTACAAAGACAAAACAGAGTGCAAACAAAACCAAATAAGGAGGGAGATTATTAAATATGGAGGTAAGCTCGCCAGTAATGTAAAAGAAGACTGTAACAGTTTCTTTCGATATATAAAGTACAAAAGAGTGGCAAAAGTGAACATTGGACTGCTGGGAAATGATACTGGAGGGATAGCAGTGGGCAACGAGAAAATGGTCAGGGAACTGAATAAATACTTTGCATCAGCTTTCACGGTGGAAGACACGAATAATTCCTAAAACGTTCAAGAGATTGAGGGGCCAGAGCTGAGTGTGATGGCCACGACTATTGAGAACATGCCAGAAAAAAAATTGAATAACACGAAGGTGGTTAAATAACCTTGACCAGATGGACCACATTCCAGTGTTTAAGGGAGATAGCTGAAGAAGGAGTGGAGGCAATTGTATTTATCTTGCAGGAACCAGTTAAGTAAGGAACGATCCCAGTGCACTGGAAACGCACTAGCGTGACACCCCTTTTTAACAAGGTAGTAAGGAAAAACACAAAAACTCTACAATGAATAGCTTAACCTCGATCATAGGTAAGATCCTCGAATCCATTGTGAAGGATGAGATTTCAGAATACTTGGAAGTATTTGGTAAAACATTACAAAGTCACTATTGTTTCATCAAGGGAAGTTCATGCGTGATAAACCTGTTGGAATTCTTTGAAGAGGAAATAAGCAGGCTTGACCAAGCACAGCAATGAGAGTAGTTGTGCTCCTGGATCTCAAGAAGACCTTTGACAAGGTCTCACTTCAGGAGATGTCTGAGTACGATTACAGAGACATGAGGGAGGAGCTGGGTATAATTGTCTGGGAGAAGGGCCGAGCAGGAAAGGCAGTGCAACAGCAATGACAAGAGAGTTTTAGATTTTTGTGAGAGGCAATGTAGTGGGATTGTTAGAAGCTTGGCTGTCTGGCAGAAAGCAGAGAGTGGGGATGAAATGGTCGTTATCATGATGGCAGTCGATGACAAGTGGTGTTCCACAAGGCTCGGTGTTGGAATGGTAACTTTTTACTCGTTACACGAACAATCTAGTTGAGGGAATCGAAAACACTCTGTCTAAGTTTGCAGATGACGAAAAGATAGGCAAATGGACAGGTCGTGTTGAGGAGGCGCAAATGCTGAAGAAGGATTTCAACATGCAAAGAGATTGGCAAATGAATTCCAGTGTTGGAAAGTGTGAAGTCGTCAACTTTGGCACAAAGAATAGAGGCATGGTCTATTTTCTAAATTGGGAGAAAGTTCAGAAATCTGAAGTGCAAATGGACTTGGGAGTTCTCGTGCAGGATTCTCTCAAGGTAAGCTTGCAGATTGAGGCAGTATTTAGGAGGGCAATAACGCTTATTATTAATGACATTTATTGCGAGAGGAATTGATTATAAAACCGGTTGCATAAGGTTCTGGTGAGACCACATTTGGAGTATTGTGCGTAATTTCTCAGGAAGGATGCACTGGCCCTGGAGTGTGTTCACAGGATCTTCACGAGAATGGTCGTATAATGAAAAGCTTATCATATAAAGCATGTTTGATGAGTCTGTGTCTATACTCAATAAAGTTTAGAAGAATGAAAGGAATTGTAACGGAAGCAAGCAAAATACTGAATGACCTGGATAGAGTAGATGTTGATAGATGGACGAGGACCCGAGAGCACATCCTTAGATGAAAGGAAACATCCTTTAGAATAGTGATAAAGAGAAATATATTTAACCACACAATGGACAATTCTTGAAATTTATTGCCACAGAAGACAGTGGGGCCAGGTCATTGATAATATTTGAGAAGGAGGTAGAGAAGTATTGATTATCCAGGGGATCAATGGTTACAAAAAGAAGGTCGGAGAATGGGTCAGAGAAAACTGTCAGCGATGATTGAATGGTGGTGCAGACTCGATGGGCTAACTCGCCTAATGTCTGCTCCTATGTCTTATCGACTTATGGTTTAAACCTCAAGGAGGCACCTTGCATCTCTGAGAAGATGGATTCATGTACTTCATGAATGTCAGTAGCTGGAGGGAACAGTTAACTGTTTTAGAATGATGGTATTGTGGCTGCTGTCAGGGTGGTGGATAATATGATATTCATTGCAGGATCACACACCCACTGCACTGTATTAATGTGGAGAGAGGTTATTCAAAACCTGGACGTCTCTGTGTCTGTCAATCACTGTAGAGAGTGCGGGTTGGGGTGGGAGGGCGTAACGTCCTCCCAGGCACTTAAACTATCCAGCATCATGCATCCTGAGTGAAATAATAGTCATGGAAACTACGAGCTTCTCATTGTCTGTTTCAAATATAAGGAGTGATTGTTGATCCCACTCAGTGTTCAGTGCAATCACCTCGTATTCTCTCGCAGCGCTCCCGATCAACTTTCACTCACTCCTCGTGGCGCTATCATCACAGAGATTAATCTGCTGGAACCCCTGTTCATTCTCCTCAGGTAAGGAGCTCACACCATATAAAGGAGAGAATATCTACCCAAAATGCTCCAAATTTTGCCTCAACAACACTCTCAAGTTCGATCGCAATAATTCTTTTTCCTCACTTAGCTGGCTCCGTTTCTTTTGTGTGAAATAGGAAACTATTAATTTACGATGCACTATCACAGATTAAAAATTGAAAACATCCTTACATCTGTAGGTCAGCATCAATAAAGCCAGCACAGGAGATGCCTATCGAGATGGACATCACTCTCAGCGAGAGATTCAATCATAAAGAATCCATCTAAAACAGTGAATGGCCACCTACCTGAATGGAAATCAGCTGCAGGAATTTAGGAGAGAGGCAGAGGAAGGGAGGTATCTTTCCTTTTGATCTGCCCTCACGGGATGTGTGCAGACCTGATCAGGCCAGCATCTTATGCCTTACTTGAACTGAGTGTTCAGTTGCTCCACAGGACAGTAAAGAGTAAAACACAGTGCTGTCGGTTTGCAGTTACACAGAGACTTGACCAGGGAAAGATGACCCACTGCTTTCTCTAATGGACATTCAGCAAGCCGATATCAACAGATTATTATTCTGTAGCTCGAGATTATGAGCAAATGGCGTGACCACCAGACAATGTCTTCCCAGATTTTGTGCAGAGAACAAGTTAATCATTTCAAGTGCAATTACTTTACAATGGACTCGTGGTTAGAAGGGTCTTGAAACAGCTGTATACGGAATTAACAAATGCACAAATTATGGTTTATTCAGGCGTTGCACTGAGGCTGAGGAAGAGTCTGGACGTCATAATGGTGGTACTCAAAAGGATTGGTGTGTGTGGAGGGTATGGAGATGTAAACTGTGCAGGAGAAAATGAATCAAGGAAGTTGAGAACAGTCTGTTTCATAGAACATAGAACATAGAACATAGAACAATACAGCACAGAACAGGCCCTTCGGCCCACGATGTTGTGCCGAACTTCTATCCTAGATTAAGCACCCATCCATGTACCTATCCAAATGCCGCTTAAAGGTCGCCAATGAATCTGACTCTACCACTCCCACGGGCAGCGCATTCCATGCCCCCACCACTCTCTGGGTGAAGAACCCACCCCTGACATCTCCCCTATACCTTCCACCCTTCACCTTAAATTTATGTCCCCTTGTAACACTCTGTTGTACCCGGGGAAAAAGTTTCTGACTGTCTACTCTATCTATTCCTCTGATCATCTTATAAACCTCTATCAAGTCACCCCTCATCCTTCGCCGTTCCAACGAGAAAAGGCCGAGAACTCTCAACCTATCCTCGTACGACCTACTCTCCATTCCAGGCAACATCCTGGTAAATCTTCTCTGCACCCTCTCCAAAGCTTCCACATCTTTCCTAAAGTGAGGCGACCAGAACTGCACACAGTACTCCAAATGTGGCCTAACCAAAGTCCTGTACAGCTGCAACATCACCTCACGACTCTTGAATTCAATCCCTCTGCTAATGAACGATAATACTCCATAGGCCTTCTTACAAACTCTATCCACCTGAGTGGCAACCTTCAAAGATCTATGTACATAGACCCCAAGATCCCTCTGTTCCTCCACCTGACCAAGAACCCTACCATTAACCCTGTATTCCGCATTCTTATTTGTTCTTCCAAAATGGACAACTTCACACTTGGCAGGGTTGAACTCCATCTGCCACTCCTCAGCCCAGCTCTGCATCATATCTAAGTCCCTCTGCAGCCGACAACAGCCCTCCTCACTGTCCACAACTCCACCTATCTTTGTATCATCTGCAAATTTACTGACCCACCCTTCGACTCCCTCATCTAAGTCATTAATAAAAATTACAAACAGCAGAGGGCCCAGAACTGATCCCTGCGGAACTCCACTTGTAACTGGACTCCATGCTGAATATTTACCATCTACCACCACTCTCTGACTTCGACCGGTTAGCCAGTTTTCTATCCAATTGGCCAAATTTCCCTCTATCCCATGCCTCCTGACTTTCCGCATAAGCCTACCATGGGGAACCTTATCAAATGCCTTACTAAAATCCATGTACACTACATCCACTGCTCTACCCTCATCCACATGCTTGGTCACCTCCTCGAAGAATTCAATAAGACTTGTAAGGCAAGACCTATCCTTCACAAATCCGTGCTGGCTGTCCCTAATCAAGCAGTGCCGTTCCAGATACTCGTAAATCCTATCCCTCAGTACCCTTTCCATTACTTTGCCTACCACAGAAGTCAGACTAACTGGCCTGTAATTCCCGGGGTTATCCCTATTCCCTTTTTTGAACAGGGGCACAACATTCGCTACTCTCCAGTCCCCTGGTACCACCCCCGTTGCCAGTGAAGACGAGAAGATCATCCTCACATATTGGTGAGCAATTTGTATTGAGTAATTTGCTAATTACAATTTCTAAGGAATGGAATCATTGATTGGAAATGAAAACATTGATGAGCACCTTTGCAAAATGTACATACCATGAGTATCAATTCAGTTCAGACTGTTTCACTAGACCGCTTGAGTGACTTATCAGAAACACCAACTATAGCAAGGAAAGGATAGTAACCAGCTTGAATAACCATCAGTACATCTTCAATCCGTGATGCTGAAGATATCCAAGGCTGGGAAAGCCAGGAATGACCAGCGGATAAACTTCTATCCATTGTTGCAAAATTTCAGTCTAATTGTCGTGGTTCTGTTCGCTGAGCTGGGAATTTGTGTTGCAGACGTTTCGTCCCCTGTCTTGGTGACATCCTCAGTGCTTGGGAGCCTCCTGTGAAGCGCTTCTGTGATCATTCCTCCGGCATTTGTAGTCGTTTGGATCTGCCGCTTCCAGTTGTAAGTCCCAGCTGTCCGTTGCAGTGGCCGGTGTACTGGGTGCAGGTCTATGTGCTTATTGATTGAATCTGTGGATGAGTGCCATGCCTCTAGGAATTCCCTGGCTGTTCTCTGTTCACACAGGCAGCAGTGTGACTGGCAGGGGAAGACTGAGTTAGAGGTCGGCAGCCCACAAGGTACCGGTAAGCCTCTCTCCTTTATGCTTGACAACGAAGACTCGCTTATGCTAATCTCTTCTACTAACCTTATTGGCCCTGAGACCTGTCCCACCTCAATATTGAGCACTGCGATTGCGAATTGTGGACAATACGTTCATTATAACAACAATTCCTATAAGTTGATACCTACCTCTATGTTATATGTGGAAGGTACACCAGTTACTTTTTTTAGTAGACACAGGGGCAGCATTTTGAGTCATTAAATCAAGCCAGTTCAGAGAGTCAACGCCAATAAGGTTGAGTGGAAGGTTCCTGAACTCAATGGGCGCATCAGGAGTTGTGCGACGAGAGAGATTTACGGCACCACTGCAGAACAGAACACCCGTTAAAACTTGAGGCTACAGTCGGAATTACTCCAGTCTTTGAATTCCCCTTTTCAGGCAATAACTCTGTTGTTCCACACACCTCAAATGCTCCTAACCCCTGTTTTATATTAGATCAAATTCCACCGGACAGTAAATGATTCTCTGTTGTGGATTTAGCAAATACCTTCTTAAGTGCACTGGTACACCCAGATCGTCAATTCTGGTTTGCTTGTTTTATTCAAAGGGAAATCATATAACTTCATATGACTTTGTCAAGGTTACTGTCAGTCCCCCACCATATACAATGAGGCTCTAAGCAGGAGTCTGGAGACTTTTGTTTTAACCCTAGCGCCATCGCTTCTGCTGTGTGTAGATGATTGCTTGATAGCAGCATAAACTACACCGACATTGGTGATTCCGAATCCAAACAAGCCTTTTTGACAAACTGTAGATGAGAAGTGTGGCTGCATGACATCTGCCCTGTTGCAGGCTTATAGGGGAGCGATTGAGGCCAGTAACTTATTTTTCAGTTAAACAAGACCCCATAGCGGTAGGATTGCCTAAATGCTTGCAAAATATGGCCGCATCTGAAAAGGCAGTTATAGCATCCAGGGATATTGTCGGCTATAGTGAATTAACCCTACTGGTCCCACATGCAGTATCCTTACTGCTTTCCGAGTAAAATACAGCACACATTTCGTCAGCACGTTGGTTCAGATATAACACTGTATTATTGGAGACGCCTGACATTACAATAAAGTGATGCAACGTCCTTTACCTGCTAGCCTTCTCCCCACGGAAGGAGACGGAAACCCACATGAGTGTGTTGTTGTAACGAATGAAATTTGCAGCCCTCGACCTGATTTGCAGTATTCTCCACTTCTGAATCCGGATATGGAGACTTTTGTGGTTGGGTCAACATTCAGGAGCAAGAAGACAGGCCAGAAATGTGTTGCAGATGCTGTAATGACTACCCACGAGGTAGCCAAAGTGGGATCAATCCTTTCTCATCATTTGCCTTGACTAAGGCATGTAAATTGGCTGAGGGAAGGCCGGGGAATATTTACACCGACAGCAGATATGCATTCGGGGTTGTACATGACTTTGGAACCCTATGGAAACACAGTGCCTTCGTAACCTCCAGCGGAAAGCCCATCACACACCGTGGTATGATTTCTGACTTCCTGGAAGTGGTCCTACTGCCCAAATCAATTTCTGTATGTAGATGTGAAGCTCCCACAAAAGAATAAGGCAGGCACAGCAGCAAGGTCGGCAGCTCAGCAGCCGCGAAGTGATGAGTTTATTGTGCATGACAAAGATTTGCACCCCAACAGCAGATGTAAGGGAATTACAGTCATAGACAACACTGGAGGAGAAGCGTGAGTGGACAAGGGCAGTGTGCAGCATGAATGAAGGGGTGTGTTGTGGCCCTAATGGTAAAGCCTGTCTTCCAAAATCATTACTTCCATTTTATGCAAAACTGACACACAGTAAGGAACATGTATCAAAACGGGGGATGTACGACAGTATTTCAGCACACTGATACACTAAGGGATTTACACATTAATCCCAGAAATATTGTGAACGATGTGTTATCTGTGCCACTAATAATGTGGGGAGGGGATTACAGATGAGACAGGCAGCACACCCCCAATCCCAAAGACATTTTGAGCATTTACAGATGGATTTCTTTGAACTAACTCCGAGCGGAAGGAACATATATTGTCTGATTATAGTTGATATGTTTTCCAAATGGTTGGAAACGTTCCCCATGTCAAAACAGGATACCAGTGCCTTGGCTTTTCTAACTGAAATAATTCCAAGATGGGACATCCCTGAAAGCCTTTGTAGTGACAATGCGACACCAATTGTCATTAATGCCTTGCAGCATATCCGTGATTATTTGGGAATAAACATGAGACAACACTGTGCCTACCACCCAGCGAGCGGTGAGGCAGGGGAAAGAGAAAATGCTACCCTAAAACATATAAATTGACAAAATGTTGTGAGGAACTATGGTTGACATGGACAAAGTTTTGCTAGTATATGAGATCTGGGAGGAGAGGAAGAGCTAATCTTTGCCGGTTTGATATTTTGTTTGGTAGGCCACCAATTACAGGAATGGGCCCATGACCTTAGGTAAGACAGACAACAGACCACTGTGAGGATGAGATGCTGTGTTACTGTGTAAAGCTTTCTACACTTTTGTGTCAAACATCGAATCAAGTGAAAGCAACACTACCCCAATCAGCAAAGGGGAAGTTGCACGATCTGGAGACTGGAGAGTGGTGAAAAACCTCAGGAGGAAAAGCTAGAAGGCGAACAGGTGACTGGGACCGTTTCAAGTGCTCCTTACAACACGGGCAGCTGTTAAGATCGCTGATGGAAAGATATCTGGCTCTGCATTTTTTAAAATGTTGTTTTGTACAGTTTTTAAAAATTCTGGCTCTGTTTTCTTTGTCCTTGTTGCCATAAAATGACAAAAAGGGAAATGTAAGAAGAAATTAACAAAATTAACATTTACTATGAAATCTGAATGCGAATGCCACGCTAAATTTAAAACTTTTCTGAATGTTGCACCTTGCTGAATTCTGCAGTCGAAGAGACAGCTTGTCTTTGCCGAACTTTTTAAACATACAACCTGGCCTGGCAAGCAGTCGAATTCAGCAGAAAAGGCTAAGTAAAACATAAAGGCAGTAATGTCCACAGCAAGGGGATGAGAAAATAAGAACTCGAATATTTCCCTGCCCTTGTCCTTGAGCGTGTGATAAGAAGAGCATAAAAGTAATACATTAATAATGTTCAGTGCCCTTACACAAGGCGTTTTTGCCAAGTGTATTGGCCCACTGCAGTGGGTAAAAAAAGCTTTTTCTTTGCTCTTGTTAGCATCTGAGTCCAGTCAGTTTAATTTCCATGACAGTCAGTGATCCACCTGACTGAGATTCCCTGGACCAGTCTCTCACACAGTGGGGGCTGTCATCATTCCCTGCTGGTCTTGGAATAGTCTATTTTTAAAAATCCACCTTCTCTGTGATACTAATCTATTGGCCGAATGGATTTTGTTTAGCTGTTAGTAACCTAGCTCGGTAATATTATTGAGAACAAGTGATCTGGGCTGACAGCCAGTATCAGCACACTGCTCACAGTGTATGATGCCGAGACAAAGGGCTTGCAGTCCAGAGGTATTTCTAAATATAACTTCTAACTTCTGTCTGTCCATATCTATCCACCTTCATGCTGTCTTTTGATCTATTTAACTTCACCCTCATCTAATACCTCTTCATCTCCCACTCACTTAGTTGCTCCCCTTTCTATTCTCTCTCAGTTTATCTCTCTTCACTTTCTTTATCTCGGTTTATTTTTCTCTCACACAATTTATCTCCACATATTCTCTCTAGCTCCAATTGTGCCGTTTTCGAGCTTGTGACCCCACGATGGGCTGACTGACTCCCATTTGTGCTATAATAATTCTGCGGTTCTCTGACCCACAATAAGTACCTTCGGTGTCTGGACAGACGCACTGGCCCGGTGACTGGTACAGTGCACAATTACCATTATCTCTTCATGTTCTTCTCTGATGTGCAGCTGCCTTGACATGTCTATTCAAACAAAACAGACTGAATGGAATTCGAGCAATCAGGATGACTTTCATCACCGTGCATTTCAATCAGGATTTAATGAAGGATGAGGTTCCACAATAACATAACAATGAAAGAAAAACAGGACAACACAATGAATAACAGTTGTGTACAACATTTTCTTCCAAGTAGGCTTCATGGTATTCCCGCGAGATTATCAATCCAGAAAATCAGCTCCTGTTCTGTGGACCGAGGTTCGAATCCCGACACTACAGATGTTGGAACTTCAATTCAATAATGTTAAAATATTCCTGGAATTAAGAATCAACCTATGAGAATGAAATTGTTGCCGATTGTCAGAAAAATCCATCTGGGTCACTGATAGCCTTCAGTGAAGGAATCTTCCATTCCTCATCTGGAATGGCCGACCGTTGACTCCAGACCCAAAGCAATGTGATTGACTCTCAATTGCCCTCTGAAATGGTTTAGCGAGTCAGTCAGATGTGCTACAAAATCTCAAAGAAATGAAACCGGATGTATTGGCCTGGATACCGGAAAAGTGAACGTTAGAAACATCATTATTGACCCTGCAAAATCCTCCTTACGAACAATGAGTGCTCATGCCAAAATTGGGACAACTGTTTTATAGACCAATCCATCAACAGCCTGACATAGGCATATTCACGTAATTTTACCTTGCAGATATATCCCAGACAGCACCATCGCCATCCCTTGATATGTCCTGTTCCAAAGGCAGGACCGATCTAGCACAGGAGGCAGCTCAGTACGATAAAGTTGGGCGGTCGATGCTCTGGGAGTCCCTGTAACCTGTAACATCATATATCCAGCATATCCCCCACTCAACAATTACAATCGAGCAAGAGGATAAAACCTGGTTCGAAAGAGAGTGCAGTAGGGCAAGCCAGGAGCAGAACCAGGCATACATAAAGATAAAATGTTAATCTGCTGAAACTTCCAACTAGAACTACTTGCATGCACAATAGCATAAAATGCAAGGGACAGGCAGAGCTAAGCGATCCCAGAACAAACACATCAGTTCTAAGCTCTGCAGTCCAGCGAATCTGGTCGTGGATGATGGTGGATGATTCAACAACTCACCGGACCAGGAGGCTCCACAAATATCCCCAACCTCAATGATGGAGCTCAGCACATCAGCGCAAAAGATAAGGCTGAAAATTTCACAGAATTCTTCACTCAGAAGTTTTGAGTGGTTGATCCACTTCGGACTCCTCCCGTGGTTCCCATCATTACAGATAGCAGTCTTCAGCAAATTCGATTGACTGATATCAAGAAACGATTGAAGGCACTGGATACTGCAAAGGCTATGGGCCCTGATAACATGCTGACAATAGTCCTGAAGGCTTGTGCTCCAGAACTTCCCGCTCCCTTAGCCGAGCTGTTCTATTATGGTGACAAACCAACAATGGAAAAAAAACTGCTCAAGTGTGTTCAGAACATAAAAAGCAGGACAACGTCAACCCGCCCAAATACCACCTCATCAGTCTACTCCCCATTGTCAGTTAAGTGATGGTCGGGGACATCAACAGTGCTATCAAGCCAGCACCTGCTCAGCAATACCTGATCAGTGACACCTAGTTTGTGTTCCGCCAGTGACACTCAACTCCTGACGTCATTACAGCCTTGGTTCAAACATAGAAGAAAGAGCTGAATTCCCGCCCTTGACATCAAGGCTACATTCTTTCAAACGTGGCTTCACGAAACCCGAGCAAACACGGTATTGCGGGCAAATACTCCAGTATTGGAGTCATACCTGATAGATAGGAAGATGGTCATTGTTGTTGGAAGTCAGTCATCTCAGCTCCAGAACATCTCTGCAGTAGTTTTTTAGGATAATATGGATGTAGGCAGTTCGCTGAACTGGAAGTTTCATTATCAGATATTTCAACAACACACAAGGCAACATCTTCAGTGATTCTCCAGATGAATCGTAGATCAAAGCATCTTCAGCTGGTTCATCAATGACCTTCCCCCTATCATAATGCAGGCGTGGGGATATTCAACAATCACTGCACAATGTTCAGCACCATTCACAAATGCTCAGATACGGAAGCAGTCCATGACAAAATGCAACAAGATCTGTCCCTCTCCATGTTTGGGCTGAAAAGTGGCAAGAAACATTTGCACCACACAGATGCCAGTCAATGACCATCATCAATAAGAAACAATATACCAACTTAGTATTTGCAGCATTACCATCACTCAGTTCCCCACTATCAATATCCTGGTGGTTATGATTGATTAGAAACTCAACTCGACTCACCACATACATGTAAGAGCAGATCAGAGGCTAGGAATACTGCGTGAGTAACTCACCTCCTGACTTCCTAAAGCCTGTCGATCATCTAAAAAGCACAAGTCAGGAATGAGATGGAATTCTCCCACTTGCGTGAATGAGTGCAGACCCAACAAGACAAAAGAAGCTTGACACCATCCAGGACAAAACAGTCTATTTGATTGGCATCACATCCATGAGCATTCAGTCCCCTCACCACCGTCGCTCAGTAGCAGAAGTGTGTACTATCTACAAGACACAATGCAGAAATTCCCCAAAGATCCTCAGACAGCATCTCCCGACCCCACGAATACTTACATTAGAATGACAAGGCCAGCATACTTATGGGAATGCCACCACCTATAAATTCCCTTCCAAACCAATCAGCATCCTTATGTGGAAATATATCGCCGTTTCTTCACTGTTACTGGTAAAAACCCTGGAATTCCCTCCTTCATAGCATTGTGGGTCAACACACTGCGGTTCAAGAAGGCAGCTCAACACTACTTTGTCAAGGGGGAAATGAGGATGGACAAGAAATGGTGGGCCCATCCAGCGATGCCCACATCCAAAAAAAGATTTTTTAAAAATAGTTCCAAGTTGAGCTTCTCGATGGGACAGGTTATCTGATTTGAGCATGAACAGGAAAGCAGTGTTTCTTATGCAGAACATTATCAACGTTTCTGTTATGAGAAGGGTGTTCAGTGTTCGATGACTTATTGTTGCTATGTGCTGTGATAAATTGCATCTGTTTTGTTAAATTCAACAAGAGTGGTTTAACAGTATCGATCCTTGGAAAATACCAGTCTGAAAATGGTAATCTTTTGAGAAACAGTGTACTCCCGCCAGATGAGACTCACAGATCGCTGTGAATATTCAACCTTTAATAGACTACTGGCCGACAATGAATCCTCCCGTCATCCATATCACAGGGGTTACCATTGAACAGAACGTGAAGTCAAATCAACATACAAATAAAAGTGTTACAAGAGCAGCTCAGAGACTGACAATTCTGCACTGAATAATAGACCACATGACCATAAGAGCATGAGATATTGCGATAGATTGAGGCCATTCAGCCCAGTTTGTCTCTGTGAAACTGTGCCATTTTGTCATAGTCTCTATGACGACTGGACATATCTTATACACACTGACTGTCACAATCTTTGCAGTAATCAATCAGTTTCTATCAGATGCCTCGCCTCCCACTGTTCTAAATTCCATCGAGTACACAAACTGCCGCTCATGACAAGCCACCATCCCCAGGATGGATCACCTCCAACGCTCACTGATCTTGCCCCAGAGATAGTGCCCAAAATAGCTCCCAATATTGCAAATGCTGTCTGAGCATTGCCCATTACATTCTCAGCGGCATGTCTCCTCTCTTGTATTCTAGGTCCCTTGAAATGAATGCTAACATTGCATTTGCTTTCCTAACTGTCAACTGAACCTGCACAGTAACCATAACAGAGGACGAGTGCTTCAAGTCCTTTGTCACCATAACGGAGTAATTCACAACAATTCGGGAGCAGGGTGTGCTCCTACTGGGTGTCAGTGGTGCAGGGAGTGAAGATGTTACATCCAACTGGCAAAGGTATTTACAAACAACTTCAACCTCTCTCTCCTGAAGCCGAAATCCCAACCTGCTGCAAGAAGACCACCATCATCCTTGTAAGTTAGAAAGCACATGCAACGTTCCTTAATGACTCCTGCCCAGTGGCTCTGACCTCAATAAACATGAAGTATTTTGAGACGCTGGTTGTGGCCCACACCACCTCCAGTCTTCCAGCCTGACCTGCTGTCCTATAATGTGCCGACTGATGTAACGGGTCCACAATAGATGCCATATAACGAGCCCTGCACTCATCCCTGGGACATCTGGACATCAAGATGCCAACACCACACCCCTACTCATTGACTACAGCTCTACCTTCAACATCATTATCCCCTCCAGACTGATCTCAAAACTCTGTGACCTTGATCACGACTCCACCCTCTGCAACAGGATTCCAGGTTTCTGACACACAGGCGACAATCTGTGAAGACATGTATCTGCACATTCTCCACAATAAAACACAACACTGGAACTCCTGGAGGATGTGTTCTCTGCCCCCTATTGTACTCCCCGTGCTCCCACAGCAGTGTCCTCAGCCCCCTACTGCACTCCCTGTATATCCACGGCTCTGCCATCAGCCCCCTACTGTACTCCCTGTACACCCATGGCCATGCCCTCAGCCCCCTACTGTACTTCTTTTACACACATGGCTGTGCCCTCAGTCCCCTACTGTCCTCCCTGAACTCCAATGGTTGTGTCCCCAGCCGCCTACTGTACGCCCTGTAATCCCATGGCTGTGTCCTCAGCCCCCTACTGTCCTCCCTGAACTCCAATGGTTGTGTCCCCAGCCGCCTACTGTACGCCCTGTAATCCCATGGCTGTGTCCTCAGCCCCCTACTGTACTCCTGTACTCCCATTACTGTATCGTGAGCCCCCTAGTGTACTCCTGTACTCCCATGACTGTGTCCTCAGCCCCCTACTGCACTCCCTGAACTCCAATGGTTGAGTCCTCAGCCCCCTACTGTACTCCTATACTCCCACGACTGTGTCCTCAGCCCCCTACTGTACTCCTGTACTCCCATGGCTGTGTCCTCAGCCCCCTGCAGTTCGCCCTGTACACATGCGGCTGTGTTGTCAAATTCCAAACAATGTCAGCTACAAGTTCGCTGATGACATCACCAAATAAGGAGGGATATCAAACAACGATGAATCAGAAGACAGAGAGTAGATCGAGGACTTGGTGGCATGGTGTAATGATAATAACCTCTCTCTCAAATTTGGCAATAGTAAGGAACTGATCATTGACTTCAGAAAGAAAGGAGAGGAATACGCCGTCATCTACATCAATGGTTGAGGCAGTGCAGAGCATCAGCTCCCTCAGAGTGACAATAACTGACAACATAGCCTGGTTTTCTCGCATAAGTGTGACAGGCAAGAAAGTTTAACAACGTCTCTTCTTCCTCAGGAGGCTCAGGAAATTCAGCATGCACGACTTCGACAGATACACCATTGAGAGCATACTGTCTGGGTGCGTCACGGCTTCATACGTCAACGCTCTGCCCAGGACCATAAGAAATTACAATAAGTTGGGTGCACAGACAATGTCCCAACCATTGACTCTATATACACGGCTCGTTGCCGCAGAAAGGCTGCCAACATCTAGAACATTGAACATAGAACATAGAATAATACAGCACAGAACAGGCCTTTCAGCCCACGATTTTGCGCCGACAATTTATCCTCATGTACGCACCCTCAAATTTCTGTGACCATATGCATATCCAGCAGTCTCTTAAATGTCCCAAAGACCTTGATTCCACAACTGCTGCTGGCAACGCGTTCCATGCTCTCACAACGCTCTGTGGAAAGAACCCGCCTCTGACATCCCCTCTATACTTTCCTCAAACCAGCTTAAAACTATGACCCCCAATGTTAGCCATTTCTGACCAGGGAAATAGTCTCTGGCTATCGACTCTATCTATGCCTCTCATTATCTTGTATACCTCAATTAGGTCCCCTCTCCTCCGCCTTTTCTCCGTTGAAAAAAGTCCGAGCTCAGTCAACGTCTCTTCATAAGATAAGCCCTCCAGTACAGGCAGCATCCTGGTAAACCTCCTCTGAACCCTCTCCAAAGCCTCCACATCTTTCCTATAATAGGGCGACCAGAACTGGACGCAGTATTCCAAGTGCAGTCTAACCAAACTTGTTAGAGCTGCAACAAGATCTCACGACTCTTAAACTCAATCCCCCTGTTAATGAAAGCCAAAACACCATATGCTTTCTGAACAACCCTGTCCACTTGGGTGGCCATTTTAACGGATCTATGTACCTGCACACCAAGATCCCTCTGTTCCTCCATACTGCCAAGAATCCTAACCTTAATCCTGTACTCCGTTTTCAAACTCGACCTCCCAAAATGCATCACCTCGCATTTATCCAGGTTGAACTCCACCTG
This sequence comes from Chiloscyllium punctatum, assembly GCF_047496795.1. Taxonomy (NCBI): domain Eukaryota; kingdom Metazoa; phylum Chordata; class Chondrichthyes; order Orectolobiformes; family Hemiscylliidae; genus Chiloscyllium; species Chiloscyllium punctatum. The sequence continues at coordinate 11,841,322 of NC_092755.1, read as the reverse complement.
CCACCTCTCAGCCAATCTCTGCATCCTTTCAATGTCCTGCTAGCCTACAACAGACCTCTATACTGTCAAAGACACCTCCGATCTTTGTGTCATGTGCAAAATTGATGACCCATTCTTCAATCCCTCATCCAATTCATTAATAAAAATTACAAACAGTAGAGGCCCAAGGACAGAGGGCACTCACCACTAACTTCCAGGCAGAATATTTCCCTTCTCCTACCTCTCGCTGTCTTCTGTTGGTCAGCCAATTCTGTATCCAGACAGCTAAGTTCCCTTGTATCCCATTCCTCCTGACCTTCTAAATGAGCCTACCAGTGCGAACATTATCAAATGCCTTGCTGAAGTCCATATACACACATTCACAACTCGACCCTCATCAACCTTTCTAATCAGATCCTCAAAGAACTCGATAAGATTTGTGAGGCATGACCTGCCCCTCACAAAGCCGTGTTGACTGCATTTAATCAAGCTATGCCCTTCCAGATGGTCATAAATTCTATCCCTCAGAATCCTTTCTATCACCTTGCAGAAGACAGACGTGAGACTTCCTGGTGTATAATTGCCTGGGATTTTCCTATTTCCTTTCTTAAAGAGAGGAATTACATTTGCCTCTATCCAGTCCTCAGGTACGACTCCAGTGGAGAGCGAGGATGCAAAGATCTTCGCAAGTGGCGAAGTAATAGCATTTCTCGTTTCCCAAAGCAGCCGAGGACAAATCTGGTCCGGGCCTCGCGACTTGTCAATCTTAATGTTTGGCAAAATTTCGAGCACATCAACTTCCTCTATCTCTATCCATTCCAGCCAGCACACCTGCTCTTCAATGGTTTCATTCACTACAAAGTTTGTTTCTTTCGTAATGACAGAAGTAAAAAAATACTCATTTAGAGCTTCCCCTACTCCTTGGACTCCCGATACAAGTTCCCTATGATATCCCTGATCGAGCCTACTCTTTCATTGACCATTTTCTTATTCCTAACATGAATATAAAATGTCTTTGTGTTCTCCCTATTCCGATCTGCCAAGCCGTTCTCTTGCCCCCTCCTGGCTCTCCTTAGACCATTTTTGAGCTCCTTCCTCGCCTGCCTGTAATCCTCTCGAGCTGAGCTTGACCCTAGTTTCTTCCACCTTATGTAAGCTATCTTCTTCCTTTTGACTAGAATCTCCACCGCTATCCCAGATTACTGAGTGAAGGGGTAGAGGAAATAGTTGGGGCATTAACAGATATCTTTGTAGCATCCTTGAACACAACTGAGGTCCTGGAGGACTGGAACGTTTTTGCTTAAATAGGGTAACATGAATAATCCAGTTAATTATAGACCAGTGAGCCTTTCATCAGGGGTTGGGAGCTGCTAGAGAAGATACTGAGGGATAGGGTCTGTTCTCATTTGGATGAAAATGGCCTTATCAGTGATAGGCAAGATGGTTGTGTGCAGGGAAGGTCATGTCTTACCAACTTAATAGAATTCTTTGAGGAAGTGACAAATTTGATTGATGAGGGAGGGGCTGTAGATGTCATGTATATGGACTTCAGGCAGGCGTTTAATATGTTTTTCCATGGTCGGTTTATGCAGAAAATGAAGTCACATGGTGTCCAGGATGTGATCTATACATGGATAAAGAACTGGCTGGGCAACAACATCCAGGGCATGGTCGGGGAAGGCAGTTTCTCAAAATGGTGAACTGTGACCAGTGGTGTTACATTTAAGATGTTTCCAGAACGATACATGAATGGGCAGGAAGCAGAGGGATCAATACACTGAGAAAATAGGCGACGGAATTAGACAGAGGATCTGGATCTGCGCAGGCTTTGACTGCTGAATGGCCTGTTCCTGTACTCGAATGTTCTTTGTTCTAACATTACCAAAGACCCATCACATGCCTGTAAAGTTCTCCCACAACCTCTTCAATCAGGCTAAAAGATACAGAAGCTTGAAAACACAGAGCAGCTGGTTCAGTAACAGCTTCTTCCTAATTGTTGTTAGACTGATGAATGGGCTGTCTAATCTTAGATAATGTTGATCTTGTTCATGTTGATCTCGCCTAGCGCATGCGCTGTGCAGCGTAACTTATATGTCTCTCAGACATGTTTTTCACCCATCGTTCTGTACATCCTTGTTTACTATGATCTGCGGGGACATCTTGTTACAGGTCAAAATAAACCCTCACCTCCCTCCTCCCAGCTCCCTCCAGTGCTCACTCCCAGGTCTCTCTGTTCCTCACCCCCAGCTTCACCCATCACCCCCAGCAACCTGTGACCTCATCCCCAGCTCCCCGTGTCCTTTGTCTCTCTCTGTGTCTCTCACACTGTCTGTTTCCCTGTGTTTTCCTTTTCCCTGTCTTCTGTTTCTTTCCCTGAAACTATTATCTTTCCTGCTCCCTCTCCATGTGACGGTTTGTTTCATTGTTTTGTTTCCTTTCTCTCTTCGACTGACTGTCCATCTGTTTCCCTCGCTTTGTTGTCTCTCTCCTTCCCTTCGTGTCTTTCTCTTTCTCCGTCGATGTGATGGTGATGGCTTCTCTATTCATTTGAAGCAGGTGATGGCTCATTGGTTCGATGTTGGCGACACAATAAACTCAACTGGGTTTTGATATCAAAGACATAATTTAAAATTATCAGTTACATTTCAATTGTTGTCAAAAGAGCAACCAGAACATGGGTATTCATTTAACAGCCAATTGTTACATCTAACTATTTTGGAACAACCCGTCTCCCAATGTTCCGTACACTGGCAACTGAAAACATTCTATTCATGTGCATAATGACCTAACATGGTAACTGCTGTGCCCAGGACTATAAAAAACTACAGACGGTTGTGTGCACAGCCCAGACCATCACGGAAGACAATTTTCTGTCCATTTGTACTTGTCATTTTCGCAGAAAGGCTGGCAACATCAAAGATTTCTACCGGGGATCCAAGATGGCGAAGACCCAGCAAGTCTGAGTCTATAGTGCTGTTCCCAAGACTTGGGTAAAGTGGGTCACCCACCTCCACCACCCTCACCAAATCATTCATAATAGCTGTTAAATTTATGTAGTTGCTTAGTATTACATTTAAACAGTCTAATATTTAGTAAAAATGACCAAAGGGAAGGGACCCCGCAGCTCTCAGCAAGCAGGACCCCCTCCCCCACCCTGTCCAGCTGCAGCAGAGGCGTCCACAGCCGCCCCGGGGGCTTACCTACAGTAACAAGCCTTGTGGAGATGATCTCCAAACTGGACACGAAGATCGACGCTTTTATCGAGGAGTCCCGAAATCGATGGGACTCACTCTCGGTCGCGCTGCAGAAGCGACCCAGACAAAAATAAAGGGAGAACAACAGCATCTGCTTGAAGCCCGCTTAAAAGCAGCTGAAACAGCATACACTGATTGACCTTCTGTAATTAAATTGCAAAGGATGACGGCTCTTAGGAAAGCTCTAAACACAATGCTTACTCAAACGGCTAAGAGAGAAATATCATTTGCAAAACAAAGGGTATATGAATATGGCAACAAACCTGGTAGATCCTTAGCATTTCTTGCAAAAAAAGGCCCCTCAGACTATTACGTGAATCAAGGAAAGTACGGGTATTTTGACTTATGATCATAAAAATATTAATGCGATCTTTAGAGAATTTTATTCTGAGTTATATAAATCGCAGGATTGTGAAGATAGGACTAGGAGGATGCAGTCATTTTTTTAAAAAATTGACCTTTCCGGGTATAACTCCGGAACAGGTATCAGTCCTAAATGCTCCTCTAACAGTCCAAGAAATACTTGATGCAATTAGGCAACGTCAGAAGGGTAAGGCACCGGGCCCAAGCTGAATTCTATAAAGAATTTACAGAAATATTGGCTGGTCCACTTATGGATATGTATAACTATGCATATAGTCAGGTCTGTCTCCCGCCTTTGCTGAAAAAGGCAAATATCTCTCTTATTATTAAAAAAGGAAAGGATCCAGAAGATTGTACGTCATACAGACCAATATCATTGCTAAATGTAGATTTTAAAATCCTTTCTAAAACGTTAGCACTCAGACTAGAAAGGGTACTACCACATATTATAAAGGAGGATCAGACGGGGTTTATTAAGGGCCTTAGAACATCCAGTAATATTAGAAGGGTTTTGAATATGATTCAAGTCGGTCATCAGGGAAAGACACCAGGAGTAGTAGTTTAATTAGACGCGGAAAAGGCATTTGATAGGATTGCGTGGTCATATTTGTTTTACACATTGGAAAGGTTTGGCGTTGGACAGGTGTTCACCAAATGGGTCTCAACATTGTATAGTGATCCCAAAGCAGTTGTGGTTACCAATGGATTAGGTTCGGATAGCTTCAGTGTGGGTAGGGGCTGCCGTCAAGGATGCCCTCTCTCGCCATTGTTATTTACGCTAATAATTGAACCACTAGCAGAAGCTATACTAGCTGATACTAACATAACGGCCCCGAGGATTGGTACAGGTAAACATAAAATTACCCTTTATGCAGATGATGTTCTTCCATTCCTCAGTAACCCTCTGATGTCCGTACCTCACCTAATCCAAGTTATTAATACATTTAGTGCATTCACAGGCTATAAAATTAATTTTTCAAAATCAGAGGCTATGCCAATGGGTGGCCTTGCTATGACACCCCACTTGGTGGACGGATCCCTTTTTCCCTTTCGTTGGTCCCTGGAGAGTTTCTTATATTTAGGTATTTTTATTTCTCCAGTATTTGGTCAGTTAAACAAGGCTACCTTTGTGCATTTACTGGAAAGGATAAGGCAGGACCTCCAGTGATGGGGAGACCTTCCAATTTCCTGGTTAGGTAGAATAGCCCGAATTAAAATGAATGTTCTGCCCGTCTCCTATATCCTATGAGAATGCTTCCGGTGATGCTGTCGAGGATGGCTCTACGTAAATTTTATGGCTCGCTGGGTTCCTTTATCTGGAATCATAGTCGGCCCCGCATTAAGCTGAAGAAGCTACAGCTTCCACAGACAAGGGGAGGATTGGACTTCCCAGATTTTAGGAAATATCAGTTAACTCCCTATTAAGTTACAAATCTGATTTGATCTTGTCTGTTCCACAATCAATCTGGTTGGACATCAAGGCCTCTCAAGTAAAATACCCACTTATTAACCTTTTATTTTCAGACAAGGCGAAATCATTACAGATCACTGTAAAACACTATAATACTAAACACAATTAAGGCTTGGAATATATTGCGGCAAAATGAGGGTAATTCACATAAAACATCCCCATATGCACCGATAGTGGATTCCAACCGGGGTTTACAGATGCCACTTTTAAACTATGGAGATCCAGGTATATCTCATGTCTAAGGGACCTATTTAAAGATGGGGTCCTGATGTCGTTTGAACAGCTGCATCAGAAATTCGGATAATCTAATGGAGAGCTCTATCGATACTTCCAAATTCGAGACTACATACAGAAGAAGACAACGTTATTAGATAGTCTTTATAAATCAGATAGAGAATGTAGTGTCCTACGACCAGTGGGGGTATCCTCCGTCAGTACTATTTATCACTTACTACATGATGAAGTATCGGGAGATATGGACAAAATGCTGAAAACATGTGATCAGGATTTAGGACTAGAAATCTCCATACAAACGAGGAATGACATTTGGGAAAATGCTAGAAGAATTACTATCTGTAACAGAACCCAGGCTGTCCAGCTGAAGATACTTCATAGGGCCCATATAGCACCGGTTTGATTGGCAAAATTTAAGGCAGGAGCATCTCCAATGTGTCCCAAATGCAAAATAGAGGTGGGCACTCAAGTACATTGCCTATGGACCTGTCATAAGATCCATAGATATTGGACTAAAGTAGCAAGTACGCTGACAGAAATTTTAGGAACGGAAATTAAAGTGGACCCTGTATTTCTCCTTTTCGGCTTTTCGAACTTTCCCTCCCTGGATATGCACGGGAAGAGATTATTTTCTATTCTCACTTTCTGTGCAAGGAAAAATATTTTGGTGAACTGGGTGGCTGAGGGCCCCCCCGGACGTTCAAACTGGCACAGATTAATTATGGAATGTATTCCCCTTGACTTCCTTACAGATATGGTGCACCGAAAGACCGAATTATTTTATAAAATATGGCAGCCCTTCTTGAATTGCACAAGAGCAGATATTTCGGCTATCCTAACAAGGGCTTTTATTTAATTGAGATTACAAACCTGGCTGGTCCGGGGCCACTTAGGAGAGGAATCCCACACGAATACGGGTTTTATTACATCTGATGTTAACACATTCCGAGCATGTAAGAGAATTAAATATAAACTCTGGTAGTTGTAGGTTAGATTAGTAGATAGTTGAGTTTTGTTTTTTTTTCGGGTTTTTTTCCTTTTGTTAAATTTTGACTATTGTATATTTGATTTAATTGTACATCAATGTTTGTATTTGAGAATTTTGTTTATTTTTGTAAACTTGTAAAAATGTTAAATTTCTAATCAAAATATCTTTTAAAAAAGAGTCATGAGATCTTGTTGCAGCTCTGTAAAACTTTGGTTAGACCGCACTTGGAATACTGCATCCAGTTCTGATCGCCCTATTATAGGAAAGGTGTGGATGCTTTGGAGAGGGTTCAGAGGAGGTTTACCAGGATGCTGCCTGGACTGGAGGGCTTATCTTATGAAGATAGGTTGACTGAACTAGGACTTTTTTCATTGGTGAAAAGGAGGAGGAGAGGGGACCTAATTGAGGTATGCAAGATAATGAAAGGCATAGATAAAGTCGATAGCCAGAGAATATTTCCCAGGGCAGAAATTGTTAACACGAGGGGCATATTTTTAAGCTGGTTTGAGGAAAGTATAGAGAGGATGTCAGAGGCGGGTTCTTTACACAGAGAGTTGTGAGAGCATTGAATGCGTTACCTGCAGCAGTTGTGGAAGCAAGGTCATTGGGAATATTTAAGAGACTGCTGGACATGCATATGGTCACAGACATTTGATGGTTCGTACAGTAGGTTTATCTTACATGTGGATCAATGGTCGGCACAACATCGTGGTCTGAAGGCCCTGTTCTGTGCTGTACTGTTCTATGTCCTATGTCCTATGTTCTATGAAGTGTATCTGTACCTTTCGAACATCTGCACCCTGTACTGACAGATATGCTCCCTCAATACCTTAAAAACCATCCACTCAGTAAGTTTGTCCCCAAAACACCTCGACAGAACATTCATGCCCTCAACACCTCAGAAAGCAAACCTGTTGCCCCCTTGGACCGTGTTCATCCCCAAAACTGTTCTCACTGTGATGACCCACTGCCACCCCCAAGATTGGAGCCCGGGGCCAAAAACATCATTTCAGTCTCTGGATTGATCATAAAATCCCTAAGATGTGGAAGCAGGCCATTCGGCCTATCAGGTTCACACTGAACATCGGCAGACCATCCCACCTACCTTCTCTACCCCTGCATCCCTTCATTTCCCCTGGCTAATCCACCTAGCCTGCATATCTTTGGACAGTGGGAGGGAACTGGAGCACCCAGAGGATGACACGGGGAGAATGTGCCAACTCCACACAGACAGTCGCCCGAGGCTGGAATCGAACCCGGGTGGGGTGAGGCAACACTGAGCCCCCGTGACAATCCCACCATGTCCTCCCCGTTGATGACCGTTTGATGTTTATTCTCGGGGAGTATCTAACTTGTCTATTTCAGAAAGATTCGGGAAAAGGGCAATGCCTCCACAAGCTCAAGGTGCTTGAACCCCCTCGAAAAAATATTTGTATCAATTTCAAAAAGAGACTTTATTAAAAAAAAATTACCTGCAAACATAGTCACTAAAGTTCGGTTCTGTACAGTCTTTACAACAAGTCTTTGCCATGACAGATATACTCCCCTTGACTGATTAACTGAAATGTTAGGTCTGAGCTGTTCCTACTGAATTAACATCACAAAGTTAAATTGAGAAGGATCTTTGTAAATTGCCTGTGGTCTGTATCTGTTCTCCCATGTACCCCTCCCTCCGAATACAATACCTTACAAAGCCTTAAACCTGTTTGTCAACTTTCAGCAGAAGCAGCTTCAGGGCATTGAACATAGGTTGAATGACTCAGTGACGCTTGGATCAGGTCAGATCAAATTCCCAAGCAAACAGATGGCTGGGGAAATTCAAGAGCAATGGTGAAGAGAGAGAGGAACAATTCACATTTCAAGTGACCCTTCCTCAAAACGGTCTGTTCTGAAGGAACTTTCCCGCAGAAATCACTGGATTGAAAGGTGAACTCTCTCTCTCTGTCTCTTTCTCCCTCTCCACTCAGAGATGTTGCCGGACATGCTTAGCTCCTTCAGCAATCTCTGTATTGATGTTTCAGGTCTCCAGCGCATCCGTACAGATTGTTTTTAGCGTTGAAATCTCAAGCTTGCTCTATTATAGGGATTGAATTCCTCCCCCATAAAGCGGGAGGTCAGGGGGGCAATTACCTCAGCTAACAGGTTCGTGATACCAACATTGTTGGCTCAATCTCTATCATGGAGGAGAAAGTGAGGACTGAAGATGCTGAAAAGCAAAGCTGAAAAATGTGTTGCTGGAAAAGCGCAGCAGGTCAGGCAGCATCAAACGTTCAGGAGAATCGCCGTTTCAGGCATGAGCCCTTCTTTAGGAGTGAGGAAAGTGTGCCAAGCAGGCTAAGATAAAAAGTAGGGAGGAGGGGCTTGGGGGAGGGGCGTTGGAAATGAGATAGATGGAAGGAGGTTAAGGTGAGGGTGAAACGTCGGAGAGGAGGTGGGGTGGAGAAGTCAGGAAGAAGATCGCAGGTCAAGAAGGTGGTGCTGAGTCCGAGGTTTAGGAATGAGATAAGGGGGGGGGGGGGGTGGAGAGGAAATGAGGAAGCTGGAGAAATCTGCATTCAACCCTTCTGGTTGGAGGGTTTCTAGGCGTAAGATCAGGCGCTCTTCCTCCAGCCGTTGTGTTGCGATGGTCTGGCGATGGAGGAGGCCAAGGACCTGCATGTCCTTGGTGGAGTGGGATGGGGAGTTATAGTCTTCAGCCACGGGGTGGCTGGGTTGGTTGGAGCTGGTGTCCCAGAGGTGTTCTCTGAAACATTCCGCAAGTCGGCGGCCTGTTTCCCCAATATAGAGGAGGCCACATCGGTTGCAGCAGAGGCTGTAAATGATGTGTGTGGAGGTGCAGGAATATTTGTGGTGTATATGGAAGAATTCCTTTGGGCCTTGGTGGGAAGTGATGGGGGAAGTGTGGGCGCAAGTTTTGCATGTCTTGTGGTTGCAGGGGAAGGTGCTGGGAGTGGGGTTTGGGTTGGTGGGGTTTGGGAACCTGACGAGGGAGTCGCGGAGGAAGTGATCTTTCCAGAACGCTCATAGGGGTGTGGAGGGAAATATATCCTTGGTAGTGGGGTCCGTCTGGAGGTGGCGGAAATGGTGACGGATGCTGCGATGGATATTGAGGTTGGTGGGGTGTTAGGTGAGGACCAGTGGGGTTCTGTCCTGGTGGCGATTGGAGTACGACACTGTCAGAGGGTCAGCACTGAGGGAGTGCGCATTCAGAGGGTTAGTACTGAGGGAGTGCTGTACTGTCAGACGGTCAGTACTGAGGGACTGCTACATTGCCAGAGGGTGAGTACTGAGGGATCACTGCACTGTCAGACAGTCAGTAGTGAGGGACTGCTGCATTATAAGAGGGCCATCTCTGAGGAGTACTACACTGTCAAAGGGTCATTACTGAAGGAGCACCACACCGTCAGAGGTTCAGTCCAAAGGTAATGCCACACTGTCAGACGCTCTGTACTCTGCTCCGCATCTGCTCCTCGGAGGAACAGTTCCAAAACCGTACCACCCAGATGGCCTCCTTCTTCAAGGACCCCAATTTCCCTCCTGACGTAGTTGACGATGCCCTCCACCACATCTCTTCCACTTCCCCCTCCCCTCTCCTCCGCCCTTGAATCCCGCCCCTCCAACCGCCACCAGGTGAAAACCCCACTGGCCCTCACCTATCACCCCACCAACCTCCATGTCCAGCGTATCATCCGCCGTCATTTCCGCCACCTCCAAACAGACCCCACCACCAGGGACATATTTCCCTCCCCTCCCCTATCAGTGTTCCGAAAAGACCACTCCCTCCGTGACTCCCTCGTCAGGTCCACACTGCCCACCAACCCAACCTCCACTCCCGGCACCTTCCCCTGCAACCGCAAGAAATGCAAAACTTGCACCCATACCTCCCCCCTTTCTTCCCTCCAAGTCCCCAAAGAACACTTCCTTATCCGCCACAAACTCACCTGCACCTCCACACAATCATCGTTTGCATCCGCTGCACCCGATGTGGCCTCCTCTATATTGGGGAGACAGGCTGCCTACTTGCAGAACGTTTCAGAGAACACCTCTGGGACACCTGGACCAACCAACCCAAACACCCCGTAGCCCAACACTTCAACTCCCCCTCCCACTCCACCAAGGACATGCTGGTCCTTGGCCTCCTACATCGCCAGACCATGGCAACATGACGGTTGGAGGAAGGGCGCCTCATCTTCCGCCTGGGAACCCTCCAACCACAAGGGATGAAGTCAGATTTCTCCAGTTTCCTCATTTTCCCTCCCCCACCTTGTCTCAGTCAAATCCCTCGAACTCAGCACCGCCTTCCTAACCTGCAATCTTCTTCCTGACCTCTCCGCCCCCACCCCACTCCGGCCTATCACCCTCACCTTGACCTCCCTCCACCTATCGCATTCCCAACGCCTCTCCCCCAAGTCCCTCCTTCCTACCTTTTACCTTAGCCTGCTGGACACACTTTCCTCATTCCTGAAGAAGGGCTGATGCCCGAAACGGCGATTCTCCTGTTCCTTGGATGCTGCCTGACCTGCTGCGCTTTTCCAGCAACACATTTTCAGCTCTGATCTCCAGCATCTGCAGTCCTCACTTTCTCCTCTGTACTCAGAGAGCACTGACCCATCAGAGGGTCAGTACTGAGCGAGCACTACACTGTCAAACTGTCAGCACTGAGCGAGCGCGCATTATCAAAAGGTCAGTACTGAGGGAATGCTACACAGTGAGAGTGTCAGTTCTAAGTGAGAACTATTTCAGAGGGTCAGTACAGAGAGAGTGCTGCACTGTCAGAGAGTCAGTACTGAGGGAGTACTGCACTGTCAGAGAGTCAATACCGAAGAGTACTGCACTGTCAGAGAATCAATAGCGAGAGAGTGCTGCACTGTCAGAGAGTCAGTACTGAGGGAGCACCACACTTTCAGAGGTTCAGTCGAGAGGGCAAGCCACACTATCAGTGGATCTGCACTAAGAGAGCACTGCACCATCAGAGGATCAGTACTGGGGGATGCCTCATTGCCAGAGTGTCAGTACTGAGGGAGTGCTGCACTGTCAGATGGTCAGTACTGAGGAAGTGCTGCACTGTCAGATGTTCAGTACAGAGAGAGTGCTACACTGTCAGATGGTCAGTACTGAGGCACTGCTGGACTATCAGAGGTGCAGGACCAAGGCAGAGGGTCAGTACTGAGGGAGTGCTATACTGTCAATGGGTCAGTACTAAAGGGGTACTACACTGTGAATGAGTCAAACCTGAGGGAGTGCTGTACTGTCAGAGGTTTTGTCCTGAGATTGAGCCACACTGTCAGAGGGCCAGTACTGAGGGTCAGTACTGTTGGAGAGTCAGTACTGAGGGAGTGCATCACTATCGGAGGATCAGTGTGGAGGGAGTGCTGCATTGTCAGAGAGTCAGGACGGAGGGATTGCTGTGTAGTGAGAGAGTCAGTAATGATGAAGTGTGCACTCTATGAGGTTCAGTACTAATGGATGGCCATGCTGTCAGAGTGTCGCAATGTGAGAGGGTTACTACTGAGGGAGCGCTGCACTGTGAAAGGGTTAGAATTGAGAGAGCACCATACTCTGAGAAGATTAGTACTGAGGGATCACCGCGCTGTGAGGGGGTTACTACTGAGGGAGCACCACACTATGTGTCGGAAAGTCAGTACTGAGTGATTGCTGCATTGC